>NC_133551.1:23842500-24480000 GCF_048773025.1 Camelus bactrianus
CACAAGTCATCAGATGATAAGCAAGACACATAGACAGGGACATGTTGGAAACTAAAGACCAGCTTAAGTGATAACACAGTTTGCCTAGAATCATGTCAGACTGGGTGGTGATACTTACAATAGACATGTCATCCTTGCCATCATCACAGCTACCATTTATCAGGTGCTCAAGCACCTGCTAATACGTGAAATATACGCATGTTCTACATATATTATTTCACTTACTCCTCCCAA
Source organism: Camelus bactrianus (assembly GCF_048773025.1). Classification (NCBI taxonomy): domain Eukaryota; kingdom Metazoa; phylum Chordata; class Mammalia; order Artiodactyla; family Camelidae; genus Camelus; species Camelus bactrianus. Next base: position 23,842,735 of record NC_133551.1, read on the forward strand.
TATAGCATTGAGTTGATATCTTTTTTTGACAAATGAGTAAACTGAGCTTGAGGCTTAAGCTTTGGCCAAAGAACTTACCCAAGGTGACACAGTTAGCATGAAGTATGGGACTTGAAATTAGGTCTTTGCGTTCCTAAAGGTCAGTGCCGGTAAGCAGGAATCTCTACAACAGCCTTTACCGTCAAATTTGTGGGAATCATGCAATAGGTTTTTTGCTCGGTCCACGTGGAGTGAGTCTTGGGGTCAAATCACTAAAATCTACTAATGGATGGAATGCTTATGGTATAGTCAGTTCTGGTAATTTTAGAAATCAAGAAGAACACTCAGTGATGAGTGGGGCTACAAAAGCCATCACACGTGTTTCTAGGAAGGAAAAGGCAACTAAACTCCCTTTCAATCATTTATTTCATTGCATGCGCATTTGGCAAATCTGTCCCTGCTTCTGGTTGTTGCCCTTTTCTTAAATCAAGTATTTTCTTTGCATGGATTTCTTTATTTTGTGATCTCCTATTGTGTTTTCTTTTTAAATCATAGTTCACAAGCTGTTTGATCTTAATAGATTTTAAAAACAAAGGTCACATTTTAATGTCAGTGCTTTTAAATTAACCCCGCTTGCTCGTGTTCCACTTGCAGAGTTCTCATGACCTGTTTTTATACCTTTTGGTATTTTATATGATCTCCATTCAGTTGGACGGGTAACGACGGCCGAAGCTGTGGAGCCTGACCACCCCTGCCGCTATGACTCTGAGTCTGGTGTGAGCAGTGCAGACGAAGGAGAGACGCGCTCAGGGAAGCTGGAGGCTGGCACAGGTGCAGGTGAGGGCACATTATTACCTGGGGAAGACCTGCAGAAATCCTCTGCAACAGACAGCGCCATTTCCATCCTTCATCTTCCTGTCCTTGCTTCCTCCTTTTACCACCTTTTCTTTCCAGCTAATGCATATGATGGCAGGAGGTGGGCGAGGGGCCTTAAGGGGAGCTTTAGAGCTGATATCAGATGTGAAAGTTATTATTCCTTTTTGAATATGTTGGTACCTAGAATGAAAAAGAAAAAAGAAAAAAAGGAAAAGGACTTCAGATAATAAAAAATACTGGTAGGGGTTTTCAGACCAGTCTTATTTGTAGTCTGTGTCCCAGTTAGTTGACCAGGTGGGTGGATTTGCTTAACTGACAGATTGGAGACATGGAGAGCCCAGGCATGTTTCATGATGATTTATTTAAACTCATTTTTTAAAATAAGGGAAGAATTCATTGCCATCAGCATATGACCTGGCTCCTGGAGATGAGTATTCCAGCTGCAAGAGTGCCAATTAGAGTGACTCAACAGACCATGACTCATACAGATGTGGTCAAACATCCTGTGTCCTTGAAATCAAGTTTCCCTATATTTAATGGATGACTTTTTAAAAACACCCTGATTTGAATACATGTATGTGTGTGTGGCGATACTGGAGGAGGGTTATTCATTTTACTCATCATACGGTCACATTACCCCCACCTCCAATTTTTAATGACAGGCACCAAGCCCTGTGAGGTATTTGAAATTTCACTCTATTTTCGAGCAAGCTTCGAGTTAGCCAGCCACAGTGTCACAGATGTGCCAGAAGACACAAGACTCGTAGATCAGAGAGAAAGGGCTTCATTACTCACAACAAATAGCAGTAGCTAGATGATTTGTGCTTGTGCCAGTTGCCTAAGCTCCAGTTCCCCCTGGGCAACGTGGAGAGAGCTGGGTGACCCTTGAGCGCAGTGCAGCAGGCTGAACTGCAGAAGGACCCTGAGCTTAGAGAATCCTCATCTTTCGTAGCGGACATGTAACCAGAGGAGTTCTAGTGTACCTCCCCGACCTCCTGCAACTTGGGTAAAGTACTTGTTGTCTGTCACATCCGATTCAAGCAACAAAATATAACACACTGGACGCAGTGGGAAGGGAGAGTGGAAGTGAGCTTTGTTAGGGCTTTCTGTGTGCCAGGCACTCTGTTACGTATTTTGTGCTTCGTTCTCACAAGGATTCTGTGAGCCCTGCATTGCTCTTCCCATTTTATGGATAAGAGAATAAAGGCTTAGGCAAGAGTCATTTCCCAAGTTCATACAACTAATAAGTGGCAGAGCTGGCGTTCTTACCCAGCTCTGTCTGACTCCTGAGTACACACTCGTTCCAGTAAATCAGATTGCCCCTGTTTGTGAATACTGCTCACTCTCTTACATCCATTATGGGTTTGCAAAAGCCCATGAGGTTGCTATAAAAAAATATGTCATGTATTGGTACTGATGTTTCTTAGAAGAGCTTCAGTTTCTCTTTCTCCCAAGTCTGGAAAATCATGTCTGACCTCCTACATGTGTGTGTGTACATGTGTGTATGTGTGTGTTGTGTATGTGTGTGTGTTGTGTATGTGTTGTGTGTGTGTGTGTGTGTAATAGCTCAGCCAGAGGCCATAGTACTTTCTCTCCTAGGACACATAATAATACATCTATTACTACACGGTGACTAGGCAATTTTATTACTCTATTTTCCTGAATGTTCTTTAATGAATCTGTAAATTTAGAGGCCAGCTCAGTAAATCAGAGGACTTCCTTTAAATGTTTTTCATAACTGACACCTTTTTAATATACTTTCATGTGGGAATTTGAAGAGCAACAGCTACACTATTAAAGAGACTAGACACATGTTGTTTCTCATTGTTTTAATTTAATTTTCTTTTAAATCCAATAATAATCTGTAATGAGATAAAATGAACCACATTCTTTCAGATGAACTGGCTACATGTTCTTTGAGGAGCATTTGGTTCTACATTTAGTAAATAACTGCTGTGGAATGCTGAGGACCACGTATGAAAGTCAACACCAACTGAAATTAATTTAATCATTGAAAAATTGGGTATTGAGATGATTTAGGTAAAATTGCCTTTAGTGAATGGCATGAAGTTTGTGTGAAATCTGAAAAACCAAACGCTTTACCTACACTGATGTAGTCTATCAGACAGCTACTCAACCCTACACACTCATTTGTCTGTATGGTCTTTTTTTTCTAGTTGAAGTATAGTCAGTTTACAATGTTGTGTCAATTTCTGGTGTACGGCATAATAGTTCAGTCATACATAGGCATACATATATTCGTTTTCATATTCTTTTTCATTATAGGTTACTAAAAGATATTGAATATAGTTCCCTGTGCTATCCAGTATGAACTTGTTGTTTCTCTATTTTATACATAGTAGTTAGTATCTGCAAATCTCGAACTCCCAATTTATCCCTTCCCACTCCCTTCCCCCCTAGTAACCATAAGTTTGTTTTCTGTGTCTGTGAGTCTGTTTCTGTTTTGTAAATAAGTTCATTTGTCTTTTTTTTTTAAGATTCCACATGTAAGTGATATCATATGGTATTTTTCTTTCTCTTTCTGGCTTACCTCACTTAGAATGACAATCTCCAGTTTCATCCATGTTGCTGCAAATGGCATTATTTTATTATTTTTTATGACTGAGTAGTATTCCATTGTATAGTCCTTTTAATAAACATGAATTATAATTGCAGTGGAAAAAAAAAGTCAACACCAACCCCACTGATAGACCTGAAATGTCTGTTACTCCTTTGAAAGAAGGCATCAAAAGTTACCTTTCAAATACATTTTTTAAGGGAAATCTAGTATCAGCTGTTATTGTCTTACTTCAAAATGGCTTATAATAGCTGGCAAGAGGCCAGGGGAGGGCAAGAAAGGACAGCCACGTGTGGTGTTAAGGAGGGGAACGGGAGTGACAAGACAGTCCTGGATGGAGTGTCAGAATAGGGACGAAGTGAGTAGGATCAAGGCTCTAGGTTTCTGGGAGATTGTTGGTGATGGGGCGGGGCTGAGATGGCTAGTCTAAAAGGGAAGCCAGAGAAAAACACATGAGGAAGACAATGTGTAAGTTTATATAATTTGGAGGTTGACACAGTGGTATGATAACTTATTTTATAGCACCTAGTCTGTGTCTTCTATAAATAAAAAAGATTAAATTAATAGTATCGAGATGACCATTTAGAAGCTTTTACCTTCTTAAGTATAATTCTGCAGTTGGGAAATATAAATTCTTTGGTTATTTGGCCTGACATGCCTTTATTTATTTTGCATGGATCATTGCAACAGAAATGCATGTATTTGCTAAATAATAAGAACTCCATCTGAAGTCTTTTAAGAAACATTTTGAACTTGTATTCATTGAAGTAGGATTGCTAGTACACCCAGATTTGCAGGAAATTATGGAGGAGAACTTATGAAATACTTCAAGAAGTTTATTTATGTTGAAAGTTATCCCTGACTACAAAGTCCTGTCTTGCTCTGTGATCCTGTTTTGCCAAAGGCAAATCAGCTTCTGAACATAGATGGCAAGTATTCTGACCGATAATACAAATTTGTGTCTTTAGTAAGAAGTCTTACCTTGAGCTCCAATGTTCTTTGATGACTAAATCTAGATATAGCAGCTTTAAAATGTGGGAGTCATGTATGGGATAATGATCAGCTCACACTGTATTATGATTATGCTGCTAAATGCCCACATGAGTCAAGAAACATAGGTTGAGAACAGGCATATTATGGTGCTACAGGGAGCAATGATGTCTAAGAAGCACTCACTATTTTCCTTAGTGCATAATTCTCCTGCAAGTTCTAATATTTCAAATGAAAGTAGGAGGGATGTGTGTGTGCGTGCGTGTGTGCATGTGTGTGTGTGTAGAAGGTGAGAGGGGAGAGAATGATGTTATTATTCCAAGACATGAAGTTTTTGTTTGTTTTTAACATTTCTGATGATCAGTTTTCCTTGACTATCAATGTGTCCGTTAAATTCGATAGCACTTCTTTCCTCACGAAAAGCTGTTATTAAATCACGGTGCATGTTACAGTCAATGGCATAGAATTGAGGATGTTTATATATAATATCAGTAGCCCCTTGATATTATATATAAATATCTCTTATATAAGATTATATGTAATATCTTTCCTCCCTGCACTTTGATTAAAGTAACCTTGTTTTCTAACCTTGTTTTATAGCACCAAATAGGAATTTAGTGGTGGAGGAAAGGGCGGCATTCAGCTCAAACAAGGAATCCAAGCAAGTTGTGTCACAGGCGTGTACACTGGAGAAGAAGGAAGCGGTGGAGGAAGATGAAGTTCCCCAACCCAGGGATACTGACCCAGAAGAAATAGGGGACATGGTGCAGTGGGAGAAAGCAGGGGCTAGTGAGAGTCCCCTGGGGCAGTGGAAGCCAACAGCAGAGCTGCCAGCATTAGTAGAACAGTTTATAGAGGAAAGAGAGATCCCTGAGGGCAGGGCAGGTGGGGCTGAGGCGGAAGCAGAGGGGCATGGAAGGCTGGATAAAGAGGGGTTAAGCCCCAGAGGGCGAGAAGCAGCAAGAGGCTCTGGAGGCCTGGAGCAAGGGGCGGCCCCTGAGGAGCAGGCGTGGAGGCAGACAGCGCTGGAGACGGAGACGGAGAAGGCAGCTTCTGAAGGGGAGCAGGTTTGGGGGAAGGCCGTGCTCACAAGCGAGGCAGCAGCAATGACCTTAGAGCCTGTCCAGGAGGCAGCAGCCCCCAGAGAGGCAGCAAGGCCGGAGAAAGAGGAGTCTGAGAGAGGGGAGGCTGTGAGTGAGGCCGGGTCTGAAAAGCCAGGTGTGGAGGACAGCGAAGAGGAAGTGTCCACAGACCTAGAGGACGTGGGACCCGTGGAAGACGCTGCATCCGAGAGAGAGGATGGTTTAGAAGAGGCAGTACTCAGGGGGGAGGCACCAGCCAGAGAGAGGAAGGCCGTTAGGGGCACGGGAGCACCTGGGAGCTCCTGGACCTGCGGGAAAGCCCAGGCAACTCGGATGGGCGTTTCGGAGCACAGCCTGGAAGAACTTCGTAAGGATCATGTGGGAAGGGAGGAGGCTCGGCCCGCGGCAGAATCTAGCAAGGAGGATGACGGGGAAGACCTGTTACCCGAGGAATTAGACGTAGCAGGGGAGAGGAGGAAAGCTGAGAGGCCGAAAACGCCGCGGGGGAGAGTGGAACCTGAGAGAGAAGAGGTGACCTGGGCCCGGGAGCTTCAGGATGGAGGCACTTTAGAAGGAGAGCAAAAGTTGAAAGGGAAAGAAGGGGGACCCGCGAAGGAAGCAGGACCCGAGGAGGAGACGCAGCCCCCCCGGGATGGAGTAGGATGTCACCCTGCGGATGAAGCAGCCCCCGGGGCACCTGAACGAACGGAAGACACACGGCCCCAAGGTGAAGAGCCACTGGGAGGGAGAGAGGCGACCATGTTTGAAGCAGCCCCTGGATGTGAAAACGTCATGGTTCTGAGGAAAGAGGGAGAAGGGGACAGACTGGGAGGAGCCCGAGGCGCAGAGCGCAGAGGCAGAGCAGAGCCGCTCCCCGGGGAGAACGAGGCCCCCGCATATCGGGACGGGGGGCCAGGCCCGGAAGCGGGGGGCGCCCTCGGAGCCCCCCGAAGCCCGCCTGCAGGGGAGGCGCGGGCGCCTCCGGCCGCGCTCACGGCTGCAGGCCAGGCCCGGGGGTGTGCGGCCGAAGGTGCAGACGGCCTGGCGGGCCGGGAGGGGACGGATGAAGAAGGGCCTTCGCAGGGGCCAGGCGGAGTGGCGGTCACAGCGAGGACCCAAGATGTGCTCCAGGGAGATACCACGATGGCAGACACGTTGAGTGAAGAAGTGACGGATGCGCATCTCGGGGAGGAGGCGGATAAAGAGTGCCCTCTGGGGACAGGGGTGATGAAGGACGGGGACGCAGAGCGCGCCGGGAGCTTGCGAGCAGCAGTTGTGGCTGAGGAAGGTCTCGGAGCAGGAGGAGTGGCAGAAACGGTCGCAGAGAGGGAGGCGCTGGCAGATTCCACGACAGCCGAGGGCAAAACAGAAGCAAGTACAGCCTCCTTTTCAGATGTTGCTGGGGAAGAAACTTGGCACAAAGTGGATGAGTTGCTAGGAAAAACGGCAGCTGCAGGGAAGGCGGCTGCAGAGGAAGCAGCGCTGGGCAGGGAGCAGGCGCCAGCGGTGGAGGAGGTGACAGGGACTTGGGCTCCGGAGGCTGAGGTCGAGGCTCCAGGGGAGCCTTCAGACCTGGAAGAAAAGACCCCACAGCCTTGGCCGGATCAAGAGGGAGGGGAGGCTGAAAGCACACAGGGGGCAGAGTCGCTGGGAGAGGAGGCAGGGAAGGGGAGCCGTGCTGGCGGGCAGGACAGGGGTGCAGCTGAAGAATTCAGACTAGGATTATCCCAAGACAGCAGGGCAGAGCCCGGGAGAGAGAGTCGGCAGGACATGGAAACACACCCTGCAAAGCCCGATTGTCCAGGAACCCAAGAGAAGCAAAGAGAAAGTGAGAACCCAGATGTTTCCCTGAACGACAACAGGAAGGCCTAAGAGACCTTGGCTGATGGTGAGTTGAAGCCTAACCTGTTTGCAGGATTAAACAGACACCCCTCCTGAAGTCCCCTCTCATTTGGGCTGGCTGGTCCTTTTATCAGTCCTTACACACCCAAACACACACATGCATGCGCACACTCTCTCTCTCTCTCCAATTTTGGGCTGCTGAACCTCAAGCTCAAGGAGGGGAAGGAGTGGATACCAGTGGGTAGAGGGTGGGGGTGGGAACAGAGCCACACAAGGACCCTCTTCTATTCCCTTGGCAACTCTAAGTCATATCCTCTGTCTTTCCAAGCACAGCTCTCCAAAGTAGCGAGATCCCCATCTCCCGTACAGGGCCTGGAAGATGGAATACAGAGGAGAACGTGCCACCGGGACAGAAGGAAAGGATCAAACTTGATTCCAGAATTCATTTCCCTTTTAGTGTATAAAAGGATGGCTATGATTATTTGCCCTTGAATGGACACTATTCCTTAGTGTCCTAAGGAAGCACTGCGAGGCTGTTACGTATTCAGCATAGTTAACATGTCTGTGTTCAAATCAAATTGATAGTTTTCAAATGTTTGACTTTTACCAAAGAGTACCTGAAAGGCTCAGTCCTGACATCTAGGGTTTGTTTAAATTCCTTTTTATTTATAATCACATATTAGTCCCAGTTTCATTCATGAGAGTTTTATTTAAAAATCTGTAGTTTTGTCTGTGAAAAGTCCTTCTACGTACTAAAGATTGCTCCAGACCTGTGAGTCTTTCCAGAAAAGAATTTCATGGCATGTCTACTCACTTACAGTTAGAAATAGTCATTCTTTCTGTCTGTGCCAGATGACTAATTCTAAGTGTTAATCTTTTGTCTTTGTGTGTTTCCATAGTCTTGCCTTCTGAGGTAGACTGGTAAATGTTTGTGGCACTTCACCCCTGGGCACCTTATTTATGCGGCCACTCAAACTTAAATCAACATAGTCAATAATTCAGCTGAGTAAAATGAGTAACAGTCATTATAGCAGGTAAACATTGCACATCAGCCCAGATGCCAACATTCTAGACTCTAGGCTCTTTGGCTGATGTCATTCAATGGAAAAGAAACTTGGATTAAGTTAGCATGCTACTCACCTTCCCGAGTTCTGTTATTTCAAACCTGTAAATTAACCTTGCATTGCGTTGCAAAACAACAGTCACAATCATTTTCCAAATCACCCCCTCCCCCGTATCACCAGGAGTAGTTGTGCATCAGTGCGCCCGTGGGATTTTGATTTCCTTGTGACATCATTGTTCCTATACCAGTACCCGAAGGGCACGTCTATTTGGCCATCTTTTCTTCACGTGAGGAAGTGAAAGAAGATATTCTAAAGCAGTGATTCTCCAGTCACACTACACATTAGCCTTTCATGGGGCACTTTAATGATTGATTCAACCCCTGGCCCCACCCCAGGAATTTGGATCTGATTAGTTTTAGATGGGTGTAAGCCATCAGTTTTTGTTTTGTTTTGTTTTTTCATTCTTCAGTTGATTCTACTGTGCAGCCAAAATTGAGAACCGCTGCCCTGATCATTAATACCATCCATGCTGGCTGCCCTATGTCCCTAGGGACTCTGTATTAGCTATATAGGCCTGTTTCATTTTAATAAATAAAGGAGTCATTCAACGATTGAAGCTATAATGGACCAGTGGTTCTCAAAATGTGGTCCCTTGATTAGAATATCAGCATCATCTAGCACTTGTCCAAATACAAATTCCTGCCCTCATCCCGTACCTATTAAATTAGAAACCCTGTGCGTGGGGCCTAGCAATTGGTGATTTAACAAGCCCTCTGGGTAATGCTGATGTACACTATGGTCTGAAAACTGCTGTCACGGACTATTGATTATTTTGAGGATTAGTCTCAGCAGAAAATGGATTGCAGAAGTGTACACTTTCTGTCTCTCTCCATCCGTCTCTTTGTCTCTCTTTTTCATTTTTCTCTGAGAGGTGGTACTCACTATAAAAGTGATGACCTCAACTTTAAACTCATTTTCATCGTGACAGTAATGACGTATGTATGAATTCCTTCAGCCCCAACCCCTGCTGAGGACGAGCATCACTCATGGCACATCACAGAGCTCTGTTATCTGTCTTCTGTTTTATGAGTGGATTTCATCTACATTAGATCCAACTTCATTTATTACTGAGCTGCATTAATGGAGTTCTACAGTATTTTTTCGCTGATCTCAACCTCATTGCTACAATGCACTTTGAATACATAGCACCTTACGGGAAAGATTGTAAACTTACTAATTCTATTGAAGAATGAGTTTTGTACAATGTGTTAAATGGAAATTGCATTGGATTATTCTTATATTTAACATATTCTATCAAAACATTCTGTAAAATAATTCTACAATCTGCATGCGAGTTTATGTGAAATTCAGTGTTGTGATATTTTCGTGAAGTGAATTCTTTCTCTGCAAATACTATGTTGATGAAACTATTTGTATGTTCAGCTGAACTGGTTTTTTCCCCCTAGTTTCATTATTAAAAGCATAAGTAGACCATATGCTTAAAGATAAGACATGAACGGTCCTTCATAAGTAAGATTGGACTTTTAAAATCTTTTTTGTCCTTTCCTTACAAAAGCTAAACTCCATAGAGTAGAGCAGAGAGAATTATTTTCATTGGGCTGTATTTTTTAGTATATGTGTTTATATTGACTGTTTGCATTCATCTAGGTCTTTCATATACATGGAATAATATCAGAGGGGAAAACTGTTATCACCATTTCTTAGATAAGTAAATAGAAGCTCAGTTAAGTAGCTTGTCTAAAATCATGGGCAATCTCAGATCTCACTCCAAACTCTGACTTTTTTTTTAATCACATACACTTTCTTCCAGGAAGAGGAATATTAAGTAGATAAATAGATACTAAGATACTTTATGTGAATCTCTATGTATTTTTGTTTACTTGTAGAAGGTAAAATCAAATCTCATTATTATACCCTGTATTAAGAAGAGGGGTATATTTCCAGCCAGTGTCAAAGAATACGGTAGATTATTTAAATAATTCAAGAGACAAATAGACAACCAAATTACAGATAGGCAGAGTTAGGTTACTTGAATTCCTTGAGTTAAACCTTATCTATGACTTTGTAAGTTTTGGTGTTGTAGATTACAATTATACTTGAGTTCCTTAAAACACCTAAGATCAATAATTTGGCCACAATTATTGCCATTGGAAATGATTATTTGAGAAAAGAAAAGAAAGCTGTAAAAAAGGTTCATCTAGCATGTGAAATATTCCACCGGCTTCAAGGACAGCCCAGGCGAGGACACTTCTGACCTTGGGTAATATTTTCTTTTGGTCTTCTTACCACCTGATTTTATCATTTGAAAGGTGTTCCCAGTTACCATGGCCAGCAGCAAGAGGTACAAGAGAACAGGGAATAAATACAGTTGAAATTCTTTAAAAGTTCCCCTCAAACTCACCCTTCTTTTTTTTTATTGTGTTTTTTACTTCCTTCTAATCTCATGCCCTGTAAAAAACCATGCTTTTCAAAGTAACAGAAAACACAAACTCTATGATAACATGCTGCATGTTTGAGAATGCACATTCCCTTTGAAATTCCTATCAGAAGTCTCAGGCTGTTTAATAATCTGTGCAACACATGCCATATTTTGGAACGATGAGAATCCCTATTTTTTAATCAGGGAAAATGAGGTACACAGAGGTTCCTGAGACAGATACATGGGTACCAAATTCTATAGAAGACCTTTGTCAAATGTTTCTTAGTCTTATTAACTATCCGATTATAATTAAAGGCCAAATGATGGAAACATTTATAAGAGAAATCTCGAGGTTGTTCAGGAGCTTGGTACTAATGTGATACAGAGACCCTCAAGCTTGTGTAGGTCGTACCCCTGAGGGGAGATGAAGTTTTTCAAGAGATTCACTGGCAAGGCTACTTCGCAGATGTCAACCTCAATGCATGTTTTGTCATAAAATAGACTTGTGTGAGAGTTAGCCTGCAGTTAAGATCTTTCCTTTTGCCAATTCCCCACTTTCTCTTCATAATAGAGGCCAACTTTTCATCCATTTAATAGTTTTACTGTGTTGTCTCAGGGATGTCACAAGCAACAAAGAAACCATTTGAAATATAGTGTAGGTATTGAGAAAAGGGAATGACCTTAAATGACTGGTTAATAAATCCTTCTGCAAGTCAAGTGGTTTTCAATTCTTTGTTTTCCAAAAAAAACAGATGAGGACCTAACTGACTTGTCAACTGATAAGCCACTTAAATCGTTTTTGGTATTTTATCAGTTTGTGACTTTTGGTAAATCGCTGAGAGTTCAAAGTAGAGCATTGCTGCCCAGCAGAACCAAACTACTTCCATTCCCATCTGCTTATTTATGAGAAATGCACAAGTGTGGTGCTTGTACATCCGCACAAATGAAACAGAAAAGGGACTAGCACTGATGTTGGACACTCTCATTCTAGCAGGAAATAATATTTGCTCACAGATACGCAAACTAATTAAAAATGGTCATCACTGTCTGAAAGATGTGTTTCTACTTTTCATGTGTAAGGTGTATCAAAATTTGTAATCCATGTATGTTGCTGTGATCAAATGTAGATTACTAATTATTGCACGGGTAGCTCAATCCGGAAGAAATTCGCCATACAGAACCTCATAGTCAGAAGAAATTTTTAAAATCAAATTTTAATTTATATAATGATTTAGCTGCAGAGGAGTATGATAGGGTGATCAATAAAAGACTTTCAAGCATAAAAATACACTGCAGGAGGATAAAATTCTGTCGGCAAACTGGAATGAAACTATAAGTTTATTAAGGGAAAAAAAAGTGAGATTTCCTAATGCTAAAGAAGAGTTGAGTCACGTGTGTTTGAAAATGGTCAGGCACCTCAGGAAACACTCCAGAATAGAGGTTTTTACCCACATTTATTGGTGTGTGCTCTTGGGAACATTGCCAAAAAACCAGCCTCTGTGCCCTAAAAGACGAATTCAGACTAGGAGACAGGGTTTTGGGAGTATCAGAAAAGAGCAGCTTTGTTGCTTTGCTAGACAAAGGAGAGTCACAGCCTTAGAGACTGTGACCCCATCTTGGAGTTGGGGTCTTGGGGTTTTATAGTAAAACTGGATGGAGCAGAAGAGTGATAATCAGGGGCAGTTTGTGGTGCTGCCTTCTTCTTAATCTTGGTAAGTCCAGCTGGCGGCAGGTCTGTCCATTCTTCTGAGGTCTTAGTTTATGGGAAACAGTTTCTGGGTTAGAGAATGTATAGGGAAGGTTGGGGGCTATCTTAGCAAAGCAATTGAGAGAGTTAACAACAACAAAAAAGAAAAACAAGATGTGTCAAAATGAATCAGTAAATAGCCTTAGCATCAGGGAATTATTAGTTATGTTAGCTAGATTTCTGCTCTCTCAGGAATAGCCCTGTGGGGGGACGCGGAGGGAAGCAGAAATGGGGTGAGAGAAGGTGGGCTGGGAGGCAGCTGCCCTCGAGCCTGCGTCCCCCCAAGGGGGAGCTCTGGAGCGCTGATGGCAGAATGAAGGCGAGGGGGCCAGGTCTCTGAGTCCCCACGATAGACCAGCCACTGGACATTGGCTGCCTTCCACAGAGGGGGCCTAACCTTTGACTAGGCAGCTCCCTTCAGTCAAAAGCACCTCCTGTGGAGAGACTCAGATGTGCACCAGCAGCAGACCCCGGGCAGCATGAATGTCAGCTGTAAAGGGAGTATCGTATCGGGCTGTCACGCAGCAGCATCCATTACCCGGGTAAGAGTGATATCAAATTGAGATGGCATTTCAACTTGGGGGGATACATTTAGGAAAGAGATATAACCATTTTCTCTTAAATCATTCCACTTTATAACATGCTAGAAATTACATCCGTAACGACTATTTAAACGTACGAAAATGTGTAGATGTCAGGGTAAAAATGTGTGCGTGCACCAACAGTGTTTCAAAGCTCTCTCAGCGGCAAGGGAGCAAGAGTATCTGCAGCGCACTGGTGTAATGGACAAGGAGAGCAGCTTTCTCGAGCTGCGAGGCATGGCAGCTATCCCAAGGGAGTGCAAAAGTTTTTATTAATGTATAAAACTTATTTGGGCTGCATACTATGACAGTGAGGCCCGTCAGGAAAGTAAATGAGCGGGCCCCACAGCTTGTGGATGCCTCAAGGAGGAAGTCAGAACCCCAGCACAATGTCTAGCTGTCTCTAGGGAGGGAAGTGTGCCCTTTGAGTGTGTCTGGGTACACAATCAGGGCAGTCAACAGCTGTGCTCACACAGCAACCCAGGGCTGAAGAGCAGGGGTCAGCACACTTGTTCCACAAAGGAGCAACCAGACAGTATATATTTTAGGTTTTGCAGGACATACACTCAAAAATACTCAATCCTGCCATTTTAGGGCAAAAGCAGCCACAGACAATACTTAAACAAGTGTCTGTATCTGTGTTCCAGTAAAACTTTATTTACAAAGGTGGAGTGCCAGATTTTGCCTGAGGACTATAGTTTGCCAACCTGAGGTTTTAAAAAGCAATCAACTTGTATAACCGTGTAAACTAATCCTCACGCCCCACCCCCCTTGCCCCGTATGCCACCGACTTTTCAGTTTTCCAAAATATGCCTAATCACAACAGTCTGGGAAAAACTAGCACAAAGGAACAAATTGCGCTTTTACCCCTTGCTGGAGTAAGATGATTTACTGCAATGTTTCTCCCCTTTCAAGACTATTACTACAAAGCTTCCTTTTAGCCAGGTTTTCAGTCCCTCCTGCCACACTGCCACCATCTCCTCTGGTGCATCTGCTAGAACGCAAATGTGAGATGTTGTGAAGACGGGAAAAGGAACTGTAGAGTTCTGACAATTACATTTCATGGAACACAGGCTGACTCGTTCTGCAATAAAATGTCAGCTCCCTGAGACAAGAGATGTGGTCCGTTCGAGCCCCTGTTCAATTCCCTGTGCCAAGAACAATAAATATCTGGTAAAAGAATGATTACAAGAACTAAAATGCAAAGGTGATATTGTTATATGTTGTTCTGAATTTTTTAAGCCTAAATTGAATTGGTGTTGATAGGATGCATCGAGTAGCTGGCTTTGCGGACTGCAGAGAGAGTGACAGTTATTTTCATAAAATATTCGAGGTAATAGGGACCAGAGGTCAGAGATCCCCAGCACCTCTGTGGCTGTCTGACTGAGAAAGCAGAGACCCAGAGGGTATGAGGAATAGGCTACACACCGGTTAGGGACAACGCAGGAGTGCAACTCCTATTTTTAGTTTATTTCACTTCACAATGCGGCTTCTCATTAGCCAGATTTTCTTTTTAGAGTTACAGAACAGCAATTTCTCATCAAATGCACTCTCCAAAACTTGGTGGTTTTTTTTTTTTTTTTTTTTGGTTTGGTTTTTAAGAACAGCTAATTTTGTTCTTGCTTTGCAAACACTGAAATACAAGTTTTTAAATGAGGCTTAAGTGAAACATTTTAGTTGTCTGAATTACAGATGTGCCGAGGTTTGTCATTGCCTGTTTGTAATCCCCACTGAGAATGCAAAGGTTTGTGGTTAGAGACTGCAGAAATTCCACATACTAGTTATTTTACTACACACACACACAGAGTTAATTAATTTAAAGAAAGGAAAAACTTTTGAGAATGAATGGAAACTCTCCCCACTGAATGAATCATAATGTTAGCGGCTCCCTCCTTAGCACAGAACTTTCCAGTAGAATTCAACAAATCACAAATCTATCTAAGCATATACAAATGGGTTTAACAAACTCAAATCTAAACCACTGGTTCTCAAATCTGGTTGCATACGAGAATTGCCCTGAGGAGGCTTCTTGCTGGCACTCATTTAGAGGAAGTAAAGCCCTTTATGCTGAAGGCAGGCATGGTGCCATCTTCTGGATCATCTTCTGTCTCCTCCACCTTATCTGCTCAGGGCTCCCTTATCTAACTACCTAACAACTCTATACTTGTCCAGTTCATGCCTGGAAAACAGGCGCCTATGTCGATCCCAAGGGGTTGGGAGGGGCTAAATCACAGTCTGTTTTTACCTTGCCCCCCCAGAGTTAATGTCCAGGAAAAATCAGCGTACAGAAACAAGAATTATTTGAAAAGAAGCGAGGAAGAGAAAAATAAATTAGATAAGGACAGCCTGAGGGAAAGGGGTGGAAAGGGCCAGAGGCAATCTCCATTACACCTTGCTGATATAGTAGTGGTTCTTTTCCACTTACACATTATTATCACACGCACCTTGCATTGTTCTTATGAGGTGGAATCTAGTTGCAAACAGGACGATAGCGCAGGTACAGTTGGCCCTCTGTATCCATGGGTTCTGCATCTGCAGATTTAACCAACGCAGATAGAAAATACATATTTTTAAAAATTCCAGTTTCAAAAAGCAAAATTTGAGTTTGCCAAGCAGTGGCAACTATTTACATAGCATTTACATTTTATTTACAAATATTTACCTAGCATTTACATTGTATTAGATATTATAAGTAATCTAGAGATGATTTCAAGCATACGGGGGTGTGCGCGTAGGTTACATGCAAACACGACACCGTTTTATGTAAGGGACTTGAGCATCCTTGGACTTCGGTATCCGAGGGGGGCTCCTGCAACCAACGCCCCTCAGATACTAAGAGATGACTGTATTTTTTTATTGAGGTAACATTGATTTATAAATTATATAAGTTTCAAGTGTACAATGTAAACAAAGAGAACAAAAAAGTGTGTGTTTCTTATCATCCCAATATACAAAGGGTTAAGCTGCAACACACTGCAGTTACTCAGCAACGGTGTGCCCTGAGAATTCAGGCTGGGAGAAAACGGATCCCTAGAGAGTTAAGAAGCAAATTGAATATTGAAATATAATAATTCAATATTGATTTTGAAATATTTAAAATGAATTAATAGTTAAGCTAAATATGGCTAAAAAGTGATATAAAATTGTTAAAACTTACTATTTAGTATGTCACTGGTATCCACAAAAACTTTTTGATATTTTACTGTAATAGGTATAAAATAAGAATGAAAACTAATTGACTACGGTGGGGGGAACTGAAGTATGAAAACTACTTATACAGAAGCTAAACTGAATTTCTAAACTGTGCCAAAAACCTAAGGTATATGTACCTGTATCACTTCTATCAGCATTTAGAGTGAAGAAAGGGTCTATCAGGCTCCACAATGAACCAAGGAGGATAATACAACAGTAGTAATTATCGCCAATAGTATTAAGACAGCAAACTCTCTTGTAAAAGCAAAACAAATTTAAACGTGTATGAAAAGAGAGATGCACAGTGATGCTGTATTTTCACTTATTACTCAGCACATCTCCCGACCCACCAGACTCCCAGTCTTACCAACATTATATCTATTTCTTCACTGTGCTACCAGGCATGTGATTGTATTAAGTACTCCAACACCCTTTCCTTTAACTACAAAACTGCAAATATATTTGCTCATTTTTGATGGTCCTGTGCTGCTTGCCAATTTTTTCCTACTTTGTGACTTTTTTTTTTTTTTACAATTTCTTTAAGTTCTTTATATGTGGCTGATTATTCTGAAACCTCGTCTTCTAACACCTGATAGCTTCGGTGGTCTGGATCTGCAGCTTGTGATTTCTGCTGACTTCATTCATGGGGGTTTGTTTCTCACTTGTTTGTGAGTATTGAGTTAATTTCAGTTTGTGAAAATCCTTTCAGGATCCAGTTTAATGTGTCAGTTCTTTAATGAATTTTCCCTTTATCGTTGATGGAAGGCTTAGTCTCCAGTTTCAGTATTAATATCCCATTGCCCTCAGGGCAACCTTGCTTTTCCCTTGTGCTCACCTGATCATTGATAGTTTTAGCACACCTTTTTTTTTTTCCTAAGTCTTTCCTTATTCCTTACAAGTTCAGCAACAAAGTAAAAATTTTAATTTTATGCAGGTTCTACTTGCAGTGGGAAAGCCCTTCAAAGTATCAAGTCCTTGTATTACAAAAGGCAGACTTTTGACATAATCTTCAAAGTAATTACATCATTTAATTGTAAAGTAAGAGAATACATTTTTTTCAAACAATCATCACTCCAAATACCCACGAATAAGGTTTGGATTGACTGTGAGGATACTAGCAATGGAAACCATTTCTCCACAACTAAAGTGTCTTAAATGATGGTTTAACACAATTGTCTTAAAATGCTTTGAAGAGATTTTTAAATTGCGATGCTCTTGTTATTGGCATTTAACATTGTAATGCTCTTTTTAGTGGCATTTCTTCCCTTATTCCAACCCCAAGGAAGAGTTCACATATGGGTCAAGAAAACAACTAGGTTGTATGAAACTTTTGAGTAGAGAAGCAAAGAAGTTAAGCGTTCTATATTCTGAGTACCTCATTTTTCAATTTTTTTCACTCTCTTGTAATTTGTTCACAGCAGCTGGTAAAATACGACGCACTCAGGGACTCCCTTCTATGTAGAGTTAAGTAACAAGCCCCTTTAAAAAGAGGGAGCAGACCAATGTCAATTTCCGGGTTTCCAAGGTTGCACTGTAGTTATACAAGAAGTTCTATGGGGGAGACGGGGTGACGAATACACAGGACTTCTCTATACACGATTCTGCAAATTCCTGCGAATTGATCATGATCTAAAATTAAATATATACATATACAGCAAAGTGGAAACTACGGGAAGGCCTAGAGGCAAGGGAGGATGAAGCAGGCAGTTCCTCTCTCTGACCGGGTCTTAAAAGAGTGGGAAAAAGGGGCTCTGTGTGACACACTCCTGGTTTATCTTAGTTCTCCAAAGGCATTGTGCAACAAAGCCCTAACTGATGATAACAAACATTCGTTGCCTGCTGAATACTCTATTATGAAATCCCTCAGCCACCCAGCAGGGTGACCGGCATCTGTATGCGGGCACAGAAAACCATTCATCTTCTCCCCGGAGACACAACTAATAGCTCCCTTTAAATGCCTGGTGGGTTTTTTTTTTTTTTTTAAATAGTTATTAATGCCAGGTTGACAAATAAACACCATAAATTAGCACCACAGGAACATGAACTATGGAGTGTATAAAAATAAGAGAAAACATGACTTCTAAGGCAGACTATTTAAAATTATACGGGGAATAGAGGATCTGTTTTTTAACCAGGCTGAGAACACTGAGAACATTTGTAAATACTCTTGCTTGTTGTGCAATATGTCTTTGATTAATTGCAACATATGCTTATACTATGAATAATCATTTTTGATACAGTAGTAAGACATCTGACAGAAAAATTGCAAATAAGGAGGTGTTTCTCTGTGACTCTTGAATTGTATTAATATTTTAAATCAATTAACAACTTAATGGATAGTGTGGGAGAAAGGAACAAACTAATTTAGCTTCAGGAAGCAACTTGAACAGTTTTCACTACTCACTATTTTACATTTTGCAGAATTTCCATTTGTATTAATAACTTATTACTTCTATTAAACATACATTTTTCCCTAAAGCCTAATGTTTCTTTCAGTGGAGACAAATTAACTAGGACAGCCTTTTCTTAGCTGGCCAATTATTTTAATTGCTAGAATCTTTTAAAATGTGCTTGCTTTGCATAGATTTGACCAGTTGAACTTGCCCCCAAAATGCATTGACTTTGGAATACAGGAGATGGAATGTTTTTGGTGAATACGTGGATGCCAAAAAACGGAGACATTTGGGGTTCTGCAGTGCCGAGTAGTAGACTGACAACCCCGTGGGTGACTTTACTCCATTGCTTTTCATCCTCGTCTTTGCCTTCAACTTGGTGCTTTACCAAACCAGCCCTCTTTTGTTCATTTCAAAGTTTAGCTTCCTTGTTCTCTTTGTGAAGAACTATGGCTTGAAGGATAGGCAGGCAATTACTCTAAGGAGGAATTATAACATTGTAGGTGGGGCTCTGCTATAACCAAACTTGAGCTTTTCATCCTTATTCTTTTAGTACTGAAAAAAAATTCCTGAAGCCCATGTTTAATGAGCATTGAAGAATTAAAAGCAAAAGCCATGACAGAGCATTTCATTCTTTAGACCTCCAAGAAAGGGGGGAAGTTTGATTAAACTGAAAGAACGAGAAGCACCATAGAGACAGACTTTGAGGGGGTTAGTACCTCCTCCTGGCAATGCAAGGAAGCTGGTCGTTTTCATGCAAATGACAGAATTTCCTGAAGGGCACGTGAAAAGTCACAGCCAACTTGCAGACAGGCTCTGAACACGCAACTAGGCAGGAAAAAGAATACCCGAAATGAAGAGAAGGCTAAATAGGAATATACGAATAAAGTAGAAAAATGAGTAAGCAGATTGGTAGAGAGAAATCACAACAATCAAAAACAGAGAGGAAAAAAATTCAGAAATTTAGAGCAAAGGGAGCAGATTCATAGTAACACAGTGCTACTGTTACTGGCGATAAGGCTACTTACAAAGGGCGTAACCAGGCGTAGGAGCGCTGAGTTCAACATCCTGCACAGAACACACGGAGAAAAAGCGAAGATCATGTTGAACTAACTAAACAAGGAGGCCGTTAGGCTAAGGTGGTTCTAACTCCTTCGCAGCCTGTATAAGCAAACCAAATCCTAAACTTGCAACAGCCTCAAGGTTAAGAAGTCACAACCTAAGGACAGCCAATCACAAACAGCCAAGTGGGCTTTCCCAAGGCAGCAACCCTTTAAGCTATAGCCAATCAAATAATTGCTTTGTTTCTGTTTCTTCTCCTTAAAAGTCTCACCCCTGGTTCCTGCAGGTAGAATGCACCTAACCACTTCCTATTTGGCACTGCCTATTTGCTCAAATAAATTCTTAAAATGTTTAATATGCCTCAGTTAATCTTTTAACAGAGACAACAGGAGAGTCAAAAGGGGCTGAAAGAAATGAGGCTAAAATGATGATCCCAGCCTAGCAGTCTACAGAATCCCTTACTCCTTTGTTAATTCAGCCTTGCTCCTATTTAATTATCCAATCGCTCACTCCTTCACTCCGCAAACCACTCCTTACTAAGGAGGAACTACTGGTAAAATTAAACTCATCTGCGTACTGTCTGTCCTAGCTTGGTCTCACTAGAAAGCAGAGCTGGAGCCAAAGCTCTCGTGCTGCTACTTCTTCAGGGAGTGCAAGCCCATGGAAGCAGGAACGAGGACAGAGGGAGTGAGGAAGGGAGGAGGCAGAGCACAACTGCCAGTGTGGTGTTGAGCTGGACGCTGTTTGGTATCAAGGGCAACTGACTGTCAGTCTTACTGAGCTGTCTTCTGAGGCTCTAAGAATGACTGTGCCTCAAGACATTTGCTATGTGGTAGAGAAGGGGGTATGTATCCCCTGGCCCTGATCTCTACTGGTCAAAGATTTACTCCATACGTTCACAAGTGTTAACTATCTGGTTGAGCTGCAAAGGCCGCAAGAACCTGGGACATCTCTCCTCAAGGCAATAGCGACACCCTATGGCAGTGATCTGGGGTGGTAGGTGGGGCACAAGGCAGCAGGGACCAGGCCCGATATGGAAGGAAGTTGGTTATGGTGATGGTGGGTGACTCAATGGCCAATGGCATGGGTGAGACCAAGAAGGTTTGAGGTGGCATAAAAGAGGTACCTAATACACGTTCCTTGGAGACATTAGTAATTAACTATATTTAACTCTACTGCACTGCAAATTTGGTTATAATTTTATCCATGTTGTGCTTTTTACGTTATTCTCATATTCTTTTTGTTATATAGCCTCAATTGCAGGATGCTAACTTAGGGTCTATCCGTCTTACAAACACTTAAATTTTCTCAAACGATAATCCTTTCATTAGCATCCAGGAAATAGCCCTTGGTGTTTGTCTGATTCCTCTCTCAGTCGTGCTATATCAAGCCTGGTTGAATGCTATGGGACATTGATCACATGCCTGGCACCATTGAGACAGGAAGGAAGGGGGCAGGGCACAGTCAAGAAAGGAATGACATAGCAGTTAGCACCAAGATGGCGAGAAAGGCGACTCCCAATAGACCTTGAGGCCCAGGGTGGTGGGAGATTTGACTCTCAGTAGGCCTTGAGCTTCGTTATACATTCATTGTAATATATTAGCATGGTAAATGGCACTTCCACAGGTGCCATAAAGTTCTCAGGCTAATCACAAAAGGTCAAAAAGTGGCCGGTGGCCCAGTTCTTGGTAATCCCAGCCCCTTCCCCGAAGTAGCTGAAATAATCCTCCCACTTGTTAGCCTGTGACGCTACCGAGCCCATAAAAACTAGTAACACCGTGCCTCACGGCCTCTCGCTCCCTCACCTTCCAAGACGGCCCACACTCTGTCTATGGAGTGCGATCTAGTTTTACTTTAAACTAAGCACGCACCCTCGTGCCTTGTGGCCTCCCTGGCCTTCTGAGGTGGCTTGCGCTCTGTCTATGGAATATGTATCTCTCTGAATAAATCTAGTTTTACTCAGCTGTGGCTTGCTCTTGAATCCTTTCCTGGGTGAAGCCAAGGATCCTCACTTGGCAGGGTGCTTCCCAGAGACTCAACAAAAGACCTGGGTCACGTCCATCCTCTGATGCTCCATTTTTGCCTGTATCCCTGTGACATGTGGTTTTCATGCATTATCTTACTTAATCCCCTCTATGATGTAAGGATCATGATCCCCTCTTTACAGATGGGGAACCTGAGGATCAGAGAGGCTGAGTAACTTGCCCATGGAAAGTCACACAGGGACAGATTTTCACCCAAGCCTGACTCAAAAGCTCATGCCCTTAACCACTATGCCGGTGCTTCTCAAAATGTGGTCCCGGGACCAGCAGCATTAGGTCTCCTGGGGACTTGTTGGAAATACACATTTTTGGGCCCCACTCCAAAACTTCTGATTCTAGAACCTGAGATGAGGCGAGCAACCTGCATGTGAATGATCCCTCCAGTGATTCTGACACATGCTAGAGTTTCAGAACTGCTCCTTTCTGTTTTGCCTCCTGCTGTCTCCTACCTGGTCTAGGATAAACGTAACGCCAACCAGTGTCCCATTCATTTTTATTCTGCTCACCTCAGATTATCCTCAGTCTTGACATTGATTCTTTTCCATTGACTCATTTGAGTTTAGGGAAAGGGAAAAACAAAAACAAAAAACAAAAAACTAACAAACAAACAAAAAATCTCTGAAAGAAGAACCTGGTATTCTCCATAGTAGATTAACTATTAAAGTGGTGTTACGTAGACCATGAATTATTATCAGAAAAAAACTAAAGGTTAAACCAACATTCAGGTGACTTTTATTGTGTTTCGTGGTCTTACTGGAATTTTACCCTTTCCTGATTAGTTGAGATAAAAGAAGACATGGAGGTTAGTGAAATTAGTGAGCTTCAGAACCTTCTTTAAAGATGGTGAAGATACCTTTCTCCTGCGTATGAGTTCATCGCTTAAAGATAGATACTTGAGACAGTGTTCTTTTTATCTCACTACTTAAACATAAAGCTGGACCAAGAGTGCTTGGGAGACCTGTCCTCATCAGCAGGGCCTGGCCCCCGTGGCAGTGTTTTAACTCAAGAAGCCTAATTTAATTAACACCCTGCCACTGGGTCGGGTGCTGCGCCGCCTTGGATGTCTGGCCTAAGGAGAAATGTGCAACCCCTGCTCTTTTTATACCTAGTTAGCCTTCTAAAAGTTAGGATGTCCAAGGAGCGAGAGGAACTGGCTTCTCCATCATGTTTCGCGTATGCTGCTAATTGAGCTGACAGTCTTGGTCCACAGTCTGTTCCTGAAGCAGCTGAGCCTTCAGCCGCTGCCCTATGAAAGGATTGCAAATGTCAAATGGCTCATCGTTGCCCTTGCGGCTCTTGAAATATGGAAGAGAATTGATCAGGGGGAGTGCTGTAGTCTGCATGCTTGAGTAACTGCAAGCAACACAAAACCAGGAAGGAATAAGGTATTCAGGTCCGACTGGTAATGGCTACGCCATCTCTCCTCACTTTCCCTATCCGGTGTGCTAATGAGCAGAGGAAAATGTGAAACTCTGTGGCTCCCCTAATTGCTATGCTTTGCCCTCATAACTTTTTTGTTCCTGATTATCACGGTGAGAGTCTTGCTTCTGTCAATCATTTCTGGTTCTTTCTGCCTAGAAAATAACAATGTGTGTTTTTTGAGCCTGGAGATTATTCCAGTCCCCCTTTTTTTCCCCATAATTAAAACAGAGAAAATGATGATGATTTGGGGGGGGCAGTTACTTTACAATCACAAGCCACAGTAATCAGGAATGGTTTGGTGTTTTTGTTTTTGTTTTTGCCCCTAGAACTTCTCCTGGGTAATTCCCAAATTTTCCTCAGGACTTGCAGCACTGTGGAACTGCAGGTTTGCTTGCTTTTACCACAATTCTGGACTGTGAGGGTTTGCTATTTTTAATCCTTTTTCTCTATCCCAGTGGCGGCAGTACTGTGTAGTGAAAAAATCATGGATAGTAGTGCAAGACAAGCTAGTGAAACCTGGCTCCATCCTATACTAGCTTGGCTTCCTTACTATACTCACTTTACCAATAAGGAAGAGCATTCTCCCTTTCCAGAGCTATTCAGAGAACTGAATGGAATAATGCACTTAAAATCGTCTAAATCAGTTCCGGCCACACAGTAGATGCTCAATAAATGTGTTTTCCTTCTGTTTTTAATTAGCATCCCCTTTGTTTGGGAAGTTCTTTCTGGTTCTTGCATTTGATTTAAAGGATTTGATTTCTCTTCAGATTTTATTTCAGATGTGCATAAGACATCACTACCTGATGGCTCTTGGCTCAAACTGCCTCAGAAGCATAAGCTTGGCAGTTTGCTGTTGGCAAAGGTGGGGTATTTAGGGATGTTGATGGCTATTTACAGAAGAGAGGAAAAGGTCTCTACCCTCCTCCTGCGCCCCTGTAGAACAGCTCTTTGGCTCCATGGTGATGCAGTGTAACAATGAACAGTAACATTTACAGTATCTACTGTGGTGTCCCAGGAACTGTACAATGCACTTTGCATCATTTTCAATTCTCACAGCAACTTTATAACATAATTTTTGTTATCACCATCTTACAGATAATAAACTGGAGCTCAGATAGGTTAAGTGACTCGCCCAAGATCACACAACTACTGTCTAAGGTTAGAGTGACTCCAGGGTTAATGCTTATTGTTGGAGGGAGAGAAGGAGCAAGGAAGGATGGAAGAAAGGAAAGAAAGAAGAAATTAAAGAAGGAAAGACAGAGAGCAAGAGAGAGAAAGAAATCAGGCCCTTCATTTCAGATGGATTGACTAGCACTACTGGTACCTATTTTTTCCTCTTCCCAGGGAAATGTCAGCTTTGGAAATAATTTAACCCAGATAATCACTCTGTTGGAATAACTCTCTCCTGGTGCTGCTGTAATTTGGCTTACAATTATAGCTAATTGAACATCTTCTAAGTGAGCTCAGTGCTGCACGCACGTGGAAAAGACATTGAATGTGCTAAGCATGCAAAAACATGATCAGAGAAGTTCATTTTTTTACCAGCAGAAAAAGAAAGTAATTAGTGAGACATTTTTTCAGCAAGGAGAGGGGAAAAAAAAAACCACCCAGCCCTCCCCTGCCCCCCACGGTCTGGAGACAAGCTCTAAGATGGAGATCCCTGGGCCCCATTAAATGTGCAGTAATGAATAGGGCTTGTGAGCTGTAGGTTGGCATCTGTGAAAAGGTTCCCCTTCTCAGGCATCAAGACACATTAGTCTCATTATTTGCAGGTATTTGACAAGACAAGAGCCAGAAGGAAGCAGCAACATAAGGAAACCCAGTGTGGAGAGAGTAGGTGGTTAATGAAAGGAAACAAAGAAAGGGAGCTCGACAGATTTGTTCTAGAAAAGTCTTCTCTAAAAGAGGGGTATTTCAGAGGCAAACAGTCATTCAGGGCCCTCCATTCAAGGCGCCTGGAAGGACGCCTGCTTTACCCCGTGCTCTCCTGATCAGACACACGTTAGGCATTACACCTACTGGGAAATTTTTAGTTAAAATTGGTGTGTATGTATGTATTTTAAAATTTTTTTAACTTTCTAAGGTATTCCTTTCAACTCAACTCATAAAATGACTAAGCCTCAAAGTATCCCAGGCTGGTGCTGGCTCATTTTCTAAAGCAGCGGGAGCAGAGGGCTAGACAGAGAGCCGCAGAGAGACAGGTGCTCCTGAACCAGCCCCCTTTTTTCTGTCTTTGCCAGAAGGCTTTTTGCCTGTATGGCCACTTCAGGCTCCTTGGTCCTGCTTATTATTAAGTCCCTTGGCAACTGGCTTGGTGGGAATAGAGTATCTGTGACTCTGAATAATTGGGTGGGGACATGAAAAGGCTGGAGGCTTAAAAAAGGATAAATCTAATGGGAAGCACCAGGGTTTTAACTTCTACCTCTGCATTTGCACTGAGCTGTCGCCAAGCTATTCAGAGCACTAGGGGGGACTTTCAACTTTATGACCACAGGTCATAAGAAAAGGCTCAGAAGGATTTAGAGGTGGGGTTGCTGTTCTGATAGAATTGCCCACAGGAAACAGTTTCTAATTGGTAGGGGAGAGGGGACGATGGAGGAGCTTGTCACAGACATCGGAGGAGCAGTCTTTCCATCTCTTCTTCAGTCCTGTTTGTATATGAGTTCGCGTCAGTGAGGAGGACAGAGAGGTTTTGCCCAAATACAGCCACTCTGTCTGGCTCTATATTCCTTCCCTTCCTCTTCGGGGCCCTACTTGTTCTCTCAGGATTTAGGACAGTGGTTCTGAACATGGGGTGATTGTACCCCCAGAGTACATTTGGAAATGTCTGGAGATATTTCTGATTGTTGTGATTTAGGGAGCTGTTACTGGCTCTGGGGGTGGGGTGGGGGTAGAAGCCAGGAAGCTATTAAACATCCTACAGTGCGTAGGACAGCCCCACAAAGAGTGATTCCCTCCAAACTGTCCACGGTGCCAATCCAGAAGCCTTGATTTGGAGGGTGCCCAATCTTCCTTTACTAATGTTATTTCTCTTACCAAGGTTAAAAGTAGTGATTATGACACTGAATTTTCATGGCTCCCTGCCTGCTTTTCCAGGTCTGTCTTTCAATGGCAAAAGTATTCTGTTTGGCGGAAGCGTCCCTGTCTTCCTGGTTGGGATGAGCATGGAGGGCAGGTTTCTCATTTTCTGAAGGCAGCAGGCACCTGAGCTACCTGGTATGAATGGCAGGTTTGCATTCGTGGGGTGGTTTCATAATGGTAGCGACGGTGTTTGTGACACCTTGGTGCTGACAGCAGCAGGCTACCCAGGCAGAGCACAGAGCACTTGGGACAACATACAGAAGAGGCCAAATAATTAAGTGCTGTACTTCTGCAAGCTTCTTGATCTGAAGGTCATTATTTCTTTTTACCAATATGTCTGCAAGCAAGTATATTCTGAGTAGAAGTCTGGTTGGAATGAAATACACTTCTGAATCAATTTTGTATGTCACTAAAGAATCTTTAATCACAGAGCTGGACACTAGAAGTAACATCATGAGACAAGAAAATGAACAATATTCTGAGAAATCAAACGTGTGGCTCTCTGACACAAGTCTACATGATCCAGTCTAGGAAAACATAATTGTTAAGTCCCTACTACGGACTGAGGCCTCATCTCCAAGCAACAGCATAAATTTATGTTTTTATTTACAAAAGTAAAAACAATTCTTCAAATATATCCTGTTTTGGTTCTTTTGCATTTCTTTCCTTAGCTGCAAATCCAAAGCCCCACTCGTAGGAGGGAATTAAACAGGACCAATATAAACAAGCCAATTTAAGTAGACCTTAGAGGGTAAAATATTATAATTGGAAGCAAGCCTGCCATGACTGGAATTGTTGCTGTCAGTCTGGGGGAAAACTCTCCATAGGTAGATGCAGAATGCTGTCAGCCGCTGTCCTCAAAGCTGCCACTATTCCGGCAAGGATGAAAATGCATTGGGCTCAGGGGATCAGACACGTAGCCTGCATTAGGAAAGAAGTTCAGCTGTTACTTACTGGCCTTTCAGCCCACCTCCCCATTTTTCTCAGCCAGCCTCACCCAGTAAAATGCACAGCGGCCAGGCATCTCCCCCAGGCTCCTGGGAACAGAGAGCCCGGACGAGAGTTGCGGGCAATCAACTGTAAAACAAAAGCAAAATTTAAAACGGAAACAGAGCGCTGAGACCAGAGGAACAGCAATGATGGGTGTCTGATTTGAACCCAAGCTGGCCAGGTGACATTTTGAGTGTGGAGTAAAGAAGGGTGCAGTTCAGGAAGGCGCTTTATCACGATGGCTAAAAGCGCGGGCTTCGTGTCAGGCAAGTCTGGGTTTAAAGCCTGCGTCATTACTTGCCAGTTCTGTGACTTTTGTTAACCTTTCTAAGCCTCAGTGTCGTCATTTGTAAATGGGAAAAATAAAAGTCCTCAGTTATAAGGCTGGAAACACACATAAGACAATTAGCACAGTGTCTGACACAGAGTGGGTGGGAAGCAAATGATGGCTGTAAAAGGAAGGTGGAGATGGTGAGAGAGACAAAGGAGGGAGTACTCTCTACAGCAGGTGGGCTCTGGCTGGGTTTTTTTTTTTTTTAAGCCCCTCTGAGAGTCCAATTCTTGAGCGTACATCGGTGCTTAGGTCTGAATCCTAGTGGCGTTCGATACTGATTGAAGCACTAGCCCTGGGTGTGTCCAAAGAACTGAGCGGGTGCCTTGGGATCTGGCCGCTGTCCTAGAGAACGCTGCACACGGGCAGGGAAGCCTTCCCTCTCTGAGTAAGGAGGCTGCTCATCGCTACTGGGAAAATGGGCGCATTTGTCAATAACTACTGCTGCTTTTGCTCCCCTTTGATAGCTGAGTTTTCCGAACCAACTCAGCCATCCACATTTTCATCATGACATCTAGCAATATGCAGCTCGATGGGCGTATTTATTTTCATCAGAAAGGTCTCTGTCAGAATCTCTTAGGCAGCACATAAACTCTCCAGGAGGGGGCGCCACTGCTGCCCACTGTCCTCTGTTGCTGGCAAGCAGGGCTGGCCCTGGTCGGAAGTGAGGAAGGTTGTGGTGGGGGGAGGCTGAGATATGGGGAAGCAGGATACACATTACCGAATCCTAATTCTGGGTGAACAAAAACAACCTACATCTTAGAGCAGAAATACTCCCTTTGTCCAGCCCGAAACTGCAACTTTCTCCTGGGCATAGATAGATGCTTTAATAAGCTCGTCATCCTTTCATTACCATACGCAACCTTCTAATGTATGACATGCAATTTTACTGGCCTCAGGTGCTCCCTGCCTCTCCCCAAAGGTCTCCAATGGAAACCTTACTGTGAGCCTATGTCCCTCCAGGGTTGGCGGGTCTCCTTTCAGGATGGGTAGCAGAATCAGCAGGGCATGGATGCTGACATTTGTCGTGGGTGCCATCATCTCCAGAGCTGAAGGACAAACGCATTGTCTTTGTGCAGCCACTCAGCTTAAGAGGGACAAGTGAAATATGACCACACCCTTCAAGGAAAGACTGAACCATGTCTGCACCTTTTTGGTACTTCAGGGTGAAAGGTCTAAAGTACAGCTATGTACTTAATTTTTAATTCGTTCTCCAGCCCTGCTCTCTGGGGGAGAAAAAATAAGAAACAGTTCATAAAGTTGCTGTTATACCACAACTGGTTTATGGGACGGAAATGAAGGGCAATTAAAGGATTCTTTCTTGTGCGATGAGATGGTCCTAGTGGGAGATATGGAACATATCTTCTTTGCCTGTTGGGGCTCTCACTCCATTCAAACACCCTAGTGTTTTCTTGAACTCCTGGTACAGCTATGCATAGGAAAACCTACTTTTGTATTATTGCATCATTTTTTCCTAATTTCTCCATCTTGAGGAATTCTGCTAAAAGTCTTATCCTATTAAGAAACAGATCGTTAAGTTAAAGAAATGCTTCATCTTGAAACTCCATCATGAAAGGAAAGACTTCTGGTCAAAGCACACATTTCAAAGGGTGCCCTATATTTTGTGGTTGTGCGGTCACATCTGTAAAGGCTTGGAAAAACGATATTATATCTATAAAAAATGTGATGATGTGACACTTTGAGCACATTTTCCCCTGTTACTGGACCGGCCAATTACGTTGTAAACCTGATGATAAAAAGCACTCGGCTGCATCCTGGACACGTACTGGGAGTCAGAAGCATAGAGTTTCCTTTCTTTAAAGTTCCCAAGTAGCTTGTTGTATCTATCCAGAACAATTTTTTTTCTTCTTTCTTAAAGATTTCCTAATGCCTTAGGTAATGATACTCTGCGGACAGGTGCAAAGCTGCGAGGTCTATTGCCATCTATATAAGAGAACTGGGAACACACCATCCAATTTATTCTTCCACAAACCCAGTTCTTGTAATAAATCTGATCTCTTTAACAGACATACTTTTTTTCAGTCCTCTATATTGTTAAAGGAAGTTCCCATGAACAAATGAGCTCATTGTACTAAAATTCTAATTAAATACAGAACCTCTCTGTCTTAGAGACTGGAGAAAGGACATCACAAGCCTGGCACATGAATATGGCAGCTGATGATAAGGGGGGTGGCCCTCCTCTGGCTTCCAGGAGCGAACATAGTAACTGTGTTACGATTTCAAAGAGATTTACTGATTCCTTCTAAAGCAGTCCTGTGCAAAACGGATCCCATCCGTGATACCCTCACCTCCTCTCCAGCTTTTTTGAGTGAATAACCAGGGTTACATTATACTCTCACGTACTTGCTAAAGAGGAAGTGCTCCCCCAGGATAACGATGTAACTGTGGAGATGCATCTCTTCTCTTCCCTCCCTATGTGCCCCGCGAGGTGCGGCTTAGAGGCAGTGGACTCAATAAGGCAGCAACAAGGTGTTTGGAATATCATGAGATGCAAGAGATTATCTTCAAAAAAGAGCTGTACGTTTTTTCCATGTGCACACACACTCATATACTTGCATGTAGACTTACACACTTATGCACACATTATTCAGCACAAAGGTAAATAAATGTACACTTAGATGACTTACAAAATTAAAGTTCGCACTTTTATAATATAATATTCATAAAGCATCCTTCATTTCTAGTTACCACAAAATAGAATCTTCTTTTCCTCCTTATCAGATAGATACCACCTTCCTAGGGGTAGTCTCCTGAATCCATCTGAAGAATCTGTACACTTACCATATTTGTCAATGGGTGAGAACTGAAGGCTTCTCCTCAAGTCCTCCAAAGACAGGCCTTGGGCAGAACATTGTCCGGCACTGGAAAATTCCATGAGATACTTTGATAACCATGGTGGTGGTTTGCTAATAACATTTTTATAAAACAGCATTTATTCACTCAGCACAGATCCCAGAAAACTGGCACAGTGATGCAAAGGTGTTTTTATCTTACTCATGACTGGTGGGGAAGAGTTCAGAATTATTCCAAGCAAGTCTGATCTACGTGTGAGTCCTGGCTCTTCCAGGTAGACTACAGTTCCTAGCTGTGTCACCTTGAACATGTTACCCTTTCTGAACCTAAGTTTATTGATC
The DNA here is from genome assembly GCF_048773025.1 of Camelus bactrianus. NCBI lineage: Eukaryota > Metazoa > Chordata > Mammalia > Artiodactyla > Camelidae > Camelus > Camelus bactrianus. Next base: position 23,873,582 of record NC_133551.1, read on the forward strand.
TGCAAAGTGGGAAAAGTAAATAATTTGCAATTTGTTTTGATAGTTAAATATAGAAAAAAAAAGTATTGAGTCTAAATACTGGGTTAATACCCTTGCAAGCCTTACTTAAAAGGAACTAATAACCAGAACATTATTATCTTAGTAATAATCCATATAAATGAAACGCATCCCAAGATGTATTATTATTATTACTTTGCTATTATTATAATGGTAATTATAAGAGAGAGTGATAATAATGATTAGTGACTGATTTCTATGTATTAAGCATTCACATCTATCATTTCATTTGATCTTCATAACTATCTTGTCATTACCAAATCATTTTTCTCATTTTATAGACTAGAAACTGAGGCTGGAGCAGTAAAGCCGCTTGGGACAGGTTGGGCAAATGGCTCATCTAGGATTCAAACCCAAGTCTTTCAGATTCCAAAGCCTGTACCCTTATCCACCGTTCAGATGGGAATTTCTTCATGATTCCTGGCATTCATTAATCCTTCTCTGTGCCAAACTTCTCCCGCTCTTCTACAACTTTGGTTCATGGAATTGCTTCCTTTCCACCTCTTCTGACTCAAAACCTGAAGTTCTCAAAACCCTCACCCTAATATCTAATCACACCTGTCAGTTAATTGTATGTCCTAATTCCTCCTGCATCCATCTCTCTCACGCATACTTAAGCATCTTCCATCAGGCTACCCTGGTTACCCCAGAACTGCCCTCACTGTGTCCACAGTAGAATTCTTAACTCCCCACAAGCCATCTAAATTACTGGTGCCGCATCATTCAAATACTTAAGCCAAGATTCTTGGAATGATCCTTGATATCTTTCTTTTTCTCACATCTCTCATAGAATTCAAATCTTTTTGACTTTGCCTCCCAAATGTAACCCTAATCCATCTATCTCTCCTCCTTCAAGGTCTGGGCCATATAATCTCATTCTTGTCTGGACCTCTGCAATTTGCCTCCTAATTGATTTTCCTGCATTCACTTCCATCCCCTTATAGTCCTTTCTCCATATATTATGCAGAGTGATCTTTTCAAAATATGAAAAGAATAGGCCATTCACCTACTTAAAGCATACTTAAAATCGTCCAGTGGCTTCCCAGTTCCTGTAGAATAAAACATACATACTTTACCTCACCTATGAGGCCCTGGCCCCGCCTACCTCTCCAACCTCAACGCGCACCCCTCTCCTCTCCTTTCGCTAAGTACTTCTTTTAGTATTCTTTCTGTCCTTTGAACTTTCTGATCTTCAGTCCAGAGCTTTTGCATTTTGTTAACTCTGCACGGAATGCTTTTCTTAATGAACCCAAATCCTGTTTTGCTGAACTCTTCCTCTGCCTTCCCCATGACTGGCTCCTCCATCGCTTAGGCCTCACTTGGAATGTCATCTGCTCAGATAGGTCTTCCCTGACCACCATTCCTAAGTGGCCGTTCCCCTGCCCCTCATCACTTTCTGTCACATCACATCAACCTATTTCTTTCTTTCAGAACTAAAAAAATTGTCTTGCTATTTCATCCATTTTTTTCCATATTCTTTCAAACAATGAAACTGGAAGCCTTGTCTGTCTTGTCTCCCGTATTCCCTGCACTCAGAACACTGCCTGGCATGTAGGAGAAGCTCAGAAATTAGTTTGTGGTTGATTTAATTAATAATCCCTAAATGATGTCTTTTTCTTTCACCATTCAATCCTCCCCTCCACAAGGTCCTCCTTTGATAAAAATCTCACCGGGGCACTCCCCTGCTCTGCACTGCAGTTCCTCAGACCAACACTCTAAACCCTGCAATCCAGCCCTCCTTCCCCCTTGCATCCTGTGTATCTCGTATTCTCCAGTGTCTCAATTCCACCGCCAGCCTCTTTTTTTCCCTCCAAGTTCAGGTCACACTAATAAACTTTAGATGTTTCAAACATTCCCGAATTTTCCCTTCTCCAAGGTTGTGGCTGAGCTGTTCCCACTACTCGAATCTGCTTGGTGACACCTCATTTAATCGTGACAGGAAGTGGTAAGGCAGCGTGGCCAAGGGTGAACATACTGGTGCAAGACTCCTTGAATTTGAATCTTCACTCCGTCGCTTTCTAGCTCTATGACCTTTGGCAAATTATTTTAACTGCTCTATGCCTCAGTTTGTGCAACTGTAAAATGGGAATCATAACAAGACTTCGCTTAGAAGGTTAATCATGAAAATTAAAAGAATTAATAAGTTTAAAGTACTTTGAACAGTGCTGACATTTAGTAAGTACTCAATAAATGCTACCTACTTTTATGATTTGTCAAATTCCAATTCAGAGACAGTATTTCCTCAAAGTCCTCTTGGACACCCCCAGTCAGAATTCCATGTCCCGCGAGTCCTCTGTGCTCCTACCACAGTGCTTGTCTGCCTCTGCTGTGGTGTAGATGGATCTGCATTGGTATACTAATACCCACTGAACAGAACGTTCCTGCAGGTCAGACGTCCTGTCTAACACCTTTGGGTCTCCTACGGGGCTTAGCTGGTACTTTGTAAACAGTTAAAATAATAAAAAGTGTGTTCAATAAAGCTAAGTTATTACAAAATGTTCATTTGGACATGTTAGATTTTTCTAAGCACTCACATGAACTCACATGGATTAATTCACTTAGCTGCCTTGAAAGTGACTGCATGTTTGGCCTCACTTTCTTAAGCTATAAAGTGAAGATGTTGTTTCTTAGAGGAAAGCAATGATTAAAAAGAAGAAAAAGGATTGACTTAAAGTGGGGACATGATGTGATCTCAATTAACATTAAATGGCAAACCATACTCGGTTCTGGACAATATTGTATCATTCAAGATATTTTTCAAAATAAAATCTACCCTACTAAGTCCTGTAACCTCTAGCTCCTTTTAAGAAATGTGCCAAAAGCAGTAGTCTTGGCAACAAGAAGATAATAGGGAATAAATATTTCATCATCAAAAAGGCTATCTGGTTTCCTATGAATAAAAGCCCATCTCCAAGCTGTCTTATTTACCCAGCTGCTGAATGCAATTCATGCCAGGGGACTTAACCTTCCTGCCCAAGAGATACCACATAGGCTGTCTCTGGCCGCTGTTCTAGGATGACAGACAGATGGAAGCTAAGCACAACCAAGTTAAACAAAGCAGAAGAAACCAGACCCTGATCAGTGGAACTAGTTGCCCTCAGCCCGTGTGTATCCAGACTTCAGCAGAAGCCCGGAGTTTGAGAGACACACCAGGACCTCTGTTTGCTGAAGTTGTGGTCAGTGAAAATAGGCATTTCCAGGATGCAGCTGCCCTACAAATTCAATGAAAGTAAGCGGGAACTAATGGCAGGTAAGGAAAGCATTCAATTTTGCAGGGTTTCCTATTACTGGTCACCTAGGTAGCTTGCTTTATGCTAAAAGGATGATACATACCCTATGTAGGCATACATGTGACTGGTATGCAATATTATAACGGTGGTTTTATGTATACTTTTTATAAGAATGAAATGAAATTTTCTTTTAAAGAGGACGAGACAGTCCTTAGGGTAGTTTTTGCATACTACAGCATTATTATTAACAGATCTTATTTTCGTGCTAAAAGAGGTTCAGTCCTGTTAGGCTAAATGGTTCATATTAGCTCTGTGATGTGTACGTCAAGATAAGCGTAATCATCAGACATTTTCTCTTACAAAGGTGCACTAGGGAATGAATCATTTACCGAGAAAGATGAGCAGAACCAAAATTCAGAAAATATTTTTTGCTTCTCAATCTATGCTTTATGGGTATAGCGTACTTAGTAGACTGGTGGCTAATGAGGCCAGTTCATACTCAGATCCAAAACATGCAATCTGTATTTTTGTGTGTGCACGCCATTCAGACTACGGCTTGTCAGCACAAAATAGCCTGTTTGCAAATAGTCACTCATGCACCCTGAGCAAAGACAAAAAGAGGACCCAAAACTAAAATCTGAGGCTAGGTAAGCTGAAATGAATGCAGAGATAATGACACTCATGACAAGTACATTAAGCGTAAATATTAGCCAATGAAAAGTAAATTGTATATGTAAGATTACAGAGGAATTATGAAGAAGGGGAAAAGTACTAGCAGATAGAATATATCCAAATGTAGCTTTAATCCTTCAAAGGAGTTAGGCAGAGTTTACAAACTAAACTAGGGGGTTGATGTACATTCTAGGCCAAACTCCAAAAAGGAATATTAAAACAGAGAATTCTGTACACTTAAAAAAGTTCTGATTACTAGAAGCTCACATGACTTCAGTAAGAAAAAAAAATCATACTAGATTTGCCTTATTTCTTTTTGGTAAGGGTAAATTTAAAGGCTAGAACATACACCTGGATCCCTGCAGGTAAAGGGCAGAGTTTCTCCTGATTACTTTGTAAGTAACAGGGGGAGATCTGTGTAAGGAACATGGGGAGATCTGCACTGGGTGAAGACTGGTTACATTGGATTGTTACTGGTTGAATATCCAGAACAGATACAGACCTCAGATAGGTGACATTCCCCACAAGGGTTATGTTGAGACTTAAACACTGGGAATAGTCACAAACAAAATAGCACACTTCCTAAAATTAGAATTGTCCAAAAATAGATTGTGTTGTTCTGGAAAGGATTAGTGTCCCATCCCTGGACGTATTCAGGCTGTGGCTGGAGCACCTTGTGGCACTGGGTGCTACAGAGGGATTCAGGTGTCTACCCGGAGGTCACATGACTGGACGTCCCAGGTCCCTCTACTGCTTACATTTGACGACTCTTTAGGTGTTTGTGTACAACGTAGACCTTGTGAAACTAGCGTTGCTAAGCTGGAAAGGCAGAGATTCCATGGTTCCTATGAAGGCAGAAGATTTTCATCTTCCTGATCTGCACTGCCTGACGTTTGGTCAGGGCTGAATGTCCGAGTCCCACACATGCCACAGCACACCTGTCTATGCATGACCACTCCTCCTCAAGCTGGTGTTTGTGGTTTTTGTCCATATACATTTCATTTGCTATAGTAACAGAACCATGCTATTTGCCTGAAGGAACCATCTCCTTGAGAGCCCTTTTTCAAAGAACCACGCTGCCATCCTAGATGAAGCAAAGAGAAGTGTGGAGAAACCACTTTCACATAAACCCATCATCAAGAATTTGAATGACAGGCTGTGCAAGGCTGGTACTGGAAAATTCGGAACTACTTCATAAAGGCTTTTAGATAAGATAAATTTGTAGAATACTCATGTTGCAATGTCTGAAGGGTGGGGAAAAACCCTAAAACACTATGTTCTCTCTTAATCCAGAAAAGTATATTGTCAAGGAAAGCCCAAGAGGAAATAAGGAAAAATACTGTCTGACGGTAGGAAATTTTGGCACCATCTGTCCCAGATGGTGGGAGCAGGCAGTGCCACCGTGGGGCAAACCGCCCCCACTTAGAGTCTCAGAAGCAGCCAGTACCATGGCTTCCAAACTACAGCCTGCCAAATGCTTTTGGTACTGAAGCAGCGAATCATGGTTTTGGCGGTGGGATTTCAGGAGTTCTCAGAGCATTTGCTAGTGCCGTAACTGCTCCTGACCGAGTTCCATTCCGCAGCAGACTTCAGATGGGCAGACAGTCCGAAAGAAACCTTTTTTTTTTTTTTTTATCACATTCTTCCAAGTGTAGCTTTTGCAGAGTTGGGGACTTTGATTTGATGAATTACAGCAAATGCATATAGTCTACGTGGCTTAAAAGCAAGAGTGAAATGAAAACAAACCCCCTCCAAAAAACACAAAGTGACCTAGAACGTCCAGTTCTATCACAATGACACAGTAATCGTTTCTTAAACTTGACGAGGTCTTTATAGCTTGCACAAACTTTTCTGCTAATGAGCTTAAAGAATTTTTACAAAACTCCCATGAGGCATCTGAGACGATACTAATTCTATGCAGGTGGCAAGTCAGGCTCAGAAAGTTTGAATAACCTGCATAAACTTACAGAGCCAGCAAGAGACAGGACCAGAACGTGAATGAAAGGTCTTCAGACTTCCAGTCCGTGCTCTCTCTTTTAAAATACACTTCATTTAACAGCAGCACATGTCAAACCGTCGGTGTGTTACCATCTGAGGAGCTCACTGAATTAGTCATGAGTCACAGGGTTTTGGACCCTTTGCATATAAAGTGTGAATAAATTCCTCACAGGGAAATGTCCCTTACCATCAGAGAGAAACCAGAATCAGCTTTCTCGTGTCTTGCCTTGTTAGCACTTAAAAAAAACCTATACTTCCGCTAGTCTAACAACGGGTTTCCTGTCCCTGAACAGTGAATTCAAAACAGGAGATTTACACGCTAGACGTTCCAAATGAGAAGTTTATGATGCTGCCAGACTCTCCGAGCACGTGAAAGGTTTCCCAAGCTGTGGTGTGCAGTCATCTTCCTAAACACTGCTCTAAATTGAACGGAAAACAATTAGGTACCAGTGTGATTGAAGACTTCAGGCCACATTTTCCTCTATTCAAGTTGTCCCAATTAGTTTTTATGCAGCTCAAAATGCCCTCGGACTACCTGCAACCTGGAAGATTAAGCCATTTGCACTTTGCATAAAACAACACCATCCAAGGCCTCACAGCTTTGCAAATACGCTCCGTGGCTTGTTGGAGCTTTCTGCCCTCTCACAATAGGGTTACCTGTATATGAATACCAGCGCGTGGGTCAACGCCGTGCTCACCCTTGTCCCCTTCCTCGAGAGGAGTATATCCAATTTAGGAGTCCTTTCTTTCACTCAAAAGGAAACACAGGTAATATTTAACCAGAATTTCAGTCCTTTGACACTAATCTAAGGGACGAATACAAAGAAAAGGTGGAGAAAGGCCTGCTGAGATCCCTCATAAAGGTGTTTACACAAAACAAATGCCTCGCCATTGAAAAGGCGACTAGAGTCAGCTGGCCATTTCTTTTGGCATTTTGCTGAAAACAAACAGACCTATTTAAACCAGATCTGCAGAAGGGATAAATGCCTTTCTACACTCTGCGATGTCTGTTTACGCAGCCCACCTTTGCTTTGGCCTAAAGAGGAAGACGGCATTTCTATTAGAAATGGAATCACCTTTGGCCTAACTTTGAAATGGTCCAGTCAGATGCCGATGAATAAGCCTTTGTTAATTTATCAGCTAAATTCAACGTATTTATTTATTCATGATTTCATCCTGGCTGTTTTCAAAACATTATTTTGTCTTTGACAATATTCTCTACTTGATAATGTCCCAAACTAAAACAAATTTATTGCACCCATTATAGTGAATGGGCAATGGCCAAAGTATTTAATGGGGCCAGAGGTCTGTGCAAAATATCTCTTTCAGGAAAATCAAACCCATCAGCTTTCTTTCAGTGGCAAATGTCCCCAGGCTATAAAAGGACTGAAAGACTCTGGCAATGGGTCACAGCTCTGTTTGAGCCATTAGGCAAATATCCAAGGTCTCAGCGCCCCCTTTTTTAAAGGAAAAAGCAATTAGGCAAAGAATTATGAATAAGGAGAAATGCAGTGAGAACTGAAAGTGTGTGTGAATTCCTTGATGGTTCCTAAATTGTTAATGTGCTCAACAGTAACCTAACCCCATCACCACCTCTCAGTTTACCTCTGCTGTAAGCAGGTATAAATGAGTCAATTGTATAATTTATCAGGAGGTGGACTTTGCACCCTAAACTAAAACTGAGGAGCATCCTTTAAACATGGCAGAATCTTTCCTGTCCTTCGCTGTATCCACCATCAACCAAAAAAGGGAAAGCTTGTTACATTTTAGAACTATGAGATTTTGGTTGTATGATGTCATAAAACCCACTCCTCACTCCTCCATTTCCCCTTCTATTTTATTGAGGAGGAAATTGAAGCCTTGTAAAGTAAAATAACATATCCAAGCTCATACAGTAAGGTTATAGTGAAAAAAAATCTATGTGAGCTGGAGTTCTAAGCTTCTAGTGCTCTTCGATAGTTTTTATTCTTACTTACAAGTGAAAGGGGAAACTAAAGTTTGTTGCATGTGTACCTGCTACGTGCCAGGAACTCAACTAGGTGCCTTACAGATTTTATTACCTTTGCTCCACCTAACAATCCATTTTATATGGGAAGAAATCAAGGCTCAGAGAGTCTAAGTCTTGCCCAGGATCACACAGCTGTCATTCAGACCTAGGCGAGGCAGTATCCAAGTCTCCTGCTGTTCCCACTTAACCTTGTTGGCTCTAGAAATGTTTCCCAAATTTACACCTGTAACCTTGTCTCTCTCCCTCTCTCCATGGTTGTTTGTCAAGCACAATGCCAGGTGCTAAGTGCTAGGAATACAGATGTGAGTGTGATGAACACGGACCCTGCCGTCTCGGGTAAACAGAAATGTAGGCATGTGCAGGTGAACTTCAATGCCTGAGCACACGGTATATGTTCTAAAGGATACCTTTCCTGCACAGACCTCCCTGCACAGGAAGGGGCCTGGTGTGGAGAAGCTGGAACATGAGAGCAGTAAGGCGGGTGTGCATGTGGGCAGGCAGCCCATCGGCAGTGATTGGAACCCATGCATCACGTGGGGCACAGCTCGGAGCCGAGTGCTGGGATTTGTCTACTACTGGGATTCCTTTACCACTGCGTCTCAGTCCCCAGTGCCTTAAACTAACTGTCATGTTCTAGACACCCAGTAAATGACTGACTGAATGAATAATGATTCTTCCCTCGCAACTTCATTCATGTTTATCTTTGTTTTTTTGTTTGTTTTTTACTGTAAGGATATTTTTTTTTCTTTCCTTTTTCATTAAAATTTTTTAACACTTAATTTTTTTTGGCAGGGGAAGACCATTAGGTTTATTTATTTTTTATTTGTTTATTTATTATTATTATTTTTGTAATGGAGGTGCTGGGGATTGAAACTAGGACCTTGTGCATGCAAAGCATGTGCTCTACCACTGAGCTAGACCCTCCCCTCCATGTTTCTTTTTGTTTGCTGACCTCTAACTCATCGGTCAACCTCCTTCTATATTTTTAGATACTACTCAGAAATGAACTGCATTCCTCTGACAGTTCATGCATCAGAGCAGTGACTCCTAAAGAAGACTTCTGATTCTTATTCCCTGCCCGGCCCCTTCCACCTCCACATCATTGCCAGCGAGATCTGAGAATGATTCTCCTTTACGGTAGCCCTCATCCTTGCAGTGGTTCTCAGCACACCCTTACAGATAGGAGGGTGAGCTGGAGGACAATAGAGAGCCCCTGTTCAAAATTCACCTCTTCTGGGATAGGGCTGATGGCCGTATGGAAGGGAAGAATGAACCACAGTGGCCTCAGGGTCACCCCAGCCATTTGCTCTCATCGTTGGCAAAGAATTTGGCTCATTGCATCTTCACCTGATCCCCAACTGGACTGTGGGTTCTTCATGGGGAAGGACCCTGCCTTATGAGTCTTTGTGTCCCTTAGGGCCTCAGACAGCACCTGGCATTGATGCGTTGAAGGAAGTGTGTTAACTTCTTGAAGGGAGCCTTTAGATTTTTCCATGGAGATGAGTTGCCAATGCATGCAGTTTCAAAGCTATGTGACCTGGAAAAATTGAATGTTTTATGTTTCTAAAGTAAGGGCCAGAAAATTTTGCCTGTAAAGAGCCAGATACTAAATATTGCAGGCTTTGCAGACCGTACAGTTTCTGTTGCAACTGTTTAACAACTGCTGCTGTTGTAGCACAAAAGCAGACAAAGGCGATACGTAAGAGGTAAATAGGACAGCGTTCCACCAAAATTTTACAAAAACGGGCAGGGAATTGGATTTGGCCTGAGGGTCTTAGTTTATTAACCTCTGCTTTAGAGCAATAGATAAACCCTATATGTGTTGCTTCCCTAAGCTGCCTTCCACCTTTGGGCCAAACAATACAATCTCAGTGAAAGTAGGACTTCCATCCATCTTTCATTTTAATAGTTTTTCCTAGAAGAAGAATAAAGACTAAAATACATGAGCTAATGGCAAAACAGAAAAAAAAAACATAGTTCACATTTATTCAGTGTTTACCATATATCAGACACGTACAAATTGTATTCTCACTTAATCCTCATTTTGCAACCCTATGAAGAAGGTGATATTCCTATTTTCATCCTGTAGATGAGACATTTGAGGCTCAGAGAGCTCTACTAACTTGCCCAAGGTCACACAGCTTCTAAGGGGTCGAACTTGAATTTGAACTCAGGTCCATCTGAGCCTACGCTTTGAACCACTACTTTATAATAAGGGCCACTAGGTGGCTACGTAAATAAAAATCACAAACCCAATTTTACTGATGGAAGATAAAAGCAGGAAGCACATAGGAACCTACAGAGCAGTACATGTTCTTTTCCCCTGTTGGATTGAGGGAAGTTCAAAGGACATCTTTGTTGATTTTACACCTCGAGGATCTGTTGTATGAAGTCAGATCCCTGCAAGAAATTCCATGTTCCTTTGTTCTTTATGACAGGCCAGTCTGAATGGGAAGATTTTAAAACTCCCTAAACTCTTTGAACATGCAGAACATTGATCTTCACAAACCATTTGAAACACCTTAAGGAGGTTACAAAATTACAAGCAATTTTTCTTTGGTTTTGTTTTGTTTTAAGTGAGTGTATACCGAACCTCTGGGACCTCTTGCCTCATCACACACCACCAAAGCTTTGCTCCCCTCCTCTGTGTATTCTTTGCTGTCAGACCCTGAATAACAAAATAGCGTTAGGTTGCTAGGGTGCCTTGTTTTCACTGAAAAGCTCTCTCCCACCAGGAATGTGGGGGCTCTTATCCCACTCTGCTGAGATGTGCGGTGATGCGTCTTTGAATCCTGGGGCAGCGCGGGGTTCGACACGTCCTGCTGGGCTGCCCATCGCTCCTGCCTTCTGTGTTGGCAGGAACACGACTGGATTCTGTACGAAGTGCTCTGTGGCCTTCTGCACAGTGAGACCTGCGTGGCCAACTTCACACTGGTATTTATTAAGCCTGATAGGTGGCCCACCAGACGGCACGCTCCTTCAGAGCAGGAGCCATGCCTTGTTACTTCTCTCTGCTGCCCTGGCATGTGGGGTCTGGCACAGCGTCCGCTTTCAACACATATTTTAGAAATGAATTTGGTAGACCTGAATGCCTGGTCACTTCTCCAGCTTCGCCTCCTCTCAGCCTCAGTGCTCTGTGCGGGCTGGCCGAGTGGTCAGGGGCGTGAGGTCCAAGTCAGACAGAGTGGGGTTTCCTGTCCGGGCACCTCCACTTCCTAGCTGTGGCCTCTGAGGAAGTAACTTAACCGTCCTGTGCTCACTTTCCCTCTGTACGATGGAGGATGCTAACAGTAACTGTCATGTTCACTGGCTCTGCGTGTGGATTATATGACAGTAGACCTGTGAAGTAGGTAGAAGAATCCCTAACATGTATGGTCCTTATCCCCCTCACCACTTCTGCCCACAGCATTCTCTCCTCCCTCTCCTCTAATGGACAGTGCTGCTCAGCTGTCAGCCTGGCCCTCCTCCCCCCAGCACTTGGTTAGCTGCCAAGTAGCTTTGGTAGGGGATTGACCACATTGTTCCTCACTGCTTTTTAAACTTGTCTGTCTCCCCTAGTACCCAGCCCACAGCCTGTGCTAAATAAATTATTTATTAAACAATTGTATGAATGGAAAGTAGATTTAAAAGAGCAAATTAATTATAGCCACTATCAAAAATAATATGGAGTTTCCTTAAAAAAATAAAAATAGGTTACCATATGATGAAGAAATCCCACTCCTGGGCACACATCTGGAAAAGATGAAAACTCTAATTTGAAAAGACAGGCACATCTCAATTCATAGCAGCACTATTTACAACAACCAAGACATGGAAGCAACCTCAGTGTCTGGATAAAGCAACAGATGACTGGATACAGAAGATGTGGTGTATATACACAATGGAATACCACTCAGCCATAAAGAAAAGCATGAAATATTGCCATTTGCAGCAACATGGATGGACCTAGAGATTATCATAATAAGTGAAGTCAGAAGGAAAAAGACCAATAGTAAATGACATCACTTATATGTGGAATCTAAAAAATAATACAAGTGATCTTATTTACAAAACAGAAACACATTCACAGACACAGAAAACAAATCTGTGGTTACCAAAAGGGATGAAGGGATAAATTAAGAGTCTGGGATTAACATACATAGAGTACTGTATATAAAACAGATAAACAACAAGGACTGACTGTAAAGCACAGGGAGCTATACTCAGTATCTGGTAATAACCTATAATGGAAAAGAATCTGAAAAAGAATATACACGTATAAGTGAATCACTTTGCTGTACACCTGAAACTAACATAACATTGTAAATCAACTATAACCCAATCGAAAAAAATTAAAAAGAGCAGATTAACTGACCACCATTCCTCTCAGTGCCATAAAGTATGTCAGGTAGGATGATCTTTTTAAGAAGGAGCCTAATCACGTCGCTTCTCTGCCCCATCCCCGCACTGGCACGCCTCTCAGACTGAGAAAATGCCCAAGTCCTCCCAACGGCCTGTATACACCTCCCTCATGGCCTGGCCCCATTCCTTCTCTGCTCTGTCTTTTATTACTCTTCCCTATGATCATTTTGCTCCTTCTGGCTTCCCGCCTGTTTCTTGAATTCCCAGACGTGATCCTGCCTCAAGGAATCTGTACTTGCTGTTCCCACAGTCTGGAACGCTCTTCCCTGGGGGCCTGTGGTTTTCATGTTCTCTCTGTTCATGGCTCTGCTCCAGTGTCACCTCCTGGGTGAGGCCTGCCCCGATCATACTATTTAAACTTGCAGACCACACCTCTTTCTCTCTCTCTGTCCCCTAACCCCGCTTTAATATACTACACCACTTACTTTAAAAAAGCGTCTGTCACGCTTCTACCCCACTCGAGTAAGAGCCCGCTGAAGGAAGGGGTTATTTTGTTTGTATTATTTGCTGTAGTATCTACAGAACCTAGAAATCTAAGCCCCAGATAAATATTTGCTAAATGAATGATCAAATTAAATCAAAGAACTTAGAACTGAGACAAATGGAAAATCTCGTATGAAATTCTTCCTGGAAAAAAATTTATGAGGCCTTTTGTAAATGCATTTTCCTGTACAATTTTTGTATCAGAAAGGGTTGCATGGAAGCCCTGCAGGGGGTTCCCAGTTGGCCGTACCCCAGCTCTGGCCACAGCCAGTGGGACGAGGCAGCAGCCCTGGAGTCTAAACGGTGCCAGGTGCAGAGGGCCCGCACCTCATTATGGGAAGGGCCAACCCCCCTCTGCTCCACGCAGGCCCACAGAGGCGACCTCTCTGCAGGTTTCCATAACCAGCTGAACGGGGCAGAGACCAGGCTCTTGAAATACCCAACAGGCTCTTTTGAATGCTTCCAAATACTATTAATGCCAAGTGCCACATAGTTACTGTGTGTTTTAAAGACTTTTCACATGGAAGAATTCACTGAAGCCTTTGTGGACACTGCAGCACAAATTACTTGAGTGTGTTTGTAGCTGGTCACAGCGGGGCTGTTGCCAAACACTGAAGTTTTGCAGACACTTCTCGGGTGAAAGGACCTACTTTTGGGACCATGGCTTGGGAGAGTGGCCTTGTTCTCTCAGACACGTGACAGAGAGAATACAGCAGAACACAAATGTCATACCCACAGTGCTGCGATACGTGTCTTTACAAAGCCATGAATTTTCTCAGGGGTATCGACTAGGGTGATGTCGATAAAAGTATTAAAATCGTAAGTCTCAGAACATCCATTTCAGATACAGACTTTCTCATTTCATCAGCCATGTGGGGTGGGTATTATTTATTAGTAGTATCATTATTATTATCTGAAGAACCTGAAGGGTGGAAAAGTCAGGTCATTTGCCTGAGGTGAGTGACCTGGCCAGTGATAGGGAGGAGACAGACCAGACCGCACGCAGCGGTTCCTTGTTTCTCTGCTCCCCAGTGTCTCCGCATTAGAGAGAGCCTCGTGACCTGCCGGAGTGAAGTGAATACGTGGGGTTCTTCCTCTCATTAGCAATTTGGATTTTTCAACTGCCAGTGGACAACCAGGCTTGGTGTTAGAAATGTGGGCTTCTGGTCATGAACCTACTGAAGCCGCGGATCACACAGTGCTGGGTCTGCTGTGTTCACAGTCGGATCTTACAGGCAAAGCTGCCACTAAAGTCAGGGGCTGAGGGAAAAAGACGACAGATTTTGAACTTGAAAAAAAACCACTAATTTTAATCCAGATTTGAATCACACCATCAATCTCCCAATCAGAACATGAATAATGTTATTCTGGGATTACTTCCTTAGATATGTCACACCCACACCCACACCCACACCCACACACTTGCACACTTTAGGGACTTAGAAAAACAATCACTTATATTTTTGGAATATGTAGAAAAAAGACAGATTCCCCCTTTTTCACGCTCCTTTTCAAAATATCTAATATCTTCAGGAATAAATCTCCTATACTGTGTTGGGAGAATTAGTCATGCAACTTCCACTACACATATCCCCCAAGCTCCACTCTGAAAGTGCACCCCTTGGTCTACCTTGTACTGTGAGACACCAGGCTGAAAGGAAACCGTGTCTGGGGACCGGGTAATCCGAGCAGCCGCAGGTTCCCATAGGAACGCCGGGAACACGCTCCCTTTATTGATCCGCATTTGCAGCAGCCGCCTGCTTTGGAATCCGGCTCTTGGCAAGTGCAAGCAGCAGCTCCCAGCGCAGAACTGCCCTAAATGTCTCTCTTTGAAGCCCTGGAGTCCACAGCCTTCTATTTGTGTCTGGCCCCGATTCATCACAGGCCCGAATGCTTTACCTGCTATGTAAAAATTTCCCCTAGAGCCTGAACCAGATTTTTAAAAAAGGAACAATCCTTGGCCAGTGAATCTCAGCATGAGAGAGTTGGAAACGTGAGAGGGGTAGGAACTGAGACAGATAACAGGAACTTCCGACTGTCTGTCTTTGGAAGGATATTGAAATATCTCCCTCATCTGGACTTCTTGCTCTGCCCAGACCCCAGCTACCTGTTTAGAAGATTAACAACAGTTGGATGCAGAGGATCACTCTGGGCTTTGGAGGAGTTACAATTCATAGTCGAAATGGCACTAAGCATAGACTAGCACAGGTGTGACAGTTTTACTTATTGTCAGGGATCAAAACACATAATATTTAAGTAAAAATAGCAAGAAACATTCATTCACTCATTTATTCATTCATTCATGTATTCACTTATTGGACCCTGGGCCCTCTTATCATAAAATGTATCATGCTTTGCTGAAATGGCTCCCTCACTAACTCTGCAGGCCAGGGACTGCGTTCATCTTGCTGATCACTGTATCCCCCGCGCCTGGAATATAGTGGGTCCTTACCAACGATTTGCTAAACAAAGGAATGAAGGAAGGAAGGGAAAAAGGCTTTATGGAAATAGTAGCATTTAATATGGAATATATGTCTGTGTGCATGTATATATAAAGTAGAAATTTATTATATTAAAATATATATTTCATGTAAAAGCTACTGTGAATTGAGCAGTAACTATATGCCAGACGATGTTTTAAGGGACTTACATAGATTGTTTCACTTCACCCTCACAATAATCATGAAGTAGTATTATTTTCTCATTTCATAGATGAGGAAGCATTTAGAAAGAGGTAAATGGCCAATAACACACATAGGAAATGTTATTGCCAGAATGTGAACCCAGCCAGTCTGACCGGGAGAGCCTGCTCTTAATCACTACTATATACACCTGCCATTTATATCATCATTTCACCTCTGCAAACCGCTGTGGTGATGGAGAGAGGACATTTTCTAAAAATGCTCTGAAATTGAAGTTGCGGGGTTGAGCTGTTGCCCAAAGGAGAAATATCTGTAAGAACACTGTTGAGTCAGCACCCCCAGAGCACAGCGGAAGTCGATCTGCGCTCTCATAGACAGGAACCCAAAACCGCCCTGGGACTGCTGGGGACTCTCCAAACATCTCTTTAGCTCTGCTCCCACGTCACCACTGTTCACCGCTGAGCAGATTAAAGCCCTGAGCACCTGTAAAGCAACAGTTCTCCTGGCCCAACTGCTATTTTTGTCACTACATGTTCACATCCTTGGATCATTAATTCTTGAGCCAGACCTTTGTGACTCAGGGAAGGTCTGGGAGACTATAGCTTTAGCTTTTCTACAAACAGGAGGTAGGCAGAGGGCATGGGGGAGGGGCTGTCCTGGGAAGGCCCCACAGGGTTTGGTTACACTTCCTGTCCTCACATCAGAATGGATGTGTTACAACTTTAAAAAACCAACAAGCTGTGGGATTGTTCTGTAAAACCATTTTCTTTATAAAGAGAGTCTCAGAAATTTTCTTTCCTATCATTATAACTTCCCTATTAGTTTAGAAAAATTAATTTAAGGACTTTGAAGAGGAATATATGCATGTGTATGTATGACTGAAACATTATGCTGTATACCAGAAACTCATGCAACATTGTGAACTGACTATACTTCAATTAAAAAAAATTTTTTTTAAATTGTACTTTTAAGGTAAAATAATTTATTTTAAATTGAAGACTAAATACTCCCTCAAGTTTGCATATTTGGAAATGGGGTTTTAAAAATGCACTCTTTATTTATGGAAAAGAAATGACATAAATGCAAAATATGAGACCAAAAAAACCCAATATAACAAATTTGAACTTAAAAACACAGATATTATTTTTTCATACACCGTTTATGATGAATTAGGAGGCCTCTGTCACTGACAGTGAGTTCCCAGGATAGGCTTCGGGGAAAGCACAGAAACCACAAACTCAGTCATGATGAGAAGAATCCACTGAGATCCCTGGGCAGAGTGTGAGCTGCGCTGCCACACTAGAAAGAGGAGCTGATGGGACAGTGGGAGAATCAGAGGTGCTCCGGTGATGAGTGACATCTCAGAGGAGAGCAAGTCTTTAGCTGCAGTTTGGATACACTGGTCCCATAGGGAAAGAGACGGAAAATGCTTTGGAAATCTTATAGACAAAAACAGTAAATGAAGGCAGCAAGTGGTAGCAGCTACGTGGAAACAGATGAAATACATAAGGGTAGATCTGCCTCCTGTCCTGTCCATTTGTATTAATGCTGCAACAGTTGTTCTAGCCTCGCAGAACAAAAAGTAGAGGTCCACCTCTGATGACCCCTTCTCCCTCAGCCACTCAGCAAATCCTCTCCACTCCACTGGGGCAATATTTCCCCACCTCTATGACTGTCTGCTTGCCTTAGCTGGGAACCTCCTGGTCTGCCACCTGTCTTTGAGCACTCTGTACACAGCTGCCAGATCCATCTTTTAAAGCGGAACTCTGGCCAGGTCATGACTTGTGCAAAAACTCTGAATGGCTTCCCACTATGTGCTGAGCACAGTCACAGATGATTATACTGAGTATTGCTTAAAGCAGTGGTTCTCAAAATGTAGTAACCAATCATCAGCCTCAGCATCCCAGGGGACTGGTTAGAAATGCAGAATTCTGACCCTGCATCATACTGACCCAAGCATAAACTCCGGGAGTGAGCCCAGAAACCTGTGCTTTAAGAAGCCTTCCAGGTGATTCTGATGAATACAAAAATTTGAGAATCACCAGCTTAGTGATTGAGACCATGAACTCTTGGTTCAGATGGTCTAGCCTCAAATCCTCTTTCTGCTTACTACCCATATTCCTTACACAAGTCAGTCTCTGAGCCTCTGTTTCCTCCTTTTAAAAACGAGGTGTAATTGAGGTGGTCACTATGAGTTATAAACAGCAGATCATATATAATGATCACACATGGAGCCCCCCATAAACACCACTATTGCTAACTTCTCTTATTAAAGGCTACCCCTACCCTGATCCTAAAACACTTTCTACAGGCTAGTTCAGTTGACCCACTGAATATTTCCTGGCAGGTCTTGTACCACTAACCCAGTGCCTTGTTCATATATGGCTCAACTGACAGAAGAACCAGTGAAGAGTCGATGCCAGGAAATTCTTGATACTAATTAAGTGCCTTAGGGAAGGAGCTTAGTTTGAAATTCAATAGAGTGAAAATTCTAATGAATGTTTAATAAGACATTGATTTACTATCTGACCTGAGAAAATAGGATAAACCAGTTGCTTTTATTCCCATCTGTAAAATGGGATTAATGTTATTAACCTCCTTTAAAAGAATTACTCTACCGACACACTGCACATAAAAAAGTGTCCACAGATGTCGAGAATGAGTCCTGTGATACATAATAATGAACCGCATCTGCCGAAATAGGGACATGCTATGAATAATCTACATCAACAGAGCTGGGGACAACAATGTTTCTGTTTGTTTTGAATTGTTATCTGTGTTTCCTCGTAATCCTGCTTATGGGAACATGCACTGCGAACATTTCTTTTAGACTTCTGTTGCATTTGGAGAGAGGTTGCTAGAGAAAATATTGTCTAAAGTGTGGTTAACAATTACTGATATCATTTGTGTGACTTGTCAGTAAGGCCATATCATCTAAGAATATTCTAACACTGGACAAATCCCAGGAATAAGCTGCTTTAACCTGTCACAATAAGGGTCGAGGAAAGAGTGTGGATGTAGAGGGCACATAACCATCATTACTACTGGGGAAATAAAATGTTAGAAATGGCGATTGGGAATATGTAATGCCATCTTCATATATGAAGTAGGTAATGTGTTATTTGTAACCTGTAATACTCCCCAAGTCTTGTCATTCCTCTTTTAAACTCAGCAAGATTAACGAAAGCCTGATTCTGACAATATTATAACTAATTCCCTCTGCCACTCGGCAGCCCCTTCCCTTCCCCAGGCCCCAGCACAGCTGTGGAAATGGTCTTCCTATAAGACAAGGCTGACCACCCCACCTACCGCGGAGGCCCCGGGGCTCAGGGCCCCAGCAGCAGACCTGGTCCACTTCTCCAACCTGTTGCTGTCTGCCTCATGTAGGCTCCACCCCCAATAAACTTCCTCAGTTTCCCTCACATGCTAATCCCCACAGTGGAAGGACTGCTCTCTTGACTATAGGCACTTATTGCATTGTATTCTATGGGCTTGATAATGCCTTCCTGACCGAACTGTTATCATCCTAACTAAGGAATCAGCATGTATCAACATATCTGGGGGTTAGGAAACCCCTCTCCACTCCCCTAAAGATACTTGAACAAATGAGTGAATGGATGAGTGGATAACAGCATTCACTGACTATTCTCAACATTAGCAAATTGTTTCCCGGATAACAGGAACTTTCAGAACAAAGAGAAATGGCCAGATTTTTAAAAATCTTGAAATACCAGCATTATCATTAATAAAAATTATAGATATGGATGGGTTGCACTTGACTTTCACATTCCTAGCCTAGTTCCAGCTCACAGATCCCCAGAGGATGGCTTCATCAGCGAGTAAGTGGAAGATCTCTCTCCTGTCTCCATGAGGTTCCTTAAGACATGTACTCTCCATCCACATTTTCCAGAGACAAGTGCCTCCTTCTCAGCCGAGCCGGGTATCAGCATCTTGAGGAAACAAGGGAGGTTAACGGGCTCCACTGGACATCAGGCTGTCATGGGTAGGAGTATAGTCCTATTAGCAACTGAAGGTCTCCAGTCTAGAGAAAGAGCCAGTTATGGGAGACTGGGTTTCTGAAGATGAGAACCTCAGGCTTACCATAGATTCTATCATATTTACTGTTTGACCTAGCGTGAATGTCCTTGTCAGATCCGGCATTTAATTACTTCCATCAGTGTTCAGGCTGCAGCCCTTACCTGTTGTCTGCCTGCCTCAAACCTTGATCCCCTTAGTTTGACTACTTCAGATGTCAGTCACCTGCCCGACCTCAGTGGTGTTTGACCTCAATTACCTGCAGTCTCTTCTTGACTCCTGCCCTAATTAGGCCTTCACTTGTGCCTCTTGTAGGACTGGTTGCCAACAGCAACCATCAAAGAGACACCAGTCAAACTTCAGTTAAAGAGCACGTCTTCCAGTGTCCTTGTGACACGTATGGGCATTATAAAATGTCAGAATTCAACCACAACTTTGGTGAGTCATATTTATATTTTTTTTTCCTGAGAAGTCACCAAAAAATGTCTTTCAAATCTCATATTGATTTGGGTGTAGGTTTTCTGCACAACCACAAATGATGTAGGAAAAATAATAAGCAACTGTTATTCCCACACATGGCAGCAGCCTAACTTCAAGTTCCAGGCTTGGCTCCTTCCTGGGCTTGACAAAGGGCTCCTATCCCTGTGCTAGTTTCCTAGGGCTGCTATAATGAAATTCCACAAACTGGAAAACTTAAAATAACAGAAATTAATTTTCTCACAATTCTGGAAGCTAGAAATCCAAAATCAAGATGTTCCTTCCGAGAGAGGTGAGGGAGGGTCTGTTCCATGCCTGTCTCTAGCTTCCGGTGCCAGCTGGCAATTCTTAAAGTTCCTGGCTGGGAGATGCCATCACCTGTGCCTCACTGTCTTCATATGACATTCTCCTCTTCTTATACGTACACAACTCATTTTGGATTTAGGGCCCACCCTACTCCGGTATGACCTCATCTTAACCAACAACCCTAGTTCCAAATAAGATCCCATTCTGAGGTGCTGGGGGTTAAGACTTCAACATATCTTTTCCAGGGACACAATTCAACCTGTGACATCCCCTCACATTTTTAACCATAGACTTGACGCGGTTTTCATCGTGAGTTCCTAACAATTTCTTGTGCTGTCCTGGATAGAGTTCACATGAGCTTTGGGATTAGTCATATTAATCAGACTGAGGTCAACCCCAGCTTCTTTACTCACTATCTCAGGGCTTTTCCTGTTTTGATCAGTTTTGTCCTCTTCAAAGTGGAGATAATACCTACCTGGCAGGTAGCTAGGAACATTAAATGAGATAATGCATGTACAGTACATAATAAATTCTCAATACATTCTACTGAGAATTTCCCTCTTTAATGAATGATTGTTACATATTAGAGGGAAAAAAAAGGCAATTTGTTTTAAAATGAACCTTGCATCAATGTTTCTCTGCGACTTAATAATGAACACTTCAGTACAAGTGTATACACAATCATATCAACTGTCAAAAGCATTATAAACCCTTTTCAGTTTGTCAGCTAGTGAACCTCAAAATAAAACACAGAGTTGTGGATAGCTGCTTTAAAACAATCACTCCTGACATTTTGGTAAGAATGCATTTATTAGACCGTATTTCATACTTGATTGTGGAAATAAACAAGGGCCTAAATGATCTGGATTTAAATGCTCTATAAAATCTGCATTTCAGTACTTTGTTCTCTGATTCATAAAGGAAGTTTCTATTTTAGTGTTCCTGGGTAAATCTGGCTATGTAAACTTTGAAAAGCCTTTGAATTAAAAAAAAAACAGACATGGTTATGGTTTAACACTGGACAATCTTTTCAAGGGAGAAGAGGCAGGAGCTGCATCACCAAGATAACTTTATTTAAACTTAATTAGTTGTTGGAAGGTTATTTGCTCCCTTTAGTCTATAAAAAAACAGAAACAAAGGTCTGTCAGCACCAGATGCATCTGATTTTTGCAGATGTGGTTGTGGCTTCTGAAATCTTTAAAGACTCATCTTAAATATGCTTTCAGGTCTCCCTTTTGTGAAACTTTGACAGGATAATAGAATTAGATTTGCTGAATTTCACTAACCTGTAAAGTAACGTGTCATCAGCTTCCCTTGCTTCTCAAAAAATATTTCTCTCTGGTATTGCTCATCAGTCTAGCTTTTCAACCCCTAAACACGAAACTCTGAAACAAAAAGGATGACTCCATCAGTTTTGCGAGTGACAAGATGTTAAACATTTAACACTCCCACATTGTAGCACCAGCTGCCTCTGGATAATGTAGACTTGCTTAGGTTTGGCTTAGAGAAAAAGGGAGGAAGAGAAGAAAGAAAAAGGAGGAACAGGAAAGGAATTACTCCTGCAGTGAGAATGTAAAATTCTCTGCAGATGCGGAGGATTCTGGAGAAGGGTGTGCCTATTGAACTAACATTTTCTCCTGAGGGAGCATTGCAAGAGAGGTACCACCAGGTTCTCAACTCCCAGCAGAGCCCCTGTGACTCCAGCTTTCCATGGACTCTGAGAAGAGCACTCAGTGTGCTGGATTACAGTTATCTGTTCACTGAGAGAAGGGACGGGGCCTTAGTCAAGTACAGTCCCAAATCCCACTGAAAATTCTCAGTAAATGTCAGCGAAGTGAATAAACTGGAAAAGCGCACATGGCCTTCTGGGTCACGCCAACTCTTTCTCTGCAGCCAGCTCCTCACCCCAGGCACCTGTGCTGTGATCTCAGGCTACTCAGAGAGTATTGACTGAGCAACCCGTGTGCTTGGTTGATCTAACAACAAAATCTTCTGACGAAGCCACTGTTGACCACCCAAAATTGGCATCAACATTAAAAAGCCAAGAGTGTTTTCTGTGTCAAGTGCTTTGTCATGAGCAGTGCTTGTAAGATGGCAAAAGTTATCTATGGCTTTCCACCGTGAGCCATTTTCCCAGGAGAGAGGCAGAAAAAGCCGTTTGGAAGCTCTCGTCTGCCCAGTCATAAGGCTTGTTAAGAGAGTGTTCCCTGTGCAGCGAGGCACCTCACAGCAGAATGCCCATTTAGAAGGCCATAGTAGGAAGCTGCCGACAGGGAACACAGCACAATATAAATAGCGCTCTGTCCGGAGTGGGTGTTGGCTCTTTCACTCAATGAACTTTTGATGAGGAACTGCCATGTGCCAGGTGCTATTCTAGGCACTGAAGGATGAAGGCGGGTGGGAGTGGTGTGGGAGTGGAGATGCATATAAAGAGGAATAAGGCATATGGCTGAGACTCTGGGCAGTTAACTCAGTAGGTCTCAGTTTCATCATCCACCTTTCAGTGCAGAGATGAGCAAACTACAAGCTGTGAACCCTTTGGGTAAGTTAATTTCTTTCTCTCTTTTTTTTTTTTTAAATCATGATTCCTGGATCCTTACATCTTTGTCTCACTTTCCTCACCATATAAAGAGCTAGCCTCATAAACAGACGGTCATGTGCGTGGTGTCATCGATACAGGATTAGCCGAGTGCCAAGAGCCACCCCTGTGGTGCTGTCGGGTCTGCAGTATCCCAGGAGCCATTCTTGGGTTCTGTGTCTGTGTCACTCATGTCTCAGCTGTATCCCATTTTCTTTACCCCCCCTGAATCTTTCTGAGGGCCCATTCTAAACAGAGTTGCAGAAATCATGCTCATTCAGAATCACTAGGAATTTCGAGTCATGCTCCAATGCAGTGTCAGCAAATACTACTGGTTGCTGTATTTAGTCCCATCCAGAGCCTTATAGGCTCACGGTCTGGCTGAAGAGTCTGAGGTCTTAGTGTCCGGAGGGGAAGCTTCATAAAGGAAAGCTACTCCCTTCCTTCCAACGTTCCTTGGATACTGAACTCCTTTGTCTTCATGTTCTTTTATTTCTACTTCTGCCCACTTTACATCTCCGTGCATCTCTTCTGCTCTAGTCACACCCAACTCTTTGCTGTTCCCCAAGTGTACCACACAGGTTCCCATCTCCCTATTGCCCCTGCTGCTTCCTTTCCCTACTATTTATTTCCTTCCCGTCTCTGCTTGGCTGATTCTCCCAGATTCCCAGGACACCCCACACCTGGCATCCCCCTGGTGACTTCTCTGATAGCCTCACTAGACTGAATTCTCTCAGGGCTAGGGAGACGTGCCATCCACCTTTGTATTCCCAGGATCCGCTACAGGATCTGGCACATGGCAGATGCTTAGAAAATGTTAGATGAATGCATCTCCAGTGGCACAACCTAAAAAAAGAGCAATAGAATCAGGCAGATGAAGGGGTAGGGTAATCAGGGCACATGACACGCACAGTGGGTTTTCCTCACCTATGTGTAAAATGCTTCCTATAAATAAAGAAAAAAAGGGAAAGCCAAAGAGGAAAGATAGAACAAATGATAATGTATTCAGTTTGCCAAGAGTTTTTATACAAGACTAGCTATCAAAATACTGGGGACTCTTTGGCTAGGGTCAGATGCAGTTCTGTGGACCCAGTAGAAACTCAGAACATACTTATGAGTTAACTGATTAATCCCACGAACTTCCCAATTCTAGCCATATTCCGTTAAACTCTGTATACTGTTCAAGTTCCTGTTTCTGTTTCTCTAAGATAAAGAAGAGTTTATTTAAACAAATGTAACACACAGATCTTTATACTTTAGGACTATTATAGTATATGGTGCTGGCCTAATTCAATGGTCAGTAATTGAAAAAAAAATACAAGAAACTTGACAACATTTCAATTTTTCTCTTTTTTTCTCCTTCCATCCAGACATAGGAAAAAGGATAGAAACTTATTGCCCTTTGTGCTAAAGATCTCAGGAAGTAAAAATCTGGAGGTAACTAAGGTACTTTAACTTTTCTAAGTAGTCTTTCAACTCAGAACTGTCCACTCTTTAAAACAGAGGAAAATAGCCAAAGAATACACAAGCGGGAGAAAAGTTGTTTCAAAAAATGAAGTTCAGACAGCTCAGTGCCACAAGTAGTAGTTCACTGGTACCTTCCACAGTCAAGTATTCTATTTTTTAACATATGCCATGTGTCAAAAACAGCCAACATTTTAACATGGTGTTTTGTCATCAATTTTTATTTTACTTATTTTATTTATTTATTTTTAATTTTTTATTGAAGTGTAGTTGATATACCATGTTAGTTTCAGGTGTACAGCAAAGTGATTCAGTTATATATATATATATTTTTTTTCTTTTCATATTTTTCCATTATATGTTATTACAAGAAATTGAATATAGTTCCCTGTCCTATATAGTAGGTCCTTGTTTATTCATTTTATATATAGTAATGTGTGTCATATTTTACTTCTTTTATGATTCCATAATTTTTTTCTCTGTGTTAATTTGGTAAAATATTACTGAAGAAAAGGGTAAAAGTCCCATCTTGCTTTGAACAATAAAGGATTTTTTTTTTTAACAGAAGGAAAAATACTTATTTGGGTAAAAGCAGTCTATTTAGATTTGTTGTTTCTAAAGCATTTAAAATCTTTTCCAATTTCTTGTCGTGCTCTAGCATTTAGCAGGCCCATTTACAATTAACTACAGTTTTCTTTTCAGGGATTACAAAGAGAGAAAAATTGAAATCCTCGAAAGTCATTTCCCCTGATTCCTGTCATTTTCATGTAAATAGCTACTGGATGGAAAACATCCAGAAGCACTGACTTTAATCCAAATGGCAGCTTGGCTAGGAAATGGTCAACATTGTTGAATTTGACAAACAAGTAGTGTAGACAGGTGAGGAAAAGCTATGAGAAATTTATGGGTAAAGCGGCTATTTAATGAGAAAAAGGAGTGTTCTACTATCTCAAAGAGAATAAGTGATAAACGGAGACGAGAGAGCCTGGATTAGGATTCTGAACTCCAGTCAGACATAGGCTTTTTCTTCTCAGTCTCAGAAAGGTGTTTATCCGTCTCTGGGTAGAACTATGAAACAGTGGACAATCATCTCAAGTTTAAACCACACAACACAACCTTCCCAGGGATGATATGCAGTGTTTTATATGTATTTTCTCCAACCCTTGCAAAATCCAGGCAAGGCAATATTACGAGTATTGTTTTAGTAAAGCCAGGCCCAAGTTCACACTGTTTAGGAGGCAGAACAGGAATTTGACACATGTCTACCGCTCCAAGATGCAGGCCTTTCTCTAGTGGAGCACATCAACCCCCACTTCTGTTACCAGCAAATCGCCCCCTTCCTCCCGAGCCTCTCCTACCTGACACCTGCCCCGGGCCGCTTCCTGACCATTAACTCGCTGTCTGTATTCCCAGAAGGCCTTTGATTTCCTGCTAAAAGGATAAAGGTCAGAAAATCACACCAATGGTACATGCTAGCCCGCTTTGCCTGCTTTAAATGAAGACAGGATGCCTGGAGTTGTTGCAGTCATTTTGTGACCAAGCAGCCACAAACATAAAAAAGACAGATCAATATGCTGAAGATGATGAAGGAGAAAAAATATTAGCCTGGGTCTTCCATGGCCTGCCAAGCAGCAGAACCACTGCCCATAACTGTCTCCTTCCAGACTCCTTGTTATGTGCGAAAGGTGAACCTCTACTTTATTAAACGACTATCAAGTTTTCTGTTACCTTCATCTATGAGCTTTCCTACCTGACACATTAGTGTGAGCAGAAGGCTGACTAACTAGGTATCAGGTAGCTAATGATGTATGGATCAGGCAAGGAGTAACACGGTCTCTCTTCCTTCCCACTTCCTGTTCCTTATCCTGACACCATCTTGAGGAGAGACAAATCTGACAGGTCCTGAGGCTTTTCTCTTTCTCCTTTTAGAAGCTTTTTCTCTTTCCCCTTTAGGAAAGGGCTGTCTCCCTAGGTCCAAGATCCTAGAGGTCAGCTCCAGGGACTTGCCTTTCAAACATAGCCTTTCTCAGGACAGAGGGGAAGCTGCATCCTCACATGGTCAATACAGAGAGAATAAAAGCACAGGCTCCTTCTGTGGAGTAGACCATTCTGAGGGGTAACATGAACTCGAGGGATGGTGCCCCTGGACATTTCTGTTTGTAATTTGCTCCCAGAAGTCCTGTTCCTTTTTCTTTTTTCTTCTTTTATTGAAATGCAGTTGACATACCATATTATGTTAGTTTCAGGTGTACTACATAGTGACTGACTTCTACATGCATTCTGGAATGATCACCACGATGAGTCTAGTCACCACCTGTACCCATACAAAGGTATCACAGTATTATGGGCCATATTCCTTACGCTGTCTAGCGCATCCCTGACTTACTTATTAGGGAGGCTTGTGCCTCTTAATCCTTGTTTCCTACTTTGCCCAACTCCTACCCCCTCCCTTGTACAGCCATACTTTTGTTCTCTGTATCCATAAGTATATTTCCATTTTGTTTGTTTTGTCTTTGATTCCACATAAAAGTGAGATAGTGCAATGTCTGTCTGACTCTGACTTATGTCACTTACTATAAAACCCTCTCGGTTCATTCATGCTGTTGTAAATGGCAATATTTCATTTATTTAATGGCTGCGTAATATGCCATTGTGTATACCATGTCTTCTTCATTCATTTGCCTATTGACAGAGGCTTCAGTTGCTTCCCCATGATGGCTATTGTAAATAATGCTACAATGAACATTGGAATGCATGTATCTTTTTGAATTAATGTTTTTTGTTTTCTTTGGGTAAATACCCAGAAATGAGAATGCTGGATTGTGTGGTAGTTCTATTCTTAATTTTTTTAGGAACATTTATATTGTTTTCTACAGTGGTTGCACCAATTTACATTCCCACCAACAGTGCACAAGGGTTCCCCTTTCTCCACATCCTCACCAACTCTTGTTATTTGTTGTCTTTTAGAAGACAGTCATTCTGATGGGTATGGGGTGGGTGATGGCTCTTTGTGGTTTTGATTTTAATTTCCAGGATGATTAGTAATGTTGAGCATCTTTCCATGTGTCTGTTGGCCATTTGTGTGCCTTCTTTGGAAAGACATCTATTCAGGTCCTACATGCTGTTTGTTTTTCTGATGATGAATTATGTAAGTTCCTTGTATATTTTGGACATTAACCCCTTATTGGATATACTGTTTGCAACATCTTCTCCCATTCATAGGCTGCATTTCCATTTTGTTGAGTTTCTTTCACAATGCAAATCCTTTTTT
This sequence comes from Camelus bactrianus, assembly GCF_048773025.1. NCBI lineage: Eukaryota > Metazoa > Chordata > Mammalia > Artiodactyla > Camelidae > Camelus > Camelus bactrianus. Next base: position 23,901,204 of record NC_133551.1, read on the forward strand.
AGTTTTATGTAGTCCCATTTGTTTATTTTTGTTTTGATTTTAGATGAATTTACCATATAAGGTTATTTCTGGGCTCTCTATTTGGTTCCATTGATCTGTGTGTCTGTTTTTGTGCCAGTACCATACTGTAGTTTTGCAGTGTAGTTTGAAATCAGGGTGTGTGATACCTCCAGCTTTGTTCTTTTTCAAGATTGTTTTGGCTATGTGGGATTTTTTTTGTGATTCCATACAAATTTTAGAGTTATGTTTTCTAGTTCTGTGAAAAATGCCATTGGAATTTTGACTGGGATTGCCTTGAATCTGTAGACTGCCTTGGGTAGTACGGTCATTTAAAAAAATATTAATTCTTCCAATCCACGAGAATAGTATAATCTTTTCATTTGTCTGTGCCATCTTCAATTTCTTTCATCAGTGCTGTATAGTTTTCCCAGTACAAGGCTTTTATCTCTTTGGTTAGATTTATTTCTAGGTTTTTTTTTTTTTCTTTTTAATGCAGTTGTAACTGGGATTTTTTCCCTTAATATCTCTTAATTGCTAGTTTGTTGTTAGTGTATAGAAATGCAACATATTTCTGTGTATTGATTTTGTATCCTGCAACTTTACTGAATTTATTTATTAGTTCTGGTAGGTTTTTTTTGGATGTCATATTTAGGATTTTCCATATATCATATCATGTCATCTGCAGTGACAGTTGTACTTGTTCTTTTCCAGTTCAGATTCCTTTTATTTCATTTTCTGTGTGATTGCTGTGGCTAGGACATCTAATATTGTGTTGAATAAAAGTTGACAGAGTGAGCATCCTTGTCTTGTTTCTGATCTCAGAGGAAATTATTTCTGCTCTTTCCTATTGAGTAGGATGTTGGCTGTAGATTTAGCACATATTACATTGAAGTATGCTCCCTCTATTCTCACTTTATCAACAGTTTTTATCATAAATGGAAGTTGAATTTGTCAAAAGCTTTTTCTGTATCTATTGAGATGATCATAAAACTTTTATTCTTCAATTTGTTAATGTGATGTATCACATTGGTTTATCTGCAGATACAAACCATCCTTGCATCCCTGGGATAAATTCCATTTGATCATGATATATGATTCTTTTAATGTGTTGTCAGACTCAGTTTGCTCATATTTTGTTGAGGATTTTTGCATCTATGTTTATCATTGGTATTCGCCTGTATTTTTTTTTTTGCAGTGCTTTTATCTAGTTTTGGTATCAGGGTGGTGCTGGTCTTGTAGAATGAGGAACAGTCCTTCTACAATTTTTTGGAATAGTTTGAGAAGGATAGGTGTTAACTCTTCTTTAAATGTTTAGTATAATTCACCTGTGAAGCCATCTGGTCCTGAACTTTTGTTAAATGGGAGGTTTTTTTTTTTAAATTTTTTATTACTGATTCAATTTCATTACTATTAATGTCTGTTCCCATTTTTTATTTCTTCCTGATTCAGTCTTGGAATATTGTATGTTTCTAGGAATTTATCCATTTCTTCTGGATTGCCCATTTTATTGGAATATAATTGTTTGTGGTAATCTCTTATGTCCCTTTGTATTTTTGTAGTGTTGGTTGTAACTTCTTTTTCATTTCTGATTTTCTATATTTAGACCCTCTGTCTTTTTTCTTGATGAATTTGGCTGAAGATTTATCAGTTTTGTCTATCTTTTCAAAGAACCAGCTCTTAATTTCATTGATCTTTTCCATTGTTTTTTTACACTCCATTTTATTTACTTCTGCTCTGATCTTTATTATCTCCTTCACTATTAACTTTGGGTTTTGTTTGTTCTTCTTTTTCTAGTTTCTTTAGGTGTAAGATTAGGTTGTTTATTTGAGTTTTATTTTTTTTTCCCTGAGGTAAGCCTGTACTGCTGCAAACTTTGCTCTGAGAGCTGTTTTTGCTGTGTCCCGTGGATCACTGTGTGCCCATTTTCTTTTGTCTCCACGTATTTTTTGATTTCCTCTTTGATTTCTTCAGTAGCCTTTTGGTTGTTGAGTAGCCTATTCTTTAGCCTCCACATTTTTATACTTTTTTCTAGTTTTTTTCCTTCTAGTTGACTTCAAACACTTGTGGTCAGAAAAGATGCTTGATAAGATTTCAATCTTCTTAAATTTATCGAGGCTTGTTTTGTGGCCTAGCATGTGATCTATTTTGAAAACTGTTCCTGTGTACTTAAAAACAATGTGTACTCTGTTGCTTTTGGATGGAATGTTTTATATATATATATATAAATTTAATTTAATTATATATTAATTATATATATATATATATAATTTAATATATATATTAAAACCATCTGGTCCACTATGTTGTTTAAGGCTAGTATTTCCTTACTGATCTTCTGTCTGGATAATCTATCCATTGATGTAAGTAGGGTATTAGATAACTCAACCATTATTGTGTTCCTGTCAACTTCTTCCTTTATATTTTTTAATATTTGCTTTATGTATTTAGGTTCTCTTATATTGGATATATATATATATTTACAGTTGTTATATCTTCTTGTTGGATTGATCCCTTGATTGTCATAGGCTGTATTTCTTTGTCTCTTGTTACAATTTTGTTTTAAAGTCTATCTTACCTGATATAAGTATCACTACTCCAGCTTCCTTTTTATTTCTATTTGCATGGAAATAACTTTTTCCATCTCCCTCACTTTCAGTCTGTGTGTGTTTTATATTTAAAGTCAGTCTCCTATGGGCGGCATATATATGGTTCTTGCTTTTGTATATGATTAGCTACTCTCTGCTTTTGATTGGAGCATTTAGTCCATTTACATGTAAAGTAACCATGTATAAGTATGTACTTATTGTCATTTTGCCAATTGTTATCTGGTTGTTCTTATAGTTCATTTTTGTTCATTTCTTCTTTTGCTCTCTTCCCTTGTGATTTGATGACTATTTTTAGTGCTATGTTTGAATACTTTTGTCTTTTTTTGTTTGTGTATATATTATAGGTTTTTGGTTTATAGTGACCATGAGGGTCATATATAACAACATATACATGTATATATATATAGGTGATTATTATTAGGTTGATGATCTTATAATTTTGATTGCATTCTAACATGCCTGCCTTTTTACTCCCCCTGCTCAAAGTTTAATGTCTTTGACATCATATTTTACATATTTTTGTTTTGTGTACCCATGAACTACTTATTGTGGATATAATTTTACTACTTTTCTCTTTTAACTTGCTTCTTAGCTTTATAAGTGGTTGATTTAACCTTTACTGTATGTTTGCCTTTACTAGTGAGATCTTTTCCTTTCATAATTTTCATATTTCTAATTTTGGTTTTTCTTTTCTGCTTAGATAAGTTCCTTTAACCTTTTTTGAAAAGCCAACTTAGTGGTGCCAAACTATTTTTAGCTTTTGTTTGTCTGTAAAACTCTCTCCTTCAAATCTGAATGATACTCTTGATGGGCAGAGTATTCTTGAGTGTAGTTCTTTTTCTTTCTTTCTTTCATCCCTTTGAATATATTATGTCATTTCCTTCTGGCATGCAAAGTTTCTACTGAAAAGTCAGCTGATAGTCTAATGGGATTTCCCTTGTATGTCACCAGTTGCTTTTCTCTTGTTGCTTTTAAGAGTCTCTCTTTATCTCTAATTTTAGAGATTTTAACTATACTGCACTTTACTATACTCTACTCTATTTTAATTATACTGCATTTTAGTGAACTTCTTTGTGTTCATCTTGTTTGTGACTCTCTGTGCTCTCTGGACCTGGATGTCTGTTTCCTTTTCCAGGTTAGGGAAGTTTTCAGCTATTATTTCTTCAAATAGTTTCTCTGCCCATTTCTCTCTTGCTTCTCCCTTTGAGATCCCTATGTTAGTATGTTTGATGTCCCAGAGGTTTCTTAAACTATCCTCATCTTTAAAAATTCTTTTTTCTGTGCAGCATGGGTGATTTCCACTATTTTCTCTTCCAGTTCACTGATTCATTCCTCTCCATCATCTAATCTACTTTTGATTCCTTCTAGTGGATTTTTAAATTTCAGTTATTATATTCTTCCATTCTCTTTGGTTCTTCTTTATATTTTCTTACTTTTTGTTAAACTTATCACTGTGTTCATCCATTCTTCCCCTGAGTTCACTGAGCATCTTTATGATCATTACCTTGAATTCTTTATCAGGTAGATCACTTATCTGCACTTTTTTTTTTTTTTTTGTTCTTTACCTGAGGTTTTGTCTTGTTCCCTTATTTGGAATATAGTTCTCTGTCTCCTCATTTTGCCTAATTTTTTTTCTATGTATTAGGGCAGTCAGTACATTTCCTGATCTTGGAGAAGTGGTCTTATGTGCAAGATGTCCTATGAGGCTCAGCAGCACACTTGTCTCTGGCCACCAGAACTATATGCTCTAGGGGTGCTCTCTATGTGGGCTGCATGGGCCCTTCTGCTGTGGTGGGGCTGACTGCTCTGGGTGTACTAGTGTGTAGGGCTGCCATAGACCCTACTGGCTGCCAGCCCACTGGTAGGCAGGGCTGGGTCCCAGTACAGCTGGCTGTGTGGCCTGGGGGATCCTGGGCTGGTGCTGACTTGCTGGTAAGCCCCATGCTAATAGGCTAGAGGGAGGACTCCAAAATGAAGCTTGCCATAACCAGTGTCCTCATGGTAGAATGAGCTTGCAAAAATAGCAGCTGCCTGCATCTTTGTCCTCAGGAAGAGTCCCAGTTGCCTCTTACTTCTCCAGGAGGCTCTCCAAGATCAGCAATTGGGTCTGGCCCAGGTTCCTTTTAAATTACTGCCTCTGTACTGAGACTCAGAGTGTGAGATTTTGCATATGCCCTCTGAGAAAGGAGTCCTTCCTATAGCCCCCTGGCTCTCCCATGTGCAAGTCCCACTGGCTTTCAAAACAATACATTCTGTGATTCATCTTTCCAGTGTAGAACCCCTGGGCTGGGGAGTCTGATGTAGAGCTTGGACCCCTTGCTCCTTGAGGAGAGCCTTTGCAACTGTGATTATCACCCTGTTTGTCAGTCACCTACCTAAGCGTGTGGGTCTTGACAATGCTGTGTCTCCACCCTGCCTACCTATCTCATTATGGTTCTTTCTTTACATATTTTAGTTGTGGAAAATCTTCTCTGCTAGTCTTCAGGTCATTCTCATAGAAAGCCGCTTGTAAATAGTTGTAATTTTGGTGTGTTTGTGGGAGGAGATGAGCTTAAGGTCTTCCCTCTGCCATCTGGCAACCAATTTCCCATGAATCTTGTTTAAATTTATACCATATGCCACTAATGAATCTGTGCCTCACCAGATTCCTTATTTTCTCCTATGTTTTCAGTGTCTCTCCTCTTTGGTATAGATTCATTGCCTGCCAATCCATAGCTAATGTTTTCTTACTCTCCAAATTCACTGTCCTTTCCAGAGAAGGACACATGTGTGATCACTGGACACACCTCAAGACCAATGGCATGTGTCTCCCCACTCCCTGGGATACCCCTTTCTGTGTTTACAGAACCCGAGTTACATGCCCATTATTGTATCTATCACACTGTATTATAAATACATTTGGGGTCTATTTTCCATAGTACATTACTTAGAGGGAGGAAAAATTGTACTATGTATTCTTGACATCTCCAGTCCCTGGAGAACCCCAGGCACAATATGGGCACACAGTAAATGTTTGTTGAATGAATGGATGACTGACTTACTAAGAGGAAATAAACAAACATTGCTTCAGTTTTCAACCTTAGGTGTCCAAAAGCACTCAAGTTCCTATGTCTCCAGGTTCATATGCCTGGGTGACTAGCTCATGTGACACTAAATAAAAGTGCCATATTGGCAGGGATTGCCAATGTGGCTGAAACAAGCACTTAAATTTCACCATAGAACTGTGCTTCCCCATGTTCTAAGCTTCAGTGGAACCCTAATGTGGAGCAAAAAGTAGACTTTAGCGTCAGTCAAAAGGTTTGCATTGACTGAGCCACTCATTCATTCATTCATTCAGAATACATGTACCTACCACTTACTATGTGCCAAGCATTGCGATAAATGTTAAGACTGTAAAGATAAAAGGCACAAGTCCTGACCTCATAGAGTGTACAATGTGTGTGTGATTCTGTGTGTAGGGGGCAGCTGACATAATTATAATTATTATAACATAGTTTCTGTGCTCTGATGGGATATGCACAGGATAACACGGCAACTAACATGATGCGTATCTAGTAGTTGGGGGTATCAAGGGAGACTTCCTAGAAGAGGTGACTTTGGAGTTGAGCTTGGTCTTCATTGCATCTTCCATGTATTTGTGTGCTAAAAAGGTGGAGGCAGGGTGAGGAAGCTTGAAAACTGTTCCTATGTGAGCTGTTTGCAAGCTTCTTTGGACCCATATTTAAAGAACTCTTGGAGTGTGCTTGCCTTGAAATATTTATAATGGATAATATGGTGATCTTGCAATCAGAGCACTGTATGATATTTATAACTAAATTAAGATAATGATTCATTCAAGATGTCTTTCAACATATTTTCTCTAGCGTAATGTACCATGCCAGTTGGTACTGCAAGTATAAAATTATTTCACATGGATGGGTCTCCCCATGAAGGAACTTACACAACACAGACATGATACTAAGCAGAAAGTGGTGAGTGAATTAAGGTAAATGAGACTTTTCTTAGAAGAGAGAAAAAGCTTTCTATCAAGTATAAGGATGGGATTAGGAATGCCTGTAGGGGGAGGTGATGCAACTTGAAGAAAGGGTAGATTCTAGAAATATGAAGATAAAGGGGACAGCATTCTAAATGTACTAGAGCTGGAAAGATCCACAGAGATTGGCAAGTCCCGTACTTCTCAAACTTTAATGTACAATCACAAGTCACCTGTTAAAATCTTGTTAAAACGCCAACTGTGATTCAACAGGCCCTAGTGGGACCTGGGAGTCTGAATTTCTAACAAGCACCTAGGTGGTCTGAAGCTGTTGGTCTCTGGGTTACATCCTGAGTAGCAAGGTCCAGTTCACATGCATCAGAACAGATCAGAATCTTGAAACCCAGGGCAGGAAGGGACTCGCCCAGGCCACGCAGATGATTAGTATGAGAGCAGCCCTCTGTCTCACGCTGCAGCGGCTCGGCAAGTAGTGAAAAGATCATAAGCTTTAGAGTCAGACTGATGGAGGCTCAATCTTGGCTCTGCTGTTTACTCGCTGCAAAGCCTTGGGCAGGTCGTTTATCCTTCCTGTGCTCCAGTTTTCTCATTTGTAGAACACTGATAAATATCTCCTAGCCTGTAGAAGAGCTGTGATAAGTCAATGGTATGACTGGCATACAAAGAAACGCACAACAGTGTCTGGAACATAGTAAGTGATTGAAACACACACTGTGTCTTCTCTTCCTTTTTTTGCCATGTTAATATTGCCATCAGTGCACAAGGCTTTATCTCCATCATCTCTCTCTCCCAGGGCCTAGGCTGCACTAGCATCCAGTGACGTGCAGGGGGCCAGTTAACACTGGCTGCCAAACGGTGCCTGATTAAGGCCAAAAAGGGTGACTTCTTTCTTTTTCTTTTCTTTTTTTTTTTTTTGCTGTCTCTTTGGAAAAGGATTCAGAAGGTAAACATATATCCACTAGTGAACTTTATGTATTTCTTTGCAATTGAAGCCTTTGAAACATCTGCTTGTTAACAGAAAATTAATAGTTGAGCAGCTATTATCACAAATATTAACGGTGGATGCTTTTCATCCCACTGTGATTAATGCAGGATTTGTTTTTCCTGAGTCCATGATTTTTTCAGGCTATCTCAGCTACTTAGATAAATACTAAGAAAAACTCAATCTAATGGTTTTCAAGGAGACAAAAGAAACAATGACTTGTGAAATGCATTCTTTAACATGAAATTTCCTATTCTAAATACTGGCAAGCAAAAGAAAGGATTCTGCTGTTTTGCATTGTATGAGGGTTAGATTTAGTCCACCTGGAAGATGGTAAAGGTGAAAAGAAGAAAAAAAATCTATGAGGAATTAAACTTGTTAAATTGTGCAGAGCCATTGTAAGAGCTGCTTCAGAAATCAGTTTAGAAATCACTGCTCTTGTATCTGAATCATTAGAGACACCAGCATCACCCACTTCTTATTACTGCAAACATAGCAACAGTTGCCATGCTAGCCAGAGATTCGAAGCACAAATGCTAGAGTCAGGAGGGAGTGGGGTGGGGCCAGGGCCGGAGTCATGGCTACTGAACAGCACAGTGCTGCCTGTACAGATTTAATTAGGCCGGTTGTTCCCTTTGGTCCCTGGGCTGGGTCCTGTCAGACATTTCAGTAGAGCAGAAGCAGGCTCAAAAGCAGCATGTTTGGACCAAGTCTTACTATCAGTCGTCCATGAACATCGCCGCCAACGGCAGGATCTGTGTGCTTTGATGAAGGCAAGAGTGTGTCTCTGCTCGCCTTTCAGTTATGAATGGAGAAAGGGCCAGGGTTTCTGTTCATTTCCAGGAACGAAAAACTCATAAAATCCTTATCATTATAAAGTCAGGCTATTCGTTGTCCCAATATGTCATTTTGTCTAATTGAAAACTGAGAAATCTGTCACCATTTATTTAGCAGTTTGCCTCCGGCGAATCTTTGCAGGTTCCCTTCCTGTGACTGGGAATTAGTTAATTAGTATTACAAAACACTCCAAGAGGGAAGCGCACTCTGGCTCGCCCCCTGGGTTACGAGGGGACCTGTTTCAGGTTGCTAACAAGCGCTGCTGAAGGATAGGAAAGAACATGAAATCATGAGCATCAGAACAGCCGAGGCGAGAGCTGCATCTTCCTCTCAAGTGCACATGTTGTGACCTAAATATGTCACTCGCTCACTCTTTTCATGCAAATCTTTCATGTTTGACAATCATTCAGGTCCTTAAAGCTTATGAAGAAGGTGCCAATTTTACACACGTAGGAGTCTTCTCATATTTTCACTTTTATTCATTTCCCATTTTTCATCACTTCCTCTTCTGAACAGATTACTTTGTTTGATGTTATTTCTTCTACATTTTTCATGGAGAAAGGCTGTTTCAAACGAAGGCTGGTTTTCAAGTCGAGGGGCTGAAGGGGAGGACTGACATTTTTCACATGCTCCTAACTTTAAGGCTGAACGCCTCAGTTCGGCGTGAAATCGCTAACACTCAGGACAGCCGTCAGAGGGGCTTGAAGGCCTCAGTGTGGTTTGTCAACTGATTGCTAGGTGGCGCTAGAGAGCAAGGCAACTAGAACAGAGCCACTAACCCGATTGCTCTTGGTCCACATCAGCTGAAAGCAAATTCTTACGGAGAGCCCTATAGTATTTCAGCTCAGACTATTTCCATTTCTGATAATTTGTAGGATATCAGCAGCATGAGATGCAGAGGGCACCAGCAATCAATTCACAGTCTTCCTTTCACTTTTTGTGCATATGGGAATTGTTTTCTGATTGCACTATAGTGCTTCCTAGCTGTGGCGAAGAGGTTTTGTGTAAATACAAATGGATGGCTATGCTTCTTTTTTTTTTTTTTTTACCTTTATGGAAATCGTTTTAACTTCCTGCAAGACCCTCTTCCACTTTCTTTAATTCTCCCTCTTTATCAGATGACATTCAGGGACAAAAAGAGGAGGTATAACAGGCATTTTCACACCCTCACATCAATATGCATAGCTATGTGTTTTCTCTCTCAACCCCACACCCATGACATTAAGGAATTTTCTGCTTTTGTTAATTAGAAAAATTTATGGGCAGATTTGAGCTTAAACAGAAAGAGATAAAAGGCAACTGACAGGCATCATGGCACTTGCTTAGATTCCAGCTGCTCGCCTTTGGCTTTTATAGTTTTCTAGCACAGACCCTTAATGAGCTTGGTAACTGACCTTCAGCAAGTGAGTGCCACAAAAATTATACATCCCAGAGGTGATTACTATCCTGAGGGAAAAAAAGTTCGGACAAGCTAGATCGGACAAGCAATGTCTTACTCTCATTATAGAAACAGTGTGCGCAAAGCCCATAGAACTTATGTCAAGTGAGTTAGGTGACTCCTTGTACAAGCGCAGAAGACATTGCTGAATTGAGGGCTGGATATTACTATGATATTCTGATACACACTGAGTTCTTTTGTAAACACTATAGATGTGATATTTTAAATTAACAATGTTTAGTAAGTAAAAATGTAGTTTAGACAGCCAAAGATGCTTTCTTTTTATTATTTTCTTAAATTTATAAATCTTAAAATAAATTCTATGTAAAAGCTACTAAAGAAATATTCTGGGCCTTCACTGTGTTTGCATGTGAAAGGGCAGGGTTTCTCTTCATTTCCAGAATTAAAAACAACTCATGAAATCCTCATCATTAGATACACTTTTTGTTGCACAAAAATGTCACCTAAAAGATTTTTTTTTAATACAGTGAATGCAATTGACTACTATAGTGGAGAGTTCATTTAATGATGAAAAAAGTCTGGTTTTACAATGTGCTTAATTTGATAAAGAAATCGTACGAAAGGAGAGTTGTCTTCAAAATCTGTCCCCAGATATTTAGAAGCAAGGAGTTCATCCTTTTATATGTTCTGATTAGTTTTTGCTGCATCTAGAAATGTGGCCAGGGAGTCAGGCTGGCTTCCAGAGACATGATTAAAGACAGGGAAGGCAGGGTTGTGCCATGGCATGCTGGTGAATGAGGCAGCAGATGTGGAATTTGTTGTGTTCAGGTTAGTTCTATATCAGTGCAGGCAGCTGATTAAAAAGACATGTAATGGGCAGGTATTAACTGAGGTAAAGTGGCTAGTGTCAGTAGTCAGAATGAGAAGGGAAAATTTCCCTTCAAAGGCTGTATTGGCCATAGGCTGAGAGTGCACTATGATCCATTGAACCTGGCAGAGCTTTTGAGGGAGGCACTTCAGTACTCTAGACAGCTCCTCAAAGCCCAGACCAGAGGTTAGAAGCTTCTGCTTCTTACAGATAGTTCAAACATGTTGGCCAAGCACCATCTCCAGAGACAGCAGAGTGTAACGGAAACGCTGCCAGACAGGCCCAGATTCGACCAATAACTACCATTTCCCCATTATACAGTTCCATTCCAATTACTTAAATCGTCTGAGTCTCAGTTTGTTTTATCTGAAAAATGGAAACCTGGAGGCCTATTTCATAAGATTGTTTTGTGAAGGTTAAATGGAATAATGTTTGTGAGGACCCATCATGAGCGTTCATTCTTTCCACAAGTAGGTATTTAGCACCTATCAGACCCTGTTGTAAGCACTGGAGACAGCACCAAAAAGGAGAGAAGGTCATGCTCTCACCGTGTTCACAATAAAAGAGTAAGTGATTGACTAAAACTTTAATTGCAGGCTTATGTATATGCTCTGAAGAAGCTCCCCTACTGATTCTTGTGGGTCTAACGCTTGAATTTTATCGGACTACACAGGGAGAAACAGCATGGGCTCAACAAGGTGGGAGGTCAGATAGAAAACACCTGTATAAAGCTGACATCTTCAAAGGACAACACTAAGATTGGTTGAACTGGGAATAATAAAATCCATTCTATACAGGAAGATACAGAGGATAATTGCTCCATTTCATCCTTGGCTCTAGGTAAAGTGAGTAAAATGATAAAATGAAATGTGAACCCTGAGAGGTCCCATCCACAAGTCCACACATATGCAAGTTTTAAAACAAAACTATCAATACGTGTGTTTTACGAAAAACTCCAGGTTGAAGGTTTAAAGTGATCCTGTGGTTTAGTGTCCCTAGATAATCAGCAAGAGCAAAAGCAAATCATCTGTGAAGTAACTTACACCAAATAAGGGTAAAAAAAAATTGTCAGGAATAAAGTTTCAAGGAACATGAGTCACAATACAAACAAATATATTCTAAATACAGGATGAAACAAAGAGCAAGAATTATCAGAAATAACCAACTACATAATTAGATCTACAAAAACTTCAGATACAGAAATATCAGATATTCAGACAAAGAATATAAAATAAATGTGTGTGAAGAAGGGAAATAATTTAAAAGAATGTAGAAGAAATGGATTTTCAAAACAGTCTAGTCAAATTGCAAAAACTACAATTTCTAGAATTGGAATAGATATTAGAAATTAGTTGAATTAGAAATGTAATGAACAGAACAGCATAGTAGATCCAGCTACCAAGACAATAGTGTATTGGAAGATGGATTTGAAGAAATTACCAGAATAAAGAAAGTACAGGGCGGAAAATATATTTTTAAAAAGAGAGAGATTAAGAAATGTGGAAAATAGAGCAAGAAGATCTAAAACACATCTAATTAAAATTCCACAAAGAGAGAGTAAAGAAGATGGGGTAAAGACATATTAGAAGAGGTAGTGGCTGAGAAATTATCCAGAATTTATGAAAGATGTCAATCTTCAGATTCTGGACACTCAACAAATTCAAAGCAAGATAAATAAAAATAAATCCATATCTATACACAACATAGTTAAACTGCACAATAGCAAAGACAGAGAGAAGTTCCAATAGCACTTAGAAAGGGCAGATTGAAAATTTTTAAAAATGACAATTAGATTCACAGATGATATTTTAACAGCTATAACAACAACAAAGATGTGGAAAAGCATCTTAAAGATACAAGAGAAAAAAATAAACACCTCAAATCCCATATCCACTGAAATATCTTTCAAGAAAGAGGGAAAATGAAGGTGTTTTCAGATGCTTACTTCTAACAGTCATGTTAAAGGAATTTTTAAAGACGCATTTGAGGAAAAGAAAAATGATCTAGGAAGAAGGTGTAAAATGTAAGCATAATGAATAATGAGACAGTAAATATGCATAAGTCTAAATAACCCATAGCTGTATAAAACAATAAAATAATACCTAAGCTGTGGAATTTAAAAATCATGAAGAAAGTAAAATAATGGACAGAAATATATAATTCAGGAATGATTTGAAACTAAAATGCTCTAAGATCTCTGTTTTGTTTGGGAGTAGGACAAACATCTTAACATAAAATTTATTGTTTAATAATATGTTAGAGTTTCTAGGGCACCCACCAAAGAATAGAAAAACAGAATGCCTGTTCAAATACCCCAAAGGAAAACAGGGAAAAGGATAGAGGGAGAAAAATACCCAGACAGAATAAAATAATATGGTAGCAATGAATTCAAATTATTCCAGCAATCACAATGAATGTAACAATATGACAAAAGGTATAACAACCTCACAGAGAAGATTATAAAACCAACTAAAAGATATTAAAGAACATCTAAATAAATGCAAAAAGCACTATGTTCATGGCAAGGGAGACTCAATATCATAAAGATGTCATATCCTCCCATACTGATCTATATGTAGGTTTGAAATATCTATAATCAAAGTCTTACATCTTTGTGGAAAATGCAAGCTGATTATAAAATTTATATGGAAGAGAAAAAGTCAAGAATAATCAAGAATAGTCAGGATGGGATGTGCCATATCAGATTTCAAGGCTTTAAGACCGCTATTGTAATTAAAATTGTGTACCACAGACACAGGGATAAACATCCAAGGGAACAGAATAGAAAAACTGAAAACAGATCTGTCTAAATGCAAGTCCTCGATACGTGAGCGAGCTACTAGTTCAGATCACTGGGAAAGGGATGACCGTTCCTTTTAAAGTGGAGGGCAGGAAAGTTCACAGTCATTATTTCATGTTTGTTCATCCTGTTCTCCTTACACCTCAACTGTATCCCCATCATCTCTCTCTTCAGTGAAAACTTTCTCAACTTACCTCATTTCAAAGCCATCTCTCCATTTTTAGACACACTGGGAATGAATACGTCAGTCATTCATGCCATGTACCTACATTCTATTCGTTTATTAAAAAGAAATGGATTAACATTAATGCCCTAATAGTGAGGGGGTGGGGTGGAAAACAGTTTGAGTTAACTGGTGGTTCATTATTTTTGGACAAAAACAAATTTGAACTTGACAGGAATGTCAGGGTCAAAAAACTCTGAGGGCCACAGTATTACTCACAATTTGGAAGCACAAAGCATGGTATTCACAGCCCAACTAATGATTCCTCTAATTTATTATAGATAAAACTATTTAATATTCACTGCACACAATTCAGTTATAAACGAGATATTGTAGGTGCCTGAATAAAAACAAAAGAAAAGGCAATTTCTGTCCTTAAAGTATTTGTGAGCTAATGGGGAATTGAAAATAAATAACCATAATATCAGACAAAATATCATAAACACATAAAGTGGCACAAATTGCTGTGGCCTTTGGAAAGGCATGAGTGAGGAGGAGTTAGACCCAGAAAAGGCCCTCTCACGACATAATGGTCAAGCTGACTGAGATGTTACTGTAGGCTGATTAATATTTTGACAAGATTGGGGGCAGGTGTCCAGGTTAAAAGATAGGACATGGGAATAGGCTGGCAGTCAGCTAAAGGCAGGGTGTGCATGGAAAACAGGAGAACGTCTAGTTTGTCTACAGTGTGCGTGTGCAAGATAATTCTTTAGTTCATGGAATTGTCCAAATTCAACACTCTGGCTCCAGCTCATGAAATATCAGTAGCACCTCCCTAGTCACTGGGACTACCCAAAAAATACCTCCCAGTTCCAAAAACCCTACAACGTTTTTGAGATGAGAAGAGACAGCATTACTCTCTGTCTAGAACCACCAGAGCATCTGATGTTCAGCGGGAGGTGAAACTGGAAATGTGTATCACTGGTCATTTTGGATTCCAGGATGACATAACTTCACTGAATTTTAGAGGCAATGAGGAATTACTGGTGGTTTTAAAGTAGGGTAGTGTTATAATTGGAGTTCTACTGAAGGGAGACTATGCTGGCAGTGGAGGGCTGAGAGATTAGGGTATGGGGAAGCTGGATGGCAGGAAGAGAAGGTAAAGATGCCACAAAGGGAACACAGCAGCCACGTGTGGACAGATGGACTGGGGGCTAACTCTGTGAGGGAAGGGGGCGGGAAGGGAGTTGAAGCCATGGATTGCATTAAATCAGTGACAAAGAGAGAAGTGAGGAGGGGGAAGTTTCACTTGGTCCTGAGCACGGTGCTGAAACTTCAGATTGTGGTGAGCTGACAAGAGAGACAAAAATGGGGATGAAGAAGGAACTGGAAGAAAAGTGAACAGTTAAGGAGCCTGAGGGAACTGTCAGAACAAAGAGTACATGGAGGAGAGGAGGCATATTAAAAAGCGGAGTATTCGACTTGCAGAGGTATGGATGCAACACCATGGCTTGTTCTTGAAAAACATCGTGCTCCCCAGCAGTGAATGGACCCCTCACCACTCTTTTTTCCTTCCCTCCCAGGAACATCAGTTTCCTGGTGCTGTCATCTTACACACTTGCTGTATTCTGGACAAACCAAGTATAAATTAAAATTGTGTAACACATTCAATTTTTATAAGTTGAACTGCATCCTAAGTGCACTAGGCAAGCTTTCTATTTAAAGGACCCCTTTGATGGACACTTTTGTAATGTGGAAAATTAATTCCAAATGAATCTGTTTCACAGCTCCAATCTCTGGATCTCTGGTTTTCTTCCCCTGGACAGCTATTTAGGTCATCGCATTCTATTCTCAGAGCCCAGCCCTGCACAAACACTAATTGGTTTTCACATCTGAAAGGTTGTGTATCACTTTGTCGTTTCTAAATTTACATGATGTAATCCATGTACAAGATGGGAGATTTCATACCCTGTGGGAGGAGCAAGTGCCACATGCTTCATTTTCCAAATATATCTAGAGACACAAAATATTTTAAAAGAGGCAGAACTTCAGGAGTGCCTTTCTCAAACTCAGACTTCACCAATCTGTGGTTTCAGTAGGAATTAGAGAATGCCTATTATCTGTGGAGAAAATATCTGACAAAATTTCCCACCTTGGTGCTTATTTTATTAAGGAAAATAATAATTAAAAACAAATGTGGAAACGAACCACCACCAAACCCCGCCACTGTATCAGACATTACAAAACCACAGGCTATAAACTTCATAACTCAAAAATTGAAAAATAAATGCACCATTTTTAAGACTTTGTTGAGGGCTCTGAGACTTCAAATTGGGAACATACATTAGTCAGAATAATGTGTCTAATCTAGTTCCCATGTTTTAAAGACGTAATACTGGGCTAAAAATTACACCTTGTGTGATTGTAATGAATTAGAATGCTTCTTAGATCAGAGGCAGCTAGCACATTGCAAGGACTTTTGGGAGAGACCACACCGGTATTCAGTCTTCAGGATGATCTCCTTGGTCACAGCTGCTGTTTTACCATTGTTCTCATGTTCCTCTTTCATTTACCCCATCAGCTGCATCGGAGTGACTAGCAGGTTGGATTGTAGCATCTCCTCTAGCATGCTTCTCATGCTTGGATGTACATTGGACTCACCTGGGAAACTTTAAAAAGATTCTGACGTCTGAATACACCCCATAAATTTTGGGTTAATTGGTCCTGGGCACTGGTGCTTATAAAAGCTCCCCAGGTGATTCTAATGTGCAGCCGAAGTTGAGAGCCACTGTCTTCCAGGCTGTTAAACTCATGAACCCGCTGGATCCTTGGGCTCTTTGACTTTCAGGACCTGTGGATCTCTGGTCTCCTTTGCTCTGTCTTTCATATACACAGGGTACAAAGATAGGATCGGAGGGGAGTAGCTGAATTCTTTCCCTGACCAACTTCCAGAAGAAACTGGAAGAAGTCCAGCAAATACAGCAATTGGAAAAGCATATCAAGCTTCTGAAAAGTGACGTCTCTGTGCCAGAGAAATTCAGAGGGTATAGGGGAGTCCTGGGGGAGAATTCAAGTTCCACCTCCATAAATTTAATAAAGTTACCCTTTCTGAGCCTTGGTTTCCTCATCTATAAAAATTGGAATACCTACTTTCTAAGGTTTACTTAAATGACTGTTCAAACTGTCTAAAATAGTGCCCAGTGCGCAGTAGAAGTACAATAGGGGTAGTTATTTAAATGGAAAGAGGAGAGAAAATAAAGTTTATTTACTGATTGTGCTCCAAATTAAGAATAATTACAATTTACTGAGCCAATTTACCCTATTCTTTATCTATGAAACAAATATTTATTACATATTGACTTCATTCCAATCACACTGCTAGCTACTAGGGATACAGTTACAAATAAAACAGATGTGATTCCTGTCTTGGTGCACCTAACAACTTAGCTAAATGCTTGCCCTTGATTTCAAGCAGTCCGAAGACTGAACTTACTAGAGGATGGTACAACTACAGACTGACCTCCAGCACACCCTCGCAGCAAATTCGCAGGGTATGCTGGGCTGTTAAGAGAAATTTGTACCAAGTAGACAGACAAGCACTTACCAGAGTCCTATAACTGTTTTGAAGGGCCAGGGAGGGATATAAAAAAAACCTTATGAGAATATCAAAGGGAGCATCTCAAAAAAAACCTTATTTTTTTGCCACCCTATTTGGGCAGTTTTAGGAGTAGTGGCATACATTCCTGGGTGTCTGAAGGCCAGAGAAGCTGCGTTCCTTCCACCCTCAACTTGTCCAGTTGGATGTCTGCTGTGTTCCTATGCTGTGTAGCTGTCAATGTATTGTAAGTCGTGTGACTTACCTACGTGATAGGAACTTGTATCCTTTGCTTGGCTCTGTTGGCATTTTTCAACAAGTCACTTATTCCTGTGACAATACTGCCCCTCCCAATAACACTCCTAAGAGCTGATATTATCTGTTTTTTACATATAAGACTTAAGTAACTTGCCCAAGGTCACTGAGCTGGTAAGAGGCAAAGCTGAGACCGAACCTCAGCTGTGTCTGACCTCACTGCTCGTCCCCTTAACATTTGCCTCAAGTGGACAAGCCTCGGGTAACTTGCTTTGGAAATATCAAAATCTGGCTTTTCAGAAAATTAATTTTAAAACCTCAAGTAATGAAGAAGAAGAGATGGAACTAGAAGACGATACTATGTCTGAACCTAATCTAATTTTGGCCTATGTGCCCCTTACGAAATTATGTAAGAGACCGGAATCCAATAAAGAATTGTGTCCAGTTTGCCTTGGTATCAATCAAACTCGCTGATACTTAATTTTATGACATTCCATAGATTAAAATCCCCATGATTCAGAGTCCTATCTCTTCCTAGCTGCAGCTGCAATTCTTTCGTCAGACTAGGAATATAACTACACTATAAAAGCAACAGTAGCAATTTGTAGATGGTATAAGATCTCTTGCTCACTCCGGATAATCTTTCCTGCCTTCAGTATAAAAATGTTTACTCTGATGACAGAGTGTGAGTGTATGTATGTGCATGTATGTGTGTCTAAGTGCACATGTGTAACGGCTCATGTGCAAATGCTCTGGAGCACATGTGGAAGGACAGGGATTTTAAGCCAGTCTTTCCTCATTTTCCATAGGTTACAGTATGCACATCTGTTTGGACCACAGGTGCCCATATGATCCCAAGGGGCCAATCACATTCTCTCTCAGGGCAGACTGCACTTCCTCCTGACTCATTCCACACTTCGTATCTATGCCACTTGAGCAAAGGCTTTCAATGTGTGTGAAGCTGGGCTTGGCCTCTTAGCTTCCAAGACTTCGCCCATGAGAATAACAGGCAAAAAAGGAGGGGGAGGGACATGTGCAACTGACTCGGATACAACCTGCAGCTTAGCATCACGCCCACCTGAAACCAGTCCACAGACACATTAGCAAAAAATAAATGCTTATGGTTGTATACCCTTGAGTTTTGGTATGGGTTTTATATAGAATTATTATGGCAATAGATAGCTGATATATCTCTTCTTGAAACTTTGCAATTAAACTGAGAGACAGCGAGACTGTTGGGAATGGGGGCATGTCAGTGGCGGAGCTTGCTATAGAAGAAAGCTGAACTCTTTCTTTTTTTCCCTTTTTTTCCTGACTTGCCCCTTTGCTTAAACTTTTTCTTTTTTTTTGGTTGATTTTTCTTTTTCATTGAGGTGAAGTTCACATGACATAGAATTGACCATTTTAAAGTGAACAATTCAGTGGCATTTAGTACACTCACATGTACAATATTTTGCAACCACCACCTCTATCTAATTCCAAAAAAATGTTCATTCCCCCCAAATAAAACCATGTATCCATTAGAGAGTTACTCCCAATTTCCTCCTTCCCTGCCCAGCCCCTGGCAACTACCAATCCACTTTTTGTTTTTATGGATTTACCTATTGCTATGGCCTGAATGTGTCCCCTTCCTCCAATTTCCCATGCTGAAGCCCTAACCCCTGTAGGACTGTACTGGAGATAGGGCCCTTAAGGAAGTGATTAAGGTTAAACAAGGTCAGGAGAGTGGAGCCCTGGATCCCATAGAACTGGTGCCTTTATAAAAAGATAAAAAGACTCCAGAGCTCTCCCTGCCACGTGAGGGTACAGTGAGAAGGTGACCATCTGTAAGTCCCACCAGAACCCAACCATCTGGCACCCTGACCTCAGACCTCCAGCCTCCACTGTGAGAAAGTAAATTTCTGTTGTGTAAACCATCCAATCTATGGCATTTTGCTATGATAGCCCAAAATGGACTAATACACATATTCTGGATATTCCTACAAATAGGGTCATACAATATGTAATATTTATCCCTGGCTTCTTCCAGTTAGCAAGTTTTCAAAGTTCATCCATGGGTAGCCTGAATCAGTACACCTTTCCTCTTTATTATCAGCTGAATAATATTCTATTGTGAGGATACCACCATTTTAATCTATTAATCAGCTGATGGATATTTGGGTCGTTTCCATCTTTTGGCTGTTGTGACCGGTGCTGCTATAAACATGTGAGTACAAGTATTTGTTGGAGTATCTGTTTTTCAGTTCGTTGGGGTATATACCTAGGGGTGGAATTCCTGGGTCATATGGTAATTCTCAGAATGCTGAATTTTTGGTGCCCAGATCCTCTAAGCTATTTCTTGATTCCCACACAAGGAACTCTTCCTTGAACTCATAAGAAAAGCCCAGAATACTTCCAGTACATTCCTTTCATTGCTGTAGCTAGAAAATTCTTGCTTAATCAAGAGTTAACTACTGTTACTTGAAGCTCAGAGAACCTAAACTCATTGATAATGAAATTTATAATTTTTAGTCATAATATTAGAAGGAAAAAAAAATGGGCTCCCAACTCCTCTTAACAAAGTTTGCCACAGGGGTGGTAAATCCCCAGTTGATACTAATCAGATCAGGTGACTTTCTTGACGAGATTCTGGACTCTGACTCGACTGTGTGGCTGCTGCTTAGATTATCACTTACCTCTGGGACCAGGCGGCGAAGGACCTTGCATTTAGAGCGTATTCCAATTCAAAGCGGCTGCGCAGAGCTGCCACGTGGCTCCGGCCAGGCCCCCCGCGGCTCGCCAGACAGTCGGAAGAAGAGGAAGGTGAGAGAGACCCACTGCTGTTACTTGACGCAGGAGACATCAGCTGAGTGAAGGAGGGGCAATTTCAATCACTTAATAAACCCAACAGGCTTAAAGGCGTAGCATAGAATGTAGATTTATTTTAACTTTCTATTCTAGGATTTCTCATACTTTAATTTCTCCTCATCTCAGCTTGTTTCTGGCTTCTCCTTTCAGCCTCTGAAGGCAACACTTGGCTCGCTTAATTTACTTTTCTAACCCAGTTCTATGCTGAAAGCTGGCCCATAAAACTTCTGCTCATGTTTCAGAAAACACAGCAGACTCAAATCAGATTCATAAAATAGATAGAAGGCTATTATTTAATGGTGAAAGGATTCTCTACATTTTTCACCATGGCAATAAGACCCGTGGCAGAGTTCCTTTAAACTGTAGCTTAAAATTATTCCCTTTACAGGAAATTATTCCCTTTACATAAAATGGATTTATACACTTTTCTAAGAGTATGGAATGTATGTATAAAACATCTATTTTATAAAGGAAGGATGTTTTAATGCCTGGCAAGCATGAGGACTAAATAGAGTTGTTGTAAGAGAACTTTTAAAAATAGTTACAAATAGCTCCGTATGGTTAGAAAATAGAAGAGTGTGAGGAAAGAAAATGAGAAAGAGAAGAGGAAAAATAGAAGAGCGGTTTTCTTGAATTTTTGACAGCCTTGCTGTTTATGAACTCCACCTAACACAAGTGAGAACATCAGTGCTTTTGACATTATAATTTCGTAAGACACGTAGACAGGAAATTTCGGTTTTAAAAAGTAATGTATGCAAATTCTAGACTCTTTGTAGTCAAGCCAAGACATTTCTAAGTAAAGCTCTGAGAATCATATGAGGTCAGTGTTGAAATGAACCTTCACACTCTTCAATGATTTAATCTGTTCTGTGCACCCTTTTCATGTTGGCTCTGCAAGCTGACGGGAAGCCTCCAGTGATGGGAAAACCACTCCTTCCAGATCCATTCATTTATCTTAGGACAGCTCTGACCATCGGAAAGTTCTTCCCCATAAAAAACCAGACCTGCTACTGTACTTCTTTTCCATCTGTTGGTCCATGGAGAATGAGGCCGACCCCTTTCCATATGATAGCTCCTCAGATGTTTAAAAACAGCTGTAGGACTCACCCTAATTTTATCTTCTCTGGGACAAGCATCCTTGGTTCCTCTCATTGGTTCTCACATGCATGAGTTTCAATCTAGTCACCATTCTGATCTCTCGTCCCTAAAATTTGTGTTGCAGTTTTAATTATCCCTTTAAAAGGACGTAACTGGCTGCTGTTTTGTTTGGCCATCTCAGAAGAGAGAGGAACGATCATGTTCTTTATTCTGTAGCGAGACAGATAACTTCATATTCTAATTTCCAATATCCATTAACTTTCATGCTGCCCCCAAGTCACATCTCCACCATTTGACTTTTTTTCTTTTTACTATTATTTCTTTGACTCTACTGCATGATGTTGTATTTGTCCCTATTGAATTTATTCTTGTTAGACATGCCCTATTACTTTATCCTCCCAAATATGCTAGAATCCTGCTTTCAAATGCTTGTTGTCTCCGTTTTATTATATCTACAAATGTGATGAGCAGAGTCCTCCTGACCTTGGTCTAAACCATTGACTAAAATGTTGAAGAGTAGAGAGGACAGAGCCTTATGGAACTCCACAAGTTAAGCCCCTTAAAGCTGAGTCTAGTCCATTAATTAGCACAACACAGTCCAGTAAGTTCTCTTTGCATCTAGCCTGCAGTCATTCATTTCTCCACCAGGGGAGATTGTCCTGAGAGGCTTGGTCAATAGAATAAGACTAGCTAGTTTAGCAGATCCTACTATTGTCCCTGTTTCTGAAACTCCCTCTCTGATCAAATTGGATATATCCCAGGCTTGGAGGCTTGGAGGCTTGGAGCAGCCTTGTCCTGTCAAACACAGAGGTTCAAAGTGAGAGGATACTTGGAACTCATGCCTTAAAAGCATCTCTCAACATCCCAGGTGTCTGGCAGATGCTCCTGTTGGTAGGGGCTGCTGTAGCCCCACCAGATAGATTTCTACTTCTCTCGCCTTTGTATGTTTCAGGACTGAAGAGAAGAGGAAGGAAGTTCTATGTCTAAAGACTAAAGCTTCTATATAAGAAGATTGCTCTTTATAAGTTCCAGTAAAGAGTCACGAGACAGAGCCACCCACTACAGGCAGCAACTGCAGCCCTGGGACACTTTCCCAAAAGATTAGGTTCCAGTTACTCTTAGTCAAGATTTTTTTTAAGGCAAGAAAACTTTGCTTGGATGGTCCCCCTTGGGGATTCAGTTGTGCAGGCTGATGTGGTTTCCCCCGACTTTTGCTCCTTCCCTTCACATGCACGTATATGTCATGTCCATCCCTCTCCCCCACAGCACTTGTTTGCATTTGGGAATACATTGTTATTTTTGAATTAGTGCTCATGTTTCAGCTCCCTGGCCTATTTTCAAATGCTATCTCCCGAACAGGTGTATAGAAAATTAAGGCAATTACAGAGAAAATTAAAGCAAACAGCTCCTTGATATTAAGGAAAGAAACTTCCATTAGCCTCATTACCAACATATATCACTTTACGTAACGCATGTGTGGTATAAAACCACTGCCTCCCCGTTAATTTATGCAATAACTTTAGGAATAATTTTTTTCCTGTTCTTATTGAACAGAAATGGACAATGGCTTAACAGTTTAGCTAATATTTCATTGTATGTAGGAACTTTTGCATAGAAAAAACTGATTTAAAAAATTACCTTTTAACATATTTGTTATATTTTCAAAATTTTACATATCGATTTTTTAAACTGCACGCCCATGTCCATTTGCCTGCCTCATTACTTGTTGAAAGGGCCCAAATTCACTCTGAATTTGCCTTTGCCGCTAAAGATGCAGTCAATTCTGCTCCCTCCTAGGAACTTAATTAACAGGGTAAAAATGTGAATGGAGTTATGGATTCTCACACTTTCTTTCTTTAACTCCATTCCCCAACCACTTCGGACATTCCAGCCTGTTTAATGGACAGATTTCAGAAGCTAAAGTTCTTACCTCAATGTTGCACAGACACTCTTCTAACTTGGTAACAACTTCAGAAAATTCCGGTCTTCCCTGTAAATAAAGAAAATACTTTTTTTTCCTCCCCCAAAGAATAAAAGGGAAGCAACTCTCTTTGGATTTTAAAATTGGGTATTTGCATTTATAAGGAATGAGATTAACAATAAAGTATATTTTTATTTAAAATACACTTGCATTGAAGTGTTAATTGAATGTTCATTTGCTGCTCAGGGAGGGATGTTGAGTCTTCCTCTGATAAGAGTTTTAAGTCAGAATTTGCAACTACATTCAGATAATGAAATAGTGGAAAAGCTTTAATTAGCTTTGCATGCTTTTAAATGGCAGGTTTTCCTCTTCAAAATGAAAGAATAAAAGTGAATACTACGAACTATTAACCATGTCAGTGCCTTACACTGTGCAACATGTCGGTGGGAAAAGAACTGCTAAGGCTCATTTTACAATAACTTCACTTTTGGAAATGCCATCTCAGATTCAGAACTAAGATCAATAGAAACCTCACGACTATGCCCTACTTTAGGGGTGAAGATAAGCTTTTTATCTTCGAAAACTGTCATTAACGATATTGTCCATTATGAGCCTCCGAGTCAGATGAGTCTGGTTGAACAAACATTGATTGTATTCCGATTCTGTTCCCAGCTTTGTTCTAGTTGCTAGGGATATGAAAATGATAATGGATCTATAGAAAAAATTCTTGGAATTTTAGAAAATGTTGGTCTCTTTAGAAGAAATTATATGCCTCCTTTTGTCAGGTCCTAAGGACTACATAACCTATCATTTCTCCCTTTATGAAACTTTCACTGCCAGGAGGTAGATGGCCCAATTTAACATTCAGGTGCAGTAACCAACTAATTTCGATTCTTAGCAGAACAATTTCTCCCTTAATATCTAGCCCTCCCCTGAGGACACTGCTTCCCCCAAAGCTCTCTCAAGAGGAAGCTGTTTTCTCTCATGTTATTCCCTGTACATCTAGGTGGGTGGAGCAGTAGTGGGTAAGTGGGGCTCTGTGTCTTTCTTACTGACATTACAACTTTCCAGTGCTTTCTCCTCTGAAAACCACCAGTTTATCAAGCTATTCCACTGAGTTACCCTCCCTCATTCTTTGAAGGTGATAGCGTCTGGCTTGCTGTCACACTGACACTACTCTCAGTGCTTCTGTTACCTGTGCAGATCATCATTAAGGTGGCCTGACCTCTGGGTTCCTGCATCCCCTCTTCTGCAATGATCTTATCCTCCACCTTCCCTGAGTCACTTAGCCCCCTGGTCATTCACACCCTCGACCCTGTTATTCGCAAAGCCTGCAGCTCCTCTGTGCTAGCCATCCTCACGGTTTCCATCAGGTCACTCTCTGGGCTCTGCTGTGTTTTCTTTCTAGCTCACTTCTTTTAGAACCCAGACTCTAATCATCTTTGACCACACAAACAATCTTACCACTAAACCCCCTACCCCAGCTTTTTATTGTGAAGATTTTCAAATACACCCTACAGCAGAGGAGAATAGTACAATAAATTCCCATGCATATACCACTCAGCCTTAAAAACCATGTTTGCTAATACTATTCTATTTATCTATCCTACCATCTTTTCAGTGTCATCCACTCACCTCATTTCCTCCCTTATTAGCTTAGATTTCATTGGCAATCATATTCACTCGCTTCCACACAGCCTCTACTCCTCTGCCTTATCATGCATTTTGTACAAAATTGAAAAAAATCCCAGTCTCTATTAATCTGTCCTGACTGGTCTTACTTCAAAATCATTACCCTCAGACCTCAAGTGGACCTTCAGTACGTCCTAGAGAGCTTACTTCTAGCTCATTCACTCTGTCAACACTCTAGATGGTCGTTTCGCACCTTCTCCTCTTTCCTCAAACCTCTAGTTCCCACTACTCCAACCACCACCCACCTATGCTTAAAGCACACAGTCCGCCCTCACTGCCTTTCCTGTAGGTGCACGCTACCTGATTCCATCCGGGGCCAGCTCCTTCACTGGGTACTAAATCGCATCCTTGGTAATCTACTCAAGGACGCTGCCTGAGCAGTAATTCTCCCCTCTATGTTTTTGCATCATCAGTGTTCCCTTTCTATTGTTTAATCTCATCAATGTACAGACAGAGAAATGCTTTCATCTTAAAAACAAATAACAAAATAAAACAAAAAACCTCTTGACTCTGCTTCTTCCTTAACCTACTCTTCTATTTCTCTGTTTACCACAATTGCTCTAAAGAGTTGCCTGAATTTGCAGTCTCTTATTCTCTCCCTTCCATTTGTTCTCTACCCCAATCAGACTTACTCCTATAATACCCTGCTGAAACCCCTCTTGTCAAGGACACAGAGACCTACCTCCTCATTGCTAAATTCAATGCTCATTTTACTTGGCGCAGCATTAAATGCAAATAATCATTCCTTTGTCCCTGAAACAGTCTTCAATTGGATTTAAGGTCACTGTTTTCTCATCATTTTCCTCCTCTCTCACTTGCTATTTCCCAGTCTCCTCTTTTGGTTTCATGTCTCTGCTTTATCTTTAAATTTTAAATTGCACCAGACCTCCGTCTTTCGGTCTCTTCTCTTTTCTATTTAGAGTTAATTTGTTGAGGGTTTAATTCAGTCTCATGGCTTTAAAAAAAAAAAACTTCTAAATACCTATATCCAGCCCAGCACTCTTTCTTGAACTCTAGCTCACACAGGCAATTTCTTGTATTTATCGTCTTCTCCGCTTCAGTAAATGGCAACTCCATCCTTTCACTTGCAGAAGCCAAAAACCATAGGATAATCTCCGAATTCTCTCTTTGTCACACTCTTGCTTCTAATCCACCAGCAAACCATATTTATTCTGCTTTCAAAATATATCCAGAATCTGGACAAGTAGCATTTATATTGGATCAACCCTCCCCAGATAACAACTGTAAACTCCAAACAAAATATAAAAGACAGCAACCTGAAAGCAGCATAGTGTGAACAGAAGCAGGCAGATTTGGGAGGAGGATACAGAAGAAACGAAGGCCATGGGGGTAGATTCCTCATCTTTTATTTTTTTACAATATGTACTGTAAGGGCAGATCCTGTCTACATATTAGGGAGCAATTAAAATTCTGATTGAAAGCCTGCAGGTTTTCTTGCTCCAAAGAACCAGAGGACAGAATTCAGAGCAACCAGAGTAGAGTGTATTAGCTGTGGTTTTGTAACAAATTGTCATAAATTTAGTGGCTTTAAACAACATCCATTCGTTATCTCACAGTTTCCATGGGCCAGCAGAGGGTAAACAGATCCTTGGCTCAGGGCCTCACCAGATTAAAATCACAGTTGTCAGCCGGCACCACGATTCTCATCTGAGGCTCAGAGGCCTCTTCCAACCTCACTCATTATTGGAAGAATTCATTTCCTTGTGGTCATATGACTCAGGTCCCTGTTTTCTTGCCAACTCTTGTTCAGGGGTGACTCTCAGCTTCCAGAAGATGCCCACAGTTCCTTGCCACCTGGCCCCTATAAGCATTCACAACATGGCTATTTGCTTTCTCTCTGGCCAGCAAGGGCATGTTTCTCTAAACTTTCTCCTCTGTGACCAACTGGAGAAAAATTCTCTGCTTTCAAAGGGCTCATCTGATTAGGTCACACCTACTCTGGATAATCTTTGTTTTGCTATAGGAGGAAACATAATGACGAGAGTAATATCTCGTCTCATTCACAGGTTCTGCCCACACTCAGAGGGAGGGGATTATTCTTGCCATGTACACCAGGGGCAGGAATCTTGGGGGCCACCCTAGAATCCTGCTTATCACACATAGGTGCTAGGAAATGAGCAGAGATCCTGGAAGAAGGGAATCTGGGAGAGGGAGCCCCAGAACCTGCATATAAACCCTGCCTGATTCTCTGGCTGACCTTGGAACCACACAATGCCCAGGGCAGGCTCTAAGCAGCCCGGGTAGGTTAAGAGAAGTGAACTCAGATGAGACTTTTTGGCCAGTGCAGGACATTGTTCTTACTGTCTTCTCAGACCGGAAAGATCTCTTACTCTCTGCCTGTGGAAATCCTCTGCCCTCTTCAAGCCCAACTCACTAGACACATCCTCCTTAAAGTGTCCAAGGATTTTACAAAATAACTTTTCCCCTTTATTTAGATTTAATCCATTCTTTTTCTTGTATTACACATAGGTATTTACACATCTATATCACTAGCTAGAACTTGCTTTGAGGGTAAGCAAAGGTCTATTTACTTCTGTATACCTAGCATGTTTCATCACATAGGATAGCTTAGTTGAGCTCAATTTTTTTATATTAAATTGCATCATGATCATAAAAAATTATCCAGAATCTGACTACCTCTCATGTCTAAACCAAGATCACCTCTTTTTTGTATAATTATAATTTCCTTCTAATTACTTTTATTGCTTCTATTCTTTGCCTATTAAAAAATATGTTCCCAACCCAATAGCCAATCCATAGCTACCATCATACTCAGTAAGGAAAGTCTGAAAGCTTTTCCTCTAAGATCAGAAACAAGACAAGGATGCCCACTCTTACCACTTTTATTCTACATAGTATTGGAAGTCCTAGCCACAGAAATTGGGTAAGAAAAAGAAATAAAAGGCACCCAAATTTGAAAAGAAGAAGTAAAACTCACTATTTGCAGATAACATGATATTACATATAGAAAACCCTGAAGACTCCACTAAAGGGAACTTTTAGAACGAATAAATAAATTCAATAAAGTTGCAGGATACAAAATCAATAAACAAAAATCTGTTGTGCTTCTATACACTAATAAAGAATTATCAGAAAGAGAAATGAAGAAAACAATCCCATTTACAATGCATCAAAAAAGAATAAAATACCTAAGAGTAAATTTAATCAAGGAAGTGAAAGACCCTGTACACTGAAAACTATAAGTCATTGAGAAGGAAATTGAAGAAGACACAAATAAATGGAAAGCTACTCCATGCTCACAGATTGGAAGAGTTAATATTGTTGCAATGTCCATACAACCCAAGCTGTGTGACTTTGGATGGTTTATTAACCATTCTGAGCTTCAGTTTTCCCAGCTGCAAATTGAGCTGTAGGATTAAAAGAATTAAATAAATTAACATATATGCAAAAGCTCAACAAACTGTAAAGTGTCTTACAAAATAATTTAATACACTAATGGGTGTGCCTTGGATGTGAGTTCTCTAAATTTATGATCAAATGCTTTAACAGTTTAGTTTATTTATTTATGTATTTATTTATTTTTTGTGTGGATATATATATTTAGAAGTGTAGTTGATTTACAATATTATATTAGTTTCAGGTGTACAACATAGTGATTCAGTATTTTTATTGACTGTTCTCCATTTAAAGTTATTACAAATAATGGCTATATTTCTCTGTGCTGTACAATATATCCTCATTGCTTATAACAGTTCAATTTAAATGCTATTTAAAGCAAGGATTCTAGCCATTTATCCTGCATCATGGGAGAGCTCAAGATGTTCAGTAAAACGCAGAAATCCCCAAAATGCCTCATGAGCTGAATATACTGAAATCCCTGGGTAATAAATGCCGGCATTATGACATGAATTGCCCTCTACTTTCCTTTCAGGTGGATGGCTCATACTCTTTGCCATCATGCTGCGGCTGGTGGCAGCTTGCCCTGCATCATGTGTGGTGTGCACCAAAGATGTAACCCTCTGTCACCAACTAACCTATATAGTAGGTAATAAAACCAATAACCCCAAAAAGCAGTGCTCAATGTTCCTGGCAAATTTGTTGCTATGCCTTTCATTGTACTGGCTATCCTCTGGGCTCAGCCTGAAAGAGGTAAATGTTTAAAGAACAAGCCTTTCATGGTGACTAAAGACCGATAATATTATTTTATTTTCCTGTTCATTCCTATTGGTCTCAACCCAAACTATTTTAAGACCTTCAGAAGTAATTGAGATATTTTGCTATTATTACAAAAGAATATTACCATTTTATGCAGCTGCATGCTTTTTTTTAATAAAAGAAAAAATGGATCACTTTAATTACAGTTTTGTCCACATTTTGTACAGATTTGAACCCTACCACAGGCTGAAAGACATATCAATGAATCAGAAACCTGAAGTGCAATTGTTTAACATTAGTAAGATTAAGTGATGTACCAGCAAAACAGATTATTATCAAAGTGCATCTAATTTTGAAAGTGTAGTCTTTTTTTATTGGTGGTAAATGAGCTGTAGAAATGCTAACAAGATACACTGCCTGTATTCATTACATATTGCTTGCTTAAGTCAACAATTTAATAAGACACCTTATTAACAAATTTGAGGAGAATGTGATTTACATCCTGATAGTCAAGAAGAGATAAACAGCCATAAGCTCCACCAATAGAAAAATTTCAGAAATAAGTCTGAGTTAAGATGTAGTGGAAGAAAATTAGTTCCTTCATTTCTAAAATTCTATGACTCTATGAGAATTAAGAGGTAGACAGCATTGTCATTCCTGACAGGAGAGAGACCATTTTGAGGTTAGCTGGTTGTACACTGTTTCCAATCTGTATCAAAAACACTTAAAAAACACTAAACTCCCACCCGGTCCAATGGATTTTATGACTCCACTACATTTTGTTTGTTTGTTTGTTTGTTTTGATCAGAGATAGCTGATGTCTGTAAGAAACAAATATTTCTCGTCTACATTGCTGCGTCTCCATCTCTTCCTTCTCCATCCATTTACAGAACACCGCATTTGTAAAGTCAGATTTCATAAACACAAAGAAGTAAATGGATGACTTGTGAGTGGAGCCTATCTGGTCCTAGACAAGAAGTGATTAACAGAAACAATAGCCAGCTCCCTCAGAGTCGGAAATCCCTACAGGACAGGGGAATCCATAAAAACAAAACTCCTTCAACCCATATCAAAAAGAATGATGGAAGGAACAAAATGCCAAACTGGCCAGACTTAATAGAATTAAAATAATCAGTAATAAGTACTAAAAAAAATACCCTCAAAACAAACAAACAAAAAATCCCAAGACTTAAGCTTGCTTGTGCTGCAGAGACTGGAGCAATTCTTCTGAAAGAAAGCATTGTGAAAATCCTTTGTCTCTCACTTTTAAAAAATCTCTTTGTTTCGGTGATGTAGTCTGAATTCCACAAGGGAATTTGCTTCCCCCACGGCTGATTGTTCTAATATCACCTGTAGACCTCCCAGGGACAATGGACTCTTCCACCCTCATGACACTGTCATTTGCAGTCAAAACAATTTTAGCATGATAAAGATGTGTTACAATAACTCCTGATTATAATACATCTTTATTGAGTTAAAACGCTTTGATTTCTAATGACAGAGCAGAGATAGGTCTGGGGTGATCATGGGGAAGGGATTTAGCAGCTGGAAGCCCTGAGTACCACCTGTCATCACGTGATGGACTTCATATATTAAACAGGAGGCCAAGACGTCCCAGACTATAATGAGAACCCCACTGACAGATCCTCGGGTTGTCTGGAGAAACTATAGATCCTTACCAAGTTGCCAACTTTTAGCCTGGAGCTAAAAAGCAGAAACCAACCTCCTTCTCACTTCCCCCACCCCAACCCACACCTTTATGTTTGAGAGAAAAGATGCCTGACTTCACAGCATAAATATACATGGCTAGTGGAAAACGAGCTAGGAAGCTCAGACCCGGGCTTGCCTGGCTCTTGACTGAATCTGTCTTGGGCCAGCAGGGCTGGAGCAGGTCAGCACACAGCCTCACAGAGAGGA
Organism: Camelus bactrianus; assembly: GCF_048773025.1. Taxonomy (NCBI): domain Eukaryota; kingdom Metazoa; phylum Chordata; class Mammalia; order Artiodactyla; family Camelidae; genus Camelus; species Camelus bactrianus. The sequence goes on from NC_133551.1 coordinate 23,932,312, forward strand.
AGCCTGAAACGCCACTTTCAAAACAAACAAAAAGAAATCAAAGATGACAATCCCAAACAATGAGTTAAATTTGACATCTAAAGGAACAGATGGGTTTATGTTTCTCCAATAAACATGTCATGGTAACAAAGAATATAAAAATCCATCATTCTGATAAAGAGCTACCTTGCCCCTCAACTGAGAAATCAGAGAATCATTTTCATTTTGTTTATTGTTCTTACCCAGGTGATAAGATTGCTCAGAGGGTATTGATTATCTCTGCTCTCCACTGTGCTCCCCTCCCACCTGGGTGTACTTGCTTCTAGTCTGTGCCTTTCTTCCCCGCAGCAGCCCCTGTGACCACGAGGGTTTTAATCATCACTGATGGATCGCTCTCCTCTATAGAGAGCACAAATCTGTCCCTCTTGTTTAATCTCGCCCTGCTCTCCTTGAGCAGAAATGGCATCGAGGATGTTCAGGAAGACGCCCTGCACAGCCTTTCAAAGTTGCAGACGTTGTTGCTGGAGCACAACCAGATATCCAGCTCTTCACTCACCGACCACACCTTCAGCAAGCTTCGCAGCCTGCAGGTGCTGGCGCTTAGCAACAACGCTCTCCGCACCCTGCGAGGGTCTTGGTTCCGACACACCAGGGGCCTGACCCGGCTCCAGCTGGACGGGAATCAGATCACTAATCTGACAGACGGTTCTTTTGGAAGCACACATCTCCACCATCTCAGGCATCTGGATTTATCTAACAATTTCATTTCCTACATTGGGAAAGATGCCTTCCGGTCCCTGCCTCAACTCCAGGAAGTGGACCTTTCCCGGAATAGGCTGGTCCACATGCCGGATGTTTTTACTCCACTGAAGCAGTTAACCCTTCTGAGCTTAGATCAGAACCAGTGGAGCTGCACTTGTGATCTCCACCCCCTTGCCCGGTTCTTAAGAAACTACATAAAGTCTTCTGCTCGCACGCTCAGGAACGCCAAGGACCTAAGTTGTCAGCCTTCCACCACCGCTGTGGCCCCTGCAAAGAGTGTGCTAAGGCTGTCTGAGACCAACTGTGACTCCAAAGCTCCCAACCTCACTCTGGTTCTAAAGGACAGAAGTCCCTTCTTCCCAGGGCAGGACGTGGCCCTGCTGACTGTCCTTGGCTTTGCAGGTACGCCAGGGAGAAGTGTGCCCAGCTTTTCATCACATTCTTGAAGTACACTAAACGATGCCTTTCGCAGGCAACTGGGGAACCTTGCCAGGGCTTGTGGAATGGAGAGATTGTCAGTACAGGTGGGAGGATGTCAGCTGATTTGGCACAGTTTGCAAAAATTTCCTGTTGCCAAGAAGCTGTCTAACATGGAGGAAAGGGCCTTGAACCAGAATTCAAGCGTTCTAGTCCTGGTATAAGTAGCACTGTGATCTGGAGTAAGTTAACCTGCTATTTAGACTTCAGCTTTCTTGTCTGTAATGAGGGAAGAGTATCTATATTTCATCAGTCATCCATTCGTCGGGGAGCACTGGCACATTCCAGATGCTCGGAGATGAGGATTTAAAAAGTGATGAGTCATAGCTCTCTCCTCAAGGCACTCACACCCTAGAGCCCCTTCGTGGTGTAGCAGGACTCTGTGGCTTCACCAAGCGCACGAGGAGATGCTGTGCCGACAGTCAGGTGCATCCCACTCTACAGTGGTTGTGTAGCAGGGGGATTAAGCATATGAGCTCTGCAGCTGGCTTATTCAGGTTTGAAACCTGGCTCTGCTCTTACTTGCTGTGTGACTTGGCAAGTTGTTTAGCTGCTCTGTGCCTTGGTTTCCTCCTACTTGAGGGTTTTGAATTCTTTTACGATTTCTGTTTGTCTAACTTGTTCATAAACCTGGCCCATACCTCCCCGGACTGACTAAGGAGCGGATAATATTCAGCTGTTTAATTTTCCTATGGTAGTTCTACCATTTTAAAAACTATGCATCAGCTATTATTACAACTCTCTGGATGAATGATATAAAGTGATGTTTGGTGTCATTAGTCGAAGACCAAATATGCATGAGATTTGTCAAGTTATCTACCTAGATGTTTGTATGCTTGCAGTGCTGGGTGAAATCCTTTGTGCCTGTGGGTAACTATGGTGATGGGAAGTGTGTGTGTGTGCGTGCGTGCATGCAGGGAGTGGTGCCCCAACACTGGAAAACCAGAGGCTTGCAAATGGCATTCAGGACTGAACTGACTTATTTTGAATACGTGCTATAAATAATTATTCCATAGCAGGTTTCCAGTGAATCACTTGAACATCAGATTTTTAACTCCTGACAGTTATACTTTTAATCAAGATCCATGGAGACCAGTGTCAGGTCTCGACAATGAAACTGCCACCAGCAGTAATCAGATTCACTTGGAAGTGAATTCAAGCCTCTCAGAAAGATACATTGTTTTAGAAAATGTGTGACCATGTCAGTAATTTTATGTGCTAGGAAATAATTTACCACAAAAGACAACAGCAATAGGGCAACAGAGTTTATCCTTAAATGTGTTTCTTAGAATAGGAATTCTAGGATATAATTAGTAGATATTCAAATCAAAACACACACAGATGCACATATAAGCAATAGGTTGGAAGTTCAAATCTGGGAAATGTTGGATTAAATTAAGTGAAATAGGCTTCTTTACTATAGCATTTTTCATTGTCTTTCATTTTTCTAATGAGCATTTTGACTCACTGAGAGGAAGATATAATGTGGAACATTTCTCACATTTATTTGACCATTAACCCTTTTTCCACAGAGGATTTCACTTGAATTAGCGTTTTTCAGGACACCATGTGGGAAATACTACAATAGAGTAATTTTAGAGTATCTTCTAGATATCTTTTATATCTATTTTTAGAAAAGGTTTTTACAAAGTTAACAACTCGGTATTAGTACAGAGATAGATAAAAATTCTGGAAGCTTCCAATGGTTTTGTCAAAATGATAGGAAGCTTAATATGCTGAGAAGTTATAAGTGTGATTACACACATGTTAAGCTGTAGCACGTGGAATTATCATAACCATGTACCTCATTGATTTAACTATTAAAGATCCTGGTTTTAAGAGAGATTCATCTTTAAAAAAAAAAACTCTGACTTTTGATATCAATTTATTCCATTAAGATTCTACTCGTGAAGTAGGTGTGGTCAATAATCTATACTTCAAGATTGTAGGGAAAAGACTTAGAACTAAAATTTGGCCTCTGATTCCATTTTTCTTCTCTGGCTGTAGATAAATTATCATAATATATAAGGAATATATAAAATATTCAGTGAATTTAAAACTAATAAGTGGTTATTTGACACCTAACATCTTGAAACTTCCTATTCTGTGAACTGATAGATAAAAAGAGAAAGCTATCATGAAGCTGTAACAATTCCAAGACTTCAATGAGATCTTATTAATTTTGTAATTTTTTTTTTCCACTCAGAAAGATTGCTAGAACACTTTTTAAAGATAGCAACAATGTCCACGGCAATGAAAATTCAGCCGTCTTCCTGATAGCAGCTTCGTTTTCTGCTTTTGCTCCCTGCATTAGCAGGAGGTGACCAGACCTTAGCAGTAATGTGATCCAGACATAGCTTACCATCAACAGCAGGAGAGTGAGTGGTTTCTCACCATTTAGACACAATTACAGGAGAAACTTTATCCCATAATCAGATTATGTCCACTCTCTTCAATAGCTGATGCACTGCGCTCAAGAAAACTTAGGGATTTTCCTTCCCTTTGTTGTTTGGTTTAGTAACTGCATCAGTCATACAAAGTATTCTCTTGATGATTTGTTTTTGAATTTTTTTTCCTTAACAGCTGAGGCTTCTAGGACCTAACAGGAAAATACAAAACCTATACAGCAGCAGCAGCTACGACAACCATACTAACATTCAACAACGCCCACTCATTGCATCGTACGGTATCACAGCGCTGTATCAGAAATGCCACATGTGCTCTCTCGCTTAATCTTGGAGTGGTATTAATTATTCCTATGGGACAGAGGAGGAAAAATGAGGCTCAGACAGATTAGAAAACATGCTCAAGTGAAGTATTAGAGCAGAGCTGGAGTCCTGGGTTTTCTTACTCAATGTAAGAGAGACAGAGTTGTTTCTAAAATTTTATTCCTTTCATGTTTTTAAAATTTAAAAACCAAAACCCTCCTTTGGAATAACCCAGATGCTAGCATCTGGCAATTAAAATGTTCTGATCTAACTTATGCTACTACTTAAAAAAAAATGCTGTGTTTTTAATAGAGATTTCATTATTTCAATATGTTAGAGCACTCTCTAAGAATGTATTGTCAAATAAATTAAAATGGGGCTTAAGGCATTAAGATCTGGTGAACTACACAAAGATTGATGGATTTCTTACCAGAAACTGCTGTTCTATTTGGTTAATCTTCATCTTTAATAGAAAAAAATAAAACAATCACCCCTGACACCTTCTCTTTTCTTTCAAGTTTAAAAAAAATCATCACGTTGTCATTAAAGTTGTCTGTAGTGGAGAGAACCAGGCATAGTGCCGTCAATCAAAGAGTCTAGAATGCGAATTTCATGTCACTCACTGTCCTCATCTCAGGGAGTCAGGGAACTGACTTTTCTGGGGCAAATGACTTGCCCAAGGTCACACAGCAAGTTATAGGCAGAGCTGGACTTAGAGCACAGAGCTCTAAACTCAGTCTATACTGACATCATGTTCTCCAGATCATTATTTTGGAGATTTGTGAGATTAGACCCCTCAGCGCTTTTCACTGTTAGAAACCATAAACAGAATTCCTTCTGTTTCTTTAGGAATATTCAGTAAACATTTCTAGAGTGCCTCCTCTGTGCCAAGGTTGTGGGTGCTGGAGATACCACATCCAGCAAGACTGGAAAGGTCCATTTCCTCACAGTGGAGACAGTGAACAAGCAAATGAATAAGCGAACACAATAATCTTACACTGTTATGAGTGAGAAGAAAAAGGGAAATCACTGTGTCAGAGAGAGAGCTGGGTGTAACTCTGAGACTTTGGTTTGAACATCTCAGCAGTTGAGGACGCTATTGGTCCAGATGGGCAACCTGAAGTACAAACAGGTTAGACTCTGTACTTGAGTGTGAGAGACACTGCCCTTTACCATTTCATTTAGAGGATAAGCTACTCTGTATAGAACATGAGATGGCAGCACCAGGAACTCTGAGATTAGAGGTCAGTCATTTATTGCCGTAGCTCTGAGAAGGGAGTGATCTTCACAAGATGGAAAAAGTAGCAACGGTGTCAAGAAATTGGGAAGCATCGATTTAGATTTTAAAGGATAAATAAAATTCAAATAAGCAAAGGTAGGAGAAAGTATTACAAACATCACTAAGAGAATACCCAAAGGCTTAGAGGTGCATTGTAAGACTAAAGAATCAAAGAATTTGAAACATAGTACTTAAATGTGGTAAATAACTGGAAAAATAAGCCTAGGAAGGAAGGTTATGGCCAGATCGCACCAAGTCTTGAATGCCAAGGAGTTTGACCTTTATGTTAATAGGAACCCGATGATGTGTTCTGAAGTAGGGGATGAATCTTTAGGGATGATTAAAATATGGCAATAGCTTGCAGGGTGTTTTTTTCTTTGGGGGAGGGAGTTTTTGTATATGAGAATTTCAGGGTATATGCTAAATAGGGTCTATTTTTATTGACTATGGGATTAAGAAACAGGAAATTTCATTTCCCCTAGGCAGAAAAAGAATTTTCATGCAGGAATTGTCTTATTTTATCTTGAAAGAATTTCAGTCCATAAAAAAACTCCTTCTATCAAAGAAATTCCAGATGGTATTGTTTCTTATAATTTTTAATAGATACCAAAAAAATCCAAATTAGAGAGCAGAACAATGTCAATTAAATAGCCTCTGTCTGAATTAATATTTTTTTCCACATTGTGACAGATTTCCCACCCATTCCAATGCCCTTTAAAGCCATTAACCTTGATATCTGTGGATTTCACATTTGGCAATTTATATGTTTCTTCCCATGATGTTATCTTTTAATAGTCTCTCTATTTGTCACAGGAGCTGTTGGTCTCACTTGCCTAGGTTTAGTTGTATTTAACTGGAAACTCCAACAAGGCAAAGCAAATGAACACACATCAGAAAACCTTCCTTGCAGAACCTTCGGTGAATCCCTGTGTGATCGTGAGGCGAGAAATTACCACGCTAAGGGATACTGTAACTGCCACTTAGCTCAGGAAAACAAGATAAAGGTCATGTCCATTGTGGGGTCCAGAAAGGAAATGCCACTTTTACAGGAAAACAGCCATGAAGCAGTGCTGGCCTCGGAGTCCACAGCCCCTGACGGATCGTTCAGAAACCTGAGCGGGCAGGGCCCCGGGGCAGACAGAACCTTCTTCTGCCTTGGTGGCAGAATGCTGCGGTCGGGATGTCCAGAGCCTCCCGGGAATACGGCAGCCTTTCACGAAGCAGGCTTACTTACAAGGCACTGTCCAGAGAGAGCCGAAAAGCTAAGGAATCTTGAGCCTGCGGAAGTCCAGCCTCCATCCCTGCAGCAGCACGTAACAAGAACGATAGGTGAGTGGTCGTGTTCTAGACAGCCCCACTCTGTTTAAATCCCTCCAAAGGGGTAGCCTCCTTTGATTTCCTCAAAAGAGAAATGCCATAGAAATCACCGTAGCACCAGTCCATTCCTCCCCGAAAGGTCCTACACGTGTGTATGCATGTCTTGTACTTGCATGTGTGTTTGGGGTGAGCTGTAGATGGACACGCTGCACCCTCGGGAGCTGAGAGTACTCCTTGTGCCCGCTGGAAAACAAATTTCATGACCCGACACCTCACAATGTTCTTTTGCTTTTTTTTTTTTTTTAAAGAAGTCCTTTAAATAGCAATAGCACTGTTAAGATTTATGGGAGGCTGGGTACCGGCTTCTCTCCCAACATCCTTCGAGCTTTAATGCCAGTTCTGCAGTAAGCAACCTTCCCAGAGCATGACGTGTTAGAAGAATGGGCCTTCTAACACTGGTGATTCATTTCAGGAGTGATGTCAAGACACATACTTTGCTTGCTGAGCTGTCAGGGATGATAACTTCCCAGTTCAGGGAAAGTCAGGACTGAATTCATTGCCCCACGCTGGGAGCCAAGTGAATCTGGCCGTGACATCTACCCACTGTACATGGGCGATGTCAATATTTAGGTGGAGGCAATGAATTAAATGTCTTCCTTTTTTCCCCCTGAATAGGAAGGCAATGCTTTCAGGCTCAGCGGTGAAAACTTTGACAGCCGCTCTGTGAAGAGGTTCCTGTCATTTATTTGAATTGGTTTACAACAAGCAGAGCTTCCTCTCAGAATGTGAATGACAGAGGTGCTGTACCAAGAAATTCTTACCATGGGGATCTGGCTTTCAGGATGGACTTGAGGAAAACTGGAAAAGGATGAAACTGTGTGTTATTTCACACGCAGTATAAAGCAGGATGTGAACTTACGCCATTGCATTCCCCAGACTTCAGTTCTTGATGGTTTCTGGGGCCTGATGATTTGACTGAAAAGAAGAATGGCCAAGGAGGAAACCATCTGCCACAGAAACCCAATCAGACTGGTTTTATTTTAGAAAGAACTAAGCCCTTAGCCTTTCAACAGAATCATACCTTAGGCAGATCTTTCACTTTAGCTTGGTCCAAAGCCTTCACTTCTCTGCCGGTAACCCCTATACTAAAGGGAATTTGGTCTCTTAACCATTTAAAACCCAGTCTCTTGATTCACACAGAGAACACCGGTTTGTGAAATCAATACAATTACTTTTAAGAAAGACTTGAAATTCTGCTACAGCCAGGCACTGCACTGAAGCTGCAAAGGACAGATATCTGGGAGAAAACATCCAAGTCCCACCTGCTCCAGAAATGTCAGTAAGGGGAACACTCTGATTATGCCTTCTGATTCGGAAACACAGCGTTACAGTATCTCAGGGCTCCAGGAGACCTTAGAGGTGATCTAGTCTAATAGTTCTTAATATTTACCTTTGAGCCTTCATTAGACTATGATGAAGGCTACGTATTCTTTTCCCAGAATAATTTTATACCACATAAAGTTCCCCTCTCGTCTAATCTCCTGATATCCCGTGAGTAAGTGGCTTCTCCAAGGTCACCCAGAGAGTTGAAGGCAGATCTTAAATTAGAATTAAATGCAAGCTGGGACCTAGTCCACCTCTTTCTGTCTATCACTAAAAGAAATATTTCTTTCTTCCTTTGGACAAAACAATTTTACAAAACAAGAGAAAGTATGCTGATGAGATGTAATTTTAAACTTAATATGCATTGTGGTTAAGAGGACAGGGTGTAATGTTAGACAGACCGGGGTCAAGTTCTGCCCACATCATGTAGCTGACATGTGACTGGGGAAAACAGTCAACCTCTCTAAACTGGTGTCTTCATCTGCAAATGTGGTAAGATAACAGGACTTGTTTAATGGATCTTAAATGGGATAATAAATGTGCAGTATTTAGCACAATACCTGGCTCTGAGTATATGCTCAATTAATGATAAATATTACTATAATCTTTGTTGTTAATATTATTTAGCATGTATCACTGATGTTATATTAACATGCACCATTTTAAAGACAGAAATTCCTGCAACACAGACCAGGCCATATTCCAAAATACATACTCACTTAACAAATATTTAATGACTATTTTAATGTGTTAAGTGATGGCAGATAAAACAGATATGGTCTCTGTTTTAATAGAGCCAATAGTATCACAAGTATTTCTCATTTGTTGTTAAGGTTATTCACTGCCTCAAACCTGAACACTATTCAAACTGTATCATATTCTCCCTAATATTTAGTTTCAAGTAGGAAATGAATTCAGAAAAAAAATTTACTATAGCCATTTGAAAATAATTTAGATAGTATTCATATTTAAAGCTCACCTAACCAACAACTAATCTAAAGCTTTACAACTATGAATGTTTTTATTTCTAATTCCATAACTTTTGCATCAGCATCACAACTGATGAAAATGTAGCCATAAAGAGTGTCACTGCAAACACCAAACTGCCAAGTGTCCCTTGCCAGTTTGGTTAAAAATTAGGAAATATTCAAGAATTGCCATAATCAGAGGAGTCCTTTTTGTAAACCTCTCATAAGGTTTACAGGCATCTGTTTGGTTGGGGTAATACCACTCTGCTCAGCGCTAAATTCCTGCATTTATTATTCAGCAGATATCAGCAGTGACACATTTAGTAGAAGATATGCAACATCCGCTTCAGATTTGGCAAGAGAAAGTCTTGAAGAGCATTTAACAAATGAATCATGGCAGCCTCCAATAGAAAAAGGAGACAATGGCTTACAACCTCACAGGCAGAGACGTTTTATTACAGGCTCACCATCCAAGCCCCGTGAGCCTGAGGAACACTACGTACGAAAGATCTTACAAACACATAGATCAAAATGTGATGATCCTTGTGGACTGTTAAAACGGAGCAGGCCTGGGTGTTTTCAGCCAAACAGTTCTCTTATCTGTAAATATGTGCCCTGCGATCAATTTCAAGATTATGTGAAAGAAAAAAAGCCAAATCGGCGAGAACATTCAAAGCCTGAGAAAGAGCAGATCCAAATTAACAGTGCAGTAGAAAAATTCCTTATGAGTGAGGACAACACAGAGTTATCAGGGTTATCAACAAAAATCACGAAAACATATTCGCCTAAGAGGGTTAGCTTCCATGATCCTGATTTACTAGAAAAAAATAGTTTGGTGATGTCATCCAAAACATCAAGCCACTGGAAACGGCAGAAAAATCAAAGTAAACACCTGACCAACTTGGATCTCAAGAAATGTAGCAATCCTCAGGAGAGACACAAAGGAGAAAAATGGCTTACTGATCCACAAATTCTGAAAAAGAAGAGAACCAATCAATCTGACTTCAAAGGGAAAATTAAAGGAAAAAATTTAAGCATAAAGTTAAATTTACACCCTTTTAGCAAAGTCCGAGTGCATCCAGAAAAATCCTTGCCAGAACTCCCAAAGAAACACAAGTAAGTATTGTCATCTTCAAATAAACTATCCAAAGAATCTGAGAAAGAAGCCAAAGTAAACTTTGAATCCTCTGCAGATTTTTGCCAACAGCCAGAGAGTAACAATTATGTTAAATTCACCGCAAAAAGGCTGCCTCTCAAACATGCACCAAAGCAGACCTCATATTACAAAAAACACATTAAAAAGGCTCCTCCGCTCAGTGCTCACAACTCATCTGTAGTTAGCCAGAGCTCAGTGGAAGGCAGGTGTCACCCTACTGGTCATATTCCTGCTGGAAACCCATCACCGTTGCCTCAGCCCACGCCCATGGTGGCTGAACACAGGCATTCTCAGTTCTCGGCTGAGCCAGTGGGAGGTGCAGCTCATCTGGCATTGGATGTTCCTAGTTATTTACCAGCTACTCTGGAAGTAACAGGAAGGGATGATTTACCATCCTGCCATTCCAAGGAGGTTACTGACCAAGGAGCAACAGAGCCCACAGAGCACACAGAGCAGGACAAATCAAAGACCAGTGAGCTAAGCCAGTTTTCTTTGTCCCTGGGGAATCAAATCCGCAGGCCTGACACCTACAAGGAACGTACTTTAGATCAAAATCAAACTGCACAACATGCGGAACAACTCTCAAGTCATGAACAACTTGGAAATGAAGAAAAAACATTAATGACAAGACCCAAAATATCACATCCAATTGTGGAAAGTTGCGTTAGGGATGAGGGAAATGACATAGAAAAGAAACTTCCCAAAACAGAAACTTATGATTCCTCTCTCATTCCCCAGACACAATCCAAGGGCAAGCTAACATTTACGAAGACAAATTCTCTTCCACACCAAAATAGAGCAGAGGGTCCAAAGGATATAAGTACCTCTCTTAGTACTCAAGCCATTTGGCCTCTAACCAACAGTAGTGAAAAAGGAATTGACGGCACAAATGCATTGCCCAGAGATGACGGCACTGAAGCACCGGAGGTAAAAATAGCAGGGAGAGAAGAGAAAAATACGCTCCATGAAAGCAAGGCAAATTGTAGTATGTTAATTAGAACCACGCAGATGACCTCAAATGGCACTGCAGAAGGAAAGCAACCAATTTGGGAAACTGGAAAAAATGAAAAACATACATTACATGATTCAAGCTCTGTTGAGGAGACTACCACAGCTAAGGATTTGAGTACCACGAAGGAAGCCGAAAATAGACTACCTTGTAGTGAAATAGATCTTAAAATTAACAGTAATATGCATGATTTGAGAGAAGTTCAAAATTTTCAACCAGATAAAGGTAACAGTGCACATAAGGAAGGTGAGGTCACAGGGGAGACGCATAAAGCCCTTCCCCTCCGCCAGAGTTAAAAGACATTAGTTTTGAGGCAGAAAATGAGATGCCTCTAATTCCCAGAGGAATAAATGAAGCTGAAAACTCTGCTCCTAACCCTACACGGTATCCACCGTCTGCTGAATATGTTAATTCACCACCTTTAGAGGCAGAACAAAGTGAACAAAATAACTCAAATAATAGGCCATTTGAACTCTAGCTTTCTTCAAAAGGACACACAAATAGCCCCCAGCCGTTGCATGCGTTTCAAATGCTTTATTTCGGAGGAAAAATCCTCAGTAACTCTTTGTTATCAATAACGTAAAAGTACACGGTTGAATATAATGCAAATATCTAAGATAGAGCCACAAAATATGTTTGACCCCATTATTTGAGTTTGCTTCTCTAAGGAATGGGGAAATGAGAAGGCAGAGTTGGGCCTCATTCTGGAAAAGAAAGCAAACATTAAAAAAAAAAAAGCCTTAAGCAAACAAGAAGTAAATAAGAAAAAAGTACTTGAGCAGATTTACACTCGATGTTTATTTTATGGAAATGACTATACACATCTCAATTAGTGGTATTACAATATTGCTTTCTACCCAGATGATTACATATTCATATTTGTGCCTGATCTGTTTTCCTAATTATGGTATGAAAATAAAAATTGAGCTTTGTTTGTTAACTGTAGTCTAGCTGATATGCATATTGGCATATTTCAACCATTCACAACTGTTCTGTTGACAATTATGCTAGATCCTAAGTATAAGGCTTTAAAACCTGCTATTTCTCAAAGAGGAAAAAAATTAAGGATTTCCAGAGAGGTAGTAGGCCATTTCTATAAAAGCTGTAAAATTCTATCAGCCCACTAGGTGGAGATGTCGGCTTCAATCATTTTGGAACAAATGGGGCTTCAAAACCAACACAATAGATCCAGAACAAAAGGAATTTTAACAAGCTTTATTGCCAATTGTTACTAACTTAAGATTGTGAAAACTAAATAACCCTTGAGCAGGTAAGCTTTCAAGGCTTGAGCTCCTGAGTTTAGCGTGCCACTGTCGTTTGCTGTGACTACTCCTCTGTGTGCACCTGAATTAAATATCTTTATAAATGTTGGACTGAAAAGCAGTGGTAGAATGAGCATCTCTTATTCAAAGCCACACTTATTTGAAAGAGAGATATACTCAAACAATTTTACTAGTGATACCGTAGTCAAATGTTGAAAGCATACTTTCATGGTATAGAATACTATAATATTTCACACTTCCTAGTGGGGGAAAAAGGTTGCAAAGGCAACTAACTTTCTCTTCCCCAGTCCCTAAGTCTTATACTTATATGTGGCAAGGTGATAAAGCTTTAAGGACTATCAGAGCAATATAAATTTTGCTTACATGCCCCACCTGTCTTCTGTTTTCTTTCCTATTCAGAATTGCTGGCAAATGACAACTTTTATAATTTGAAAAGTCCATAAATTTATTGCCTTTCTTCTTTCTCTTTTCTCCCTGGATTCAAATATTTCTTGCTTTTAACTCCAACTCCTCTCCTCTCGATTTTTGTTTGGCTTCCCTGCTTGAGCTCGCCTCCTCCGCCATCTGTCTGCCTGCCTGATCTTGCTTCGTTTTGTTAAGCACCTTGAAGGTGAGAAGAGCGTGGATGCCAACTTCTTGGACAGTAAGTCTCCTGTATTCTAATTGCCAGCGCCCTCAGTTTTGTAGGGCAGGTTACTCTTACTCTCCATAGCTATCTTTCTCTTCCCTTTTCCTATTTTTTAAAGCACAGCCCTCAGCTTTGCTCTCCTCTCACTACCAACAGTGTCCCTGAGATCAGGGCCCTCAGAGTGCTCTGGTCACTAGCTTCCACTCAGGAGGCAGCGATGACAGTTCTCCTAGACCCTTTCCTCTCATCCATTTCCTAAATCCAGACTTCTACCTCCTGTGTTCTGTTTCCTTTGAAGTAGTTCTCAGGTTTAGCCCTGCTCCAGAATCCCCCTGGTAGCCCTGTGGTCTCTGTGTTGTAATCACTGGATCACCGCCACAGTAGCAGGCCCAGCTGGAGGCTCTGACTTCAGCGTCTTCCGCTTCTGTTTCAGCCCACCAGTTCTCTGCCCTTACTGGGCACATTTCACCGCGGGTGCATGTTAAAACGCAAAGGCCCAGGCTCCATCTTGGAGATTTTGATTCAGTAGATTTAGAATAGGGCCCCAGAAGCTTCATTTTAACAAACATCCTGGGGTAATCTGGAGCACAGAACATACAGCCTATATTAAGAAACCATGCTTCGCTGTTCCGTACACATGAGGAGATAATTCACCGCCGGCCTAACCATAGAAACTACATACAATTCTTTAACTGAATGAGTGCTTCATATCAAACTCAGAGGAACTTTCCAGAAAATTTCCTTTATCATATTTTTCACTGGAGACAAAAATGTAATTGCCTATATTTTCATGTCCAAATTCTCTATTCTGGTTTCCCAAGCTTTCCAAAATCTGATCCCATCTAATTATCAGGATTTCTCCCCTCCCCCCCACTGTTTTCCAACAAGCGTCTCCTGTCTCTGATAGGCTAGTGTTCTCACTTTCCTCTTCGGTCTTCTGTGGGTCTCGACTATGTTCTACCTTTGTTCGTCTTGACTAACAAGACATGCATAGGAGACAAAAATGTGCTTCAAATTTAAGGAATGAAGCAAAGCAAAGCAAAGAATGAGAAGTGGAGGGGATAACCTAGGAAATAATGACCAGGCAGCATGATGTTACTGTCTTATATCTAAAGCTGAATTTGTTTGGAACGAGGGTCTGGGATAGCCGCTCAGCAGCTATGATGCTCTGATAACCAGTAAGTCTCTCCCTTGTGTCCTTTCTCACAGTGCATTTGCACATGTTCTCTCTCACCAACCCCATTCATTCAGCAAACTCCTATTTATGCTTATAATCTCAGTTCAAGGGTCACTTCTTCCAAGAAGCCTTTCTTGACCCAGCTCTTTGTCCCCCACTGGCTGGTATTCCTTTAGTATCCATTCTCATCTAGTCTTACTTTCCTTCAGCTTGGTTTTTAGCTATCAATACATCCATGTGTTTATTCTGTTAATCTCCAGATGATGGGCTGGGCATTCAGCGCCATTAAGGGCACGTCCGCATGGAATCTCCTCACCTGTCCCTGGGGTTGTGTGTAGTAGGAGTCTCAATAAATAATTATTTAAGAAAAGAGTGAAAACTAGCCCATTGCTCCATTTCACCACTTAGCCTGTTGACGTGGTGAAGGCGTCACTGGGCGATGCGGTGATGACTGAGGCGCGTCACTTAGAGAAGCAGCTCAAATGTGTGATGCTGACACGAGTGCCACGGCCAAACCAGGCCCCCGGACTGACAAGCCCGGCTACCGCCAGCTGGTCAGAGGCCTGGCTTTCCTCCTGTGCTTTCTCTCCATCCACCTCTGGGCACCTCATCCCCAGGGCCCAGACCCTGTGCTCACAGGCTTCCCTGTTTAGCAATAAGACTTTTCTACTAAGCACTCAAGTTTTGGCCTCTTAATATTTTCATTTTTAATCTTTAGTAGTATTCTCATCTGGCCCTATTCTGGTTTCTCTTCCTCATTTTCCAGACTGTTATTTGTGGCATCCATCCGACCCCCAAAATGCTTTTAGAAGCATCAATGACTTGCTTTTATTCCAAATTAAAACTTCCTTATGTCCCTTATCTATAATCCTGAAGAGTCAGTTAATAAAAGCAAAAGGGATTCCCTTGATTGTTATGTTATACTTTAGAATAGTTCACACAACAGGTTGAGAGGGAAATTCTGGATTAGGTGCTTGACACAGTTATTCCTAGAAAACATGCCTGAAGTTCAAGTTGAAAGACAAAGAGAGCTTTTTTAAGTCATGTCATTTTCAAGACAATTTTTTCTAAACATTGAATTCCAGATAAGGGGATTGGAGGCATTGATAAGCAATAGTGATATTCATTCACTTACTCAAAGAATATTTTGAGCATCTAGCAGGTACAGTTCTAGGTGAAGGGGTCACAATAGCAAACAAAGCAAAATGAACAAACAAAAAAATCCCCCCCCCCATGAAAGCACATGGAGCTAATATTCCGGCAGTGAGAGAAGAGTCCACACAAATAAATATATAATCTGGTGGATTAAAGGGTCAGAGGAAGAAGTTATTTCTTCTGACATACTTAGTCCATGTCCCATAATAATCTTCATTTTTCTTCATAAGAGTTTTCATGGGACTGGGTAATGATGTGGTCTGGGTTTTGCCTTTAGAAAAAGAAAGGGAAATTTGCTTTCTGCTTCCAAACATCTGGGCTGAGCCTTATTCTATTTCTCCTTTGGTGAGATGCCAACAGCCTACTTCATCCACTCCCTTGTTGAAGAGAGACAAAGTGTGTGGGAAGGACCGGCATCCAGGTCGTGTAAGAAAAGGACAACAATAATTGGGACGGTTTGGACTGGACAGGTGAGGGCCACGTGGCCTTTATGAGGACGTCCTGTGTGGACTAATTCTCTCCACTTAGAGCCCAAGAGTCAATGAGGGCTGGTGTCAAAACACGAGGATTTCAATAGGCAACAAACATACTGGCAGGGAGGTTCTCAGACACTGTACAAAACTGTTGTCAACAGAGAAGCTGTGGACCCTCCTCCTTTGTCAATCTGTGAGAACAAAGCAGACGCCAATCTGTCTGGTACGGCTGCGAACTCTTTCCTGGGGACAGATGGTCTGGGATTTCATTCTGGGATCATGTGACTATCCCCGTCTACGCTCTTAGATCTGTGATCCTATTAAAATTTCTTTTCACTGTTTACATTTCCTGCTTCACTTATTCCTTCCACGATATTGATCCTTCCATTTGGACTCTACATCTATACTCTTAATTGCATTATCACATAGCCACTCGGAGAGAGGACTGGGGCCAGGTCTCCTGCCTCCTGCTTGAGCCTGTGCTTCTCAGACCACTGGCCAAGGGGCCTTGGCCTCAGGGTGAAAAGCCCACGCAAATCCATCTCGTGCCAAACTCCTTTCTTCAGAAAATGACTTAAGTGCCGCTCAAGCGTGGTTAATAAAATTGCAGCTGAGATGAGACTGAGTCATCTGTCATCCCCTGGTCTCTCTTCTACTAATCAGTTGTAAGAAACATTTCAAAATCAGAGAGCAGCAGCAGAGGAATATGAGACACTCAGACTTCTTGAGGCAATTAGAGACTAAAGAGCAGAAGGCAAATCAGTCTTCCTGCCTTGGCAGTCTTAAAATACACGCTGAAAGTAGACTCTGGAGCTGCACTCTTTGTGACAGATTTTGACCATCACACATTTTCTAAGAGGAAATAAAAAAATTACTCACTTCGGGACACGCGTTCCACCCTCGCATCAGCAGAGAAGATATGGGCTGGGGAATGGAATAGCCGATGGGAGGTCTGATGTGGTGGTAAGCCATGTCTGCTGCGGCAGCCGCTGCAAACCAAATGGTCAATGTCAGTTTTGAAACTCACATGTTTATTTCAAGATGCGTGTGAACAGACAACCAAAAATCATTAAAAATCAATCTGTGCAACAGCAGCAGAGATTCAAAGAGGCAGTTTTATGCTGTTTTTGTTTTTTTTTTAATGCATAAGCAAAATGGTGGATAACTTGATACTATAAGTTTATCTTTACAGTGGTTCATTCATTCAGTAGTTCATTCAACAAATACTGAGCAGGGGGATTTACACAAAAAGCAAAGAAACAGACAAAGGAGCACATGAATCACATGCAGTATAGAGTATATATGTGGTATTTTAGGAAGTAAAGACTGACAGGCATATTGGACCAACCTATACGATGCCATGTACATCCCAGGCTAATGAGCTTATAGCACACAAAGCCAGGTAGGGTACCACTGAACTTTGCACCCCTGAGAGCATTTGTATCACTTGGGCAAAACAGATCATTTTTTAAGGTTAAATCTGGTCACAAGAGTGTAGGAATTTTAATTTTTAGTATTTATAAAATGGTTATTATTTGCACAACTCTGCTGGATACTTCAAATCCATCATTTTAGCTACTATTACTCATGGAATGAATGCCCTAGTATTGTCTGCCTGCATGGATGTCTGGACATCGCTCATCTCAAACTCCTCATCGCCGTGTTGTGATCCTTGGGACTTCCTTGTAGATTCCTGATTGCTCATTATTTTTCTGTTCAGTAACCAGTAATTCCTATATTCCCTTAGAAACCAAGCTGATAGCTACTTTCACTGAGCATGTTTTGTATCAGGTTATCACGCTAAATACATACACAAGCTCTTTCAATCCTCCCAAACCACGCAAGGTAGGTGTTTATTGTTACCTGTGTTTGTGTGTGTTGCATGTAACTAGTTTTTAATTTATAAAAAAATATCATAGAACCAGTAGTTGGTGCAGCCTCTTTTTTCAGATGTCATGCTCTCTTCAGCCCCTTCACATTGAAAATACTTTGTAAGCAACACATGAACCTCTTCTGTTCCTCTTAAAAATTGCTCTGCACCCATGGGAGGCTCACGTTCCAGGAGGCTGCTTCCTGTCTTCTAGGTTGTGATGTCACAAGCATCTGTCTGTATCTTAATGACTTTCGACATATGACCCACGACCACTCCCTCTCTTCCACCAAAGTTCCCCCAACTACACTCTGTCTATAGATCTACATCCAGCAGATGTAGTGAAATTATATGCAGTGCAACTTAACATTTTGCTTTATGGATTCAGAATTACTAGAAAATTTTGCCAGATGTAAAATTAATACTCATTTTTCATAGAAGTTTAGAAAATGAGGACAATTAGAAAAAAAATAAAATCTTATTATTCAGAGCAAACAATTGTTAAAATATTTTGAACATTTCTTATATATTCTTCATGTTATTGAGCTCATGTCCAATATAAATTATGTAACACTTCTTCCCTTAAAAAGCATTTTCCCACATTATTGAAATTCTTGTTAACATATTTTTAATGACTCTGCGTCTAGTGTGATTTACTTAATTATTTCTCAGTTTTAGGCTGTTCAAACTTGGGTGTAAACTCTTCAAAGAATATGTTTCCCAATACAGCTTCCCCAATTTCACAGGTCATTTATGGTATTTTGAGGAGTAAAATTAATATGTCAGAGGGCATAACTACTCTAAAGACTTTTGATACATACTGATGAGCTCTCTTCTTAAACAGTTATAATAACTTATACTGTCAACAGAAAGGGTTGTTATTTTACCTGCATCAGAATTAGGTTTTCTCATTATTTAAAAGATTTTGCTAATATGAAAGGTAAATATATTAGCTCATTTGTTGTTGTTTAAATTTTGTTCTTTGATAAGTAGTGAGGCTTAATATTTTCCCAGATACTTATGGAATTTATTTGTATTTAAAATCTTAAGTTCATGCCCTATGCCCACCTGGAATTTCAATATTTCCTTGCAACAGCCATCTAATTGTACAAAGGTTCAGGCTGAGGGCAGAGTCAGGAATTTCATTCCTGCTTTTGTCTTCAATGCCCTCTGTCATATATTTGCATTGTCACATTTTCCAACCACTTCTAGTCACTATCAAGTAGAATTACAGTCGCTGACACTAAGAAAACAAAGAAACAAAAGAGTGGTCAAAATACATTTAGCACACTTAACACAACGTATAAAATATGTCTTTTGTGTCACTACACACACAAAATAGGCTTCTCAGGTTCCTTTCAGTGGTTACTCTGGACTATTTTTAATTCTTTTTGGAGTGAAGTAAATAAATAAGCAAACAAATAAACTGATGCTTAATGATCATGGATCTTCTAACTCTGCTTTTTCACCTTATGATCGTTTAGATATTGTTGAGCTGGTGCAGCTACAAGCACATAAACCAGTGTAGTGAACACATTTAAACTAATTATACATATCCTAATGGGCAGGGAGGGACTATTCATAAAGTGAGTTAAACTCAGATGCAGGTGCCAAACGTCTCCTCTGAAACTCTTTCTAGACTCTCATATCAAGTATATAAAGTTACTTGTTTGCTTCCTGGCCCTGTGTTTGAAAAATCAGTTTAAGAAGAACGCTATTTAATTCTGCATTATTCAGAGTCAATTCTGCGAGGCCTTGGCATCGCCTTCTCCCTTTTGCTTTCTGCACTCTTGGCAGTGGTGCCACTCATTAGCGCCTCCGCCAGAAAGTGGGCAGCGCAAGATGAAGGGTCATGGAATTGAAATTTGTCACCTTTGAGATTTTTTTTTTTTTTGGTCAGTCTTGCTTAAGTGGCCATGCTGCACTAACAGCTGGGAAGTTTTCTGATTTTCCAGATTCAGGAAACAGACCGTTAGCCCATTAATCAAATTTTTACCTTGATTGCTACACAAAATATGTGAAATGCTTTATGTAAATGTTGGTTTCTACTTTCACAGCCGAAACTTTGCTATTAAAAGAGAATAGGTCACATTTGAAAATATCAGTAACTGTTTGTTGAGTGCCTATTATTTCTTCAGTGCTACTCTGAGATAATTATCAAGGGTTTAGGAAAGTTTAAGATCTAGATTCTAGAGTAGGACTGTCCAGAACTCTCCGCAATGATAAAAATGTTCTTGCCCTGTTCAGTATGGTAGCATATGGCTATGAAGCACTTAAAATGTGGCAAGTGTGACTGAGAAACTGAATTTTTAATTGTATTTAACTTCAATTAATATACATTTATATTTAAATAGCCATGTGTGTCTAGTGGCTTCCATATTGGACAGCACAATCCTAGGGCACAGCTCCCACTATCCTGAATGAGACAAATTAAACACAATTTTGTGAGTCAGCCTCAAGGGTCTACATAACCATGGTGTTGATTTGTGGATGCAATTTCTTCATTATTAATACTTTGTCAAGAAAAGAAAAGCTATGAACGGAGGTTGTGAGCGTTGTCTCTCAGAAGAGAGAAGCCAAAAAACAATAGAGCAGGCATGCAGTACAACATGCGTTAACCTTCATTCATTTATTCGAAATGTATTGAACATTCTATGTGAGTTATAATGGGCAAGAAAAAAAGAAATGTTATATTTTCCAATAAAATTTGGTAAATGAATGGATAATAATAAATAAATGAATTACTAGATTTTTTCACTGGTTTCATGGTTCAGTCACAAGTTCTGAAATGTGATCCTTTCTGCCTGTGATTCCTTTTTTCCTACCCTTTTTTCCTGCATTACATCTATTATCATTTAGATCTTAGCTAAGATGAACTCTGGGTGCCCTTCTATGGACTCTCATAACTTTCAGTACTACAATAGCATGTATTATACTAAACTTAATTTCCTATTTATTTGTTTGTCTCTGCAAATGGATCACAAGCTCCTTGAAGTCAGGGACTGTGTCTTCTCACCATAGTATCTCCTGTACCTAGCACAATGACTGGCAGTTAGTAGGCATTCAGTAGCTATGCACTGAATGAGTCAACAAATGAGATAGTTCAAAATATGATTTTAATGGAAATAATATAGAACATAGTATAAGGACTCAAATGAATGAAGATGATGGATTAATGCTAATTAGTATGTTGCTCATTGTTAGGTTTTTAGGACACAGCACAATATCTAGCCATTAAGAAACATTGTAGAATGAATACAATATTTAGTTTAATTTTAAATTAAAACATACTTAGATGAATTATTGAGATCTGGTGGCATATTTAGTCCATAATATTATCTTTTGTTCAAAATACTTTTGGAGAGGGTTTCAATAAACTAAAGCAGTATGAATATTAAGAAATGCTGTTAACTAGGATATCTGGAGACCTAATTTACAGTTTGGCTTGGCTTTTAACTCTCTGGGAGATCCTAATTAAGCCAATTTGCCTCCATGAGTATTAATTTCTCTAAATGTAAGATGAAGCAGTGAGGGCACCATGTAATGGTGACAAGCATGGGCTTTGGGGACAGGAAGCCACAAATTTAAGTCTTGACTATACCTCTTACTAGCATACAACATTGAACACAAATTTTTACCCTAATACAACCTAAACCATAGGTTATTGTTAGAATTAGAGTCTACAGAGAGCATCCATCGCATTGTTGGTTCTCAATGAGTGGTAGTTCATTGTTACTATAACTCTGATCTACAGACCTAAGGCTCTTACTGATTCCTTTTAGTGTGAACCTAGAGAACCAGATATCTATAATATTGTATATTTTCTGTTGTGTTTAGACCAGAAACCTTAGTTCCTTTTGAGGTTTTCTTTGAGTATGGTCACCACGTGAAATATTGCATTGAGTTTCTTCAGATCACAAGACTGAAAGCCATCCCATCTGTCATCAGCCCCAGCTCATAATGCAATCCAGCCGTTGGAGAGGATGACCATGCAGCTCTCCATGATGAATTTAATTAGCTTCACATTGCTTACGAGTAAATTGGTACTAGATTCTGAATTCCTAAAGTAACCTGTCACTTCCTCTCTTATTTTTTATAAAAGTAAATCTAGGCATTTGTATAAAAAAATGAGCAATAAAGTATATTTTGTTTGTAAGTTTTGACTAAGATGAAATTGCCAGAATTTTTTTTCCTGGATTGTGTCTATGTGTGTTTTAAAAAACACAATTGATTCTTCTGCGTTGTTTTTTAATGGGCAGGGCTGTGATGAGACAAAGCAAATGTGTTGTACCATCCCAGCAAGAGCTAAGACACGTTCTGTTAAACTGACACTTCTCAATGATTTATCACCCGAGCTTACAGCATCTGAGGGAGACCATGAGATTGCAATCTTGAGATTGTACTAAGAATGGCTTAATTTTTTAAACCACATCCCATTCTCATTACAGACTGTCAGAAGAATAGATTAATTTGCACCATTGTCTGTTCTCATTGCAATCTTTGTCAGTGTAATGAAGTATTGGAATGTTAATATCAGCTATACTCATAGGAATATCACCATCCACTGAACCCATCTGATCTTTTCAGTGATCTGTGTGTGACTGGCTGGCTCTACTCTTCTCAGTGATAAACTGATAAGGATTAGCATAGCCAACATAGGATTTCAGAACTTCAGTTCACTTGTATTTTCCTGTTACTTGTCAAAGTGCAGTCCACATCATCAATGTGCTTATAACCTTTGAGGTTATCATATTTAAGATGCTTTAGGATCCTAATCACATATGAAGCAGAACATAATCATCTACTATTAAGCAGGAGTAGAAAATGCAGATGTCTACAAATATGAGGCCTGTGACATAATTGTATCTCTAAATTACATTAATTCATATTTTTTTAAATCATATGTGACACGCAAAAAGTCTGCAAATCATATTTGGCTCCTGGACTGCATTTTGCAACTCAGGTAAAGCCTCAATGTGAAGTTTCACCAAAACCTGGCTAAAATAAGTTGGCAGATGTTCTTAATTTGCTGTCACATCCCAGACTTAGAGCCTGGCATTAGGAATCCCAGGACACCGAGTTCAGTCTCCCTGTGAACCAGATGGCACCCCCACAAGCAAACCAAAAGGAAGATCAGAGGCTCTCTTCTTTGGCGCCAGACTGTAACCTTAAAGTGATCCACAAAATTTGGTGCCTGGTTGTAAGGGGACGGGATGGGATAAAATACAGATTGATGGATGCATTCATCCCAGGTTTCTTCTTCAGTTTTTCATGATCTATCAGGAGAGATGTCCAGGGGAGAAATAAAATCTGGGAAGCAGGTGTTGATTTCTTTCTTTAAAATGTATCCATGACAGGTCTTATTTACCAGGTCATACCAGCTCCTTTTTCATCTTGCCTGGTTTTTCTCTGCCTGCTTGGCTTCATACCTTGGCTCCTTCTGCTCTTAATCTCATCATTTCTCTCACAAACCTGCTGTCTTCCTATTTCCAACATCCTCCTGCTGGCTAATCCAGAAGCCTGGAAGTCATTCTGGACTTCCCCCTCTCCCATGTGCTCTCACCTCAATCTGTTGGCAAGTCCTATTAAAATCTCTCAAAACCAGCCTTTCCTTTCTCTTTCAAAGCCACTACGTTAGTCAAGATTTTATACATTCTCTTCTAGATTACCTGGTTTCCTTGCCTCTGTTTCAGACTTCTCCAATCCAGCCTTTGCTCTGCAGCCAGAGGAAGCATTCTAACATAACAGAGTTGCACTATTGTCCTGCTTAAAATCCCGCAGTGACTTCCATTGTTGACCCACAAGGCCATGTACACACCATGTAGCTCCAGCTTTACATTTACAGCATGTGTCTTGCTACTGATTCCCTTATATTCTCTGAATCACCCCTACTGAATTGTCTGTGAATCTCTCAGACCTCTGTGCCTTGCCCATGCTGCTTTCTGCCAGGACACCTTCTGCACCTCCCCACAATTTACCTATTAATTAGTACTCACCTTTTTAAGATGCAGCTCAGGTATCATCTGCTCTAAGAACCCTTCCCCGATACCCCTTTCCGCCACCAGTCCGGGCAGAAGCTCCCACCAGGGGGCATTCTTCGCACTCTGTGCTTCTCTCTAGTTGGGATTTCCTCTGCTGAGTATACTTTTCTCACGCCCCCTCTGCACTAAGGGTCTGGGCAATGCCCTATTCTTCTTTGTTTTCCTCTTACTCTAGCACAGTTGCTGGCCAGAGGAACACTCAAAGATGGTTTCAGATAACATAATAGCTAATATTTGCTGAGTTCTTACTATTTCCAGCCATCATTCCAACCCTTTGAGGCAGGTCCTACTATTTCGCCCATTTAAAAAATAGAGACCCTGAAGTACGAAAGTGTCGCTTGGTTAAGTAGCTTGCATAAGGTTGCAAGACTCCTGCTCTTACACTTATGCCAAGTCTCTTTAGCCTGAAAAAAATGTTTTCTTAAAAATTAAGTTAATTGCCAATATTTAAAAACCTTCAGATTTCTAAACAATCCCACCAAAATTAGTTGACACAGCAACAGTGAGCAGGCATCCCTCTGTTCCCTGCATGGCACTGTTCGGCTAAAGCTGGGTAACAGCCATCCCCTTGAGTCAGAGCGTGGAGTTCCTGTTCATCACGTTGTCCTGCATCAAGCATTTTCCTGCTTCCCCTGACCCCTTTGCACGCTTGATCATGTGACCATTGGGATGCTGGGTGGGATAGCTTCTTCAGTTCTTTCTAAACTGGAGATTACAAGGTTAATTTGAACATATACTATGTAAAAGAGACCCCAACCTCAAGTTCTTCTGAGTGCACTTGCATAGGAGTCAACACTAGTATCTGCATTCTATTTCTATATTTCTCCCAGGAAATAGGAATCTGCTAAATCCAGGAGGATGAGCCATGTGTAATGTTGCTACTCTGATAATTGATAACGTTGTCCCACATTGTAGTCATGGATTTGTTCCTCATTGTAAATGGCTAATATGTAGCTTATATTGAATCCGATCCTTCACATAATTTATTGCTGAACATTTGCTAGATTGCCTAACCACTGCTATGATATTAACAATCTCATTTCTTGATGCATGGTCACTGTCCAACTTAAAAATATTCAGCATCCATCATAAACAAACTCTTTCCGTAACATAAATTCTAATACCTGGGATATTGAAATCAACTTATTCTTAGGTAAGACTTTTAACTGTTTTATTATATTATATTCTCCCTTGAAAAGAGCAAATATTTCTGGGGAGCCCATGAGAGAGGGAATCTTTATCTTTTTAAAATACTGAGTTTATAATTAGCAAAGGATAACAGAGTAGAGAAAATTGTAAAAATGTATGAGGAAAATGTGATAAATACTATGATAAAACTGTGTGAGAAAAAATGATAACTTAGAGCATGGAGGAGATGGCACTTCACTCAATATTGAGGAATTAAGGAAGACGTTTTTGGAAGAAGTGATATTTAAGCTCAGACCTAAAAGTAAATTGGAGTTAGTATGATGAAAAGTGGGGAGGAGTGTCTCTGACAAATGACTAATGTGTGCAAAGACATGGAAGAGAGAGGAAAAACGTCACACTGAGGGAGTGAAATCATTCCCTGTGGCTGCAACGTAGATGAGGGTCTGCAAGTGGCAAACGGTAGACCTGGGAGGAAAGAAGAAACATAATTAAGGGGCCTTTGTGCCTTATTTTAAGAATTTTTTTTTTTAATCTTAAGAACAAAAGAAACACATTGAAGACTTAAAGTGAAGGAAGCCAGATGATCAAACTGAAGTGTTTAGAAGCTAAATCTAGCTCTAGTATGGCAAATGGTGAAAAAAAGATGGTGAGCAAAACCAGAGACAAGGGTACCATGTAAGATACTGTGCCATATTCCACTTGTGAAGTAAACAGGGAGCAGTGGAGAGGGAGGTAAGATTTGAGAGAGATTTAGAAAGTGGGATTGAAAATAATAAGTGAAAAAAGAAAAGAAGGAAGGACGAAAGAGAAGATTCAAGGGGGACTTTGAAGCTTTTATATGGGCTTCCTGGAGAATGAGAGTCCCACTCAAGCACAGAATCACAGGAAGCCTTGACCTTGTATTACACTTGGCCCTGCTTTCATCTTCCAGTTGCAGGGAGTTTTCAATTACAGAGTTCACTCACAAAATCATCTCATTTGATCCTCACAGTAATCTCTGTGGAATCGTCATTAACTGCCTTTACTGAGGAAACTGAGCTTGTGAAAGGCCTAGAGGCCAGAGGAAATGCAACAAAGTCAAGGAAGCAAAAGAAGGTTTGAGTGGCTGGAGCAGAGAAAGTGAAATGATAGGAGCCGGGTCAGAGATACTGAATCGTGTAGCATCTTGCAGGACATATTAAGAATTTTGAGAGTTCATTCCAAGAACACAGGAAGCCATAGGATGATTTTAAGCAATGGTGACATAATGAGGTTTGCATTTCTAAAATATCATCTTAGTAGATGTGTAGGGATTGGAGAGGAAGGTGGGGACAAGAATAAAGGGAGAATGGTCAAAGAGCCATTGCAGTAGTTAAACAGATAAAGATGGCAGTTTGAACTACTGGGGTGGGTAAAACTTTAGACACAGACAGAGGTATATATCTCACCACTTCTATAGAGCTTTGTACTAGAGGTCCTTGCCTGTGTGAGAAGGCAAGAAAAAAATATAAAAGACATACATATTTGAAAGAAAGAAACAAAAATTTCTTTATTCACAGATGACATAATCATCTACATGAAAAATCCCAAAGAATGAAGCTACTTGAACCAGTAAGTTAATTTAGCAAATCTGTAGGGTACTAGGTTGTTATTTAAAAGTAAATTATATCTCTATTCTAGCAAGGAACCATTGGACACTGAAATTAAAAAAAAATTATAATAGTATCAAGAAACACAAAATACATAGGAATGATTCTAAAAAATAAGTGCAGGGTTTCTTTGATGAAAACTACAAGCACACTGATGACAGAAATCAAAGACCTAAAGCAAGGGAGAGAGCTACTGTGTTTATCAATTGAAAGAGTCAATATGCACAACTTGTCAATTCTTCCCAAATTGCTCAACAGATCCAGTGTGATTCAATCAAAATTCCAGCAGGCTTTTTTTTTTTTTTTGAAAAATAGAAATAGACAAGCTGATTTTAAAATTTATATGGAAAAGCAAAAACCCTAGAATAGCCAAAGTAATTTTAACAAGAAAGAGCTAAGTTGGAGGATTCATATCACCTGATTTCAAGACTAACTATAACTTATCAATACAGTGTGGTATTGGTATAAGGGTAGACTTATATCAGTGGAACAGAGTCCATAAATAGATACACACTTACATGGTCATTTAATTTTTGACAACATTACCAAAATAATGGAAAAAGTAAAGGTATTTTTTTCCAACACGTCAGGCTGAAAAATTTTGTTAAAAAGTAAATAAATATATTAATAAAAGAATAACAAATTCAACCCTTACTTTGTACCATTAGAAAAAATAACTCAAATAGGTCTTATAAATATAAAACTGAAACCTATAAGATTTCTATAAGAAAAAACAGGAGAAAATCTTTCTGGCCTTGAGGGAGTCAAGAATATTTTAGATAGGATACATAACATATTTGATTTAAAATTTGATAAGGTAAACTTCATTGAAATGAAAAACTTCTGCTCTTTGAAAGACATTGATAAAAATATGAAAAGGCAAGCTACAGACTAGAGAAAAACAGTTGTAAAACATAAAGCAGATGAAAGATTTTACCTAAAATCTAAAGACTCTTCTAAGTAAATAAGATAATTTGAATTAATACTTCACCAAAGAAAGAGATATGAACAGCGAATAAATACATGAAAAGATTATCAACATCATTAGTTATGAGAGAAATATAAAAAATACCACATTTATTATATATCCACATATGCCATTATATACTTGAATGGCTAACATTTCATTTTAAATAGACAATAAAAAGTCCTAGCAAGGATATGAAACAACCGAAATTCTCATATATTGCTGGTGGGAATTCATAATGGTACAAACACCTTGGAAAAACTCTTACTATAAGATCTAGTAATTACCTCTTATGTATTTATCCTAGAGTAATAAAAACATCCACATAAAGACCTAAGTGGTTTTGGCAATTTTATTCATAATTATCCCAAAGTGAGAATAACTCAAAGAATCATCAACTTGTGAATGAATAAATAAACAGAGGTACATCAACACAATGGAGTATTACACAGGAATGAAAAAGAATAAATTACTGATAAACACAGTAACACAACTCCATTTATATGTCATTCTGGAAAAGGCAAACAAACTTACAGGGAGATAAATCAGATCAGTGGTTAAAAGGGGCTGGAAGTGGGAAAAGTGAATTGACTTCAAAGAAGCACCAGGGAACTTTTTAGAGTGATGGAAGTGCTCTGTATCATGATTGCAGCTGTGATTATAGAACTGAATATATTTGTTAAAACTCATCAGACTGTTAGCCTAAAATGGTAAATTGTACTATATAATTTATACCTCAATAAACCTGATTAAAAAAATATAATTGCAATAGTTTAAATGAGAAATTGCAATAGTTTAAATGAGTTTAAATGAGAAAGCTTGAGCTCAGATGATTGTGGATGATGGTACGTAGTGAAAAAGTCCAAGATGTACTTAGGATATAAAATCCACAGAAAAAGTTGAATGGATTGACACAGGAGATGAGAGGAAGGGAGATATATCTTTCTCTTATGAAAATGCTATAATAAGTCTAGAATTATTGTGGATTTTTAAAAATATACTTATCAGTCTTACCAGAAAGCAAATTTTAAGAGGTAGAGAGATAGCAGAACACCAAAGCAAGATATCAGAAAGAGCAGTGTTGGTTCAGTTCAGAACGGAGTCCTTGCAGCCACACTATAATGAGGGCCAAATCCCATCACTTAAAACTATGAAAGCATATAGAGAAAGATTAGGGTGATTAAATAATCATTGTGCTCAATAACTATGTACAGTACATATAATTTACAAAAAGCACTCTGTTACACATTATGCAGAGCGTAATTAAAGACCATATGGTTATTAGGGGGAAAAATACTTTGAAAAGTATGAGATACGGCTTTCACTCTGGACATGAGTACTAAAAAAATATCGTGATTTTAGTTAAGACTTTTAATTTGTGAGTATCTGCACTTGTAAGATTTATCTTTCCCTAACTTCCCTTTTGACTTGATCCTTCTGATATATTGTAATAGGGTGGCCACCTAAGGAGCTCACCACATAATTCATTTAAAATTTATTTATGACTTAATTTGACAACTACTTTTCAAGAACATATGCTAGGTTCTGGGGATGCGAAGTCCTTAAGGAGTTTCCGGTCTCACAGTGGATACAAGTAGGTAGCAGTGTGACAAGACAGGAGAGAAACCCAAATAAAGTGGAGAGATGCAAATAAAACTTACCTTAAACCTCAAATATTTGTACATTTTCCCTGTGATTAGATTCCCCATTGCCACTTTCTACATATACGCAGAGTATATCATATATTATCAACAAAATATCAACAGCAACATTATAGGCTCACAAAGCACCGTGTTTGGAATGTATCAATATTTGTAATATATATTACAAATACATATATATATATATATATATTACAAAGTGATTTTCTTTTGCATAATATGAGACAAGCAGAAAGTCATCCTGATAGGTTATTTTTATATGCTGCTATGTTCAGTTCACCGCGATATACACACTATATACACACTAAAATAGGCACTTCTAACATCTAATCTCAAAAAATAAACATTGCATTGTCCACATTATTTGCACCACATGGCCACAGTCATTTGCTTGTTTTACTAACAACAGATAAATCAAAGCCCTCAACTTGAATAATAAAATCTACTGCCTACACTTCCGTATGCCTGTATCTAAAATCACATAGGTCATTAAATTCGGATTGGGCACACACCTTAAAACAATTTGAGACTTCTTCCTTACCTCTTACCTTATCAACCCACCAAGAATAGGCATTTTTGGGGAAAAAAAATGTTTCTCGCGTCTGTGAAAATGCACGGAACTCTGGAAAACAGAGCAACTTTAATGGCTTACCTGGCTTGAGATGAGCGAATGGAATTTCGCCGGTAAGAAGTTCCCACAGACACAGAGCGTAGCTGAAGACGTCAGCTTTGATGGTGTAGCGTGTGCACTGTGTGAACACCTCAGGAGCCATCCAGCGGAGGTTCTGCAGGGCAAAAAACATCCACAAGTCATTCAGCACGCATTTAGTTCTGCTACTGTGGGATCGTGTTCTTCTTAGTGAGGATTTGTTAAGTGTTCTATGTTCTCAAAAATGTAAACGTAAAGTGACGTTGATAGTGCCCTCAGTGCGTGCAGTAAATGGGCGTGTTTATGCATAAACAGCGTGTTTACTGCTGCTGTTTAGTATTCCTAAGGGCTTTTTTTTTTTAATCATTGGAAAATCATGAAATCCGTAATTCTTCCAAAAACATTGCAACAATATTAATCATCAAATAACCCTGCCTCTTATAAAATGGTGGTCACAGCAGCAGCATTAAAAAAAATTTATTTATCTCTGAGCATCTTTCCCTGGGAAGCCTTAAAGGCTTCTGAGTAGCCATCCGTGGATTCATCCAGGAACTCTATGCCTCCCTGGGGGCGAATCACACATTGTGGGAGGAGGCTTCCTTCCTTTAGACTTCCAGGTTGTGATTTAGGAAGTCACTGAATTAGACCTGTAAATAGTGCCCACATGACTGAGGAGAGAAAGGGCCACGGGGAGTGCCCAAATATTTCTACAGAGCAGATTCCTCACTGGCAGGATCAGGCTTGTCATATTTCCTTTGTCCACCCAGTTGTGTTATTTCTGAATGCTGTTTGTACAATATTCCAGAAAGCAAGGCCATAAAACTTCACAAAGTTCTCTGTACAAAGTTCTATCCTCATGTCTTAATGGCATTACTTACATTCTTTTCACTTGCAGTTATATATTTTTCATTTTTAAATGTAAGTTTCCATTCTGGGATGCAAATGCATAAATTTATTTGTGGTTTGGGGGGGAAAAAAAGCACCAGATTTTGAGTTAGGAGATGAGAATCCTAGTTCTGGACCTACCACTGACTATTTGAGCAGCTCTGGGCAAGTCTCTTACACATCCTGGACCTCAGATTCCTCAAGGGCAAAACGGAGGAGGCAGGCCCTTCCAGCCTCTCCAACCTCATGGCTTCATAATCATATCAATAAACTTTGCCAAATATCTTCTTTCTTTGTATCTCTACGGAAGGAAACTGGTATTCTTTTATTACTCTTACTGAAATTCTGTGCATAGTGCTGCCTGCTGATAATTCTTCTGAAGTGTCTACATCAGTTTGAAATCATGTATAATTACAGCTTTCCAAGAATATCTTTATTCCGATTATGGTGCTTGTATGCAATTCTCCCACATGAGCTTTCACGTTCCAAATAGCCTCCGTTTACACAGCTGATTCTGTGTTGTGTCACAGCACTGCGTAAGTGGGAGCAGGCATACAGGATGCCCGTTTTTTCACAGGGAGGTAAGAGAGTAATTAGCAAACTTCCATAAGGCCACAGAACTAGTAAGAAGCTAAATAGCCTTCAACATAAACCTCGAATGGTGCTGAAAGACTCCACAGCCAGGATAAGAGAACATTGCTGGTGACACTGGTGAAAATCAACCCAATTTCATTCAGCAAAAGTTTACTTAGTCAGAGAATCTCAACTGGCTGCATTTTAGAATCATCTGGGGGAACTTTTAAAAGACACACGGACCCAAGGTCAAACCCAGGCTACTGAGATCAGAAATTCTGGGGGCTGGATTCAGGATGGATGCTTTTACAAAGTTTCCAAAGTGACTTCAATGTGTGGCTGTGCTTGAGAACCACTGAGTTAGCTATCTGCATGTCCCGTGTACTAGATAAGGTCTGTGTGTCCTGTCAAAAAAAAAAAAAAAAAAGACTCACTCTTCCCACCTCCCTCACATCCTACCATTCTCCTCTTTGCTTATTCTACTCCAGTCACTCTGGCTTTGAACACACAAAGGACTCTCCTGCCTCGGGGCCTTTGCACTTACTGTTAACCCTTCTACACTGCTCTTCTCTTTCATGGATAACTCTGGCATAGGCCTCTTACCAAATGTGTCTTTCATTTCACTCATCTGAATGGCATGCCCATCACCCTCTATTTATATACTCTGCTTTGCTTTTTCTTCACAACACTTATCACCACTTGATACATATTTTGTTATTTTGTTCAATGTTTACCTTCTTCTATTGGAATTTTTAGCTCCATAAACACAAGAACCTTATTTTATTCACTACAGTATCCCCAGTTCCTCGAAGAATGTCTGGCATCTGGGAGGTGTTCCATAAGCACTTGTTGAAAGAAAGAGTGAAATCTAATTGGGGAAGCAGCATGCTCAATCCTACTTACAATGCAACGTGGTCCATGGTGTGGTTTCTGCCTTCCTCTCTAACTCATCTCTCACATTCTCTTCCTCACACAGTGTACCAACAATGTTGAGCTGTTTGAAGTCCCCCGGGAAGTCTTGGTGTTTCTCATCCTCCCCTGTGGCTTTGCTCACGCTGTTCTCTGCCTGACAGCCCCCTTCCATTCTCCCCGATTTTGACTTATTCCTGTTCATTCCACCAGAACTCCCAGTATGCTTCGTCACTTCCCTATCACTGAATGTCCACATGGCTTTAAATCTTACCTGCTTATTACATGTTTTCCCCAGTACAAAATGAGTTACTTGAGATCAAGGACTAAGTTTTTATTTGCATTTTGATTTCCTGGCCCTTTGTACAATGACTGATACCCTCGATATGTGTTTGCTGAAAGATTAAGAGTACCATCTAGCAGTGCAAAGTGCTACAAAAGCACAGAGAGAAAAAGTGTATGGGGAGGAGGCAGGAGAGGGGTTAGTTTGCAGGAGGGAAGGTACTTAAAATGGATAAAATTTCCTGGGCCATGCAAGGTGAGTAGACTTCCTCCAGTTGGGGTGCAGTGAAGGGCTCTGCAGGCAGAGAATATGACACCAGCAAAGTCACGGGGCTGTGACAGTGATGGCATGCTTGGGGAATAGCCAGACGGCCTGTGTGCTGGGACACAGGGGACTTGAGAGAATGGGCAGTGGGAGAGGAGGTCCCAGAGGAGCCTTGGGGCTGGATTCGTGGGTGGGGACTTGGGGGGGAGGCATAACACTTCAAGCATCATTGGTAATTTACAGGAAGAGGTGAGTTGTTAGAATACAGCACTTGGCTGATGTTGCAAAGAATGAACTGGAAGAGAGGACTGGAGTTAGAAGCCTAGAACAATGGTCCAGACGAGATAAAGAGGACGGACCCGGAATGAAGTAGTGGTAAATGAGAGTTTGAGATGGGCTTTAAAAAAGAAGAGAAACAGAAATGGAGAAAGTGAGTAAGTGCGGTGTGAGCAGAAGCAGGAAAAGTAAGCTTGGGTGAGTGAGTGACACAGCTGGTTTGGAAAGAAAAGTGCACTTTTTTGTAGGGAGGGGACAGGAGAAGGCAGATGGCCAATCTGAAGGCAGACACTTCTTGCACAATTAGGCTTGCTCCAGATGTTGTGATTTGTATTTTCCTTAAATATTAATATTTGACTATACCGCCTATTGCCTTATGATGTTAAAGTGGAAAACTATGAATCATTAATGGGTGCAGATGCACTGTGAATTTGATGGTTACCTATTAAATGCTAACTCTGCCACTTAATAAGGAGATCTAAACATGAAAGCCAATTATCCATGCCCACTATGTACTTTTCAATTATTTTTGAAACGAATTACGTTATTTTTTTCTGTACCGTTTTCCAAATACATATCTACTCTATTTCTCTAACAGAGCCTTGAAATTATTCTTTTGGGGGCTTACTAAAAATAAAAACATAAAACATTATCTCGGGACAAGGACGTTTCTTCGTTAAAGCTGCTCTCATGGCCCTGCCTCTCCTGCTGACTTTACACATTTTAATTGTTTCGTAATTATTGGGAACATGAGCAGTGGCAAACCCCGGGTTGTTTTGTCATGTTGTCTTCATCCACAGACTGTAGAAATCTTGATTCTGAGGGAAGCAGAAAACAAACTCATGTCAAAGGAAGTATTTTAAAACCAAGGTTGAAGATTACAGCTAAAATTTTGAAACCCCAAGAAACCTGTATCATACTTAAATTCTCACTTCCTTTCTTTTAGCTGAAGATATATATGAAAGAGGAAAAACTCAAAATAAATGATAGCCTTTTAAAATTCAGGGTCACTGAAATTTGGATGATTTGGAGAAGTATAGCCCTCGGTGTGAAATCTGCTTTCAGATTCCTCATCTAGTATCGGCCAACGAGGGGTGAAGAAAGAAGCATGTCATTTGGAGGTATTATTCATGGAATCTCACCTCCAAAATCTGCCACCACAGCATGCCCATCTTCATAGAGGAGAATATTGTGACTGTAAAAAAAAAAAAAAAAAAGTAGATTTTGAGTCAACTTTACTATTTCCTAATCTGAATGGCCTCTCAAGGAAGAGGACAATAATCATCATTTGTTCACCCTGGAGGCTAAACAAGTCCCAAAAGGCTAACAGGCACTTCAGATTAGTGAGTCTGATTTTCTTAGTTTTGCTAATTCAAAAGGAATATTTATAAAATGTGATCATCTCATACCTGACTTTGAAAGTATATAGAGTATTCTACTTTAGATAAAGCTTTAAACTTGTCATAAGACTCATTAGCTGAAGATAAGTTTTTCAGCTCCTTGAAGTTGATTTGCTAACAAACTTTGGTTACAGGCAAAGGTAAAAGATATCTGAGAGTGTCTTAGATCAGAGCAAGGGAACAGCTTGCTGGAACCCTAGGCACAAGGACAGCCCAAGGCAGGGTCTGACAGGAACTTAGTAAAAGGACTCTTGATGGACAGCGTCTTAGTCAGTATGTCCTGGCTATAATCCCAGGACAAAGGAATGTTTTAAGGCCTGTGAAATGAGTCCAGCTAAACTGCTTTTTCAAGTCTTGAGGAGGAAGACATATAAAGGTCATCAAAGCCTCCTTTCTAAACCAGAACTCAAGTTAGATTAAGACCGTCCTCTTCAAGAAGTAAATCAAGGCCGGGGCAGTCCAAAGAGGGGTCATTTCTCCCACATAGCGGTGAACTGAGTCCTGAGATATCTTATGGACAAACATATTGTGACCCAAGAGGGTCTCTGGGCGCTTCTTACTGAATGCCTTGCTTTATGCTCATTTCACATTTGGCTTCTAAACAAGTCACTTCAGCATTAGGAGACCTCCCACTGGATTTGTTTTAGTGCACAAAAGCCACGCTATATTTATTTATCCATTCTATCCTCATTTTTGTTTCGTGATTGAAAAAGGAAATTTTTAAAAGTCATTTTCTAGTCCCGAATAATTCCAGTACGATACTCAATCTTTTATATAAGCACTTTCAGGTGCTGAGTTAAGCATTATAAGAAGATTGCTCTTGAACTTCCCTTATCTCCATCATTACTGAATTTTACTTTTGTGCCATACACCTAATCCTCTTTTCAACTACTGAAACTGTAGAATGTGTTCAAGGTCACTTTGCTTGGAAGAGCCCACTGTAGAAGTAATTGAGGATGTCAAAGGAAAAACCTCCAAGATGTTCTCTTTAACTGTAAGTCACCAATTAATACATGCTATGAGAATGATGCTGTCATGTTAAAGAACTCTGCAGCATCAAGAACTCTCTGGAAGTTCAAATGAAAAATGCTTATACGGACATAATTCAAATTGCCTAAAGCTGGAAACATCTCAAATGTTCTTTAATGGGGAATGGGTAAAAAAAGTACTTCTTCCCTACAATGGAATATTACTTGGCAATAAAAAGGAATGAGCTATTACACATTACAGTACCATGGGTGAAGGGCAAATGCATTCACTAAGTGGAAAAAAAAGCCAAAATCAAAAAAGCTATGAAACAGGTGATTAGATTTACATGATAATTCCAGAAAACGCAAAACTTTAGGGACAGAAAGCCACAAATCGGAGGTGTCCAGGGGATGGGGTTGGGGGAGGGTTGACGACAAAGGGGCACCTGGAAATTTGGGGGGGTGATGAAATGTCCTGTGTCTTAATTATGGTGGTGATTACATGACTTTATACATTTGTCAAAAATCACAGAACTGCACAGCAAAAAGGGTGAATTTTCTTTAAGTAAATTATACCTTATTTAAAATTTGTAAATAAACTAGATAAATAAAAGCAAAAAAAAAAGTCATTGTTGTGTTTGGCAAGATTGGACTCACCAGATAAATAATGATTATTTTCATCAAACTGAAATAACATTCATAGTGAACTCTTGTGTCCTTAACAAACAATAGCAAATTAAACAGAACAAAGATGCAGTGACAACTTAGGAACATAAAGACAATATGAGTTCATAGCAGCAAATGGGTCCAAATGTCAAGAAGGATGCTAAGAAAATGACATAGCAGAGCGAGAGCATTTTGGGAAGTGCTGGAATAAAATGAAATGTTCTTTTCACCCACAGTCTTTTGGGTTTGTCCACTCCTTCTCTAAACACACAGTAACAAAGAAAACAAATTTTTAGAACTACCTCTAAGATTCATCCATTCATCTTTTTGGTTAGTGCTAAGCCATATTTCTTGTCTGGAGTGAAATAAATGGAGGGGGACAGGTAGGGATGACACAGACGAATCTGTGCCAATCAGTGACAGGACCAGTGCCTCCAAGTGGGTGTCTGCCAGGGTCAGAGAGGTCATCTGAAGGGTCATGAGCATCAGAGTCAGTTCTCAGGGAAAGAGATAACCATGGAGTTGAAGCCAGCAAGGATAACATTAGTGATGAGTTTAAGAGTTTATTACTGAGATATATCGAACTGAAAATTTTGAGAAGAGTGAGAATAATGAAAATTGTGGGAGTGGTCTGGCAGTAACAAAAAAGGTGGCAGTAAAGAGAGAAGTGGTGAAATATTGCATGAGAGCCTCCGGTGGGCCGGCACTGGTGCTTTTGAGATTCTCCCATTCCTCATGGAGCCACCATGTGGTTAGTATTGCACGATGGAGAACTGAGGCTCAGAGTGGTTACATAAGGTGGCCAGTATCACAGCTGGTAAGAAGTGAAGCCAGCAGCCAAATTTCAGTCTCCAAAGCCTGACTGTTTAGGAGAAGGTGACCCCTGCATGTTCTAGACAGGCCCTGAGGAGCCAAAACTATTGGACCAAAACCTTAGTCCAACAGATGTCTTGGACAGAAATTCCAGAAATGTTGCTTGGGAAAGAGAAGTCTACCAGCTAGTGCACCACATACCTGCGTTCAGTGCATGACTGTAAGGCAGTGAGACTGAAGTCGACAGTCTGCATGGAAATTGATCTAACCGACCTCTGTTCCACCGAGAGACACCGACACTCTGTTCCAGAGTGTGATGGATGTGTCGTGTGCAGGGAACGAAGCACGCTCACTGTGAACAGGGTACTTGCAGTCTGAGCTAGGAAGGAAGCCAGGCACAGGAAGAGTCTCAGTGCCCGGGAGACTATCATCAAGCTCAGAAGAGAGAAATAAAAGAAAGGTGATGGGAATCCTGAGACTTACGCTCCCCTGGAAGACCACTCTGGAGGCTCATTTTTTATCTCTTTGCTTTTGTGTAAGATTCTGGGGAGAGGCGGTCTGCTGTCACCTACGGTGCTTTACAGAGCAGCTTCATGCACATGATAACACATGGTGGAAGCATGAATTTGACAGGCAAGCAAATCCGTCAGTGATTGTCAAGGCTGCGCCTTAGTCCAAGTCCTATGACCTGGGAGAGGAACCCGGGAGAGGTGAAGGGCTGGAGATGATAGAGGCTGCCCTGAGAGGGAGGAGGAAATGGAGACCAGCTACTGTAATACACCAACACGTACACACAACTGCGTGCACGCCCACATCACACACGCTTGCCTTCCAAACCCTCCAGACACATGGTTCAGGGTGAAGTGCCACTGAGGAGTTTGGTGAAACCATGAACAGACGTTAAAGGTCCTAATGGTCAACAAGTCCTTAATTCTCACAGTAATTTTTGGTATTTCTGGATTTAACATTTTGATTCAATCTGGATGAGTGGGATTCTGAAAGCCTGTGCTATTTGCTAACTTGAAATTTTGCTGTGTCAAATGAGGCGTCAGCTCAGAAGCAAGTTGCTCGGCTGGTGAGTGCGTCGGGTCATCCGGGCGGCGCCAACAGCTCCGAGGGCTTTCCGGCTGCCTTTGGTCGTCCTGCAGGGCCAGGGAAAGGATACGCTGCGATGAGGCCCCTGTGAGGGCTGCTCAGGTTTACTCTTCCAGCTGTGAGGGCCTAGTTTTGTGCTACAAACTGCAGCGCCTGCCTTCAGAGAGAACACAGTCTGACGAGGGGTGGGGATGAAATGCAAACTAAAAGGAAGAGACTTTACCATACATAAGCTAGAATTTAAAGTGGTTTCCATGGTGAGCGACCTAGAGAAGAATACAGTGAACATGAGAATACTGAAAAAGATCATTAATAAAGTAGTACAGGAGGGACAGGAGAGGGTATGCAAGGCAAGGACCGAAAGTCAGAACACCTGGTTTCTACTGGTTCTAGTCCTGTGATTCTGGACAAATTATAATACTTAATATTTTTGAGTCTTCCTTTCTTTAAAAATTGTGAGAGGAATTAAGGAAATTAAAAGACATAACATATGGAATTTTGCGAGCTGTGAACTGCTAACGAGGTGTTGGTTATTATTAATACACATAAGACCTAGCTTACAGAGCACCTGTACAACGTAAATGCAATGTAAATGTAAATCTGAGCTAGACAGCTGTGTACATGTCAGGTATTCAGTGACGAGTCCTGAATCAAGACCCACAATAGAAACGGACTTTTTTATGGAATATTTCAACTCACTCTTGGCCCTAGAGAGTCTCTTCTTCTTCCATTCCCATTGTCTAATGCTACAAAGAGATTGCGGCTTTGATTGAATGACTGCATTTCACCGAAAGGAATCTTGTTCCCCTGGCTGCACTGGTACTGCGGTGTTTGGACTTGGCTCCAGCTTTGTCTTTTATCATGAAGCAAATGATTTGGGCCAATTGTTTATGTAACAGAACTGAATATTTATCTCTCTGAAGTGTCTGTCCCTTACAGATTGCTCCACAATAAAGTTCTTTTAACCTTAACAATGCATGCACTTAGCAGAATACAGAATATAACTGAGGGTAAGATCTACTTCGTCCAAATAAGTGATGCGAATACAACCCATGCTCTGACCTTCAGTTCCGTCTTCCACAGTAGCACAGTCCGCTTTCGGAAAAGAATAAGCTGTTTTCAACGTGGGCTGTGTGTGTACGTGTGTATGTGTTTATATCTTTTAAGTGTTTTCTCACTTAAAAGTTTTTTTTTTGAACAAAAGTGAATGGAATTTAAATTCTGCTGGCT
Source organism: Camelus bactrianus (assembly GCF_048773025.1). NCBI lineage: Eukaryota > Metazoa > Chordata > Mammalia > Artiodactyla > Camelidae > Camelus > Camelus bactrianus. Next base: position 23,971,393 of record NC_133551.1, read on the forward strand.
TCTTGCGACAGAAGAAAAAATTTTCCAACCTCAGAACTGAATTAATTTAATGAAGTCATTATGTAAGCATCACAAGCCTTTTCATTTTAATTGCCTGTATTGAAAATTTACCTAAAGTGCTCAGATGAGTCATAATCAGTTGGTCACGCACTATAGTCCAGTACTAATTGTCACTGTTAATCAGACCAGCCTGTATTAGACCATTTTCCAATTCGGACTTTCTTCCAGAGCCAGACTGAAGTTCATGGTGGCTGTAGATGGATCAAGGTGACTTGCTACCTGCACTCCACTACCATTAAGAGTTTTTTTTAAGCCACTTAAAAAAACCCACATAAATATTAATTCTTTTTTTTTTTCTGAATTATAGAACCATGTAATTGCCTGTGTCAGTTGCTACTAACAAACACTACTTTAAGGGCACCATGGCCAACTTCTCAGTGTCCTTATTTGAAGAGATGACAGCCCCAGACTGTAAACCTCGTAACTAAACAGCAATGCTTCCCAGACTTCCTATAAGCCACTGTTTCCCGGTATGTGCCTGAAGGTGATTAACTGACATGATTAAAGACACATGGCTATCGGCATGCCTGGAAGCATTCCAAGGGTTAAATCAGTGGAAGCAATTAGGCTTCATTTTCAATCTCATCACACTGTGAAAGTCATTAGTTTACAAACACATCTGCCTGACAAGCAATCACTCAGACCCAAAGCTGAGGAGTCCTGCCTCTGCCTGCTGCCACGTTCGCCAGTGGGACGGTGATGCTGCCTGACGCTGCAGACGCCTCCCTGGGGAGTATGGCCTGCTCGACCTCCAGCAGAGGCAACTACACTATTCTCTCCTCTCCAGCCATCCTGAGAACCCCTCTGGAAGTCTCACCACTGCCAAATTCAATGCAGCTTCCCTACCTCTGAGCAGGTGATCCCCATACCTTGAACTGCTTCCAATTTGCTTCAAGTGTTATCCAAGGTGCTAACTAGACCCCTGAAATGCAGTGCAACTCACGTCTACTTGCTTTGGAGCTTTGTACCCTTTCCTAAAAAGTACTTCCAAGTCACCCAGATTAGCTACTTCTCTTTTAGACATATTCTCATAGTCTCCCTTTTCTGGTATTTCTGCCTTTGATTTTTTCCCCCATCTCTGCTTCTTACTTCATTAGGTAACGAAAACTAATCAAAACCTCATTATCTTCATGAGGGGTAACTGCTGGAGGTCCTGGGTTTAAGGCCCGAATAATGGAGATAGCACATTTGGGTTCAGATAACTTATTGTTACTTACTGATTTCATATGTAATGTGGTGACTGGACTGTCAGCAACCCCTTGAGGGTCTCTCACAATTTGTGCTGCACATAAAAACCTCGTAACAATTGTGCAGTAACATCAGAAATCACACACTCTGCTTCACAGCCAAATAAAGCCTCTACCTGTATCCTTGATGACTCCTCCTTTCTACCTTGGAGCTCAACATAAACTTCTCCAGGGTGCCTACCACCACCAGGAAGTTTTGTTGTTGTTCTTCTGCAAGAAATGTGAAACCACTGGAACTGAGTTTTGAGTTTTTATTTTATCAGGCCACGCTCTTTGCCAAAGGCCAGAGAAGCGCAAGCCTAGATTTCTCTATTAATCTCTTTGAAGGTAGTTCTTTGCTCAGAATAGGAACTGTAATTTTATTTTTTCATGCTGCCGGAAAGTGACCTTGGTTTGGCTTCATACAGACTGACTTGCATCTACCCTTGGTTCTTTGAAAAGGCCTGCAGGGGAAGCAACCACGTCCACAGAACAGTACATCCGCCTGCCCCAAACTCATTCAGGAATAGCAATATACTGATCTTAGACATAACCCAGGTAAGAGAGAGGAATTTACCAAAGTCCCGTATCGTGAACTTCTAAACACTGGAAGCCTAATTTCAGTGAACGCTTGGAAACCATGGAAACAGAAAACTCCAATAAATGCAAAGGACTGCAGAACCTTGACTTTTCTTAAAACAAACTCCAGTCTGTCAGGAGAAGTATATTTGAAGGCTTACTTCTAAAGCTGCCAGATTTGTCCCATTGCCAGTGGGATTGAAGAGGTGGATTATCAGATTTGTATTGTGGTTAAACCCACTTATTGTGGGTAATGTGGAAAAACACCCTAGTCTTCACTCACTATTTGCTCAGCACCGTGAACTGCGAGGGGAGCAGTGATAATGACTGAATAAATCTAACCACGCACACATGTCGATCGTGAGCCTTCTGCGAGCCAGTGCCCTGGAAGCAACAAGCGAGTATCATTTCCCTTTCTAGGTACGGCCGGAGTTATTGCTTATCCTTCTTAACAGGACATAATCTTATCATGAATCTCAGGTACCCAAACTGCAAAACAGAACCTTTTGGAATGAGAAAGTGACCATCAAGATGACATCACAGACATCAGCAGATATGCATTCATTATATATCATTCATTTTAACTTAAAATGGAAAAAGGGAGAAGGATCCTGGAAAACATCATATTGACTGTATTTCCTTCACGGGGGCTAACATTTTTCTAATGCATTGGGACCATGGATGAGCAGAGGGTTTCGACTTCAGACAGTTGGTTGTGAAACTTTCGGTGAGGGAGGTCACAGGAGGACAGTGGGGAAAAGTTTTTCCCACAAAGCCCATAGTCAAAACTTTAAGGAAGGATGACAATGGCAAAGATATGTGACAACAAAGTGTAGAAAAGTAATAATTAACTAGCTTGATTACCAAAATAAACTCACAAAACCAAAAGCAGCAAAAAAGTTTCCACCTTTTGCTACTTCCACTATCATCTAAATACTACTTCCTGCTTACTTTTCTGAACACTAATTTAAAAAAAATATCCAAACCTGCAAGATTCTTATGTAAACCCTGCTTTGTATGTAAGCCCTGAAATGCACAGGGCATTTACCTGCGAGGAGGGAATGGGAGTCTGCAGAAACAAAACAAAGAAAATAGTATGAAAATCTATGAGGCAGAAACTCGGGGGACTTAAACAGGAGATACAGCAAGCAATATTTTAGAATTTGAAAGGATGTTAGAAATTATCAAAATATCTACTTATAAAGGAAGAATTTGAAGAACTCTGTTTTTGTCCAAGGTCACTATTAGATCTCCTGACTGGTAACCGCTCGTTTTCCTGCCTTACTTCATTCTCCCTGATCTCTGAGGATCCAAGCTTGTCTCCAGCCCATGGTAAGTACATAGATGCAGATGCTAAGGGCACCAACTACAGACTATCCACCTGCACCAGAAGTGTAAGAGGACTCTTCTCACGCGTGTTTAAGTGAGCAGATCTGGCGGGGAGGGGATAGCTCAGTGGTAGAGTGCATGCTTAGCATGCACGAGGTCCTGGGTTCAGTCCTCAGTCCCTCAGTCAAAATAAATAGATAAATAAACCTGATTACTCCCCACTAAAAAAACAATTAAATGAAAACATATATATATAAAAGAGAGAGAGCAGATCTAATACTAACTCTGGGCCTTCTGAGAATCTATTTAAGATTCAGACACAAAAGGTCTGTGATAAAGCTTCTATCTCTGCATGTTAAAATTAAATCCTAGACACTAATGGGGAAAAAGAAAAGGCCAGAGATAGGAGAGAATAAGAGCAGAAATATGTGAAAAATAAGGCAGAGATGAGAGATCTCTGAGCTCGGCATGACAGGCACCACCGATACCGTGTGTGCCAAGTTTCCGGTTGAAAGACCCCACCGTAGGTGAACATGTGTGGAGCAGAGCGGGGCTGAGCTCAAAGATAACAGCTGAGAGCTGGGCTGCATCAACAAATGACATCTCCTGCACTGATCAGTGCGGCCTTAGACTTGGGACTGTCTCCCACAGACAGAGGCTGTGCTCCTACAGAGCCCGACCTCTGAGGAACGTCTCCTTCTAACTCTCAGGATGAGCCAAAGATGAGTGTTTAGAAAAGGATGGCTTCGAGGGAATCCGTCTGCTGTCCTGCAGGAGGCAGGGGTTTGCAGGTAACTCAGGAAAGGAAGCCGCTTACCTGTGGGACTCTTCTGAAACTGCAGCTTTTACTGCGGTATCTCCTTCCCCACTTAGTGGGCACAGGGAGACAAAGTGCCTGTGTCTCTGCAAAAGGGCAGGTTAAAAATGGACTTAATCCTGCATGCCTTCTTTCAAGGACACTTTGAAAATTCAAAAGAAATGCATGGGTCTATTTTTTTTTAAACTTGCTGAATCGTTCAGCATCTCTTCAGTTGCTGAGAAGAGGAGCTGTTAGTTTTTTTTTTTTTTTTCAAGACACTAGATGGTCCATCCCTATGGGATAGAAGTATTAGTCACAGAAATGTAAGTGATCAACCATGACGGTTTAGGGCTGTCTTGGTTCTAACCCTTTGCCAATGCTGTGTGACTGTCCCCACCATACCCCCTGGCTCCTTCCCGCCTCTCTCCTTCACTTTGTCCCTGTTGTCTCCTCCAAGTTTGAATTCACCTCCAACTTTTCCTCTAAATAATTATCCCCACTTCTTCGGATTTCTTCTTCTGGCTTTCACAGCGCTTGTCTCCATTATGATTATAAACTCCCCAGGAGTAAGACCCACAAGCCAGGGAAGTTATTGTTGATCCATAAACTCTTACTGAATTAAATTTTCTTCTTGATCCCAGAAAAGTAAAGGTAAAGAAAGAATTAGAATGATGGGGGATTTTATGGAGTGGTCATATTCAGCAGTGACTTTTTCCAAACTCCATAGAACTGAATTCTGTCGTTACTCTGGCCAAATTTTTGTTTGATATTTTCAATAACAGACCCAAATATGTGACTCAGAATAAATTCTCTGAGACTGAAGACCTTAATTTCCCCTGTTTAGCCTCATTCGAGGCAAATTCTTATCTGTCAGCTTCCTACATAACCAGTATTTACTCAACAAACATTTGGTTAATATTTATTTGGCATCTCCTATGCTGCTGAACACAGAGAAAGCTTTAGAACAAACCCACCTTTCCATTAAAGATAAGGAGATGAGCTGAATAAACGCGTCTCACTTCACCCCTCTGATCACTGGCTGCTCTGCCTGAAGCTCTATTCATTCCACGGCCCCCTCCCCGCAGGCCTTTCCTGACCACCTGAGTCCCCACCTCCAGTCTAGCCCACGTCAATGCTCCGAAACGGAATGCCTGTAACACTATTTTCAGTTCTATATATATGGTACTTAGTATATGCTCTCTTTTCTTATTCCCTCTTTTCCTATGTATCTCTTATTTCCCCCAGATAGATTAAAACTATTCTTAAACCGTTTTATTGTACCTTGCCCCCTAGGACTTGGCAAACTGTAGCATCTCAAGAAACATTATGGTTGTGAATAATCAGTGTAGCTACTGAGACAACATCCTGCCTTTTTCAAAGTGACCCTCTGGACAACTTCCTATTTCTCGCCTCCTCTTTGTAGTCAATATTCTTGAAGGGTTTTCTTAAAATTTACTGCTTCTGCTTCTTTACTGACCGTGCCCTTTTCAATGCACTAGTCTTACTTTTATCCTGCCGCTCCAGGAAACCTTTCCAACTTGAACTTCTGCTTTGCTAAATGCCATGGGCTGTTAGTCCTTGTACCATATGCTATCCTGAGCCCTCCTTCTTCTTGGCCAAAGCTTCTCTTAGTGCAGGATATCACCATGAATTGAATGACCCAAATAAAACCTGGGGAACCAAACTTGATTCCTCCCTGTCCTTCAAGCCCTTCGTAAAATCAGTCACCATGTCCTATCAACTCTGCCTTTCTAGGATGTTCTTCATCTGTCCAGTTAGGTCTTCTAGACATTGTTCAGTTACTCCTTTGGACAAGTCAATAACCTAAGAATATGTTTACTGGCACCCCATTTGTGGAAAAGAACTACCCATAGGAGATCTTTCAGTGTTAGGCATGGTGTTAGATACAAGGTAACGACAATAAGTTACACTTAAATATCATTAGTTCTAAGTAATATATGTTAACCTGTCTAATTGTCACACAACCCAATGAGCTAAGTATAATACCCATAACATTTTAAACATGAAATTGAATCGCAGAAAGGTTAAGCAACTTCCCTAAGGTAACATAGCTAGGTACTTTGAATTCCTCATTTCATTCAGTCTCCATAGCAGTCTTATATGATGGTATTAATATTTCATCTTATAGCTGAGGAATTGAGGCTGAGAAGCTTAAAATAATTTTCCTTAAGGCCATGCCTTTGGTAGTGTCAAAATTATGATTAGAATCCACATCTAATTGGCTTCAAACTTTCTTCCATATGTACTTTGACAGGGTTACAGAAAACAGTTTAAGAAAAGTGAAACTGGAAGGTACAGCCTAAAGTTCTAATCTGTTGCATTAATTTAGGAACATTTATTTTGAATATTGTTTTTAATGAAGGCAAAGAGGATGAATGCTAAAATAATGACATCTCTAAGGAATGTAAGTGCAGTAAAGGAAATGATGACTAAGGAGAAAAGGCTGGATGTGGAAAGGGAAGAAAAAAAGGGACCAAACAGAGGAGAGAGCCGAGGTGTGGGAGCGGTGGGGTGGAGGAGTTGGGGTAGGGGTGGTGGCAGAAGGGACCTATGGGACTGGAAGGAGGAGCTAAGCTGGAGCGTGCATGCAAGGATGAACTGCCTTGATAGTGTTTAGGAAATCCAATGAGAATGTGTTAGAAAATTTCTTATGTGACTAAAGAGTTCAACAACATGCATATTTCATGATGTTGGCCTTATGTGACTGGTTACTGATGAATCTGCCAGCTGAAACAAAGCCAAAAGATACCCAGTGATTTTATTCAAGTTTACTAACATCTACCCAGACCTGCATGTAGCATGGACGTGACAAGTGATTACTATTCTAAAAATGTCTACAAGCTATCCAGCACGTTGTGGATACTTTGTATTCCGCACTTACTCAGCACTGCAGAACATTTTGTTCCTAAAGTATTTAGTGTTTTTTGTTTTTTTTTTTTCTTTTTGGTTGTTTGTTTTTTGTTTTTGTCTTCGGTTTTGATTTGTGTATCGCTCTTCTATTTAACTTAATGTTGATGGAAACAACGATCTTATAAACATTCCCCACACACCCTGTGTGGTCAAGAAAACAAATGCAGACATCAGTCTGAGTGTCTGATCTCTAGAGGACAGAATGAGTCCGAGTGGCCCCAGACCCAGGCCCTTGAGGGTTGGTTAGAGAATTGTTTATGGAACATGGAATGAGTAAAGGATGGGAGTCAGAGCAGTTGGGTTCAAATATCAGCTCCATTTAGTCAACTGAGTGACTTCTGGGGAAGAAATTAATTTACTAAACTTCAAGTTTCTCTCCTTTAGGATTGTGAGGTGTGTGGATTTTTTTTTTAAATAAAGATTACACGAAATAATAATTTTGAAAAAATTCATGTAACATAAATCTGACACATAGTATTTTCTCAATAAAAAACTAAATAAAGGAAATTAGATGCCAACATCAGAGAATTAATTAGTTGGTTTCTCATAAAAGAGACCAAAAATGATAACACAAACAAATGATACATTCTTCATAGAATAAAAGAAAAAATCCATATATCCTCACTTTCTGACATGTGAATGAGAGTGTGAACAATTTAAAATAGTGAGCAAAAGAACAAATAACCTTAGAGCATTAGGTCTTCTAAAAGGTGTGGTAACTAACACATTATGGTTCCAAATATTACAACTGAATACATATCTCAAAAGGGTTGATTTAACCCCCAAATTTAGAAAACTCTTTCTGAGGAAAGGGAGGTCCTAAGGAGAACCTATTGCCCTGAATAAATTAAAAAGCAAAACAATCCTGGTCAATTGTTTTTTTCCCTGACTTGCATGTTACTCTTGGTTTTTCAGACTTTGCTCAACTGGGAAAGGAGTTTTCAGAGGTTGTCAAATAGAGAGCTTGTTGATCAGGATGACGTTGTGTGCGAGAGTGCTCACGGTGAGTGGGAATCTAGAGAGCAGGCCCGAGGAGGCCCGGCAGGTCCCATCTCTGTGACATGACTTGTGTCTTTATTCCCGCCAGCTTTTCAGGCGATGTCAGTCCTCTTATCCATCATCATCAGACCAAGTCACCTCTCCTGGTGATGTCTCTACCAATTTCCTCATTATACAGTCATCTCTCTTTCTAGTTTAAACTCTTACCACTATAGTGTAGTAGAAATAACACAGGATTTAGAGAAATAAGACTTCTGTCTCTAGTCCAGCTCTCCCAATAAAGAGTCTTTTAAAATATATATATATTCAAATTATTTACGTTAGCTGAAATTCTCTTATCTTTAAGAGCTATCTTGTCTGGTTCTGGTTAAGGATAAAAATAAATCTGTATGACTTTAGTAATGTGCAAAACACTATATAAATGTAACCACTCATCATTTATGTGTATTTCTGCACCCTTCATTCAGCTGTATGCCCCTGAAAGCATGAGTCTTCCTTTTTATGTCTCTGCATCTTCAAAGATTAGAAGTTGGTGAAGGTTTTGTTTTTTCTGCACATTTGACATTCAGTAGATCATGCTGGCAGTGTTTGGGGGTTGTCAAATACAGAAAGAGCCTTTAAACTTCACAGGAACTCTTAGGCAAAGCCTAGTAATCTCTCCTCCCTTTTAGAAGCTAATAGGTAACTGATTATGCCTATGGATGGAGGTAAAATATATTCAAGACAAGAAAAAGAGCAAAGCTAACTAAAATTATGGACCGTACAAGTAAGTACAAACCATTTTTTCACCCGTTTCAAACTTGAAGCCAAACAATTACTTTCAAAGATTGGTAAGCATCATATTCCTGGCTTGAAAGAGCTCCCACATGATAACGTTTCCTCTGACACTTATTACAGCTATTGCTAACAGTGGGATCTGCGGATCATTACATCTTAATGCCAACGTTGCCTTGTTATAGCCTGAGTAGAGGCGTTGCAGTTTGACTGCAGCTGCTCCATGACATGATAAAGAATTTGGAAAGTTGCAATGCTGCTTGCAGTGTCCTTTGCTGATAAAGTAATAGTGTTGGAGATATGTGTTGGTATTTGATAATTTTGAAAGCTCTGAGAAAGCTACGACAGCTTGGCAAAACATAGCTGGCTAGAAAACTTCTTTGAAGTATTCCTCAAGCCCTGTGCCTGTCCTCAAAGGTAAAGTGACAGTCAAGGAAGACATTTCATGGAAGCAAATCCCAGCACCTGCCTCTGGCAGTCTTGCTAGAATCCTTTATTGTTCTTTTCCTCCTTTTGTTTGAGCAATTAGATGCATAGGCTGGAACGTGTGAAGTCTAAAATGCTTATTTTCAAACAGCAGTGTTTAAGTGTATAAATTTAACCATAGAAAACATCTAGCAAATGTTTACTTGCGGTTTTACGCCTCTAAATATAAGGGTTGCTCTCTCATAAGGACATCCCTTCAAGACCACAAGAGATAACTGTTTCACCTAATTTCATAGAGATAAGGTTAAGGAAAATAGGAAGACAGAGAAATTTGCCTCAATAAAGAGAGCAAGAGAAAACCCTTGAAAAAACAACTAATGAAACAGGAATAAACAATTTACCAGACAAAGAATTCAAAGCATCACTAATAGGAATGCTAACTGAATTAGAGAAAAGGAGAGATAAATACAATGAGAATTTAATGAGGAACTGGGAAATATAAAAAAGAGCCAGTCAGAACTGATGGATACAGTAACTGAAGTGAAAACCATACTAGACGCAACACACACACACACACACACACACACACACACACACGCACACGCACATGCACAGGAATATTACTCAGTCATAAAAAAGAATGAAATTCTGCCATTAGCTACAACACAGATGGGCCTAGACAATATTATGCTACTGAAATAACAGACTAAGAAAGACAAATACTGTATGTTATCACTAATATGTGGAATCTAAAAAATAAAACTAATGAATTTATATAACAAAATAGAAACAGAGACAAATATAGAGAACAAATTCGTGGTTACCAGCAGGGAGAGAGAAAGGGGGAGGGAAAAGGTTGGAGTAAGGGTTTAAAAAATACTAACTACTGTGTATAAAATAAAAAAGCAATAAGGACATATTGTACAGCCCAGGGAAATGTAGTCATTATTTTGTTATCACTTTAAATAGAGTATACTCTGTAAAAATATTGAATTACTATGTTGTACACCTGAAGTAACACAATACTGTAAATCAATTATACTTCAGTAAAAAGAAAATAAATACAGATTTTTATAAGTTTTATAAGTTTTTTTCCCCCTAAGCATCTAGAAGAATGGACTAGGGAGAATGTTGATTTGGGTGGAGGGATGGAAATCAAGTCTTCAGTTTGGGGTGTTAGATTCGTTTAAATTAGCTGTCTAAATAAAAACAACAAACAACAACATCTTTACCTAGATAGGAGTCTGATTTCCTCTGTTGTTAAAGAATCCTGGAGGTAGAAGACCTAGGGCTCTTGTGCTGACTGCAGACACGTCTTGCTGCTTTGCCCCCTCTGATGTGTTGCCTCATGGTCTAAGATGCCTGCTTGAGCCCCAGTCATCCTGTACACAGTTCAGGAAGCCGTGAAGAAGGAGGAGAAAGACGGAGCACCTGGTCCCTTTCAGGAAGACTGCCCATAAGCCCCACATACCATGCATGTGCATTTCAATGGCTAGAATGTAGAGATTAGATGACAGTTTAATTGAAATGAAAGTCTGAGCTGATGCGTTGTGCCCCAAATAAAATCAAGGATCTGCACTGAGAAGAATGGAGAGAGTAGATATTGAAATAGACCAACAGTTGTCTCTTCAACAAATATGTTGAACTTAAGATATCTTTTTTAGTAGTCTTTTATTTTTTACCGAATTTTTACTTAAAGAATATTTCAAATCTTCACAAGAATTGTGCAATGAACCCCCACTTAATATTCAGCTAGGCTTTCCAGTTGTTAATGTGTTGAGAGATTTAGTCTTTTTCCTTTACTCCCTCCCTCTCCCTTTCCCTCCCTTTCTCTCCATCCTCCACCTCTCTATTTCTATACCTATAACTATATCATCTATCTATATGAAACCTTTGACAGATAAAAGTGGAAGGAGCAAGAAGCCAGGTAAAGCAGGGTGAGACCTAAGACTCCTGCGAAAAAGAAGAAGGATGGAGGATCGGGGAGTAACTCAGAAGCGAGCACAGTTCTAAGAAAGATTCAGCCAGCCCATGAAAAGTCCTCGAGCCAAAGCTGCCTGTTAAAGAGTCCACCCCTCGCAGAAAAGGGCTGGCATTAACACCGCGACTGTGCACAGTCAGGGGTGGGAGAAGCCTACAGGGAGTGTGTTCTTGGCTTGAACAGGGGGTGGATCAGGAAGAGCCGCAGCTGGAATAGTCAGCTTCGCTCCCCACAGTAGAAGATCTGAGTGGCACGTTCTCATAGTTGCTGTAACATCTGATGCTTCATTATGTATCTCCTAAGAACAGAAATATTCTCCTACATAACCACAGTGCCATTTTACGACCCTGGAATTTCATGCTGACACAATTGCATTATCTGATGTATTCTGAGATCTCTTTTAAATGTTCAAGTGGCGATAACTAGTAGGCAGTTAGCTATAAGCTCCTGGAGTTCAAAAAGGTAGAGACAACCTAGCCAAACCTTTATTAGTATCGAAAAGTACTGGGAGGGAATTATCAGATATTCAAAGGCTCAAATTATACACACATCATGGGGTCTTACACAAAGGTATGCTCTAGAAGAAGTGAACAGCAAAGAAAAAGACAGAAATGGAGAAATTGTAGCGTAACAGAACTCCAGAGAACATTGCTACCAGTCAAATAGGTAGTTTTTTGTTTTCTTTTCAAATGTGAGTGGTAAATGCAACAAAATTAAATTGCAAGAGTTAAAATGTTTCTTGGAAGACAAGATATTTAATAAAAATATGAAAGGGTATTAATAAAAATCCATGTATCTCATTTCAAATTATATTAGAAAATATGGAGTGGAAAAATAAAAGCACATTCAAGTGCTTGCTTTCAATTAGGGGAGTCCAATGTTCTAATATGGTTATCGGATTTAACTATCTAAGCTCTCTTTCCACAACCACACCTACTAATTTAAGATCTTTATCTCCTGGAAGAGTCTACGTTGATAATTCCTAGGGTGCTCAGCACTGTGTCGTACGTGCTAACAAATACTTCTTTTCAGTTGCTCCACACCAGTTCAGCGGCCCCTGCTGCTCCAGCTCTGCTCATCATGCTTTATCATTAGCGCAGCCCTTCCATGGCGCCGTGCCACCGTCTCATTTGGTAGGACCCACCATGACATCCAAGGTGATTATCACCAGAGGTTGCTGCACATCTTGCAGTGAAAAACAGACCCAGTTCTTTGAATTCCTCTGGTCTTTGAAATCCAATGCTGCACTGCACTTCCTGTCAAATTGGGAAAAATTCCCTCTCCCCAGATACGTGCCATATTTGGACATTTGAGAATCGGGCAGGCTGCTGTGAAAAGAGTAACTGCTACTCTGATGTAGAGCTCCTTCTGCCAAAGATTTTAGAACTGAGGCTTGAAGGAGTCTGGGACCAGACTGAGATCTATGCATCTCCTCTTTCCACACAGATGATTCTTTGTTCTCCTTCTACATACAGAACTCTTCAAGCCAACCAAAGTACTGTCTCTCCTGAAAGGAAAGCCAGAAATGGCTGCACACCAAGTCCTTGGCCAAGAGCTAGGACTTCCACCTACCTCATAATAAACAGAGAAAAAAGGTTCAACAGTGGTTTGTAAAAATGTAAAGAAAACCGCAACCTAGAACCAAGAACAGGGTGTATATTGTTCAAATCTCTGGGGAAAAGAAAAATAAAGGAAGTTTGGTCTGTACACAAAAGACATAAAGATATTTATGTAGCAAAGAAATGTAAAAAAAGACGTCAGTAAAGTGGAAAAAAAAGTATAAAACTAGAAAGTAGTAAAACCTAATAATAATTATGACAATAAATGTGACTGTATTTAAGACCAACATTAAAAGACAAAGATTTTTACAAAAAGATTTTTTTAAAGTAAGGAAAGATTTATTAGATAAAAAAGCCAGCAAAAACAGACTTTGTATCAAGCAATCGTTTAGCAGTGAACAAAACAGATAAATTCCTACACTCATAAACTTATGTAAGGAGGACAAGTAAGTTAACATTTAAACAAATCATTTTTTAAACAAATAAAAGAGTGAGGAAGGATGTGTAGAAAAACACAGCAGGGTAAGGAAAGCAGGAGAGCTGCACGGGGCAGGAGTTGCTACTTGACTAGGATGGTCAGGGAAGGCCTCACAGGTGAGGTGAGATTTGAGTGTGAATGGAAGTGAGGATGATCCCACGGGGATGGTGGGGGAGAGGGGGAGGAGAATGTTTTGGGAAAATGAAGCAGCAAGTGCAAAGGGCTGAAGGTGAGCATGGTTGGAGTGTTCAAGGAACAGTAAGGTCATTGTGACTGGAATGGAGTAAACCAGGACGAGAGCATTAAGAGTTCATGTCAGAGCATTAGCAGGGATCAGAGGATGGGCCTTTTAGCCCACTGCATTTTGACTTTTATTGCAAGTGATCTGGGGAGCCACTAGAACATTCTGAGAATAGAAGTGACATGATCTGGCTTTTAAAAAAATGCCTTTTTTTTGCTCTGTTGAAAATAGAATGAAGAGTTGAGGGGACCAAGAATGGAAAGAGGAAGATGAATTAGAGATTTACTCTGATAGTCCAAGTGAGGCATAAGAGCAGTTGGGATCAGGATGCTAGCGGTGCACAGAGTGAGCAATGGCCAGTTCTGACCGTGGGTTCAAGGGAGAGTTGACAGAATTTCCAGATTGGTTAGATGCCTTTTGCACTTCTTGACTTGCTTGTTTGTCTTCCTTATAAGACTTTAAGTTCCATGGTGACACAATAAATGTATTATTCAGCTTAGCTCCTTTACACTAACATAGTATTTGCCCTATAACAAGCAATCAGTATTTTTTAAACTAAATTTAATTTCTATAGACAGATATTTAAAAATGAGCTCTGTGGAATGGTAATAGTAGCAGAACAATGTAAAATGTACTTAACATCATTCAAGAATTCTCAGCCCATTACTGCACGTAAGATCATGAGCAGAATAACAATCTGAGGTACGACTGGAAGAAGGGCTAAGATTCGTGTGCTAGACCAAATGGCCATTATGTCTCATTCGTTGTGATAATTTCTTCATGCAAAACTCCATGCATATTTTATTCTTTAAAATGAACTGCTATTAGATTCTTACATCATAATGTCAAAAGGTAAATTTTGGAGAAAAGGCACAATACATTTGGTACTATATAATCAAAGTTGTAAGATAACCAGCATTAATTGTTGTGTGTGGCTGGAACTTTTTCAAGTTAAAACTTCAAAGGACTTTTAATACGTAGTCAATTCAGATGCTACAAGTACAATAATAATAAACACAACAGCTCAATTATAAAGTCGTTACTCTTGATGCACTCAATGATCCACTAATTCAACATTTTTACAGTAGATTTTGATGAAACTAAAACTTGCAGAATGCTCCTATTCTACCACACAGCAAATCGCCATTGAAAAGGATATGCAATCCAACAGATAATATGTATCTTAAAACGTTCTAAATGCAAGTAAATATATTAACTTTAAGTGCCCTGCCATCATGCAGCTGAAAGAACTGACTGCAACTGATTTCACTGTAATTTATACACTGCTCCAGCTTTACACATTCTTTTTCTATTCTCTTTGAAGGACATCTTGAGCATTTTTAGGAAATAACACTAAAAAGTAAAATTATTTGGATGCATACTAAAAAGCCAAGTGTAATGTAGTACCCTACTATAGACGTATTTTTTGGTACTTCCTTGCATTCAAATTGGGCAGAGCTCTCAGTGTTCTTCATACAGAGCTTAAAGGGCTTCCAATTAACTTCCATGAAAGTTGAATTTTTAAAATTACATTAAATGTGTAAATTACATTAAAGGTGTAAAACATGTATAGTTTGCATGAAAGATATTTCATCAGAGGAGATCAGTTAATTTCCTGAACATCAACAAGTCAGACCTTAAAATACTCTTGAAGTTTAGGAAATATATGTGACTCTCCTGTGACCACTCCTTTATAATTGATTACCACTATTTTAGAAACTACTATGGCTTTCTTAATATAGCCTGGAATTGTTTAGGATCAAGTATTAAATATAGTGTATGTAGTGAAATGTATGATGTTATATTGGGAAGAGGCTAGAAAAGTCAAACTAATCACATCTTCTAGTGCCTGCTTTATACAAAGATCTAGGACTTTCCTCTGGATCTAACACAGTTATGAATGTAACCAAAATGCCTATCTACTTGTTATTTAATGCTTTTTAGAAGAGTCTGTCTTACTCTTTTCTCTGCTCCTACAATGCCTGACATATGGCAAACATTTAATGTTTAATTAGATGATTACTATACAAGTGAAAGAATAAACAGATGAATGAATGAATGGGTTAAGTGACTAGCCGATTAATCAAGGTGGCATTGTTAATTGGACATCACTGTTGTAACATTTGCATTAAATTGTTTTTCTAGCCATAATGACTGTCTTTTCCTGAGTTGCTTACAGTTCTTTACCTGGCCCACTCAGAACTCATGGCCTATATATTTGGGTAACAGGGAATTGAGACTGAATGTGACCAAGAGTACAAAATTATGTGGCCTGTTATTATTGAATCAAGGTGAGACAGTATTTAGTAGGAATCTTGAGTACCTCCCACACTGGCTGCATCCACCTCCTCTGCCCTATTCCCAGCACAGTTTACAGAAGGCCCCAATGACGAGAGGTGCCTGTGTGAGCACTGAGGGCTGGTTATTGGGGTCTTTTATAAGGTCGGGTCACAAGGTGCCTGATCGGCTTGTGTACAAGTCTCTGATTGGCTGTAGATGAGGTAAGAAGTTTAGGGTCTGTAAAGGGCGGTGGGGTTTATGACTCTGATAAGGTGGGCTGGAACAAGCCAGCCTGAGCTACTGAGATTAGCTCAATAATCTCAACAATAATTATGTGTTTCTTCACACAGTAACGGCAGTGTTCCAGAGGGCAAGTCTCAAGGAGTAAGTACATATCAAACTTCTGCTTGTGTCATGCTTCTGGATTCCCTTTTGGCCAAACCCAGTCACTTGTCCAAGCTTTGAACTGGGGTAAGAACAGACCACACAGGGATATGGATACCCAGGAGGCATGATTCACTGGGGTGTAGTGGGATTAATATAACAATATCCCATGAGTAATAGAATTGATTATATATTCTGCAATAGCCCAGACACAAAGTAGAGAACTGATTAAATGGGAGGAAGATAAAGTTTGGGAAGGCCTGTTCAGAGCCTATTTCAGCCACTAAGAGAGAGATATTAGTAGCTAAAACAAAGAGGATGGCAATGTGATAGAGGACAGCAAGTGCATCTGGAAGTTGCGAGTTAAAGTCAAAGGACTTGTATGATTGGATATGGGAGTAAAGAGAAGGAATTCTGCGGGATGACAATAGTTTCTGGTATGTGCACATGGGTAAACAGTGGTACCATTTCTGAAAAAAAAAATTGGCTAAGAACAATGCTGTGATCACAGGTTTGGTGCTGGATACTTTGGGCTGGAGGGTCCTTTTAGTTATCCAAGTGAGGAGGTCAAACACGTAGTTGGATATTTAGGTCTTGAGCACGGAGGTTTGTACCAAAGATAAAAATCTGAGATCATAACTAAAGTCAAGGTTTTGGAAAAAAAAAACACTGCAATGGGATAATCAAGGTAGAAATTCAGATTAATGAGTGTAGCATAGGGAATGGGAGAAGAAATAGAAATGGCTCAGCATCTCCAACTTTTGTCAGAAGCTTGCCTGTGATGGGGAGAGACCTACTGTGAAAACCGAAAGGAAAAGTGGAATCAATGAGCTTGTTTGTCTGCTGTTTGCTAATTCTATAAAGACAGGAAAAATGTGAACATTAAAAAAATATTTTCCCAGGCAGAAACTTGAAGAGAGAAAGATGTAGAAGTTACCATCCCTCCTTGGCTCATCTACCTGTCGTACTGTTTAATCTAGTAAATTAATCTTAGCCACCTGCCATCAACTGATAGGAACACACTCAAGAGGCATTTGGACATTAACAGGAAACAGTTCTCTAATTTCTCTGAACCTGAAATGACCATTCTCCATGCTTCTATGTGTCCAAATCCTGCCCATCCTTCAAGGGCAGATTCAAACACACTTTCGGTATTAATTCTTCCCCCATGCCCACTCTTCCAACAGTCAGATGTTAACAGCTTCCTACTTTATCTGTATCCCTTATATTCTTCTTTCTTTTGAATGTCCTTTCTCTACCTATTCTACTATCTTCTTGAGAGCAGTGATTGTTTCATATTCATTTTTCTATTCCCTCAGTGCAAGAAGCATAATAGGCAATCAAGAAAGGTTTAGTGAATAGATGTGTTGGCAGAATTTCAGGCTTCCGTCAGAGTTCTTCAAAGCCATTATTTCTGGACAAGAGGTGTGTGCATATGTGTGTGTGGGGTGAGGGGAGGTTTTCCTTCAGTGCACACCATGATGTTTGCTGTCTAGCTGACATACTCATTAGACTCCTTTTTGCGGCATTTGTACTAAGAGAATTTCTAATTGAGGGTTGTCTCGGGTTGATTCCTACAAGAGCCAGTGAGTTTTACTCACAGTTATCGTCTTTTTTAGATAAAAAGTTTTTATCTCAGGGTGTCCACACTTAGTTGCATCCCAAATGGTTTATAATGATGATAATTAGCATTTAAATAGAACCTTACCTGTTCTGGGGCCTTACAGCCACGCTTATTACTTAATGGAACGGTCATGCTATTATCCTTCATTGAGAAATCTTCAAATATAAAAACCTACGGTATATAGATATCATAAAAAGCCTAGGAGCTGATAGAGTTAGTGATGCTATGCATTTTGCCAGAAACTTCAATTTTATGTTATAAAGTTGAAGCGTGGAAGGCCATTAGTATTTTCCATCCCTGAAACTTAGCATGCAATGTATGCTCTAAGGTACAACTACATAAAGACCAAAAAAAAAAAAAAAAAAAAAAAAAAAAGTTCCTTCCACAATAACCCACCATTTGTCAAGGAGAGAAACCTTTTCTTTTCAACGATCTATTAATCGCCACAGGACATGAGTGAGCACTGAAAGAAATCAGTCTGTTTGAAACTCTTACTGAGATCATTCAAAGCCAGTCTCAGGCTGTGATCACTCATAAGACACTAGTGATTTTGAGAGCACCCTAAGAGCATAGTTAGGACTTCAAAGAATAAATCTCAATTCAAGATCCCTATTGGCTTTTGACAGTTATCTCATCATCTTGGCTATTATACTATTGTATCTTGGAAGGAATACTAGATTTCTTTTTTTTTTTCCATTCTCCTCTTAGATGTCAAGTTTATGTCTGGCCTTTCATGGCTTGATTTTATAGCTGGTGAGCCTTAGGAGAAATACAGGACAAGGTCTGAAACCAGGTTGATGAAAGAACAGCAGTATAACTGGAGGTCAATGGTGAAATGCAGATAAAAATAGAAATTTCTTATTCTGTTAGAAATTAAGTATACTTTTCTGTTTCTTAAGGGATACAAGGGACCTCACAAAATTTTGGAGATTCAACTATTGAGGGAGACTAGAGTAGTGGAAAGAGAACTAGGATTAATAGTCAGAGTTAGGCAGAGTTTTAATCTCCATTTACCATTAACTTGCTGTGTGATTTGGGGGAAATTAATATAGCCTCTCTAGGGAGTCTTAAGCTATACAATTTTTAAATAATGGAATTAGAAGTTAATAGTCACTTTAATTATATATTTTAAGGCAAGATTCTATAAATGGGGATATACAATTAAAGAGTAGAAACTGCCTTCACTGATGTGATTAGGAGCCTGGGTCCTCTAATATATTTTATCAGAATTAATTCATCATACAGAATCCCATTACTATATTCGTCAGTCAAGGATTATTTTAAAACAAAGTTGTTTTTTTTTTTTTTAATGTGTGCTTTAAATTACTTCTGCTCAGACAACTTTTTGCCTGGGCATCTTTAGCAGAAGTCAGGGGTTAAGGTATTTCTGTAGAAACTGTGTTTCTTAGAATGTCTAGGAATAACCACTGAATCAGCTGGGAGGTTGGTACACCTTCACTCAATGACCTTCTCAGTAAAGCTCCTATACTATCCAAGTGCCAGTAATAAAAAAAATAATTTTAAAAATTACTTAAAAAATCTCTACATGATTTACATTTAAACTTAAGCTATATACAAATACAGTCAGAAATAGGAAATAAAATAGTTTATATATATATTGCAGGATATGTTCAAGGTGTTACGCATAGAGCTTCAAGCAAAATCAAAGCAATAAACAACTCTTCATCATATTTCATGTCTTAAAACCCCCTCCAAATATAAAGGGCAACATGAATTAGAGCAAAACACACTGCACACTGAGTAAGGAGATTGGGGTGACTCTTTGTCATAACAGTGAGGATCTCAGGTTTTATCCTTAGTCAAACTAGGGGTTTGAACACTGACACCTGGAATTCCTAATTACATGACCTTGGGCAAGCAACATAACCTTACTTAGCCTCAATTTCCTCACTGCAAATGCAAATTGGTGATAAAAGGGTATTTTCTATCTTACAGGTTGTTGAGAAGGTCAGATGAGTAAAGTATTTATAAATTGCGAAGTGCTGTGCCAATGCAATTCTATTTGATGGAGTAGCAGCTAATTCTGGTGCTAAGAAGAGCCTTTGTTCTTCTGGCTGTATGGAGGCATTAGATCAGTGTCATCTTTCTACAAGTACATGTAAGGAAGAGAAAGATTTTTCTAATTAAGGGGTATGTGTGATGAGTTGAAACAGGTTTTCTACAAAAAGTATAATACCGCAAATATCTTATACAGATTTGCGTTATGAAACCGTCAAGTTGAATGTCAAACTGTAACCTTAGTCTGAAGGACTTAAAAAATACAATACCATGTTGCATTTGGATTTGAAGCAGGGACTTTTGATCTGTTTACCAAGACACACTAAATAAAGAAGGATTTAACATTTCTATGCTTACAACCTGTGACTAACCTGAGTTAACCTGATTAACAGGGAACACAGAGTTAGGGTGTCTCTCTTTCATGAACTTGGTTTGTGGGAGGATAAGATGTGTCACGTACATGGAGATGGCCCAGAGAGAAGGAATGACTGGGAAAAGAAGAATGTGAACCTGACAAGAGCAAGAAAGAAGGGAGACTAATATTTGTCATATGTCTGCTACACACCTGGCAGTGTGAAAGGCACCTCAGAAACATATCCTCATCCAGTCTTCATAGGAACAGGAACGCTGTGCAAATGGCAATATTAATTTCAGTTTTTATGGAAGAAGAAAGCCAGGGTGAATAAAATGGAATGCTGATCTTGTCCATGAGCTACTAGGTGGCAGAGGTAAAGAGTTTTGGTGATCGCCAAGGTCCTTTCTAAGGCCAGTACTTCATAAGAAAGGCTGCTCACAATGAAAAATTGTCATCAGCTTTGCATTCAGAATCCCACCCACATACCTATGGGACTTTGTGGTAGGAAGCAGGGCTGACTGGTTGTTGTGAAGTTTGAGGCTCTCACATCTAGCTGTTATAGGTGTGGCAAGGTTGAGAGAAAAACATCGTGTTCTTTAAGGGATGGAGGAGGGGTTTCTAGAAATCTGGGGATTTTGTGAAGAAGGATGGCTATTACACTGGCCAAGGGGTGGCAGCAGTGGTACAGACACTGACTGAAGCAGAGAGTAAAGTCGTCCACATTCAGGAGTGAGATCTAAGAAGATGAGTGACTGAGAGGGAAG
Source organism: Camelus bactrianus (assembly GCF_048773025.1). Classification (NCBI taxonomy): domain Eukaryota; kingdom Metazoa; phylum Chordata; class Mammalia; order Artiodactyla; family Camelidae; genus Camelus; species Camelus bactrianus. The sequence goes on from NC_133551.1 coordinate 23,992,201, forward strand.
AAACTTGGTGATAAGCATGGGCACACACCAGCAGAGCCTACAGAAGGAGCAGGTGGCTGCCGAAGTTCTATTATTCTTATTTAGGCATCATACATGGTGTCTCCTCACATTAGCTTCTAGCAGATCTAGAGAAGCCAAACGCCACAACATCGTCTCTGGCTGAGAACTAAGAATTTTGTCCCATCCTGTATAATTCATAATACAGAAAGGGGATAGAGGTTCAAGACCAGAGAGTTGTCAGGTATCAGAAGGCATCATCTCCACTTGGAATGTTACATTCTCTATACTTAAGAGTGCAGTGCTTTTTTCATGTTGGGCATAGCAGTTTTCATCCCCCTGGCATCTGACACCACAGGATTTAGGCTTACAGAAAATAAATTTCTTCTTCTTTTCTGCAAATTAAAAAAAAAAAACTGAACTAGAAAAAGGCAACAAAGGCAGGTGAACTATCCTGACAATCATTTGTCTTACTGAATTTTTCCAAATCACCAAGGATTGTGGCTTGTGCTTCCATCTTTTCTGTAACACTAAAAGAAAATAACACATGACAATCCAGGTATTTCAAAATGAAGAAAGTGTGTATGTCTGGAGGAGAAGACATAAGAATCCAGCTAAAGTCTACTCCAATAGGTACTTCTAGAAAAACAAAATAACAATAAAACCTGTGATTGCACCAACTGCAAAAATGCAAATCTTTAATCATAAGACCTAAAAAAATGGTTCCCTCAGCAAAATTTTAGTAAAAGTTAATACTAACTTAATTTCTTATTGATACCTGCCATCACATTTCCTTTTCACATTAGGTATCAGAATTACACTTCTGTGGATCTGATACAGCAGAAATCCCTGCTGGAAGGCAAAGTAGCATAATAACTGCAATAAAGGATATTATACAATTACATCTTCCAAGGAGTTCTGCATTAACAGCATGTTTAGAAGCCCCGGTGGATTTGCTAATGTATATTAACCACATCATCAATAGCTGAATTATTTGTCATGCAATATTGACTTTCAGTTGGGAGGGGATGGCAAAAATATGAACAAAATAATCTTCACTGATAATCTCATTAACTTCGGCTTTCATCAAGTATCATGTCTTCAAATACACATGCTAGTCTTGTGTGTTCATTAGCTTAAAAAGAGCTCAGCTCAACACTGATTTATTATGGATAGCTCTGACAGAAACGCATTTTCACTGATACTAAAGATGCTATCTTTGACTAACAGAGTGACGGAAGAGGAGGAGAAACAAAGAAAGAAAGGAAATTTTAAAGCACTTAGCTTGATATGGCTTATTGCTCGAAGTTCTTTGTGCCAATGAGGGGAGAAGCAGAGAAATGCTACAATGACAATGGGAAATGGCACAGGTCAATCACACTGGACTATGACTTCTGCTTATTTTAATAAGTGGAAAGGCCTAACAGGAATTGCGGTAGGCAGAACAGCTACCCAAGATGTCTACACCCTAAGTCCCCTTAATTGTGCATATGTTAACTATATGCAACAAAAAGGGTTTTCCAGATGTAGTTACGGTTATAGACCTCAAAACAGGTATATGATCCTGGACGAACTTGGAGGGCTCAATTTAATCACCTGAGCCCTTAAAAGTACAGAATTTTCCTTGCCTGGAGGCAGAAGAGAAAGTCAGAGAGATACCGAGCATGAGAAGGATTCAACGTACCTTGCTGGCTCTGAGATGTAGTGGCCAACATGCAAGTTCTGGGGAGAGGTCTCTAGGGGCTAATGGAAGCTCCCAACTGATACACGGCAAGTAAACAGGGACTTCAGTCCTACAACCACAGGCAACAACCTGGATGACCTTGGAAGTGGGTTCTTCCCAGAGTCTCCCAGTAAAAGCATGACTGATCAACACCTTGATATTTTTGTCCCCACAAACAGCCAAAACAACCCAGATTTTTACCTATAGAACTGTGAGGTAATATGTTTACATTGTTTTAAGTTGCTAAATTTGTGGTTGTTTGTTACAGCAGCAACTAATTAGCAGAAATTAATGAATGAATATAACTAACTGTGAAGATGCGCATATAAGCAAAAGGTCATTTTTCAGATGTAAAAAATTCAGACTAGCACTCAACTGACTTTCTGAAAATCATGAGGGAATAATACCACCTCAGCTGGTTTATTCTAACATCACTCAAAAATGGTTATAGGGAACCCGATAGTTGATCATAAGAAATCATGTTTCCTTCTTTCCGTTCCTATGAAAACTTCTTTAACCCTCATTCTTTTGTCTAGCTAACCTCTTCGGTTTTCCCTCCTGGTGTTCCAACTGGTTCTGCCGTAAGACAGTGGGATCGTCCTTACCACTTCTTTATGTCATGAAGTTGTAGAAGTGCTATTTCATTAACAGTTTTAAACAAAATCTCTCTGGTTCACTACATATCAGTTTTCACTATTTTGGTTTATTTTCTCATCATTATTCACTTAGATCATTGGTTATTTCCCTAAGGGTAGTATTTTTCATCACTTTCTAATTCTAACATAGACCAGATCACTTACCTGCTTAAAATCCTTCAGTGACTCCCCACAGCTCTATACTAGTTTACTTGGCTTAAACAATCCTGTGCATTTTGGCCCTTGCTTAATTCTTCAGTCTCATGTTCTTTTTTAGACTCATATCTATTACCCTTTGACCAACCACATTGAGATTCTTAAGTGTTTCCCAGTTATTTATATATGTCCCACCCTCTCTGGGTGCCTTGACTTTACTGATCAACTGGGTAACTCGAACTCTTCCCCCAAGGCTCAGCCTAGGCCCCTTCTCTCTCCCAAAGCCTCCTCTGCTCCTGTGAAGTCAGGGTGAGATCTCCTCTGCATGTTTTTGTAGAACCCAATGCTTATTATCATAAAACTTATTGTACTGACATTATTAGCTTATTCAATGATCTCTCCTTCTTAAACCCTAACTTTCATTAATAATAAAAGATGTATTTTGCTCACGTATAAACAATGTCACATACTAGGCATTAAATAAAATGTAATGAATGATGGGGTGAATGAATGAATAAATAAATATGAGTGAATGAATGAATAAATCAATCAAATTAGGTTAACAGAGCTCTGGTTGCTCTTCAGGGCCTGGAAAAACCCAAGTCAGAATCAGGAGTTTGGTTAGCAGGAGCACAGTGGGCTATAAACACAGATAAGAGAGTCATACAGGGGATGAACTGTAGGGAACTGAACTTTGCTAGAGTGAATCAAAGTCAGGGGGTCAACAGAGGCCAAGGGTTCTCAAAGTGTGAGCCCAGACGCTCCCTGGTGGTCTAGTGGTTAGGATTCGGTGCTCTCAAAGTGTGAGACCTAAACTAGCAGCATCAGTCTCACCTGGAAACTTGTTAGAAATGCAGTGTTTCTGCCCTAACCCAGACTTACTGCACTGGAGCCCGTGGGGATGGAACCCGGGGAGCAGTGATTTAATAAGCCCTCCAGACGGCAGTCTGAGAACCGCTGGTTTAGGCTGAGAGAATTAGACAAGGCACTTGGATTTTCACAAGCACTGTCAAATATCTGAGAGATCAAGTTTCTAGAAAGAAAAGGTAAAGTTAAAAGACACTGGATATGAAAAGTTAAGCTATCGATCCTGATGGAATTGAACAGGTATAGAGAGATAGAGCAATAGTTAGGGGGGGAGAAAAGCAAGTAAGATCACAATATTGAGGCAATATTTTCCTAAAGCAGCAGATCTCAGTAGGTTAGTGGCAATGGGAGGTATAGACTCTGATACATCCTCGGGAGTGACAAAAGAGATGGGAGTAATAATTCATATTTAATAAAGTCTTTCCAGGTGACTCAGATACGTATTACCTCTGTTCCTAGCTGAGAGGCATTAGCTTATTATAATCCTTATCCAAATAGCCTGACTTAGAACCAGAACTAAGGTGTAAGCATGGGTAGGAAGTGGCCAATCTAGTTCAAATAGTAGAATACTGGGACGGGGACCAGCTTCTTAACCGACATACACTCCTAAGTAGGTAACATGTAACGAAGACTGAACAGTTTTCAGTTCCTTACCCTAAAGATGGTAATGAGAATAGGATGCAGGCAAAATGAAGCAAAAGAAGTGGCACTTTAAAAACAAATACTCGGCTAACTTTTCATCATCCTCAGTAATGTAATTAGCATGGACTTCAGCCAAGTCTTTCAACTACGTTCCTCGTTAACTATGCACAAGACTTCTTAAGAAGAAACACTATTTCCATGTGGTTTGTATGTGATGCCAAAGACTCATATAAGAATGAAAACCCAGCAGATTATTTAGGAATTTCCCGAAATCTAAATATTTGGCATCGTGTAAACAAAGCTACTGCTTCATTGTCACTTGTCATGTAGGTGTTTTGATAGCTACAGCCAGGACAGTGTTCTTCCCTCCCACCCCGGGGTAACTTGCTATTGTTTTCAATCTATTGATCAAGTGGCTATTGAATCCCACTATACATTTGGCAATGCCTAACTAAATTAGCAATGAGATATCCAAAAATGTGTCAGTAATACAGAAGTGGAGAGAAACAAATGTTACTTCAGAACCAAGAAAATTCAGAACAAAATATAATACTATTTGCTATATGGAATTGAACCTGAAACTTGATGTTGACAAGTTAAAATCATAACTATAGAGAATAACTTTAAAAACTTGTGAATCCTTATATTGTTCACCTGTATGTTACATAATATTACTGTTCATCAACTATACTTCAATAAGACAATTTTAAAAATTAAAATAAATTAAAATTAAAAAAATTTTTTTAATCAAATAAATTAAAAGAGGATGTGCCTTGAGAGTTCCACTTGTGGTAATAGCACATCAAACTTTGTTCTGAGAGGAGCTATACAAAACATCAAAAAAAATCTATTTGAAGGCACAAACAGCTAAAAAATAAAAATACCAGTGCAGGAATAAGGGGCTAAGATCAGGAGGAGAAGGAAACCCAGAGACGTGAGCCTAGAATTGTGAGGTCAGTTTCCTCCTTTGGGGATTTTCCCGTTCTATTCCTAAATAAATAACCAACAGAAGTGCATGCGTATGACCACCAAAAGACAAGTAAAAGATGTTCAGAGAAGCATATTACACTATGGCATAGCCCAGTTATCTATCAACAGTAAAATGGAAAAATAAGTGTATTTGTAGAACAGAATACTATATTTTAAGTGGATGAATTCACAAAAAGAACATTGCACTAAAGAAGCCAGATGTAAAAATGTGTCTATGAGTCTAACATATAAAGCTAAAAAAGGGGCAAGACTAATCCATGGAGCAGGAAAGGGGTTATGACTGGGGTTCAGATTCGGATCTGACCCACTACGGTTTAAGACTTCAGTGTATCTCTAGAATCGGCAGAAAATGAGTTTTCCTTATGATCCAGACAAGAAAAAGAAGTTTTCAGTGGGTTTGGGCGCCAAATTCTGAGCTAATAATTCCTTACTCTTCCTTGCTTTGTCAGAGTTCTCTGTACTAAACTTTCCCCAGGACTTCTTAAGAAAGAGCAATAAAGTCACCATCAAGGCAGGCTGTAGGCTTCCTGGGTTGCCTACTGAAATATCCTCTTAATCCTGCCCCATTCTATCACTTCCAAGAGTCACATAATGACTGTCAAGATTTGACATAAGGAGTCAGGTCACACAACCCAGCGCTATTTTCATTTATCTATTCTTGGATGACTCTTTATGATGGAACAGAAGTTAGCTATTCAAAAAACAAAGAAACCCAAAACTATGAAGGATGAGAACACTCAGATTATTCCAATTTGAGTTTATCATTCAATGTTCAATACATACCAATCTGAACTTTGTATCATTTCTATTAATATGATTTAGGATGGTATTAATAAGGATAGATGCAAAATTGCATTTTTTTCCTGTTTAACAAGCTCGCCTCCAAACGCAAATATTATGGATGATCCAAAGTCCAGATATATTTTGCAGATCCTTGCTTAAAGAATTTAATATTGAAAAATAAAATAAGCAGAGTTTTACAATAATTATATAGCAATTTTATTGTTTGAATTCATACGGCAAAGACAGATCTGATCATATTTGACATCTTATTTCTTTTGTTATCTCCTTCTGTGTTAAGCCATTATTATCTCTCTTAACCTCCTAATGGGAGAATTATATTTGAGCAATTGCCTCTCCAGCAACATTTATGAAAATGAGTGCTGTACTCTGAAAACACTTCCCTCTGTAGCTCATTAAATGCTCTTTTCTAACTTGTTCACATGGAGTATGGATTATTCAGCTTTCCCATAACTAAGCAGTAGAATTTACCAAACAATGGCAAGCTATTTATATATTTTCCTTTTTGTTACAAAATGCAGACAGGTACATGCCTTCTCATTGATAGTGTTATTAAAGATTGAATACCACTTGTGAATAACAAAGGGCTGAATTACATGGTTAAGTATTAAAACCGATAAATAAAAAGTTAAAAAAAGTTCTTGACACTGGAAATGCATTTAAAAAATCTTTTTTTAGTTCATCACAAAGAAGTGTACAAAGTACCAGAACTGCTGTGACCTGGAAAATCAACAAATATGGCATTCAGTGCATCATATGTGGGTGTGCATATGGATTTGAATGCGGAATAGAAGGAAATGTATCTTCTCTATCACAGCTGTATCAAAGGAAAACCCCCACAGGGGCTCTGCTCACTCAGTCCCTTTGCCAGTTCGGAACAGCTTCTTAAAAACTGACTTTTAGTATAAGGTTCATCACCAACCTTGAAAAGTAAGAAAGTGAATCTTGAATTTAAGACTTTTAAAAACTTTTCAATATTCTTGACTTCCTATTTCTAAGTGCTATCAAGGTCAGCTCTCTTTTAGATTACCAAAATCACGCAAAACTTTTCTGATGTTTTCTCCTTTCCTTATAAACTGAGAAACTAAGACGGTTCAGTTCTCTGCTCCCAAAGACATTGCTGCAATAATCTGAATTTCTCCCCATTTCTCTCTCTCTCTCATCAAAGGGCGCTGGTGAACCCCTGTCTCCTCTCCTTCTAATTGGCTTCTCTACTGCTAAACAGCTCTTGAGAAAAGCTGCACTATCAAGCAGCGGTCTGAGATGTTGTACAGGATTTTTCTCCAAATCCCCATAATGTTTTAAACTGCTCCCGACCCTCCTCACCCCACTGGTGTTTGCGTGACACACTGCAGTGTAGATGATATGAGCACTCAGTTTCCCCTCCTGACCCTCATGCACCACCTTCTCTCAACTCATATAGCAATAATCATCTAGGTATCCCTTTTAGGCACTATGCTATCCTGGCTATTTTCATTACTGCTGTTTTATTTTCTCCTTTTGTTCTGGCTGAAAACTCCTATTCCTTCGAGTCCCAGCTCAAGCATCACTGTGCCTGTGCACTCTTTCACATTCTCTGTACAAAGTTGGTTACATTTTCTTCTGTTCTTTCACAAGACTTGGTTTATCACTCATCAGTTTTGTCAAGGCTCCTTGAAAACAGAAACTATGTCATAATCAAATTTGAATCCCTTGGTACAAAACATAATACACAACAGACTCTCAATTAATTCTTGCTGGATAAGTGAATAAGCCAATTACCTGTAAGAATAAGGCAAGGTTATACATCTTTCATTGTATAATCTTTAGAGCAGTGATGTCACACTCATGTGCCACGGTCTCTAGTGGCAGTGAAGTCATTTCATAGGGGTCACACAGTTGGAAAACTGTTGGTTTTGCTTGGTCAGCATACACTCACACTTCTTTATTTTCCTTGAAGAATTTCTCTCTGCTGCCTTTTAGTTCATGAGAGTACATACATCTAAGATTCTAGGAGTGATTTATGAATTACCTGACCGATTAGATCAACACTCTCCCATCTACAGTGATTGGCTCAGAAATAAGCATGAGTCCAAAGCAAGGTCAATCAGAGTCAAGGATGCACGATTCTAGGACATGCATTGGGAATGTGGAAATCGAGGACGGCTCCACAGTGCAGTTGTGGCCATTAGGTGAAGATCAAGAATAAATCCAAGAATAATTAAACCAATGAGAAAAAAAAAAGCCTACAGATGGAGAAAAAACAAGTTTGATGATACCGTTTGAAATTCATGCTTAAAACACATCTATTCTGGGCCTTTTCAGTTATGTAAGCATAAATCATTTTCTGTTTTGCTTAAGTCAGTTTGAGTCGGGTTTTTTGCAAAATGCAACTTTAAAAAGTCTGTCTAATACAGGTTAATGATACAAATTTGTCCTAAACTTAGTCTAGAGATTAATAATATATACCACGCATGTACATATATGTATATAAATGTACTGTTTACATATATATGTGTATATATATGTATGCTACTATTTTTCAAGTATATGCAACACTACTATAACAAATAAAACAAAGAAAAAGTGTCTGTAAGTGCTGTTAACTTTATGCTAGCTTGGTTATGCGTTTTCTCACTTGATGAACTCTAAAGATAGAACAGCACCCTTTGAGGGCTAACTTTTAATACTAAAAGGGATTCTCATACTCAATATCTTTGTTACCACTGATTTGGAACATCTGATGCAGTCCTGAATCTATAATCCATGTTTAGTAAATGCATATTGGTTGATTTCAATCATAAAAGAAATTTTCTCCATTAGTTTAAAGATAATATTACCTTGAATCATATGATATTGTTGATTTGCAACCATTTTGACCAAAAAAGGGGCAATTTCATATGGTTCAACCTAACAGAAGCCCAATAAATATTTATTGAATGAATGCATCACTCACTCAATCAATCAATATATTTTTACTGTTTTTATCCTGAAGCTATAAAATACTATTCTAAAAGTAGAAATAGGCAAGTTTGTGAGTATTGGTTATTTGACTCATTTTAATTTTGTTCTAATTGGCTTGTGTGCTAGACGTCACCTAAGAGACAGAAATTACATTGGAAACTTGCATTTGCATTTCTTGATCTGAAGTAGCCATTCTGGATGCTTGAACACCAGTAGCTCTTTCTCCACCATCTAAAATAAATGTACTTTCTTTCCCTCATCCATCTTGATGGATGCACCACGTCTCTGTAAAGTTTTGTTTTTTTTTTTTTAATAATTGTGTGATATGCTGATCCAGAGAAATGCTTACAAATAACTTTTCTTAAGCTTTCCAATCTTTTCTGTGCTCACATTTTCCCCAGAAGTCTTTACCATCCTATTTGTATCCCCTTCTAATTCATTATTCCTTTCTCTCCTCACTGCATGAATTATCTGAGATATCATCTAAAATGAAATTAAAGAAAATTGCCCTGCAATTCTGAGAATAGAAGAAGTATAAAATCAGTGCCCGCTCACTTGCACCTCTACCTCTCCCCCAGCATACTGTTTTCTGCTAATTGGTACAATAACAACCACGCTATTTATCTATTTCCTCCTCTGTGAGGAGTACAGGTTCTGCTTATTCTGCCCAGGGTGCCTGTATAACAAAGGAAGATAGCTATAAGAGATTTGTATTTGAGCAGAAAATGTTCCCAAAATTCCAGATACAGAATATAGTTTATTTCCTGTATTTCTGAAGACACTTATGCACTGCCTGAACCTTAATTATGCTTCCCAACACTCACAAAATTAAAACCTTGAATTAAACATCTCATTAATGTAGCTCCTTTGCAATTCATCTGTTTGTTTCAAAATTGATAAAGGAGGAAAATTATGCATTTCAGGAGGTAACTTGGTCATAATACCAACTCCCAGTTACTTGAAAGTCTCAGAAAATACAAACGGCAAAGCCTGTTGTGGGAAGCGCTTGGAATACAGGAGGTCAACCAAGTGAGTAAACATGAAATGGAAGATTATCCTTATTTGTGGAGAATCCATTCCAGCAAGAAATTGAAACAGGGGCTTCTGCATCTAAAACAGTGAGACTACTGACAGCATCAGAGGAAAATGACTTTTTAGATGGGAAGTAGACTGGACTAAGGGCTCTGAGACAGCATGGTCTGGTGGCCTGAGAACCAGACCAGGAGTCAGAGATGGGGGTTAAATCCCAGTTCTGTTACTCGCCAGGTTTAAGTAACTTATTGTAATTCAGGAGACTTGTACTGAGCCCCTGACTCTGCCAGCCCCTGAGCCAAATGACAGGACTCTGTTCACACAATTAGATGCTTTTATCCAAATGACGAGTTTTATTTTATCAGATTTTTTCCATCCGCATGCACACATGCTCTGCTGGCTCCCATCTCCAAAAACCCTCCCTCACCTACAGAACTGTCCAATTATGATCCAATTGCTCAATTTCCCACTTCAAAACTTCTTGAAAAGTCTATCTCTACTGCTCTGCCTTCCATTATCACTCGCAAGCCACTTTAATGAGGTTTTAGGGAAGTAATCTAGTAAAGTAGAAATGACACAGATGCTAGAGTCAGCCTGCTTGGGTTCAAGTCCCAGCACAGTCACTTAGTAACTACGAGGCAGGTTATTTGATGTCTTTGTGCCTCAGTTTCCTCCATGGTAAAATGAAATAAAAACTGCATCTAACTAATAGTTATTGTTGTTACTATTAAGTAAAACATATAAGGCACTTGGGTGGAAGCTGACACACAGTAAACACCGTGTAAATGGTAGCATTTATTATTATAGGTCCTTACCAATCAATAAAAACTGTTCTTGGCATGTGGTCCTGTGACTCCCATCCTGACAAATCCAGCGGTCACTAGTTGGTTCTCATCTTACTTAAATTTTCAGTTGCATTCAACATCTGGTAGCTTCCTCCTAATTGAAGCAAGCCCTTTCCTTGGCTCCCATGACACTCTATTCTTGAGTTTTCCAACTACTCTTTGGCAGGCCTTTCCAGCCTTCTCTGATAGCACCTATTCCTCTGTCTCAGGCCCTCTTCTCCTTTTTTTTTTTTTCTTCCCTTTTCTCTCCTTAGAGGATCTCATCAATTCCCACAGCTTAAAAAACAAAACAAAACAAAACAAAACTTCTATTTGCTGAGACTCTCAAATAAATATCCAAAGTACTGATCTCTTCTTGAGCTTTAGATTTGCATTTGCAACTGCCTTCTTAAGGTCTTTTCTTAAGTAGCACCCTAAGTATAAATGGCCACAAAGACCTCTTGGGTTCTGCTCCCCAAATGCTATTTTGCAACTAACGTTACAACTAACATCTCAAAAAATGGCATCTGTGTCTACCAACTGTTTCTCTTCTCCCACCTCCCATAGGTATCCAACAGCAACCTCTAGTAGACTCTACCTGCAAAAACATACCAAATCTACTGACTTCCCTCCGTCCATCTCCACTGTTAGTCTTTTAGCCCCATTCACTTTCATGTCCCACCTGGAACACTGCTGTAGACTCCTAACCGCTCTCCTTGCTTCCACTCTCGCTCCATGTTAGTCCATTCTCCACAACACATTTAGAATATTCTACGTTAAAAGCATTCATCTACCAAAACGTAAACATTATAAAGGCAGGATCTGTTTTGGTAACTGCAGTATCCCCTGCCAAAAGAGTTGGCACACAGTATACACTCAGTAAATATTTGTTGAATGAATAAGCAAATATATCAGATCACATTTCTTTCCTGCTTGAGTATCTCAGTGGCTTACTATCACATTCAAAATAAGATTTCAACTCCCAAATGGCCCATAAGACCATACACCATCCGGCTTTAGTGAAACACAGATTTTATCTTCTACTACTCCATGTATATATAACATGTAGTATAACATTATATATAAAATATATATTTGCAACATAAATATGTATCTATAACACAAACACACACACATATATATAACAGTTTTAAAATTCCTACTTAGGAATTTTTCACTTGCTAAAACTTTTTTTTTTTCTCTGATTCATATTCCACTCATATCTTCACTAGGCTAGCTCCTTTGTGTTTTTCAGATCTCAGCTCAATATATAACCTTCTCACAGAGGTCTACCGTGACCAACAATCAAAATTAGTCTCTCCACTTCTGTTATCTTTCTATCACATCTACACGTTTTATTGTGCTTATCATTATCTGAAATTATCTCGCTTATTTATTTTACTGTGTCCTCCTGCCTACCCACCTCCACACCCACAACCCTGCACTATGTGCTTCATGAGACCAGGAACCTTTGCCATCTTGTTTAATCCTATATCTTCAGCACTGAGCACAGTGCCTGCTACTCAGCAGGTACACAGTCAATGTACAATGGAATGTCAGTGTACAATGTCATCTACAAGATGCGGTTCTATGGAATTCAAATACAACACTTTCACAGAGTCAGCTGAACCACTCAGATTTCTGACTTAAACACTGACAGTATCCACTATTATACCTTTCAAAATTAGAGAATATAAACCTGTGTGCAGTCACACAATCAAAGCAGCATATTTCAAACTGCATTCCATGGAATATTATTTCATCTGGAATGTTAATAAGTATGTTGTAAGTTGTCAAAGAAGTTGATGAAATGCTTTGTTGAAATTGAACAATCACTACAGAACTTCTAACGTATTTTCTGCATCTCTAAAAGTGGGAGATAATACTCAACTTTACCCACAGTTCTTTTATCAGAGCCTTTTTCTAAGGCATACCTCATTTAACTAGAATTCTGATCAATATCGTTTAGGAAGACACTGAATTAAAAAAATCCAGTGATTGTAGGGATCATTACGATGTCCTCTGCATTCTTTTTAAACTTGTCCTTCTTAGTTTTGAAATAATAATAGACATGCTTAATTTTTTTTCTCTGTCAATGCTTTCCACCGTCCATTACCTTTCAAAGGTCTCCAGTGTCATTGATCTCTGTCCAGACATTCTGGACTTTTTGAGGTACCTGACATTTCTGACAACTTCTAATTTTTTTTCCCTTTTACCTTTATCTCTGTGACTATTCCTCTCCCTCTGTAGTGGCTTCTCATCCTACCTCAGGTCTTATTCCTGTTGCTATTTCTATTTGGACTCTTTACCGACAATAAAGTCAATTAGTCCTATAGCCACAGCTATTGCCTCTTTGAAATGTACAACTGTGCCTTTATAACTTCCAAAGATTCCAAGCGCTACTAATCATTCAACAAACAGTCTTGGGGTATTTTCTTATTAGGCTCTACGCTTGGTATAACGGCACTAAGATGAGCAAAATGGCCATGGTCTCTGCCCACGCCAAGACTACAGTCTAACAGAGGTGGCAGGATGAAAAAGGCAATTCCAAAGGAAGGAAGTGCTAAGATAAGGAAGGAAACATGTGCCACTGGAACACAGAAAGAAGCACCCAACCTGATCGGAGAGGAGATGTGGATCAGAGAAGGTGTCTGGAGGGAAGAAACACTCAGGCAATTTCTAAATGCCCTAAACCACATTCCTCGTAATTTTATATAAAGTGAAATTGATTATTTCACTGGCATTTCAAACATACATGGCTGAAGTCATTTTCAATATCTTTGCATCTTAATGTGCGACTCACCATGTACCCAGTCACCCAGGCTGAAATCTTGATATCTTTCAATCCTTCCTCCTCCTCACCCTCATTTGAGATCAGTTACCAGGTACAGTCAATTTCACCTCTACTATAGATCATTAATTCTTACCTTCCTTTGCTTTCTCATTGCTGTTACTTCAGTTCAGACCCTCATTACTTCTGGCCTGGGATGTTTTAACTTTATTTTTCTTCCTCTCCCTTCCCTCCCTCTCTCTGATGAGTGCAGTTAAGCAAAGCACTGTTATGATCATCAGGAATTTTGGTTGGGTGGGACAGGGAGAGTGAGAAGGCAGAGAAATAATTACTAAGTGTTTTTCTTTAGAGGTATTCTCTGTAACTCTTATCTGTCTTAAATATATAAGCGTTGGAACTTTGGTAAACATACATGGAAGTAAATTACTTCTGGAACCACTTTAGGTAAAAGGCCAAGAGCTGAAATTTATTTAATGTCTACTGTGGCCAGATATTGCTGTAAGGTAGCTACTTTCCCTGTTTTATAAATGAAGAAACTGATATTTAGAAATAACTTGTTAACCATTACAGCATTAGGAAATGGCAGATTAAGCCTTGATATTTCTGGCTTGAAACTGCACAGTCTTTCTGCCTTACCTGAGATATAGGATCTCTTTGATACTAAACTGTTCTTAAAACTGCCACCTTAAGTTTTAGCCTCTGTATTTTTGGCCCAAACCTATAGTAACTTTTTTATATATATATAAGAAATGATACTGAAAGCTAGTATGTGCAAGCCAAGCCCAACTTTTGAGAGAAGAGCTTTAATTTGAGAAGTCTCAAAGGTCTTCTTTTTGCAACAAATCCCAGTTCTGAGTGTTGGCCTCCAGAGCAGAAACTTCTTGTGCTTAAAGTTGTGTAAACTTGCTGGTTATACAAGCATTTGACCAATCTATGGCTTTAACAGCACTTCATGATCAAATGCTCAAAATAAAAATTTTTATTAGATTAATTAATTAATTTTCTTTTTGGGGGGGGTTCTTCTCACTCAGAGTATATTCTCTTAGTTCCTACTGTAATAGGTTTTATTTACCAAAAAAAGTTTTAAAAAAACCCTTATTTTTCCTTAAAATACTCTGAAAAATATGAAGCAAAAATAGAAAAATATACATTTATAGTCATAACGAGAATATTCAGTTTATCACAAACACCTTCATTGTGTTCACTGTAGAAGCTTGAACGTTCACACTGCTCTTTTCCTTGTCCCAACTAATTCTGAATTGTTCAATCCAGTTTTCTGAATTTGGGCTACGCTGACCTTAGATTAGAGTGTACGTGGCAACATTTTTCACTGACCAGTTATTCAGCAAATACTTTTTCCTTTGTTGACACTCAGATAGAAGTGTTCTACAATTCTAATTTTCAAGAAGTCTGATTTTATATTTCTTGCACATGAGTTATGTTGTTTATGTAATGTCACTTCCATGATCTTTGCAAATTAATTCTTTCATTGTATCTTTTCTGAATCACAGCATCAATTTTCATAGATTCCATAGATGTCTTCTGTCATAAATGACATTTTGAAAACCAAAGAAGCCATTGAGGCTGCGTCCCTGTGATCCACAGTTTCATGCTTCACATCTAGCAGCACGTGCTTTTAATGAGCTTAGGGTAGTTTTTTCTTTCCAGATGTTGTAACTGTCAGTTTGCAATTTTTGAGATCTAATATCTTCAACCCGCCAGTTTTTCTGATGATATATAGACACTCTGGGCCTTTTCTTTGCCACTCAATGTATGCACTTTCACATTCAGCTGAGGAGTAAATTCTGGTATTGAATATCATTTGCATCAGACCAGAACTGGCAAGAGTGAATAGAGGGTAAGTGCAGAGTCTCAAAGACACTCTTTCAGCTCCCTTCCTGTCAATGTCTGCCATCCTTAGACTGAACGCTAACATCTGCAGACAGCTAACTCGACCTTAGTGTGATACAGATTTGTATTCAGTGATGGCCTCTGAGTAAACCCTTTTTCTTCCAGTTAGGTTATGTTGATTCTTCTCCTTTAGCTAGAATTGGTTTTGATATCCTCAGTGAGATTATTTGACAAATGTCTATTTCTTCTTTTTAGGTTTAAAAAAGGGCAAATAAATACCTTTTGTTCATGATTAGAAAGGCTCCGATTCATATGTCTTTGCCTATCTCTTTCTAAGGATTGAACTTTTAATATTTACGACCTATATTAGACAATTTATTTGTATTCACATTAGAAGGAAGAACACATCTTTTTAAAGATGACACTTCAGTGAGTTTTAAGAGATACATATTCCTGTGAAACCACTGTCTCAGTCAAGGTACAAAACATATCTGTCACCGCAATAGAATTCCTCACTTTCCTCGCTGTTCACTCCTCTCTTATCCCAGCCCTAGGTAACCACTGATCTGCTTTTTGACACTGGAGATTAGTTTGCATTTTCTAAAACTGCACATAAATGAAATCTGATGGTATGTACTCTTAAGTGTGCCTTCCTTCCCATGGCATAAGTTAAACATAGACAGAGCGTGCTGACTGTATTTGAACCCATAGTTGGGACAATTCCAATCAACTGGGATCAAAGAGTAATTGAGAAGTGAAAAGGATGACTTAGGTATTTGTGTTTAAAAAAAAAAAAAACCAAAGGAAAGAAATCTTAATATAAGTAGAAGGCATAAATATTTGTGCTGCTGAAATCAAAAGGACTATTCAAACAAAGAACACAAATCCTTGCCAGAGAGTAACTTCAGGTCAGTTAAAAATTAAAACTTTTCCATTAAGGGATCCAATAATCACTATATTTAAGAAGCTGAGCATCAACATAAAACAAATTGTGAAATGATTAATTTAGAGATAAAAATATAACAAGTTCAGGAAATGTCGCCACTGGTTTTTCAGGTTCACATGAATCTGATTTTAGTTCCCACATACTCTTTTCAGAGGATATTTAAATAATTTGACTGTGACAAGCCAAACTGTTTTGAGACCTCATTGAAAGTCAAATGAAAACATTAATCAAATGCAAAAATATTCCAGTCAGGCACAGAAATGCTGCAGGTTAGAAAATAAAATGTTGCCTGTGAGAAGGAAAATCAATCAATTCAGAAAAAAGCAGGCATTGGTTCAAATCTACATGGTCAGTAGTGACTAGAAATCACTAGAATTTCAGGGGATTGTATTTTTCTTGAGAATCCTCAGATAGTCTTTGGCTTTGTCTACACGGCAAAATCAGTTTGTTTGGCTAACTTTTCACCTGTGTAAATTAGGAAATCAGAGCAGTCAAACAACTGATTATATTTTCTTTTCTCGCTGTCTCCACTGTTTTTTTTTTGGACAGGCTGTAGTGACTAGCATGCAAAGAATCATCCAGAGCACAAAACAGCCAGGGAAAGTGACTTGTGGAATAGCAGTCTTAATTAAGCAAAAGAAAGACTTTCATATTATTAAATGCTACTGAATTGTTCAATATTAAGTAAAAACTACCTTCTCATTTCTGTTATGAATTCTACAAACTACACCTCCCCTGGTAAGGCAACTCTTTCAAGTACTGCTTTGCAGTTCAATCAGAGCTGCTCCTGGTCTGCAGGACTAAACGCCTATATATTTCTATGACGTGGACTCTATGAATAGATAGTGTGGGTAATAATCTCAGTCTGTCACTTACCAGCTGTATTACCTTGATAATTTGCTTAGTCTCTTTAAGCCTTTCTGCACTTTATCTTTTTAAAAAGGCTATCATACAGAGTTATGAGTATTTAATAAGCTACTACATGAAAACACTAAGCTCAATGCCTGGCACAAAGAAACATTAATATATGATACTCTTATGTTCCTTGAGATGTTATTAATTCATTCATGCCTTTGACAACTTTTACTTGAATTTTTACTAGGACCCAGTCACTGTGCTAAGCACTTGGAAATAAAGTGCAAAATCCACAGCCCCTGTCCTGAGTGAGTGGCAGGGAATGTATTCAAAGACACGAGCAATTTGAAGAGTGCTATCCTGAGATAAGCAGGAGCACGGTGTGCTGTGGAAACACAGAGGAGTGCTTCTCGGAAGAAGGACTGAGAATTAGCCAGGAGAAAAGTGACACTGGAGGAGGGAAGGGAGGGAGGTGTGGCAGCGGTGGCTGTTCCCATCAGAATGAATCGCATGTGTTTAGGCCTATGCTAAATTTACCTTTTCAGATAGAGACTACAGATGCAATTCTGTGGAGAAAGCCAAACAAAACAAAACAGAAAAACCCAAACTTTTGTTTTCTCTCTCCTGCTTACAGTGCTGGGGAACAAGTTTGGCAAACAATAGCTCTTTAGGCTCATATTTAGGAAGCAAAATAGAAGAAACTTTGTCAAGCCCAGACTAGGTTAATGAAAGTTCAATGCGAAAACGTCTGCCCTTAAGGCCAACCATGTCTCAGTAGAAGGAAACTCAGAATATCCTTCTCATTCTTTGTATGAAATGGGAAAAAAAAGAAATCAAAGAAAGAGAAAGAATTAGAAGGAGCATGTAATCAATCCTTTCCTTTACAAATCCCAGCGATTCAGGAGGCCTGCCAGCGGCTAAATCTTTCAGGGACCACAGGCAGGAAAAAGCCTATGAAAATGTGCTCCATTCCCAGAGGAAGGGGTCACTCGAGATCCTCAGACCCTTAACTCTGAATAGGTTTAATGAAAGCCAATTGCTATTTTAACAATTTAGAAGGGGATTTCCCTCCCCAAAGAAAAGCCGCCAGACATCATCACCGCTCTAACGCTGTTTCATCTGTGGCTCCAGGCATGCTTTTCACTGGCTTTCTGTAGGTTGTTAAAGCCATTAAAAGAGGGCTTAGCCACGGAATACAGCTCTTCACATACAAGCCTTTAAATGTAATTGATACAAAGACCGTGGCTCCAGGATCAAAGAGTTCTAATCATTCCGGGAAGCTTGCATGCTCTTCTCTCCAGGCTGGTCAAGGGAATGGTAAGCCCTTCAGAAAAGGAGTGGGTTGTGCCCATGCCGTTTGGTAACTACGACACCTTTTGCTTTTAGTGGGAGGGAGAAAATTCAGACCGCTCTACAAGTAGCACAGACCCAGCAGCTGGATACAGAAAGAAGCTTATTCCGAGACTCCCTGGCAACTCGGTTCCACGTGATTAATATAAATGATATACTGATTTCTCATGCGGAGTCTTTCTCTAAAGTGGTCCATGTACCTTTGTCCTGACACCCCTACTAATTGCAAGGATAGCTCTATGGACAGGTAGACATGGACATCATTATCCCCACTTGCAAATGAGGAACCTGAGGCAGAAAGAAGTCAAGTGGTATAGTAACAGTGACACCATGAGAACAGAAACAGAAATGAGAAAAATGGTCACCTCTTGGGAATAGAGAAGGTATGATGTGATTCTTTCTTTTCTCTGAATGTTGAAGGAGGAGCAGGCAGCAACTTTCTCAATGCTAACTTTGAAAACACTCTTCCCTGCTCCTTATAGTGAGAAGGTCAATTTCCGAGCTGAGTAGCTGGGTGAGCTAACTGGGCACCAGGAAGGAAACATGCCTAACTACACAGATGCTCCACACATCCTCTGCAAAACTAGGGCTTCTCCTACTTGACTTTTTACATGGCGTGAACTCTGGGATATGCCTCTAAATGATGCTTCCCCTTCTCTGCCACTATGTTCCACAAAAATGATCACTGAATGATTGAATGGCAGGTGTTTAAATTGTATGCTTAAGTTTTGTGAAGGAGCCCTAGGAAGAATAATCACTCAGAAGGATCTTGGATAATCAAATAACCCTACAAACCCTCAGCTATGTTTTTATCCCAGTGCTGTTCTAGATCTGCATCAACCCAATGAGAACATTACACTGAATCACTGCTGCAAATTTGAGCCATGTAGAGAGGTCTCAATGAAGGCAGTAATACAAGATTAGAATTCCATGGGCCGTCTCTCCCTCTCTCTCTCTCTCTCTCTCTCTCTCTATATATATATATATACACACACACATATAAAGAGATCTCCAGTGAAACAATCCAGTTAGCTCTTAGATCTTTATGACAAGAAATTAGCCATCTGAGATATTATAAATAATGCTTGTGATAATACAACCAAAAGGAGAGACAGGCCTTTAGAAACAATTCAGTAAAGAAACTTGGGCACCCAAGAAAATTAAGTAGTGAACATATTCCTTCAGAAAAATAAAGAAGAGAAGAAAAGACAATAATAACTAATGTATTTTCATATTTAATTAAACCCAGTAAGGATTATTATTGCCATCTTGCAAATTAGGAAACTGATTTATAAACAAATTGCCGAAGGACAGAGGGAAGATGTGATAGAGTTGGCGTGTGAATCTGTATGGTCTGGCTCCATAGCCTGCAACCTCAGTTGGTTCATCCTGGGACCTTCCAGTAGGGTGGTGACCCACACCACAGATTCCCAGAGCTGTCCATGCTGCAAGCCCGAAAGAAGACTAACATTATTGGAAAAGTTGCTTCCTCCCAAGGCTGACAAGGAGGATTAAGAAATGGAAAATATTAAACAAGGCAGGAAAGTTTACAATTATCTGCAACTCTTTTTTATCGAGGCCCAATTCAAGGTAGAGCTGTTGCAAATTCAATCAGTGGAAAAATAAATATCCACTTATTAAGATTGTTCCTCATTTATTAGCTAGAAATTCTGGCTCTGGGTCCCTAGTCAGGCTGCACTCTATTAAACTCCAGGATTTTAAGAACACAACAACATAAATGAATCTCAGCAAGCAAAGATTGAACATGATGAACTGAGAAATGCACAGATAACCACAAGGAAGCATTCACGTCATTACTGAAAGGTTAGTTGCTTAGGAAATCGACAAGGTGCCAAGTGGAGCACTGGCAGTGCCTTCCAAGAAATGAGAGCAGAGGAGAAATGAGGTTGAACAGAGAAAAGCCTTTGCTGACATCTTCGAAAGCTGACTTTATACAGGCCGTATCCCTGAAGGACGGAAAATGACAACGTGGGGAGCCAGCAACAGTAGAAGGTTGCAGGCCAGCAAGTTTGCTACCAGTCACAGGGGAGCCCTGGAAAGGCTGTAGCCGGTCAAGGTGGGCATCACTCCCCCGCCAAGCTCCACCCTGGGGTGAGAGAGGGCAACCCCGCCACAGGGAAAGCAGTCCTGCCTCTGGCTTTGGGAATTCCTAGGGTGTGGCTGCGTTGTACGGAGGAGAGAGGCAGCAGAGTGAACCGCTTCACCGCAAAAATCACTGGAATAAGAAAGCCTGAGGCCAGGTTCTGGTGTGAAGCAGTAGTTTTTTTATGTGAAATCAGAGGTGAATTTGGTATCACAGAATATTCCTGTTTGGGGCCAAACCCTGACTTTCTATGTTCTCTTTACATACAAATACATTTATTTTGCACACTGTTTCAAATGGCATACAGTGGCTTAGAATCTACCTCTAAAATGGGAGATTCAGGGATCTGTCTGACTGGGACGACTGAGGCAAAGATTCTGGTGGAACTTACCGTGAGAGATGGCAGGTGTCACTAGGTCTGTGCGAGCAATATGACAGTGTGGGCAGAATGAACGTTTCCCTCTGATTTAAATGTACCTGTTTTAATTTAAAGGGAGTATGTGTCTAAGGGAATTTACTTAATGGGGTGTTAAGTAAGAGCACTATTTTTAGAATTAGTGGATGCAGCCAAAATTAAATGAGACGTTCTAATGGAGGCAGCTGACAGAGGAAGAACATTTTAACTGGGCCTGGGAGGAAAGAAACTTCAGCTATTTCCACTAGAGTACAAAGGACAATGCAGGACTCAGAGACGTTAGGAGAGTAAGTGAGGGCGGGGGACCTGCTGTTTTGGTTCAGGGTGAGGAACCTGAACCAAACGACATGTGGGACAAAGCTGGCCCCTGGGGAACTGGGAAGCAAGGGTGGATTTCCTATCAGAGAAGACGAGGATGAGTTGGGTGGTGAAATGCATGTATCAACTTATAAACAATTATTAAAAATTATAATCAATTTTTTTCTTTGATACTTTCTGAAATCCTCACTAATTTAAAGCCATATACAAAATCAAAATTCTTTTAGCCCTTAGCCCAGTGTTGTCATTTTAAATTATCTGTCACTCATCATCAGTAAGTTGGCTTTTTAAAAATTATCACTAATGATTTTCTTTATAGTCACTCGAATAAGCTGATACTCAAAAACAGTCCTTCTATATCTAGACCTAGACCTAGACCCCCAATTAATTCGTTATGTTATATAAAAAGAAATACCTGTACGTATGAGAATATTGTGGGGTATTTTTTCATTCCTGACATATAAAGGAACAAGTGAGGGATTAAGAGCAGTAACAAATGGTATTTGTGTGGTGCTTTGCAGTTTACAAGATGCTTTCATTTACATGACTCTTGGGAGTGCCAGAGCCACTCTGTTGGAATCATCACTATTTCATTGCTCACAGTGTTGTCATACTACATACTTCTATAGGGGAAAGACCATTTATTTGATCCATGTATGTTTGCAACAATGTTTTGGTTTCAATGTCAAATAATTCAGAAACTGTACTTTCTCAAGAAAACACAGATAGCTGCTAATATTAAGTAAAAAGTGTTAAGAGTGTTTAGCTGTAAAACCAAGCTTTGCAAGCTTCAGTGCCACAAAATGAAAATACAAATTGGACCAGGTGTAAACTGGTAAGTTGGTAGGTGGTGGGGTCTGTGACAAATTGAAAAGTACATTTCTGCCTAAAGCGATGTACATTTCTGCCTAAAGCGATATACATTTAAAAAAAATATTTAAACACTGTGGGCCAAAGTAAACATATCTATGTGCCTCACATGCAACCTCTGCTTCATACTAGCAGAACCTGGGGTGTAGAAAAAGAAATAAAGCAGAAACACAGAAGCACAAGGAGATGGTATGAGAAATGGTTTGAACCTGATAAGGACTGAAGCACAAAGAGCAAGGCTGATCAATATGGCTGATGCTCATCCAATATCACCAGCCTCCTTCTTTCTCTCTGTGCTGACTTGGTTTTGTTGGTGTTGGGCCAGCCTAACACAGTGTTAATAACACTGTAAGGATGTAGCTGTGAACTTCATCGCTTTAGTCAGTTTCCTTACAGTAAAATGGAGATAATAACAACTGTATATAGAATTGTTCTGAAATTAAATGAGAGCGTGCACAACAAGGCTTATTTCACATGGTAAGCACTAAATAAATTCTCATCCTCGTCACTGGAAAGAAGCACTCCTTTAATTATTCCTTGAACCTCTCTTCAGTATACACTGAAGATCAAGATTAACTTGCAGATTTACATGGCAAGAAACTTACAAGGGAAAAGGCAGAGACTTTCCCCTTTCACTCAAATAAATCAACAACCATAACACCAAAGAGAGAAGTGTCCCCTTCCTGTGGGCTGATCTGTAAACCCAAACAGCCTTTTCCCTTTAGAACTATAGAAGGTACTGGGTAAGTTAGTCAGACTCTATCTACAAACAGCCATACTTGTACCAAATAGGGCACTGCTTTCTGAAGTGACATTCATAGAAATGCCTCAAAAATTTGGTTCGGTTAAAAATGCATTGATTAAACACCTCAGTGTGAGATATTAGGTTCAGTTCTGAAACTCTGAGATGAAGAGAGCAGGATCTCTGCTCTGAAGCCCTGACATGGCCAGATTAGCCCGGGAGAGAAACATGGAAACAGTTCATTTCAATACAAATGCAGTGTCTGAGTTCCTACCCCCCATCCCCTTATGTTCATCTTTCCCTCTACCTCTTTCAGTGGGACTTGGCAAGCATCGTGCAAATGCAAGGATTAGTACGCTATGAGAAGGCTGAGAAAAGATACATGCCTATTCTTCAAAGTCTAGTTTTAGCTCTATATCCTCCAGGAAGCTTTTCCACTCTACTTTGATCTTTGATTTACTTGAAAGCTTTTGAAAACTGCTGATTAATCATTTTGGCCCTTAATCATTTTCTACCTTAAATGGCAATTAAATTGCTTCCTGGGCATATGTTTTATATACCTAACCAGATTGCAGAAAGCCCTCTGAGGAGAAAGACTTTTCATTCCTTTGGGCAATAGGCATGATGTATTTGTGTTAACCTGAAAAACTGAATTTTTATTGTCAGATTAAAGATCAGTAAAAAATAGCCCAGAAATAATAAATGCACTAGTTTGGTACTCTATTATATGGAAGGCACCTAGGAAAAAGTGTTTCATAAAAAATTGAAGGCTTTTTGATACAATTTAAACATTTAGGTTGGATTAGAGACAGAAAAAATGGTAAATATAAACTTAAATCTGTTATACAGTAAATGCTCTATTTTCACTTTAATCAACATTTATATGTTTGGTCCTGCTTTATAACTTAGCAGTAACAACTTACACTTACTCACAGGGCAACAGAACACACATTCAACTGCTCCACAGATGAAGAGCTGCGCTAGAGAAAACTTTCAGTGATCACTCATTTGTTTGAATACCACAGGCAAAGATGGTTGGGAAGACAAACTAATGCTCCTAAAACTCACAAATCACCAGTTTGAATTATGCTAGTTTATCACCTAAATCTGCTTCCTACATACTGTTACTGAAACCTAAAGGAAAAAATACGTTTGTTAACATAAATATCTTTAAAAGAGACATAAAGAAAATAAATAATAACAGGAAAGAAATGAATTTTATTTAAAAACTATCAAGATTGAGTCCTATGTATGTTTACGTTCAATATCTAAGATTTAATCACATATCTGATACCTAATTTATTTTATTTCTCCTGTCTTTCATATCTGTCTCTTCCTTTCATTTCCACTGCCACTAGAGAAATTCTGCTTTTCATTACTCGTCTAGATTGCCTTAACAACTGCTTCACCAGTTTCTCGTCCTTGCTTCAAGCTGATCCTTTACAAAGGTGCTGGGTTAATCGTTCCATGACACAGTTCCGGATTTGTGGTTCCTCACTCACACATCCTCAGTGCCTCCCTCGTGCGTACAGAACCAAGTCAAAACTACCTTCCTGTAGCATTCACTAATTTCTGTGCTCTCGTTCTAATTTATTTTTCTGAATGTCTTTCCCAATAATCCGCTTCATACACTACATACACTTACACATTTCATGCACTAAAGTGAAACTCTTCATTGTTGCTACATACACCTTTAACTTCCAATCTCTATTTTCTTACTGTCTTCCCTAAGCCTAGGACACTCTTCCAAATTCTATTGATCTTTTAAGATCAAGCTCGAATGTCACCTCCGCCATGAAGTTGTTTCTAAATACCTCAGAAGTAATTACTGTTCTTCTCTCCGAAATTCTGTAGAAAAAATTTCACTAATTCCTTAATAGAACTTGTTATTTCATACCTAAAATATATTTAGGTATCTTTCTCCTTCAGCGGAGTCTGAAAGCTCCTCGAGAATGGAGTCTATGGCAGCTCCACTTTGCAAGCTTTGTGCCATGTTTAAAGGCTTTAAACCTAGCAGATGCCCAAGTAGTTGTCATACAAATGACTTAATGGAGCAATTAATCAATATTTAGTAGTTTCAAAACTGTGGACTTTGTATATAGGACCATATATGGGACCTACACAAACCTTACTGACAATCATGAAATGGAAGTTATTGATTTTGATTAACTGGCTTGTTTCATAAACTAGTGGTTTATCAGATCAGTGGATTTCTAGCTGTTCTCCTCAGCACCTTTGGGATTCCAGAGAGATGGCCCAAGGATCTCTCTCTTTGTCAGTGGGAAATGGTAAATGAACAGAATTCTCTACCCTATACTCTGTCTTCACCCAAAGCTGCTCCAGTTTGTATACTGGCCTTCCTGTAAGACTTTGCTTAGAGAAAGCATTCACTATTTTTTAAAAAAAGAAAACCCTTGGGGTTTCTCCATTGAAACATTCCATTCTGTATTTGTTTCAAGTCTCTATTCCACATGAAAACATCTTCACATGATTAGCAGGTAAATTGAGCTGCTGTGTTTTGGCTGAGTTTATTATTATCAGAAAAATACTAAAATGTTAGCACAAAAGTAGCATTTCAGATAATTTTATATTAGGTCCCCCCGTAATACTTGACTTTGTATGAGACATGACATTCTGTAACAGTAATTGATCTCAATCCTTGATCTGACTTTACTGACCTGAGAGCTAGCTGGCTGGCGAATCTTACAGACATCACTATCTTTCTGGACATTTTTCATAGATTTGAAAGATCCCTGAGAGGCAGTTAAACTGCTTTCTATTTCTGTAAAAGACAATGACAAAACTTTCTATCGCCTAGGCTTATGGTAGCCTGTCCCCTTACCCACAGTGTAGAAAACTCTGATCTGCAATAAATCTAAAATATATCTTCACTAAAATCTGTCTTAGGCTCCTAGACAGTTACACAATTACAAGCTCATTATTTTAAAGGGGGGGGGGGAATACCTGTTTAAGTCACGGTGTATAATTGGCTGTGTCAAGTTGTGAAGGTACTCCATACCTTTGGCAACGTCTACCGCAATAATTAATTTAGACTGCAAATCAAGAGTCCTAGAATTTAAAAATAGATTTAATGAGGATGAAATGGTCAAAGCCAATACCGTATCTTTCTAAAAGAAATCAATAGCGTGTGTGATATGTTATTCTGTATCATTTCAGCCTTTTTTTCTGCTTTATTGAAGGTTAAGCTAGAAATTCAACAAATCTGGAAAAACAGCTTTTCCACATCAGATAATGCTTAATTATAGATCAATTCAGATATCAGTCCCTCTTATTTAAATATTCTACTTGATTTTATAATGTTGTAATATCATACTTATCTTTGTGACAACATAAAAATGGAATCTACTTTCATCACTAAGTAAAAAACACATTCCAATTATTTTATGCATAGATCTAGGAAGTGAATTCAAATTAGACCTGTGCTAGACCCCTCTTTCTTAAAACTTTTATAAGTAAATACTGTGACCTCCTGGTAACTATTTTATTCTGCACTTACACATATTGGCTTTACTACTATGTCAAATTTAGCCTAATTATTATATAAGCTCAGTTACTAATTTAAATTCCTTAAGTTTGTTATCTTTAACTGAATTCCTTTTAAAAAAGCACAGAAGTATTTCTATTCATTAAAACATAATTACTGGGCATAAATTATTACCCATCTTTAAGGCACCATGTTTCCTAGCACTCAAAGATTTCTGCAGGATAAGGCTCATCTAAGCAGACAGCCTATGAGGTGTTGACATGTAAAATGACGAGCCAGGGGCCATACCTCTTCTGTTCATGAAGGAGGGAGAACAGAGAGCCCCCTGATATGTACTGAGTGACGATGGCAAACTGGCTGGGATCATTCAGGCAAGCACCCACAAACTGAATGACACAGGGATGATTGAGCCGGCAGAGAATGGACACCTCTCGGCAAAACATATCCACATCCGACTTGGAGCAGTAGGTGTTGGCTCGGTAACTGGAAATGGCAGCAACAGGAAATCTTCAACAGATGAACCAGAACAGGGGACTCACCATGCATATGCTTCTCAAAATTCACAACTCTGCTCGGATGCTCAAATTTCTCGTTTGCTTGCTTACCGTTTTATAGCCACTATCTTATTTCTGCATCGTCCTTTATATACTTTCCCAAAAGAACCTGAAATTGTTTAAGAGAAATAAATAAACACACATTATCTTGAGCTCATTAAACTAAAACAGACGAGCGTCTTCTTTAGTTACCTGAGCCGATGATCTCATGGAATTCAATCTCTGAGAGCTGGAGATGGAAATGTGAGGGCAACCCAGCCCTTAGGAGGAGCACATCCGCCTTCTCTGCGAACAGGAATTGTTGTATTTTTTAAGATAAAAAGCACACACGTGGATGTGCACACATGCACACACATATTTATACTTTACTTAACCGAAAACACCATTCCTTAGTAACGTTTAACTTTCCAACTGTCACTGGCTACTTAGACATACTAAACCCTCATCACAAATGATCCCTATCCGTCTGCCTTAAAAGTTAGTTCTCTGTCTCTGTTACCTGATTTTTGTTATCAGGGCTAAGGGTCTGTTCCTATCTGATCAACAAGTAGCTTGTCTGTAGGATGTGGCAACCCTGGAATCTAGTCCATATCGCATCATGATAAAGAGTCTTGTCTGGTCATTCCCTGCAACCTATCGCAATAGGCTTAACTGAATATCATAAACTAAACCTCAAAGAGATGCCAGTTAGGAAATAAGCCTAAAAATCGTTCAGAAGAAACATCCAAATCCAAAAATAATTTATTAAAACTTCAAATTCCAAATAGTTAAATACAAATTTACAGTTGAACCATTTTTTTTACTTTCTTGATATAACAGTATTAATTTCTACATGTAGCATACATTCAAAAAAGTTCCCAAAGTATTTCTTATTTGAGATCTTTCAAAAAATAATTTATTTTTCAGATTTTTCCCCTAAGACAAATATATTGCCAATTCTAAAAGATATTTATAATTATAATTTATATTTCAATAAAAATAAAAATGTCTATGAGAATTTGATCTTTTAATACCCATATGAAATTTTCACTGTTATACCTTCATGAACTGAGAGGGCATGTGAAAAATAGCATAGCAAATGAGGTTAATTATAGAAAAAATGGTCTATTAATAGTATTGTTTATGCTAGCAAAATAGTCATCATTTATAGTATATAAAACAAAATTGTAAGTTATCATATTTGAGGCAGTATTCTTAGTAATAAACTATAACAATTGTCCCATATTAAATACCTTTTGTCATGCTCTTAATCTTCCCCAAAGGGGAGGGAACAGACACATAGGAGCCATCTAGAAATCAAATTATATTATAGAGTTAAAAGTAGCAAACATTTTTTTCTGCATAAAAGTTAAACATTATAAAGAGAAGCAGGTGACAAAATAAAATTGCTAAGAAAACCAAGTGAGACTATAGTTTTTTTGCTTTGTTTTGTATATATATTTTTATTGAAGTATATAGTCAGTTTACAATGTGTTAATTTCTCGTGTACACATGATGCTTCAGTCATACATGAACATACATATATTCATTTTCATATTCTTTTCCACCATAAGTTACTACAAGATATTGAATACAATTCCCTGTGCTATACAGTATGAACTTGTTATTTATCTATTTTATATATATTAGTATCTGCAAATTTCAAACTCTAAAAAGTAAAAAAAGACAAACGAACTTATTTACAAAACAGAAACAGACTCACAGACATAGAAAACAAACTTATGGTTACCAGTGGGGGGAGGGGGTGGGAAGGGATAAACTGAGACTATAGTTTAAGTCCAGGTCTTCCTCTGGATACTCAAACAGTACAGCAAGTGTTTATTTAGAGAGTACTTAAAATGATTAAAAATAAAAGCCTAAGGTCTGGCAGACTCCAGGAGATTTAATTTGTGTCTGTATGTGAGTATTCTGTGTCTGGCTTTAATAGATTACTGAAATGGAAAATGACTGTGCTCAGCTTACCCAGACCCTCCCAGTCATGCACCAGCCTCAAAAACAACTAGCCCAGGCAGTGTGACACTTGGGGGAGCTGCAGATTGGCGAATTAGAAAGTAACCTAATGGAGGTGTGTTTATTCTCAGCTTCACCCAGACATAAATTTTCTTAAAGTAAAGCTAATACGACATGCCCTTCCCCCTAACTCCAGAACGATGGTAATAGAAACACGGGTTTACCTTAGGCACAATATTGAACTAACAATGATAATTGAGTAAGAAAGGGGGTACCTCCTCCAGGCTGAGAATACTCATTACACGGCAATTCATCCTGAGGTCTCTTATAATGCTTCAGGAGTGTGACAATTGCATCATGTCCTTTATGAAAAGAAAAAGAGGACAAAGGGTCTTAATTTTCATTTGACTTATTCAGCTTACAGCCTAATCCAAAAATAACCAGAGGTAGCTTGAAACATAAAATGAATCTTAAAGGTAATAGGTTGCAATAGGAACAGCCTTCATTCATTCATTCATTCATTCAGTCAAAATAATTCATTAAGACTCTACTATCATTTTGTAATGCATAAAAATATGAAATCACTCAATTGTACACCTGAAACTAATATATTGTAAGTCAATTACACTTCAATAAAAAAAAAAAGACTCTACTGTATGTGAGGCATTATCTAGGCACTATGTTGGGTATGGGGCATACAATGAACAAGGCAACTGTGGCCCTACTCTTAAGACAATTATAGTAGTTGAACAAATAATAAGAACGACAAGAATTTGTAAATTAGTAAATATCAAGTGTTATGGGAGCATATAAGGGCATCATTAAAAGGACGAAAAGCACATATGATAGCCAGGAAGGAGAGATGTGTTTGCTGTGATTCAGCATTACATTTGGTTGGCAAGTGCAGCAGAGCAGGACATCAACATAATTTACACTGGTTTTTGTGGCAGGAGACCACTGGCTGCCTACCAGTAGTTGTACTTCCCATTCACAGAGTGATTCTGTCACTGAGAATGGCTGCCCACCCAGGGCAACAATTCCCTTTCCCGCTTGCATCCAGCTGTGGCCTTGGGACAAATTCTCATCAAGGAAAGAGGGGCAAAAGTCACTTCCAGGAGTGGACTCCGGGAAACAGGTGAGTTTTTTCTACTCTCTGCATCTGCTGGCTGGATAGTGAGGGCTCTGAGGTGCTATGGGAAGAGAGAAAGCCATCCACCAACCAGACACGCCAACCTGGACTGTTACATGACTGAGAAATAAATTTCTATTACATAACACCACCAAATTTTGGGAGTTTGTTAACTGCAGTTGCAGCTTATTATTGTGAAGAATAAAAATGCTAAATGCTCCTCTGAGGAGACAAAGATTTTCAATAGAACTAAACTTTGATACTATTTTATGCTTAAACTGTGAAAATAATCTAAGTGTAGCTAATTTATACAAGAGGAAAGCAAAGTCAACTTAAAGACCCTGCCAAGAGACTTGTGAAATGCAACAGAATTCATTGTAAAAATGGCAAACTTTAGAAATCGAAAGAGTGTAAGTGCTTATCAGTCACAAAGGATTCAAAGATATTTTTTTTTGTTGCAAATAAACTTGGCTAATGTATAGAGTATACACTGAGAGTTGTGCCTACTTATTAAATCCTCCCTTCAAAAAAGAATTAAAATTAATACAGCCATGCAAAATCATAAGATGGAATAATTGAGATACGTGTCAGCACTAAGAGCTTTTTCAAATGTAACATTCCAAGTCTCGATCCCTCAAAAAAAACCCAAAAGAATTGTGATTAAAATTGTTAAAACCTGTAGCAAAACTTAAATCTACAGAGTTAACAACTAGTGTCCATTTTCTTATCATCTATAGCTTTCTATTTATGACTGGTGGATCTGTGATTTTCTCATATCATGGACGTAGGTTATGATGAAATAATGGGGAGCCAAACCTATCAGTACTCTTTCGCTGGACTCTTGACGTGCTCACAATCAGGGAAACCTCAAAACAGGAATGACGTAAGCCAACAGGTATATTTCTAAAGTAAGAGAGCCTAACAGGCATAAAGGGATAATGTCAAGATCCCCAAATGGGAGAAAACATGACATGCTTAGAAAATGAGAGATGGCCAGTGTAGCTAGAGCATCACGGGCAAGGCTGAGTAGTACCAGACTTGGCTGGAGAAGTAAGTGCACATCATGCACAGTAGTGCTCCTCAAATTTTACTGTGTGTGTCAGAATCTCCTGGAGTGCATGTTGGAGCACAGATTCCTAAGCCCTATTCCCAGAGAGTCTGACTGAAAAGGTCTGCAGTGGGACCTGAGAAACGCTGTTCTAACAAAGCCCCGGATGATGCTGACCGGCAGTCCACACCGACACTACTGGCATGGGGCTTCACAGTGTTACAGGTTAGGATGAGGAGCTTGGCTTTTGTCCCCCCCAGATGATAATGGGGACTACTAGAGGAGTTTAATGAATTGAAGGACATGATTTGTTTTCACTGTTTAAAAATACGCTTGTTTACAGATTAGAACTAATGATGCATCCTCATAAGAATGTTGCGAAGATTAAGTGAGATTATGTATGTAACGTGCCTAACCATCCTAACACATAGATACGTGGATAGTTTTGGGTATTTTCACTGCTTTCTTGTCTTACTATTTTGCCCCAAGAATTGTAAACAAATGTGGAAACTCCTTTTTGGAACTTCAGATAAATTTTTGAAATACCGATATATTCAGTTTCTAGTGTTGCTATTGTTAATTACCACAAATTTAGTGGACTAGACAGTTCAACTTTATTATCTTGTAGTTCTGGGGGTCAGAAGTCCACCATGGTTCTCACTGGGCTAAAAATCAAGGTGTTGACAGGGCTGCATTCCTTCTAGAGGTTCTAGAGAAACATTGGTTTCCTTGCCTTTTCCGACTTCTAGAGGCCACTGACCTTCCTTGGCTGGAAGCCCCCTTTCTATAACTTCCAAGCCATCACTAGCTGGCTGAGTCCTTCTCATGTGGTGTCACCCTGGCTTCTGCTCCTGCTTTCTTCTCCACATTTAAGGACCTCTGTCATTAAACAGGCCCACGTGGATAATCCAGGATGGTCTCTCTCTCTTACTTCAGATGCTCAGCAGCCGTAATGCCCCTCTGCTACTTGCCATGTAAGGCAGCATGCTCACAGCTTCTGGGACTAGGACCTGGGCCTCTGTGAGGGCCGTCACCCTGCCTACTACCGTCATTTGGCATGAACATTTCAGTGTGCTTTGCTTGCTTGTTGGTGCTGGTCCTCTTTCTTCCCCATTGCTGATGCCGTCTTAGCCTCAGGATAAACCAGCACCACTGACGAGAGTTTCCTCTGGAGTTAAAATGCCCTGAGACGCTTAGGTTCTAAGGTTTTGTCCACTCCTCTCCATACAGTCTGCCCCGACTTCAGCAGGACCTGTGGTGCCTCGGGACTTGTTCTTTTACTTAATTTGATCTTTGTTTGTGATAAGAAAGAAAGAAAGAAAGAAAGAAAGAAAGAAAGAAAGAAAGGAAGAAGGAAGGAAGGAAGGAAGAAAGGAAGAAAGAAAGAAAGAAAGGGAAAGAAAGAAAGGAAGGAAGGAAGGAAGAAAGAAAGAAAGGGAAAGAAAGAAAGAAAGGAAGAAAGGGAAAGAAAGAAAGAAAGGAAGGAAGGAAGGAAGGAAGGAAGGAAGGAAGAAAGAAACCTTTTTTTTTTTCTTATTTCCGTTTTTCTTGTAAGTTCCTTTGGGGGAACAATATAACCCAAACCGCAAGCATTTACCCAAATTTACCCAAACACAACAAAGCTTAATTCACAGAACGCACCTCCCCGCCTGCCTCAGCCCCTCTGCTGGACTGACTGTGGCTGACAGCTGAGAGGGCTTCCTGCTTTCCTGAGTGAAGCAGAAAGCCGCATCTTGAATCCTGAGCGCCTGTGTGAGTCGGTGATCACACCCTTGATGTTACCTTTCATTTCAACAGCTCTCTTGGCTCCACTTGCTCTGAGCAGTTTTAATTTCCTGCCAGTACTGTGGCACAATTTGCTGGCATTTTCTTTAGGATGCTTTTCATCACGAGCCTAATGAGTGCCGGGTTCTGGCTGATGATAAGCATGAGGCTGCCAGGGAAATGCCAAGAGGCCCCCTCGGCTCTGGAAGGCATCTCCGCCTGATTTCCCACCTCCTGCTAACTACCGGCTGAGACGCACATGTATGGGAAATTCTCCTCTGCTGTTGCTGCTCTGACAAACTACCAGTGTATGCAAAGAAACCTGAAAACCACCAGGGCCCAGCCTCCTGATACTTGGCTGTGAGGGGCTAAGCAGCAAAATGCTTTGCAAGGACTCACTAAATGGACTTTTAAGCCAAACTCCTGATGATGGATATACCCAGATAACCAAGGCACAGTAATGGAACGCATCCAGAGATAATCAAACTTCTACTAATTAAATACAGTGTCTTCCTTTATCTAAGAATTTACTTGCTACATCCAAGTATTTTATCCAAATAGGAGGTTGCCTAATGCAGTTATAATAAGGATTTGCACTCTCGGAGTATGATTTATTGGTGCCCCTGAGGGTTTTGGCAAATAGGACTCTCCTGCTGGCCTGACGTCACTTGCATTTCCTGATCCTCATTCCTCCAGGCCTGTCTGTATTCCCCCAGAGCCTACGCTTTCCCTTTAACTTGTCTTCTTCTTGTGTTCCTTTACTCCTTAATATCTGAAGTGGTTCCCACCCCCACCAACCTCCTTGGTTTCAACTTTCTGAATAGCTCCTTATTTTAAAACCTAGGTTATTCTTCAAGTCTGCAAGTCCATCCAAAGGCTGTCACGTGGACAGTTTACTATCTACGTTGTGGTCATGTACACAACAGAGGACTCTTGATTATTCAAGCAGGAAATGTGCAAATTTCATTATTTCCCTCTAAGGTTATCTCTCAGTCCCCACTGTTGCATCTTAGAAACAATGAATGCTGTTCATTGCTGTGAGAAGTTACTTTAAGAACATAGAAGAAAACTTGCTTGAGATTAATGGTGAATGACATCAGTTCTAAGATCTCCAGACTTTGTGACCCTGAGGCCCTCTGGGTCCAAGATTATTAAGTAGAGAACAGGAGATTTGGTCTCAATCACAGAAGCCAAGAAATTCTTATTGATTTCACGTGTACCACATGCCCAGGTCATCAGAGAAGCAGTCTGGGCCATTCTTTACACCTGCCTCAAAGAACAAAACTTTCACAGCAATGACACAGATGAGACTTTGCTCAATATAGTGCTATCTTCCCTTTCTATCATGTTACAACCCACTTTCCAGAAGCACTGAAAAGTGGGATCAGAGGAGGGCCCCTGATATTTGCCCTTCCATGGCTCACTTTACTTCTGACAGTCCTGCTCCCACACGCTGTCAATTAAATCAGAGGCAACAAAAATCCCAGACTTGCTACATCTTCTCAGGACTTAAATCTGAGAGATGCTTTAATTTCATATCACAAGAAAGGGAACATACCTCCCCCTTCCCGCATGATTCTTCTCCCTGATCACCAGGCCCAGACAGGAAGGCGTCCAGTCCTCCTTCATCTTGAGGTCAGAATCCCACAAGGATGAATGTTTATGTCAAAGGGACATGATATACAAACCAAGTCATTTAGCACTCCTCTTTCCTCCTTTCCTCCCTTCCTGTTTGGCCTGTATTTTCCCTTCCCTTTTCTTCCACAAATATTTACTGAGTGCCCATTAGAGCCCAGCTCAAGCAACATGTTCCCAGGGAAGCCCTCTGAGACTTGGTATTAAATAGCATCCTTGAACTTTTCACTCGCCATTGTGTTTCCTTTTTATTTTTATTTATAGAACTCATTATCATCTGATAGTGCCTATTTGTTTCCTTGCTTATGACCTGTCTCTTCTGCTAGAAATGCAAGCTTTTTAAGAGCAGGGAGACACGGTCTGTTTCACTCACTATTTTACCTCAGTTTCTAGCGTAGTGTCTAACACGCATTAGGTTTGTAATACATTTTTTGAATGAATGAATGGTACAATGTACGAGTATAATGTTGAAACAAATGCTCTTTACTCTTGTAATGACTGCTGTCTAGTAGAAAAGAAAAAAAAATACATGTAAATATTCACTCAAGTTTTATTTACCCAAGCTCTAGGAAGGAAAGGTAGAGGATGCTGTGAATGTGCATAATGCTTCTATTCTACAGTAGGCTGGAGGAGTCAGGGAAGAGTCCCTTGAAGAATTGTCTTTTAAGCTGAACTTGAAAGATGAGCATGGGTTGATTAAGCAGAAAGGGAGAAGAAAAGCATTCCAGCCAGCAGGAAAATTTTCGCAGTTCCAGTGGCTAGAAAGAAGAACTTTATTTAGGGCATCCTTTAAAATCTTCCGTCTACTAATTTGAGTATCAGGATTGTTCTGTTAATAAGAAACCTATGATATTTAAAAAAATCCCTACAGACAAAAATTCTGTTTTCTAGTGGTAATTAGTATTCTTGAAAAGATCAACTATATTATGACGGATCAGATGCTGTTTAGTGAGACAAGGAATAGGATGTTATGACTGAAATATCTGCTCATTCTCTAATTCACTTCAACAAATGGGGAATCTATTAGGAATAAGCCACTGAATTAAATTTTTGGAAGTCAAAAGATTAATAGCTCAAATGTGTGTTCTCAAAAGGTTTAAAGTTTGGTAGAGGAGAGAGTGTGTCACCGTGAGGTGGTAAACACGGAGATATGGATGCATATGCGGCACCACAAAACATAAAGAAAGGCTAGGCTGGGATGTCAGGGGAGACTTTCTGGAAGAGGGGATCCATAAACTGAGTCTTGCAGGCCTAAGTAGGAATCAGAAATTTAAAGAGCAGAGTTGGGTAGGGAGGATGGGAGGATGCAGAGAAACAGAGGGCTGCAGGAGAAAGGGCTTGGAAACACGGAATAATATGATATGTGTAGGGAGGAGCCAGTGACTTTGTATAACTATCACGTCACATATCATGTAACTGCCCTACAGGGTTATTGTATAGATTTGATGAGTTAATGCTTATGAAGCATTTAGAACATGCCTGGCACAAGAGGGAACTCCCAGTGAAGGTTAGTGAGCTCATGAATGTGATGATGATCATAGCATGCGGGGTCACTCATGTGACAGGAGTGACTAGATAATGAAGTTTGAGAGGTAGGAAGGGCACAGAGTGTGCCAGGATCATAAACTGAGACTTTTTTCCTTGAGGTGATCGTGTGTCAGTGAAGGATTTTAAGCTGGGGACTGATGTGGCCCTATTGACACCCTGGATAAATCTTTCAGATTACAGTTGGAAAACGGATGCTGAAGACAAGATGCTGAAGACAAAAAAAAAAAAAAAAAAGTAGTTATGAGGTTATTAAAACAAATCAGGAGAAAGATGATAGGGTTATGAACTGAAATAGTGATAGGAAAAATAAGGAAGAAAGGATAGATTCTTAAGGGAAGTATGAAGTAAAATAACCAAACTTTTTGATTGCATGGATATGGGGGAAGGGAGGTTGAGGGAAAAAAATAGTCAAATATCAGTGCAGATTTCTGATTCAAGTGACTAAGGGAATGGCAATGCCATTAAATGACATAATAAATAAGGGATATGATAGGAGAAACTGAATGATGAGGACGATAAAGAGCTTAAGTCCCATTTTGGACTTGCTGAGTTTTATAGACTCCTCAGAGCTCCAAGTAAAGGGATCCAGCACGTCAGCTGGTCTGGTGACTTGAAAACATGGCCACTGTACCTTTGATACATCTCTGTGACTGAGGGGGGAAACCCTGTTGTAATAACGAGACTCGGAAATTTGTACTAAAATTTTAAAATATTGTGTCACACATTTGCATGCAACCATACAGATTAGAACAAAGATTTTAAATTGCTTTCATAATATTTTGATTAGTGATTTTCAAAACTTCATTGATCTTGCTGCAATCCTGAAGCTTTAAAATGAATGGTATTACTTAAGTTATAAATAAGAAGTATAAATACAACAAAAGAACACAAGCTTTTCTATATTCTGGGCTCGTCCAGTGGTGTTTGGCAGGAACAAAATGTTTCACTAGGAGGTTTATAGAGGGTGCCCATTATCCTAATATGTCAGTATGGTCATATTTCTTACTGGAGACTAAAGCATGTTGTAAATTAGGAAAGACTGTGAGATTTGGAGTTATGTGGAGCATGATGGGACCTCTGGTAGGCATTTAATAACAAATACCGCCATTTTTATTGAGAATCTATGTTACAGACATTTTCACCTTATCCCTAACCCTCAACAGAATTCTGTAAAGTGGTTATTAATTTACTGATTTTAAATTTGAAGATTAAGGCTTACAGAGGTTGAATAACTTGCCCAAGGTCATTAAGTAGTAAGGACGGAATTGGAACTTAGATCTATCTGATTCTAGAGTGAGGTGGTAAGAGGCTGAACTCTGCAGTGAGACAGACCTCTGTGTGGTACCAATTCTCCACTTAAGAGCTGTGTGTGGGGCTAGTGTGACTTAGTGCCTCTAAGTCTCAGACTTTTTATCAGTAGTCAAAAGGTAGTACCAATTTAAAGGGTTATTTTTGATAATTAAATCATATACATATTCATATGCATACGTAATAGGTGATCAATAAATGGAAGTTCTCTTTTACTATGCTAATGTGTGTAGCTTATTACACAGTTATGTCTCAAAAATATTTTTGTGTTATCCCCCTATAAGAATAAAAGTTCTTCCCATTCTAAAAAGAATTAGTATTATTTTATTTGTTTTTAAAAAAGAGCATTAATTACCATGTAGAAAGGTAACCAAAATACACAAAATTACACACAAATTTTGAAATACCATCTAAATCTTTTGTTTGTTCCCCTCTACTCCCCTCTAGCACACTAAACTAGGTTCATTAAACTAAGTAACTAAGCTCCCAACAGATAAGAAGTCAATACAGGAGAAGCTTGGGAGTTTATAATCCATGAAGATTTATCAGAAGATTTAATGAAGCCACCTTTTCTTCCTTCTACTCCTCCCCTCACCCTTATCACTTAGTTATTTTTTACTGGCTGGAAACTGTAGAAACTTACAACTGTAAGAGTTCATTACTTTCAGACAATACACTATGGTGCGTTTACTATAAATAATTCACACCACACTACACTTGTCAAAAGGAATGAACAAAGTATATATCATGGTACAGAAGCCTTGATTTTTATTGTTTTTGCTCACTTACTCACTAATTCTCCAACTGCAGCTCCCTGTCACTGTGAATTAGAATGGTTCTGCTGTATACAAATATTGTATTCTGGGTAATTAGATATTGGGATAGGAGCCTCTGTAAATTACTTTAACTGGTGTCAGTACTGAAGCAAATAAGAAGTTTTTAGTTCTGTTTCTAGTTTGGGTTATTTTCTGACCCTAAATAGCCTGACATAAAGGAGTGCTTTTCTTTATCAAAGGCAGCCTTTTCAAATCTAACTGCCAGACACACTATTGAGCTATGTGTTCAATTCTAATTGGCTGAGATCTTTTCAATCTGGCAGTTTCATCCTTAATGCAGTGGATGTAAGATTACGTGTAGATCTTTTCAGTGGGTTTTCCATACTGGTGATTAGGGCAGAGGATTTGAACATAAGCAGGCTGCTGGCTATTTCTTCTGGCCAATTTAAATTGATTCATACAAGTCCTTTGTACCCC
Source organism: Camelus bactrianus (assembly GCF_048773025.1). Classification (NCBI taxonomy): domain Eukaryota; kingdom Metazoa; phylum Chordata; class Mammalia; order Artiodactyla; family Camelidae; genus Camelus; species Camelus bactrianus. Next base: position 24,030,747 of record NC_133551.1, read on the forward strand.
AGGGAAAGGGCAGAATAAATCCAAGTGAGTGAGACAGCTATGGCTACTCTCAGACGGAATAGTAGAAAAGAAGAGGGAGGACAGACTGGGCAGAGGGAATGCTCTAAGTATTGTAAAATTGGAGCTCTGAGCAGTCTAGCAGAAAAATATTGAAACTTCACCAGTAGGCTTCTGCATAGAAGCAGGGTCACCAGGAAAATTATTTCCAGGACTGACTGTGATATCTTTGGGTTAAAAAGGCTATGTAAATGGGAAGTATTCTTCATACCTGATCCCACAGGGAGCCATAGTGAGGAAACTCTTTTCCAATGGTATTTCAAAAGAGAGTAGATAACTCTTTGAGAATTCCAAAGCACTTCTGAATGTGCTGCATCAGAAAAGCTGCTAGTGTCAGCTAAACATTTTGTTTGGGATGGAAAAAAAATTGCCTTAGAATCATTCAAAGATGAGTGCTGTTATGAAAGCCTTTAGGTTTTCTGTTTAGAGGGTAGACTAGGATGAGCTTTGGGGCACATCCTAAAGTATTCCTTTTCAAATCAGCTGACCCTGGTTGTGAAGCTCTCTCTGCTCTTTCTCACCTAGGATTGGGTAGTGCACAGGGTAAACCATGACAGGGCCATGTCTACAGCATCTCTATTCCATAAAGAAAGAAACTCCAAGTAAGGTTTCAGTGCATCCTCAACTCCATCTCCAAGTTGCCCAGGAAAATCCTTAGTATGCCACATCAGTTAATTTGGTGGCTCCCTCTCTGAAGGAGAAAGAAAAGCATTTATTTATCTAAGGGAAATAGAGACAGTGCCCTGCTGGCAACATTTTAACAAGGCCATTTCAATCCTCCCTGAACACAGGAAAACAATGCAACATTTCTCTAGCAAGAGAAAACAGCAACAATTTTATTTCGTTGGTTTGACTTGCTCTGCCCTAGAACATATGCAAAACGTCCATCTGTCTCCTGAGTAGTAACACTCAATTTGTTAAAATTCATAGTAATAATGAAATGCGGCACTGATGCCTGGCACATTAGCTGAACAAATAAGGCCGACAAGCATGGCATATGTTGCAGAGACCAGCGGGTAAGTCCTCTAAGCCAAAGGATTTCTGTTGTTGTCGTCTGGTAGGAAGTCTTAGTAGCTTACACAATGATTTACTGTTTTATAAAGTGTGGAATTCCACAAAAAAAAAAAAAAAAAGTAAAACCAGTTTTCAACTATCACTCTCAATCAACTGAAAACAAACAAAGCCGACCCCTGTGAAGAGCAAGCTGTAGCAGCTACTTCTGAGCTGTCTTCCAGAAGACTAATGCTTTATAAACAGTCTTTCTCTGAAACTCAAGATTTCTTGAGAGACGCTGTCTGAGCATCACTTGGATAAATGCAATGTAACTAGAACTTAGTAAGGCCTCCTGAGGCTTTAGAATATGTTAAGATTCTCCAACTGATATGCAACTATAAAACCACCTGGACTTTCTTTTATATAGACTAGAAGGCATGTATGTGTCACAGAAATGCATACGGATATTCATCAGAAGATATTCACGTGATGGTTATTACAAACAGTACTTCTAGTAATCCCCAACTGAAAATGATCCAAGTGCCCTGAAACCGTAGAATGAATAAATAAATCATGACATAATTAAAAACATAATACCACACAAGAATGAACGATCTACAACTACCTGCAACAATATGAATGAATCTCACAAACTGTTGGTCAAAAGAGGCCAGACAGAAAGACATACATACCACAACATTTCATTTATTTAAAGTCAGAAAGAGGCAAAGGTAGTCTGTGCCCCAAGAACGCAGTGCCCTCTTTGGGGAGTGATTGGAAGACAACGTAAGTGGGGCTTTTGGGTGCTGACCAACCAAGCTCAGTTTCTTCATTAGGATGCTGAGTGAATTCAGTTTACGAAAACTCATTCAGCTACAATGTGCAAACGTGTGTGTGTGTGTGTGTGTGTTTATACAATACTCAAGTAAAAAGCAAAAAACGTAACAGGCCTGTATCTAGCTCATTCCTTGCTATTCCATGTCTGTTCACTGTCTCTAGTAAAGTAACTCCTATATCATTTCTTCACTGGCAGTCTTCAGACCTGTACGTTTTTTTTCTTTTTCCTTGTCTACTTAGCTCTTTATTTCTATCCATCAAACTTCATCTCTCCTTTCATTAATGGACTTTCACGTACTACTGCAGGCAGAAAACCTTTTAGATCAGCTTGGTAGCCTAAGAAATCTTCCAGTTTAGTAATTACTCCTTTTAAGTATGGTCTTCTAAGATTCTAGCATTTAAAGAGATAAGAATACTTCTTCACATACTTTAAACTTCCTAATAAGACAACACAGGCAACAAAATCTGATACATTTTAGCACGTGTAGTTGCAACTCTCTGATTTCAATGGCAATGCATACTGCTCCATGTCACCTGCAGATTTAAATTCTGTTGGAGTTCCTGTGTTTATGGAGAGCTCGCTTAAAGGTGTGACATAGCTTAGTAACAGTGACACAGATGCTGTTTTACCTTCTGATTGTCTCTGGTTTCCTTTCCCTTAAAATAAAGAGCTTATTATTAATAATAGTTATTTCTGAACTACTGCTATTAATGCTGAAATGCCAGTTATCAGGTATTTATTTTGTGCCAGCCACTATAGTAAGAAATTTGCATGCACTGTCTCATTTGTTCTTTACAGTCTTATGAAGTAAGAGTTGGTATTGCCCTCATTTTTCTGATGAAGCAACTCAAGTTCAGCAAGAAGAAATAACTTGCCTAAGATCAAACAACACGGCTTGATCTAAACCCAGGTGTTCTCATGTCAGAGCCCAAGTTTTCACCACTTTGAGCTCAAGTAGATTCATACTTAAGCACTAAAGATTGGCTCCATTCCTGTTTCTATTGCAGGCGTTGTTAGCAGGGTTAGAGCTGATAAATATTCCCTTTCTTTCTTTGCACTATGTTTGTTTGTAAACATTTTGAATCCACATCAAGGTTCTTCTGAGAGGTAAAGACTTCTATCTAAGAGGTAAAGACATTTACTCTAAGGAAGTAACCATCATTACCTATCACAATTTGTTTCTCCAGTGCCTAGAACTGTGATAGCTCCTTCTCTTCTCAAAACGCCAATGCCAAGAACGCCTTCAGCTCACCTGCAGCCCAGGAGTTGCCTTCCCTACTGATGATCTACTGTACTCTTTGATCCAAGTCCCCAGTGACTCAGATACAATCTCTAGAGGAAATGGGAGGGTGCAAGTCATGCAAGCAAAAAACTTATTGATGTTTGGATAAAATCTGTGCACACAGTTCAATGTTATCACCGCAGAGATGCAATGATGAAAAACATACCTTTTTCGTAAGCCCACATCAAACATGTCTGCTCATCTTTTTCACCACTAGACCTGCTTGGATCACAAGCTACCAGATTCATATCGGCTCCATTATCCAGGAGGAACTGAACCAAGCGAATGTGACCATGGTAGCAAGCAGAGTGCAATCCTATAATAGAGTAGAATGAAAAGTGTGAAAGGAGAAAAGAGGAAAACTGAACCCCCATTTTCAAAAGACAGTCATTACCACATAATAACATTGTTGCCAGACATATAAAGCGAGGGTTGACTTCTTGGACAAATAATTAATTCTATCTTTGAGCAAACAAGACTTTCTTTAAGGAAAAGAAGTATCCTATTCTAGCTGATCTTCTATATAGACTACTTTTTGCTTAATACAACTTCTAGTATTTCTACATCCACTGCAATTATGAGAAGAAATGTTAGCATCTTTGCACAAATCAAAGAACAAAGACCACAAACACGTGTTTTTCTTGAGCAGCGAACCAAGGGCAAGGCAGTGTGGTCAGTCTGTTCCTGGTAAAGACCATCGTGGATGCACAGACTATAGATAATTTAGCACAATAATGAAACTGACCAAAGTCACTCTGCTTTTTATTGTCACCATGCACTATGAATTCTAAACCATGTCACTGATAAAATATTCCTCCTCACTGGGGTTGACTACTCCCACTGACACCCCCCACCCCCGCCCTTTGAGCACACGACTATTCTTGAGCACTGCTATGCATCAGAAAATGGTGACGCTCTCATCACAGTCTTACCTGTGTGCCCATCCCTTCCTTGGTGGTTGACGCTTATGACATTCTGATCAAGAAGAAATTTAACCAGGTCAATGCTCTTACCATAGGTACAAGCACTGGAAAAATACAACATAGGGAAATTAGAGAACCTCTGTTATGGGCTGAATGTTTGTCCCTCAAATTAATAGGTTGAAGCCCTAAGTCCCATAACCTTACAATGTGACTATATTTTAAAGAGGTACAATTTACAGAGGTAATTAAGTTAAAATGGAATGACTAGGGTGAGCCCTAATCAAATGTGACTGGTATCCTAATGCGAAGGGAAGATTAGTACACAGATGCACAGAGGGACAATCCAGTGAAGACAGGAGAAGGTAGCCATCTGCAATCCGAAGAGAAAGGCATCAGAAGAACCCAAACCTGACACCTTGACTTTGGATTTCCACCCTTCAGAACTTCATTTCACTAATCCTCTCATATAGACAATCTTCTGGAGGTGACAATAACCCTCTGATTATAGTTGGTTTCAATCTGTGTGCACAGAGTAGTAAAAAGATTTGAAAACTAGCCTGAGGGGTCAGCCTTAACAAGCATGACCTAATGGGGAAAGAGGACACTTAGTAACCGCACATATCAGTTCTTCCAATTGTCCCCCTCAGGGATGAATTCCACTCATCCACTTTGACTGGGGGCATGATCTGAAGAGTTCTTGCATTTGTTCTGTAACAGAGTGCATAGAAAACAGACAAAATATTTTGGTACTAGAACATGAAGATGTATATAAACAGGATGTGGAATTAGTTGGGTGTTTAATACATGATTTTCTAGCCATAAGACTCTTTGGCAAGTTACTTAGTTTTCTGGAGCCTCAATTTTCTCATTGGTAAAAGAGGGATAGTAAATCCAACTTCATAAAATGGTTATGAGGAGGAAATGCGATAATGGATGCCAATCATCCAGCATATATTTGCTGCTCCAAAAGTGGTAGTTTACTTCATCTCCCTTTTGGCTGACCTTTTTGGTTGATAAGAAAAATATGGAAATCCAAGTAAAATTTGACAAGTTGATGCCTGATACAGAAGCACAGGCTTAATTTTAGTTCAGTATGAAAAAAAAAATGAGACCCTCATTTCTATTATTTACCAGGGCAGTGCAAACACTGCATAAACAACATATTAGTCTTGACTACATTTTTAGAGGTTGCAAACTAGCCAAAAAATCTGTAATATGATGGGTAAATGGTCTTACATTCAAGGTTTACTATATTTTTACTTTTATAAGCAAAACAACAATCTGTTAAAAGTGAGAGTTTTAAATTTGATGAAACATCTGCCTTCTTCTTGGACATTTTAGGGAGTCATGACTCTGAGCTTCTAGCAAAATTTTCCCTCTTTCTTCCTTTCTACCATTCTCTCTCTCTCTCCCTGTCTCTCTGTCTCTGCCTCTCTCCTTCTTTCTTTGTTGCAACTTTTCCAAACCCAGCTGCTCCTTCAGTGTGCTTTTCCAGAGCACACTGTAAAGGACTCTCATGGATTCCTAGCAAGGAGCAAATGCCTTCTTAGGTATCTCAGTGGCCACCCTGACTAAGCTGTTACAGGCTGACAGATGGATGTCTTAGATAGGTAGATACATTTGCACATAAGGTTTAAGTGGTAAGGAAAAAATGTCACATTTGATGCTGATGAATTCTGGTAATGAGATTCTTGTCGGAGGAGGATTATGGGCACTGCCCCTTTTGGCAGCTTTCTGCAGAGTGAAGTGGAATAGAAGCAATATGCTTACAGATGTTGATATGCTCGTTGCCTTGGCAACATCAGTCCCTGTCTCTGTGGCTGCTGCCAGGAAGGCAGCATCTGGCTCTGGCCCCATCTGTTGTACTGACTGCAGCATCTGCCTCTACCTTTTCTTCTGTGCATCTAGCTTAGGCTCCTTGTCCTCTGCCTCCCCTCTGCTCTTGCTCTCTGATTGTAACATCTGCCACTATTCATTCTTGCTTCATGTACACAACTGCAGGTGTCGTAGGGTGTTAGCTAAGTTTAGTGGCCATTGCACTTAAATATTCTTTTACCTGTGAAAAGCCGTCTCACTGAAGATGTTTTCTTTAGTCAGACTTTCTATTCCTGATATTTGGATGATTTCCTTGGCGACTTCAAATCTGCCATTGTAGCATGCCCTAGAGGTAAAGAAAATATTTTGAGCATAGTAAGAAGGTATACACAGTATAACTGGAGTCCCCGTGGAACTGCATATAATACTCACAGGTGCAAAGGGGTGTCTCCATAGATGTTAACAACATGTGGCTGAACTTCTAAATCGGTCTGGAGCAGGTACTTCACAATATCGTGGTGCCCGAAGCGAGAACAGAAGTGGAGTGGGACGTGATCTTCATTGTCCTGAGCATTCACTGCCATCAGCAAGAAAGGAAAAGGTATGCTATCTGAAATCCTCTCTCTCTGCCTTCTCATGTGTAGTATCAGGGATTTTTCTAAGTGCCTCAGAGACTCCTGGAACTTGCCAATTAATGATAATAATAAATGAAATTAAGCACAACCATTTAAAAAGTTATAATTCTATTCTATAGCCATTTACCACATTAAGCAGGCTTTCTTCTAGCTCCCATAAATCTATAGAATGCATCTAGTCAAATCTGCCTTGCACAATGGAATAGTTCAGGAAACCATGAAGTATGTAAAAGGTACTCATGGCCTTATTTCCACAAGTATCTCCTTTCAAAGTGATCTCCCCCAGAAGATATTAAAAATTTCAGATGCTGGACAGAGCACAATTCACCCCCAATCTGGGCTCAATAGTTTAGGGTGGGGCCTAGCACTCTGTGTGTTTACAACGCTAGTTAGGAGGTTCTGACATCCCCCAACCTGAGAAATGTCCTACTAGGCACTATGAAATGACAAGCTTTAGAGTGAGGCAGACCCCGCTCATTGTATTACCTTAGACAGTGATCTAACATCCCGTTGTTCACTCCGGAGTGGACATTTGACCTTCTCTGTCCCATCCAGCCTTAGAACCTCTTCTGACAATCCCTATACTGAAAGTGCTGACTAGAGGCCAAGATCACGTCCTCTCACTGAGGCTGCCAATGTGCTTCCCAAGCCTCCTTTGCAGTTAGAGCACAGCATTAGTAGAGGGTGACCATGCATTCCAGTTTAGGCTTGTTATCCTAGCAGAGTTCTTAGCAGGGCCCTTTCACTTTTGACAGTGCCTGGTTGGACACTTTCCTATCGGCTCCTCCAACTGACACATTATATCAGACTCTAATGTCAGATCTGATGACACACAAAGGCTGAGTCTGTCCAATCTTGGCAACACAGCAGTGGTGGAGTAGCTCCAACTCACTTCCAGTGGTAGTGATTCCAGGAACAGACTGGATGCCAGAAACACAAGTATTGGGTTGTGTGTGTGTGTGTGTGTGTGTGTGCCTAGCAGGAGTGTCTTTGAAGGACTAGTTTTGCTGTGTAATTTTTGGACATCATTTCTTGCTGTGAGAATTCCAAACCCAGCTTTCTACCCTGTCCTGGGGAAGAGTCCGTGTGCTTACTGACATCCTTTAATACATCCCTTTTGTCCTTACATTAGCAGGATTTAGTTTTCAATTCTCACAAATAAGAACACTTGACTGACACATAGTCATTCCTTGACAACTGCTAAATGATCAGTTTGCACCAAGCACCGTGCTCAGTACTAGAGATACTGACTTCTTATCAGTAACAATGAATGTAACAATATTATTGTTGCTGCAGGAATGCTGAAAGGATTGAAGGAGATCATTTCTGGAAAGTACCCAGCGTGATGCCTGTCACATAGTAGACACTTAATAAAGCAGTCTACCCTCCCTTTTTTCTAATTTCCCTCTTAGAAATTTGCTAAGTGCTAAGGCCAATAAGCTACAAATGCATAGAGTCTACACCCTCAGATGATTTACAACCTAGTTGAATAGTCAGTAATTATAGGCCTGGAGTAGTAATAAATGAACACCAAACTGGTGTATTCTGGATCTGCTTTAGCACAATTTTTAAAGCTAAAAATAACTGGATCAACTGCTCTATAGCTGTTTGTTTACGTTATTACTTTGTCCATCTGTACAGGGTGCATTATTCAAAATAGAAAATAATAGTCCTTAACAAGCCCCATTAATTCTCATTCTTAAATATAGCTGTAATAGAAATTACCCATAGACACAAAAGAATTGAAGGAAATAATTTTTCTTAAATGATGAATAGGAAGGGGGAAAAAAAGCAAGATAATAGTTTATTTTTAAAAATGCAAATATAATCATCATTTAGCATTTAATGAAAATTGATTTAGGCTTTATAACCACTATATTTGTAGACAATGATTCTTATTTTACTATCCTGCAAGATCTTAAGCCAAAGGGAAATCTTTAACAAAGTTACTGAACTCCTCCTCCCAAGGCTGTTACTGAAAAATAAACCTTTGAACCTTTTCTATTAATGAGTGGCTCAGAAGGACACACTTCCTTCAGAAGAATGCGCCTGGTTGTTTTGATTGTCTTCCTTTTAAAGATACTTTTCCTTTGTTCACATTCTGTTGAAAGCCAGGGAAAGTCAATAGCATGAGTCAATGCTTGAGAACAGTCGGGAGCCTAGGGCATCAGGAGGTCACGTAAGAGTTCCTGAGGTTCAGAGGAGACATTGTAAAGCAGAATGCAGCACAATATTCCATTAATTCATAATTTTCCTTTGGCCATCCCTGACCCCACCCAACATTACTCTTCTCTAGTTGAATCAATACACTTCAAAGTAGATTATTTACTTGGTGAATTACCTGCAGTGGCCTAGATATTCTTCCCATCAAAGAAGATATAAATATCAACCAAAGGGACAAGCCAGGAAAAATCTGGATCAGACATGGGGTTTACATATATACATCTGTATTTCTGCTTCAGTCCTTGTGATATCTTGCTTTTGCCTTGGGCCAATTTGCAAAGAAAAAAATGTATGCATTATCATGTATCTTATCTGAGGAAAATTGAATGTATGAATGATATTCTATTTGCTCTAACTTAATACCTTATTGAGAGATTTAAATAAGAGAGAACTTCAAGCAAAGGAATACATGTAAGTCATTATCAGAAAATACATGGTGATTAGTCTTCTACTTTGAAGAGAGTATGTGTTCAGTAATGTCTTTTGAAAGAAAGATTGGAAGAGTGGGTAGGTAGATGGGTGCTACTTCTTGTTTCTTTCTGCTTATTGCTCTTAAAGATAAAATAAACATTTCCATATTAACTCAGCAATGTAAGCACATCCCACTAGCTCTCTAAAACAACTCCCAAGCGTGTCTTAAATAAACCTTTCAATAACAAATCTGCGTGATAGATCTGATAAGACATATTTTAAAAAATAAATTACTTCTCCTTACTGACCGTGCCCTGGAAATTTTTGTGACTTTCTCTAATACCTCATTCCATATTAAAATAATTACAGTATTTAACATTCAGGTGACAAACATTAATAAGTTTTGAATTTAAAATTTTCCATTTTTAACTTTATTAAAATCATAAATTGTAAGAACTGTATCTCTAGTTTCTTCTTGTGGAGTCTAGGAATATTTTGACCTTTTCAATCTCATTCAAAAAGCATCACATTTCTCCTTTTTCATTGCCCTGTGATGTACAAGGAAGAAGACTAGAGACTTAAAACATACATGACTAAATAGGTCAGTCTCCCGAGCACGCTGAACATGCTTTCAGAATCCCATTTTGGCTAATTCTGTAACCCGAATTTATTTTCATTTGTGACATTCTGTTACCACGGAAACATACAATAAATTCTAGATTTCAAATTGTGCTCTTCTGGGGTCATTCATTTACTCTTACCCTTGTGTCCATTTAACCACAGGCAAGGTCCAGATCTAAAATAAATCATCTGGAGGCTTAGCTACATTTTGGAATAAGTGAACTCACTGGTAATAAATCTTGTGCAGTGTCCATTAGCACAAAAGATATTCTGGTTTATCCTCTGCAATTGGCTGAAGTGCAAGAGGGACTTCAGTATCAAATGTGTATTGGAAGAAAATAAAAATACTTAAAAATCTGAGTCATGTTGTCTCTTGATTTTTACATGATTGAGCAGGAGGCACATAGTGCTTGTGTGAGTCAGAAAGAAAATGTTAAAAATTGTATCATATGAGGCTGGTGTGTATGGGGAATACGGGCACAGTACACATTTCAGTGCCTTTTGTAGAAGAGTCCTTTGATCCTGGAGACATGCTGATCATAAATGACACTCATTTTGACACCACTGAGCTTTGGAGTTGTGCAGAGGAATAAAAAGCTGGGGTTGACACTGATAATAAAGGGAAAATGTGACTAGTTCTTGACCCCTTGGAAGAGCGAGGCAGTTTCAAAAACAATTATGTGTTCGGTGATTCAAATGGGTGTACCTCTGCCTATTCTAAACCAACAGAATCAAAGAGACTGCTTAAACAAGGTCCGAGGAACAGCGTTCCTTGCATCTTGACAACACAGGTTATTTATGATAATACCATAGAGAAGGTTCCTGAGATATCGCATACTGGCTCAGAAAATGATACAAACTGTGTTTGTCAAACATTACCAAATAAGATGGCTCTGTTTCCAACATGGTAACAGAAATGTCCTAGCCTCTTGCCATTGTTGTCTCTGGGAGCCTTTGTGTTCTCCTTACATGTCGGTGAAAATATTGATTAGTTTTATTAACTGAGTATCAATCTAAATTTTGAAGCAAGGCAATGTCAGTTCTAGAGCTTTGACAACCTCGTGCTTTTGGAAATGTGCATCATTTCTGCTGCAAAGGCCAGCAGCTCTTACAGCTGGGCTTTTAATTAGGTCTCTTGGGGGTCAACGGAAGAATGCTGGATATGCCTGAGAGAATTTAACGACAAGATGTAACTCTGAGTGAATCTGTGTCAAAAAATAAAGTTTGTGAAAAAGAGAGGGAAAAAAAGAGAAAGGAATTCTTTTTCAATACTTTCAATCAATTTTCCAAAATTCATTTTATAATTAAAAAAAACAAAAAGTTGCAGGAAACCCTATTCTATTAACTGCATCTAAAATCTGTGTTTTCTACAGTTTATTTTTTCCCTCAACCAGATCACTCTAAGCGCTATTTCCATTAAAAATAACAGTAATATCAAATACTAAGTAGGATGTGGGGAGCAACAGGAACTCTCATGTGTAGCTGTGGGAGTGAAAAATTATATTTTGGAAAACTATCTGAAATTTCCTAAAAAAGTTATACATGAGCATACCCTTTGATCCAGCTATATACCCCCTACACACTCCCCCGAGAGAGATTAGGACATATATCCTCAAAAAGAATTGAGTAAGAATGCTTCTGGCAGCTATATTCACAAAAGTCAAATACTAGAAACATTCAAACTTCCATTAAAGGGAGGATGGATAAACAAATTATGGAAAATTCACATAATCTTCAGTAGTAAAAAAAAAAAAAGAGCAAATTATGATTCATGCAACAACATGGATAAAAGTCAAAATCATCTTGTTGATCAAAAGAAGGCAGTTGCAAAATTATATTAACTTTAATAACAGAAAAAACTAACCTCTGGCAACAGAAGCCAGGATACTGACTACCTTGGTGGTGAAAGCTATTTACTAAAGTGGGCACAAAGGAATTTCCAGAGTTCAACTTTCCAGATAAAATATTTTCAACTTTCCAGATGAAAATATTCTGTATCTTCATCTAGGTGGCTTTTACACAGGTGTATCCACAAGTAAATATTCACTTAAGTCAATATTCATTCAGATTCGAAAATTTTGCTATATGTAAATTTTACCACAATTAAAAAAAAAAGATTAGTGAATAACAACAAGTGGGAATAATTTAATAAAACCCCTTTACTTTTACTGGAGCACCCAATACAGTAAGAGTTGAACTAAACTATGTAAAGAAGGGTTAACATACACGTTTAATTAATACATTAAAAATAATAAATTATAACTTGTGGAACAAGTTAGTATATGAGTACAGGATTAATCAGCTTAAAGATTATCCTCTAGTAAATAAGTTAAGTAGAAGTAAAAAGTATATATAAATTGAGAGACAGCAAAGTTCTTCTACCATAATCTTACCATCTGCTTTGTGGCCTTCTTCCACCAGGAGTTTTGCAATCTGAAAGAATCCCTTTGCAGATGCTAGGTGGAGGGGCCTATCTCCAACTTCACCACTTACATTCACATCAGCACCAAATTTCAAAAGGAGGCGGGTTACCTAAAGGATCCATTCATTTGAAATTAGTATCAAATGTCAAACAATAAGGCAATACTTTTAGCAATATGGAAGAAGACATGTCATTAAGTCCTTATCTTAGATAACTTTTGCCTGAAAATAACAGAAAATCCTAACTCTGCCAGCCTAAACAATAAGGAATTTATTTTTATGTCAACTAACAAGAAATCCAAAACCGGGACAATTTCAGGTTTGGGTCTTCAGTGTACATAAATAGTCTTCTCTGAAGTCATCCATAATCTTCTCTGAACAATCTTTTCTAAAGTCTCCTTCTGGCCAAAGCCAGCACTGTTTCCTAGATTACTGATCTTCACAGCAACTCCATGCATAGGTCACCAACTGCCATCTTGCTACTGGCGTTCTGGGTCCTTTTCTGGATTTGTGAGTAAATGGGATATAGCTACACTAGCCCTGAGCATTTTCCCAAACCAGCGGAGATTCACATCCAAAAGGCCAGAGAGAAATGAAGTAATCCACAACTTAGGAGCTTGCAGGGGTTGTTTCAGGTAATTTACGGGATTTCTTCAAAATATTTACCTATTCCCTTAGGAGCCTTCCAAATAATTTCTCTAAACCTGACATTGCCTCCCCTGGGAATTTCAGAAGTCATCACAGGGATCCCAAGAGATAAGTTAGGATGCACTTGTACCATTAAAACAACAGCTATGGGAGGACACTTCAAATGTCTTGACCACTGAGGTTTCAGCATTAAGGTGGCAGCAAATAAATATATCATGGGGAAAAACCTTTCAAGAACGTGGCATACATTTGATAGCAATTCTAGGCAAAAACTTAGCTGGGTGGAATGTGGGGAGGCGTCCTATTGAGTGTCGTCGGTAAAGAACAAGGATTGGAAATCAGGCTTCTACTTATTGGTAATGTCATCTTGAATAAATCATTTGGCCTCTTGAAATTCAGTTTCTTTGTTGTTAAGATGGGAATGATATTAGTTCTACCTCACAGAGTTTTCATGAGAATTAAATAAGTTATCACACATGAAGCATTTAGAAAAGTGCCTGATCCTCAATAAACGATGGCAGAAGTGGTAGCACCAACGTGGAAAATGTGCATTTTACCCCTTGGTCGACTAATGGACAGACCGATACTTAATTCAGGAGAAATCTGAACAGTAGACATTTAGTCTCAAGAACTTTGCACTCCTAAGCAGATATTTCCATGTACAGACTTCATAAATTCTGATTATGTGACTTTATAATGGACAGATTTAAACTATCTTTGAAATCGATTGTCTATTAAGCACTATTATCATATGCCTAGGAAATATTGCTCTCGGTACGAGACATCTACTCTTCCACTTAAAAATAAGTAAATAAACAAACGGCAAGGAACCTGGCACATTAGGCACATTTCTATATCGAATGCACCATTCTCCTGTCAGCATATTTCAGCCAATGACAATAGCGACCACAAATTACTTCCATGCTGCCTCTGCGCACAGAAAGTGAGTCTCTTATAAAAGGGCCCTCCACAGTTTAGCATAATTTTATAAGACTGTGACTATAAGCTCAGGGAAAGCAAACAAATTTAGCACTCCACACCACATGCATAGACGCTCTATGTTTCTGCTGGGTGATGAGGTTAATCATCCAAGAGGATGACACTACGAATCACATGCATTGGGCACATCCTGTCTGTGCCTGAAGTCAGGAAAGTTGGGAGTTTTTTCATCACCTGAGCTTTTTGGACTCCGTACTTTCAAAAGCACTTTCAGTGCCCAGCTCTCCAGTGCACTCCAGTGCACTCTGAGCAGCACATCAATGAAATGAGCAATCTTCCCTAGCCATAGGTCACGCTTCACAGGTCTGAGAGTGTCCGGGCATATGCCAGTCAGCAAAGAAATAAAGGCACAATGACGAGAACAGCACAGAGACACAAGCAAGTTTGATTTTCAACCTGGGATCCTCAGGCAGTGCAACGGCATGACCTCTACGAAGGTAAAAAGGTGTGATTCTACTGCACAACTGAGTGAGACTAGAGATCTAGAGATATTAAATGAGGAAGAGTGAAAAAGAGATGTTAAAAGAGCAGCTAAGTTTTGGTTCTCCAATTGCATTTGCATTTCTGTTTTATTTGGTCCTATCGAGTTCCTTGGGTACAGCTAAAAGATGGTGTTTGAAAGCAGCACACAAAGATCTTGTCTTTCAATATGTTGAGGCTTAAAATCAATGGACTTTGGGATGATAGCACCTGCCCTTGAATTCTAGCTCCACCACTTAAGTAAATGGCCTGGACTTCATGATCTGTCTCACTGGTAGAAGAGGGATAATAAAAGGCTCTTTGGTACAACAGAATGAATACAGGCTTTGGGATCAGACAGACCTGACTACGTATTCCAGCTCTTCTCCTTTCTGGCTGCATGACTCTGGCATGCTACCTGACCTGAGTAAGCTCAATGTGCTTATCAGTGCGCAACGCTGATAAGGAGGGGCAAATAACTGCTAATTTTAGGACTGTGGCAAACTTAGGGAAAAAAAGAAGTCCACATAAAGGTCTTAACACAGTGCCTGTCCCATAATGTGAGCTCACTCATGTGGTAACTCTTACTAAGCTCATAAGGTTGTCATGAAGGTCAAATGAAATTATTTATTGAATAAAGATATATTGTTGACTTAAAAGTGTTCTATACATGTTATCATTTTATTACAGATTATCAAATTTTATAAATATGTACCTATTGTCCAACTATATATTTAAAGCAAATTATATATTTAAAGCACACTTAGTGATTATTTTTCAGTTTATCTAGGTTATTCCATATATTAGCTCCTCATTACCACTGTAGCAATTACCACAAAATTACTGGATTAAAACAACATTGTTAAAAAAAAAAAAAAACAACATTGTTATTATCTCACGGTTCTGGAGGTCAGAAGTCTAAAATCAAAGTGTTGGCAGGTTACATTCCCTCTGGAGGCTTTCATTTCTTACTCTTCCAGCTTCTGCTGGCCACCTGCATTCCTTAGGTTGTGGTGCCTTCTTGCATCGTTTTAACCTCTTGCTTCCATTGTCATATTTCCTATTACTCACTCCGATTTTATGGACCCTTGTCATTTCATCAGGTCCACCCAGATAATCTAGGATAATCTCTCCATTTCAAGATCTTTAACTTGGTCACATCTACAACGTCTCTTTTAAGGTCACATTCACAGGTTCCACAGGTTAGAATGCAAACATATTTTGGTAGACATTTTTTAGCCTACCACATCCCAGATTAGCAGAAAAGAAGAAACCTAGATTCTGAAAGTCACTTCTTTTCAGAGAACTTTTGGAATGGCCTTTATGATTTGTTCTATTGTTACTGTCATTAGCATCATCACAGTGGCATTCATTACATTTATTGAGCAACTTGCCAAACATTTTAATTTTAATATCTCATGGTAACAGCAACCCTATGAGATAGGTACTATTAATGTTTTCTCCACTTTATATATCAAGAAACTGAGGGTCAGGGATATTATACAACATACACATGGTCAAAAAGCTAGACATTTTTTTCAAATTCAGGCTGATTCTTATGGCTGCACACTTAGTAGTATACTCTCCTGCCTCTTGTGTACTTTGTCAGTAAAAACGAATAACTCAGCAGCTGCAATGTTTCTGTGGATCTGCAAAAGCTCCACAAGGGTGGAACTGATGAGGAAGACGGCAAAAATAATTAAAAAGATACCTTAAATATCCTTTCTTTGAAGCTAGGACAGTTCAAGAAAAGCCTAGAGCACTTAAGTAATCCCCCAGGCTTTGGAAATGCTACTGACTTACCTGTTCGTGCCCATAGTGTGCTGCGATGTGCAGCGGAGTGAAAAACACTGCGTCTTGAACGTTGACATTAGCTCCATGTTGCAGCAGCACGTCAGCAGCCTGGACAAGAACGAGAGTTGGGTTAGGAGACTCACCGGGGACATCTGCCCATCGAAGTTCATTTTACAACCATAATGCACAGCTGTTCTTTGGGAGTCACATCCTACAACACGATTTTCTTCCCTCTCCCGTCTCTGAAAATTGCAATGGCTTGCTTTGGCCTAGAAAATAAAAACCAACCCCCTTACTATGGCATTCAAGGCCCTCTCAATCTGATGGCATCCTTTTAAATGGATTTCCCATAACTCTCTTTCATAAAGCCAATTGTATGATTGAACTGCCCTCCATTTCCTGCTGTTCTGAGTCTTTGTTCATTATTTCCTCTGTCAGAATTTCTCTTCTGCCCAATCTACGGATGTCCAAACCCAAGCTAAATGCCATCTCCTCCAAGATTTCTTTAATTTTCCTTCCTCTGTTGCCAACCAAGTTGCTGAAATTAAGTCTACCTTCTTTTTAAATCTCATATAACTTTCATGCCATTTAGAACACTTAACATGTACGTGCATGCTTTTCCATCCCTCCTAAAGAACAAATTCTTTAAGGACAAAGAGAATATCAAATTCGTCTTTACAATCCTACCCTGGCATGTTGCCATGGAAACAGTAATTATTCAATAAGCACTTGTTGCATGAATGAATGAACAAGTGGGGAAGAAAAGAAAAAAACCTACCGGGAGCTATTGACTGACCCTTCAGATTTCCCATCTCTAAGTCCCTCTTCTCTGGAAAACTGATTGAAATAATTTCCTAATGCATTCTCTATTCTTCAGTTGATAAAATAACCTACATTTGGGAAACTTTTCAAAAGTCTGATAGACTTAGAAGAGAAAACGTGAGGACGGGATCTAAGAGCTCAGGGAACACCTCTTCTGTTCCTGTACACAAACTGCCTCCTAAATCAACTTTTCTTGCCTGTTTAAATCATAGCCCTTCAGAAATGGAGCAGCTCATGGACACACAACAAACTACTAGGTTTTTAAGAAGAATTTGAGAATCAGAGGAATTAAGACATTTCTCAAAGTGATGGAGCAAGTCAGTGTCGGCGGGGAAGTAAATCCCTAGTCTCTTACCTCAAGCTTTGTTTCTGAGTGCTCCACAGTTTTAAATAGTCCATTCATTCAGTCATCCATGTATCCATGTACCAGCACACAATTTATTGAGCACATGTGAGCTAAAACTATGTTATTTTACATGCTTATTCTCACAATTTATTCAGTCACTGGGATCGCATTAGAACTGACTGTAATTGTCATACAGTTATCAAAGAGACAAGGAATTCTTGTTGTAATATCTGAATTTCTGGTGGGCTCAAAAGTATAATAAGCAGGTGTATAGGTTTATATGCATTCCGTACAATGCTTTTGCCGATATTTGGATATTGCTGACTAACGATCAATAGAATACACAATGTGTACAGTGAGTTGTTTTTCTATTAAAAAACTAAAACAAAAAAACACTTATTGAGGGCATATTACGTATCAGTCCTTGAACCAACTGCATAAATAACTGGAGTGTCTCTGTCTCACCCCAAAACACAGAAAGGTAGGTGTTACTTTCCCATTTTAAAGGTGAAGAAACTGAGCCTCGGGGAGGCTATGTAACTTATTTGAGGTCATACAACTAGTAAGAAGCAGAACTGGAATTCAAATTTAGGTCTGTTTGACTTGAAGTTTCCATCAGGCCTCTCCTGTGACCTTGATCTCATTAACACTAACCTTTAAGTAAATGAACTAACTGCCTCAATCTCAGGTAAGAAGGAACTTTCTGTCAGTAGAAGCTTTGTAGACTGAGCTCAGAAATGAACGCTGGAGCCATTTATATCAAACGCCTGGTATCTTAAACGTCACGTGCCTGGGAGTTCAATCTTAGGAACCTTTAAAGGAGGTCACAAACGATCAAGGTAAATGAAGCTTTTTACAATTTCTCTCATTTTAAATATAGCATAAAACAAAGTAGACAGCATGCCTTTTTATTGTAAAAATGACTCTTCAAATGTTAACACAGAGAGCCAATTTCTTAGGCTTGGTTCCAGAACTTACTTTCATTCTCAAAGATAACGACCCTTAGGCTTCAACAAATAGTCCAAAGCAATTTTTTTTTCCCTCCTAAATTTGCACTTATCCAGTCGTTCAGAAGGTCAATCCTTTGGCTGAGCATTCATTAATTATGAAGTGTTGGCCTTCAGAGAAACTGTCAAAATTTAAGTTTTAATGAAACCACACAGAGTCATTATTGAACTGTAGGCTTTATTTAGTTTGTTTTAAAATTCAAGGAAATATTTAACCATTGAGAGCAATGTTCACTGGAATTATCTGAATAATTTCACATGTTACTTATATGAGTTGAATGCATTTATTCATTCTTATGATATTTGGAGTCACGATGGGGAGTGTGTTCCCTAGCAATCTTACAGGACTATAATGGAATGCTTGTGATGTACCAATGTGCCTGTCATGTGGCTAAGACAATGGACTCATATTAATGTTTAGGCTGGAACCTATGTCTATCAGATCATTTTAACCATGCTTCCCCCACTACAGAACCTGAAAGGGCTGATGGAACTGGAGGCTCAGCTCCAATCCCAAACTCCCAGCAATTCCAATCCCAACTCCCAATCAACTTCACATGCTTTCCACTACACAAAGCCCCATGATGTCACAAACTGTCTATTTTACGCACCACTATGCTAGGTACATAATAGGCATTCAAGTAATTATTGAATTTGACTGTATTTCTAGTTAAAAAATAATAGGATTATATCTCTACCATCAATCATCAGGGAATTTAAACATTAATAATTAGGATATACCATAATGGAAAAGAATACGAAAAACAATACATATATGTGTCTCTCTTTACATATACAGCGCGAGAGAGAACTGAATCACTTTGCTGTGTACTGGAAACTAACACGTTATAAATCAACTGTATGTCAATAAAAAAATAAATCCAGAAAAATAAAAATGGCTTAAATGGTAAAAAAAAAAAATAGTAGGGATCTAATTATGTGATAGAAATTTTAAACAATTCAATTCAACAAATGCTTTTGATTATTCATTTCAAATTAACCTTTAGCAAATCCCAAGGGCCTGTTCCATGCCAGGATCTGTGGCTGGAGTTTTACTTACATTAGCTCCTTAAGATTTTTACAGGACATAAAGTTTTATTGTTTTAAATTTTTTGAGTAAATACATAGTTCTGATTCTTTGCCTCAAAAACAATAACAAAACTACTAGTGAAATTGTATACCAGGAACAAGTCTTATCACAAAAAGGATATCTTAATAATCTTTAAACTCTTTAAAGAAATGAACTTTATCATACTTAGAATTCTTTGTATACTTTTCAATTTATTTTCATGTTTTTTTTCAATGTTGCATTAGTTTCTGGTGTACAGCATACATATTCAGTCACACATATATATACAGTCATATATATATACATATATATATACATTTTCTTTTTCATTACAGGTTATTACAAACCATTGAATACAGTTCTCTGTGCTATACAGTATATACAGTAGGGGCTTGTTGTTTATCTTATCTGAAAATAGTAGTTTGTATCAGCCAATCACAAACTCTCAGTTTATCCTTCCTCCCTTCTTTCCCCTCTGGTAATCATAAGTTTGTTTTTTATGTCTATGAATCTCTTTCTGTTTTGTATATAAGTTTGTTTGTGTCACTTTTTTTTAGATTTCACACATATGTGATATCATATGATATTTGTCTATCTCTGACTGACTTACTTCACTTAGTATGATAATCTCTAGGTCCACTCATGTTGCTACAAATGACATTATTTCATTCCTTTTTATGGCTGAGTAGTATTCCACATACCACATTTTCTTTATCCATTCATCTGCCAATGGACATTTAGGTTGCTTCCATGTCTTGACTATTGTAAACAGTGCTGCTGTGAACATCGGGGTGCATGTGTCTTTTCAAATTGGAGTTTTCTCCAGATATATGCCCAGGAGTGGGATTAATGGATCATACAGTAACTTTATTATTGGGTTTTTAAGGAACCTCTATACTGTTCTCCATAGTAGCCCCACCAATTTACATTCTCATCAACAGGGCTAAGAGGGTTCCTGTTTCTCCACACCTTCCCCAGCATTTATTGTTTGTAGAATTTTTGGTGATGGCCATTCTGGCCAGTGTGAGGTGATACCTCATTATAGTTTTGATTTGTGTTTCTCAAATAATTCGTGATGTTGTATCTTTTCAAGTGCCTGTTGGCCATCTGTATGTCTTCTTTAGAGAAATGTCCATTTAGATCTTCTGCCCATTCTTTGATTGGGTTGTTTTTTGATATTGAGCTGTGTGAGCTGCTTGTATATTTTGGAAATTAATCCCTTGTCAGTTGCATTGTTTGCAAATATTTTCTCCCATTCTGTAGGCTGTCTTTTTGTTTTGTCTATATCATACTTAGATTTGTATGCTGACATATATATCAGTATTATTATTATTATTAAAGAAAGAAGATTCAAATATGGGCTGGTACCTTGATATCTTTTATTGATGGAATGATAAGCACCACAAAGTGCCATCCCTCAAGTGGTTGTTTTAGGAACACAAAATGGATCAGAGATCTTTATTTTGATGGCAGGGAATTACTATTACTATTACATTACCCTTTAAAGGTATTTTTATTTGCCAGTTGATTCATGAAAAGAACCAGAGTCTCTTCAGTTTCCAGGTTGTAATTTAAACATGTATTCACACACATTCTGTTTTTACTTCCTAGAAAGCCTCTGTTCTCTTTCTCTGCCTACAACATCCCAGCCTCAAGGCCAAGCTCTGTTCTGGTTCTCTTTGAGAATCTTCCACAAATACTTTAGAGTATTGATCACTTCTTTCTCTAAATGCTTATACTATTTGTCCTCACAATTCAATCTTTGCATTAATTATCACTGTAGGTAAACTGGTATTACATAAAGTTTTAAACATTTTTTTTTCATGTTTTAGACTTGTCTCAATGAAGGGTGAGAAGTTTTCACTCCAGCTAAAAAGATTTTTCACCTGAGGCACTGGGATTTAATACTTCCAACTGAAATAGTCAGACCTTATCATTTAAAATTCCAGAGATTTAGAAAGCAATGCCTAGAAGAGGAAAGACCCAAATTGTCCTCGCAGGCTGAATGTTTCTCCTAAAGGATGACTTTAATTTATTGACTTGGTCCCATTTAGCTCCCACTCTGACCTTCATCTTATGAAAATCATTGGCAGTGATGAAGAAGAAAAAAATGACCACTATCAATAGGAACTAAATGTCCCATGGAAGAAAAATAGAATAAGGTAAATTCTACATGGAATAAGACGGCAATCAATCTAAGTTGAAATTACCAAAATTAAATATAGTGTCTTATACTTAGTAGACCTTCAACAAACATCTACACTTTGAAATTAAATTTTTCTTTGCTTTAAGTGATATCTCATTTCCTGTGACTTCTTTGGAGTCTTCCTCAAATTCATACTGATGTCTCCCTTAGGGTTCATAGTTTGCATAAAGCCAGAGTTTTCTCTTCTGTATGTTTTTATCTAATGTTTATTATTGAGACTTAACGCGAGCAGAAAGGGAAGCTATCTGGGGATAATACCCGTTTCCATTTAGTGGGAAATCTGTATTAGCAAACTTTTAAAGGAAAATGTTTTCCAAAGTTTATGCCTCATGAATTCAAAATGATCCCAAAGATGTTAATATGCAAGTTGATGTAGATTGGATATTTTTCAGTTATTATCAGTTCTGATTTTTAATAACTAGTTCTCAATTGCGTCCCCTCACTCAAACCATCGCCCTCTCTCTTAAACTTTCCAGATGATCTTCTTCTGAGATAGTCTACACCTTTTGTCCACATGCCCTCACCTTCTATTCACTCCTCAACCCACTACACTCTGGCTTCAAGCCTCACCACTCCAGGGAAATTTCTCTGGAAAATGATATCAAAAGTCTCCTAACTGCCCATTCCATTGGACACTTTTGGCCTTTTCCTTATTTTAATATCTCTCCAGTATTTGTTACTGTTTGTCTGCTCCTTAAGATCCTATCTTCCCTTAGACTGACTGACGCCCGCTGAGTGTGATTGCTACCTCTCTGCTGATTTCTTATTTCTCCTCTGCAGAGGAGACTCTGTTCACCTCTTAACTGCTTCTTAAGTGTTGCCTTTTCCTCACTTGTGTTTCCTTTTGATCTCCTTTGTCTGCTTTAATTCTCTTGTATAATTAAGATAATACATGTAAAGCAGCACAGTGCTTGGCACAGAAGGGTAAGTGTTCAGTAAGTGGTGGTTATCAGCTACCTTGGCTTATACATCCGCTAGTTGATTCTATTACAACTGTTACTACAGCTGCTACTATTGCTACAACACACACACACACACACACACACACACACACACACATGCACACCTCCCTCTCCAGATACAAGTATTTTTCCCAGACTTCCTCCAGTACCGGCTCTATGTTATTTGGCAACTGACAGTCCAATTATACATTTCTTTTCTATTTCCTAACTATGTTTACCCTGGGTTTATATAGTTCCCTACATTGATCTCATCTATATCACTTGCCCTTTGATTTTTATTCATTCGAATGAAGCATTAGAAGGCAAAGGGAACTAATATTTCTTGAATGTGTACTTTGAGAATATCTACGAGCTAAAGGAAAATATCTCATTTAATGTTCACAACAATCCCATGGAATTATTATTAGCCCCATTAAAAAATAGGAACAATAAAGTTAAGAATTACACAGGTGCTTTAGGAAAAGGCAGTGAAGTTTAAACTCAGATCTATGGGAGTCCAAAGCACACTACTACCCCATCCTGTTTTTATTCTTTTTGTGTGTTATCTGGGGCCAGCTAGCTACTTCTTGCCATCTCAGATAGTCTTGTACAAGATGTAGCTCTTGGTTGATATTGCTCTTCAAGGATTTTTCAAGGACAGCTATATAGGCAGTATAACAGTAAGACTGTAATTGTTTGCAGATGACTGAAAAAAATAAAGATAAAACTTATTCCAAGTAGAAGTTGTATGTTAGGGATCTTGAAGAGCCTTACATATTATGCGAAGAAGTTTAGGACTTTTTCCTAAATTTTTTCCATATGGGGATTCACTAAGAGATTTTTAGTAGGAGTAAAGTATATTTTGATTTGAATCTTAAAAAGAGCCTTCTAGTGATAGTATAGCAAGTGGACTGAAGACAGAGCAAGACTGGAAGAGCAGTGATCAGGTGGCAGGGTCTCATAGTAAACTAAAAAGAAAGAGAGAAGGATAAAAATGATCTGAGATAGAAGTAGCAGCCTGGAGATGGTGAATGGGTTTTAGAGACATTAAGATGGTAGAATCACATGACTCAGCATATTGGAGGACCGGGGATGGGGAGAGATGATGAAAGTTATCAACAAATGAGGACTGTAAAAGAGGAAGTCTATAAGGGAAAGTGAGTATGAGGACCAAATTTTGTCTACTTCATGAATTTAGGAAGTAGGAACATCGCCTAGTTTCTTCCAGTTCCCCTTGGTCATTCACTGTGATCTTATCCAACACCAAAGCTGTTTCAGTTGAGGCCAAGCCCTCAATCAAGATGTGAACATAATTCTCAAGTTTTCAAACAACAACCAACAGTTATGCCAATTAGAAATACCAACAATTGCATATCTATTTGTATTCAGGGCTTATATTACTTAGCATTTTAGATGGAAGAACTTGCTCTGGATTTAATAAGCACATCTTTTGATTTTATGCTCTATTTTCTGTAGAATTTTTTATTTTTAAGTATGTATATATACTCACTTCTTGAAACCCATTACAATTGTTAGGTGAAAACTCTCTATCATGTAGTTACAGAGGTTTTTACTTGAAACACTGGCTGAATACTTTTGTAATAACTTTTTTTTTTAACCTGACATAGCTCTAATTAAATACTTGAGTACAAAAACTTATTGGAAAATAGTTTCTTCAGGCTGTCACAGAAATGAGGTTCTCTTATGTGATCTTTTGCTTATTATCTCATGTTAAAATTAAATTATCTCATGTCTGAAAATTACTCAGAAAAAGATTCCACAAGATAATATCAAAATTAAAGGGATGCTCCATATTCTTAAGTTGTAGAAATAGAGCTTAACAATATATCAACTTGTATGCATATAATAAAAGAATTCCCATGATTATAGAAATGTATCACTTCTTAGGAAACGAGAATGTTAAGTAGGAAAACTGGTGGATGAAGAAGAGTGATGAGAAGCTGTGAGGTCAAGGCTGGAGATACAAGTGGTATCATTTTTTTAGAAGTAATAATTGAAGCAAGGAGATAATATCACCTCTGTAAGGTAAGAACTGATATTTGTGGGATATTCATGGCTAAAACTGGGAAGAAAGGGGTGTCAGCAAGGGAGAAGAGAAGTCATCCAAGAAGGAAAAAGAGAACAAAAGGATGCCTATTAAGGAAGTCTATGGAAGAAAAATTTTTAAGAAAAGAGGGGCAAATTTTTCTAAGCCTTCTAGCAAATCATCATCTTGCTGTGCTATTTTCTTCCATATAGATATACTTTTTTGCAGCATTTCCTTATGTGAGGGTCTTATTTTAAAATCCTTGGCTGAGAAAACAGGTTTTCAATGTTCACTGTGTTATGAATACATCATGTTCTATGCATTTCAAAAGCCACAATTTTTTTTTCTTATGAGATATATTTTTATAGCTTGCCAAAGGCCCAAGATTTTTCACTTTATTGCAGTTGTAGGGACTTGAAAATTGTAGTACGAGTTAGGCTCCCTCTTATCAATGTTTCTCTGCACACTGCACACACCTTGGACAGCAGAATTATGGAGGGCTGCAAGTACCATCTGACAAAGGGTTTTCCCCTGATTCTTGTTCTCCAGCCCAAATCACCTGTGGAAAACAAGTGATTGGTCTCTACTTGAAAAAAATCAACTTCTAAATTACACTTTGAAGGTGAGGTGTAGTCAACTAACAGAACATAAGATGGAATACATAAAGATTTTAGTTCTTAGATAAGAATAGATAATAAGAATACTAAAAAATTATTTCAATGGTCAATTAATTTTCAGCAACTAGAATTAAAAGACAACATCAACGGTTAAGGCTCAGACTCAAAGGTTAGTTCTGTTATAAACACAATATATAGAATATTTAGTGTTCCCCTTTTTGAGCTTCCTCATTAATTAAGCCAGAAAACTCACTATTTGATGAACTGCAAGACACTACCTTAATTCATTTTAGAACAGCTGATGTAGAGAATCAGTTATATCCTAGGGCTCTTTATTTAACAACATAATTGAAAACCTTAGTCTGCAATAACTTGGAAAAACTGACACAATGATATTGGTAAATCTACCATTGTAAAAATATTTTAACTGACTGTGAAACACTAGGCCTTGACAGGTGTAGTAATCAATTGTAGATGCCTTTCTAGATAAGAAGCTTATTAAAAGAAGAACACACACCATCCAGTCAGAGACCTTTTATCAGGACAGAAAACAGTAGGAATGATGGTAGTAAATGTATTAACCACTCCATGGGTCATGTTAAACTAAGATAAATGTAGGGTAACTAATAATAGAAGCCTACCAATGAAAATGAAAGGAAACACAGTATCAAATCTGCCCAAGTAGTTTTGGCTTCAGAAGTGGATACAGCCAAGGAATAACTTCATGGGACTCAAGCCCAGACTTTTAAATGCCTTCACGTGGGTAGGAAATGGCAGAACCTGGATAAAAGAAACCCAGGCTGGCATGTTCCAGAGCCCACACGCCTGACGACTATGCCATATACCACTAGAGCCAAAAACCACTGTTCTAGGAACCCAATTTTTCAAACATTTCAAACAGTTTTTCAAACTTTTACTTGATGAACTCGTCATAAGTACTCAGTATAAGCACTATGATGGAATTGGGTTGGATGGCACCTAGTTGTAGGGGGCGTGGACTCAGTACTCTCTCCTTTCTCCCTGAATGACCTCTGAGTCACCACTGGAATGCTACACAACCAGAGAACGTGTACTGGAAATCACTGTTCAACAAAAGAGAGTTGCTAGTTCTTGGAGAATAGAATTGCCACCACACCTACTTGCTAGATCCTCTTTGCTTCTAAGAAAAGACTGGACCAAACACCATTATTAGCATCGTGCCAAGTTTCCTGGGTTAATAGAGCCTGTATCTTTCAGACATAACACATAATCCTTGTATAAATCCATCTCTCTCTATATTTGTTACTGTCTTTGATAAAAATACAAGTGGTATTGATATACATGAAGCTAAGTAGTTCCTTTGAGTGTGGGCCTGACATGACTCACCTCTCCTTAATAGAATATGGCAGAAGTTATGGAATGTCACTTCCAAGATTAGGTTACAAAAAGACTGTGACTTCATCTTACTTGCCCTCCCCTGATCTCTCCATCACTCTCTCTGATGGAAGCCAGATGTCTTATGGATAGGATCACACGGCAAGGCACTGATGTCTCTGGATAACAGCCAGAGAGGACCTGCCAACAGCTACATGAGTGAGCACAAAAGTGGACTGTCTCCATTTCAGCCCTTGAGATGACTACGGCCCCACTTGAAACCTTGTGAGAGACCCTACGCTAGGGGAACCAGCTACGGCATCCTGAGATTCCTGAGATACAGAACTGGCAAGATTATGTGTGTTTATTGTTTTAAGCCACAAAGTCCTGGGGTAATTTTTTATGCCATAAAAGTTAGCTAAATATACTGTTGTGCCTTTCAGTTTATTACTAAAAAGATCCAGGTCACAACTGACTTTACAGTAAAATAGTTACCTACTGCCCACTTGTGAATATTAAAGGAGGAGCAGCAGGTCAAATCAGCAAAAATTTTTGAGCACCCAGGTTTTCTAAGCACTGTGGTAGGTTCTGGGGATCAAAATCAATTGCTCAAAAGGAATATACAGGTTAGTGGAAGAAACAAAACAAAATAACTATATAAAGTAAACATGGACTTGATAGAAATAATATATGGGCTACTGTAACTAAACAAAGAGGGTATAAGTTATCAATTTGGTCTGGAAAAGATAGAGAAACCTATAGAGGGGGAGTGTCCTTGGAAACTGAAGTAGAAGTTTGCTAAGCAGAAAAGGAAAGATCAATCAATTCATTCATACCTCAGATATATTTGATCATCCAATCCATGCCCAGTACAAAGCATCCTTGCCAAATTCTACTATTTCTTAAAATCTCATTCAAAGTCTACTCACCTCATGCAATCTTTTTAGACCTGTAGGTTTACTGAACTAATCCCTGGGACAAGTGATTAAATATCTTGATAGCTTTAGAGTCACACTGAGGCTTATAAGAAGAATTTATTACAGATACCCTCCTCAGAATTACTGAATCAAAACCTCTAGATACTACAAATCTGCATTAAAAAAAACACAATTTCTTAGACACTCCCTGTTGCATCCAATATAGAGTAAAAAAGATTAGTCCAGAGGTGCTAAGGCGGCTAGAGATCATAAGACAGAGTACCAGAGATAAGAGGGCCACACAGAGAGAAATACAAAGATCTGCAGAGGACCCCCTAGAGGATAAAGCTGAGCACTGATCAGTGTGCATTTATGAGGAAACGTCTACTGCTGACTAGGAAAAGAACCAACAAAGGGAGTAATGATAATAATGCCCAGTGCTCACACAAGTCCAGAGATAATGCCTGTTCTCACCACCCAGACTGGAAAACCTTATGATTCATGCGGCTGTGGGTAAAACACACACGAGAGACTTCCCTCGGTAGTTCACTATTAGCCTTGCACCGAGCACTGCTCTATTCCCATCAAACAAATCTTAAAAGCTAGACCGAACAGGAGTATATTGTTTCTAAGTAAATTAACAGCATCCCAGTAGGGATGTAAAGGTTGTCTAAGGACTATTCACAGAAATTCAAAATATTTAGCACCTAACAAAATAAAATTAATACTATCTGGAATCCAATAAAAAATTAATAGGAATGTGAAGAGGCAGGAAAATATAACATAATGAAGAGAAAAAGTAATCAATCAAAACTGACCCCAAGTTAACACAGATGCTAGAATTTTCAAACAAGGATAATTAAATAGTTATCAATACATTATTCCATATGTTTAGAAAGTTAAGTAGAGGCAAAAAAGATATAAAAATGACCAAAATCAAATTTCTAGGTATAGAAGCTATAATACGAAAGATAAAAATCCACTTAATGGGATTGGCAGTATATTAGCTATTACAGAAGAAAAGGTTAGTAAACTTGAAGATGTAGCAATGGAAGCTCTACAAAACGAAATATGGAGAGAAAATAGAATTTTTAAAAATGAAAAGAGCATCATTGAGGTTTTGGGCAACACCCAAAAGCCTAATGTGCATGTAAGTGGAGGGGAGACAGAAAAAAATACTTAAAGAAATAATGGCAGAAAATTTTCCAAAGTTAATTAAAACTACAAACTCACAGGTGCAAGAAACTCAATAGACCCTGAACACAGGGAATAAGAAAATTATGCTAAGACAAAATCTTAATTAAACTGGTCAAAATCAGTGATAAAGAGAAAATCTTAAAAGCAGTCAGAGAAAAAAATGCACATTATGCACTAAGGGAGAAAAATAAAAAGGACAGATTTCTTGTCAGAGGTAATGCAAGTAAGAAGACAGTAGAGTAATAGTTTTAAAGTACTAAAATTAAAAAAAAAAACCGTAACTTAGAACTATAGTGAGAATATCTTCTAAACACAATCGTGAAATAAAGTCTTTTTCATCCAAATAACATTTATGGACAAAACATCTGAACAGACACTCCACCAAAGAAGATATGCAAAGGGCAAATAAGCATAGGAAAAGATGCTTAACTCATTGGCCACTAGAGAAATGTACATTAAGAGCACAATGAGACACTACTCATTCCCTATTAGAATGATTAAAATGAAAAAGATTGAATATACCAAGTGTTAGTGAGGATATGGAGTAATCGAAACCCTTATGCACTGCTGGTAGGAATGTGAAATAGTACAACTGTTTGTCAAAGTATAAACGCTTTGGAAATAGTTTGTCAATTTCTCAAAAATTTACATATAAACCTACCAAATGATCCAGCCATTCCTTCTACTCTTAGATATCTGCCCAAGATAAATAAAAGCACATGTCTATACAAAGACTTGTATGGAAATCTTCATTGTAGCTTTGCTTATAATCACCCAAAACTGGAAATCCACAACTCAAACGTCCATCAACAGGTGGATAAATACTGTGGCATATCCAAACAATGAGATCCTACTCACTGACTAGACATTTTAGTTAATCATTTATCTTGTAAGTAACATTTAAAATTTTCATATTTATTGTTCTTCAACCCTCCACCTCCCATTCTACACACACATACAGAGAAGATATTCTTCCATTGTTCCCTATGACAATGAACTAGAAATCCTTTATCCAGCTGCTGACATCAGAAACCTAGAAGTGTTTGTTGATACCATGTTCTCCTAACGTCCCACTCGTATATAACCCATCACCAAATTAATTAATTTTACGATCTAAATATTTTGTGAATTTGTTCTTGTCTCTCCATTTTTACTAATACCACCGACACCCAGGCAATCATTATAGATTATTGCCTCCAAATATATCTGCCTGTGTAAATTCTTCTAATTCAGTTTGTTTCTAACATTGTGACTAGAGTTATTTTATCCGAATGGAAATCTGACCACATTACCACTTCTTATTGGCTTCTCATCGCTTTTACAAGAGAGACAGAACTTCTTAACTCAGTCCATCATCCAACCCAGGGAGATTCTGAGGGTAAAAGGGGGTTCACATGATTACACCAGGCCAGCAGGCATAAACTGGGACTTTCCTGAGGAGTCAAAATTCACTGTCACCCTACAAATAAGTCCATTGGTCATCCAGCCCCTAACCATTTTCTCCACGTTCTTCCTTTTCCACCACATCCGCTAGCTCTCTCAGCTCCAACCACATACTCTTTTACTGTCTTCTCATTGTTATTCCCTACAGTTAGAATGCTTTTACACAACTATTTCCTCTGCCTGGAAAGCTCTCTGTGTGTCTCAACTTCTCATCCATAAAGTGGAGATAATAATATCTACCTTGAAGGGCTGTTTTAAGGATTAAGAGTTAATGTATGTAAAACACTTGGTACATAGCTAAGCATTATTACTACCACTGCTACCATCATTATTTCTTCTTCTCTTTACTTGGTTAACATTTACTTAGGTCCTTAAGTTATAAGCCGAATTATCAGTCCCTTGAAGATTCTCTCTCAACTTCCATTACTACGGACAAACTCATTTAACAAATACTAATTGTGTGTCCACTACATACTGGCCAGGCCCTGTGCTAGGAACTGAGGACAATGGAGAGAGAAGAACAACAATAACAAAGGCTGTGTCTTGGCTGAACTTCTATTTTAGCACAGGAGACAGTAAAGCAAAGTAGACAAATGATATGCTGTTATATAGTGATCAGTGCTGGAGAGAAATAAAAAAGGAAACAGATTAGAGAAAGTACCAGAGATTTGATGTTTCAATTTAAAATAAGAACATCTAGGAATACCTTGTTGAATAAAATTACATTTCAACCAGGATCTTAAGATAAAGAAGTAAGATATTCAGTTACTAAGAAAGAGGCAGAGAAAAGAGTAGTGCCAAGGCCCAGAGGCAAGAGCATGTCTGGTATGTCTGAGGAATTTAAGGTTGAAAAGAATAAATAAGAAAAGAGTGAAAACTACAGTTTTCCAAATTCTAAATGAAATACACTTTAAAAGGCTCACTCAGCCTGCCTTGTCAGAATAGGCTGAGGGGGAAGGGAAGAAGAAGGGAGACCAAACCACCTTCTTTTAGGAATAGAACCCTGTTGACCATCATAGCTCTTATCAGAGTGGCAATTTTATGTCTGTGTGATTCTTTGATTGCCTGTGTTTTCCATCAGACTGTAAGCTCTGTAAAGCTAGGAACTGTATGTAATTTTACTCATTATTAAATTACCAGTGTCGACCACAGGTCTTGGAAACTGTTAGTTCCTCAATAAATATTTGTTGACTGATTGGAAGAAAGAATGAATATATATTATTATATTCCATTTTTAAAAATTTCTTTAACTGATTTCAAGCTCCTACATAACATTCAAAGCTATATTTTATACTTCTTTCAATTTCTGTCACAACTCGCCTATATTCTTGTGTGTAAATGTTCAATAAGCATTTACTGACTAGATTTGTTCTTTCCTAGTCAATTTTTTCATTTTCTGTACTATAAATATCCTTGAAGAAAAATCTGTAGAATAGCAAATGAAAAGTCAAGATAAGCCTTAAAATGTCTAAACAGGGAACATGAACTCTTAAGGTTTACATATTGCCAGAAACTATGAAATTCACACAAGGGAGAACCAATGATGGATTTTTTCCTCGACTTCTGGGAAATAAAACTTAATAATAGAAGTTTATTCATAATCATAGCTTCAAAATTGCCTCTAGGAAAGCAATAATAATGGGGCAAGCCATCCTGTTTTCTTACAGATCCAATTAAAAAAAGAAACTAAAACTTGGTCATATTTGTCAAAAATATACTGAGAAAGTCAAAGCTACAGTATATACCAATCAAGTCTCAGTCCAGTTTACCAACACTGCAATGTACAAATGTATGCATTAATTAGTTGACTGAAATATGCAATAACAATATATTTTGTTTGGGAATACTTGATACATTTTAAATACACACTAAATATATTATTCATTCTCTAGTGGTTCTTTGCAGGGCTGAAATTTTTACACACCAGGTTTAGGAATAGTATTTAAACTAGGCCAATAATGGAGTCGTCACTGTCTCTGATTACATTTTCTTTTCTAAAGACACCTTTATTTGTAAAATTGCTGTTATGCACTCTCTTTCACTATGTGACAAGTTCCCAGTACCAAATCAAAACAAAACCTAATTTCTTTCCATAAACACTTTGTATGCAAATCATGGAGTATATGCAGCATTCATCTAAGAGAGACGTTTCACTGAGTTGTGCCTTCTTTCCAGAAATATCCTTCCATATGCTTCTGTTTTGGTCACAGATAGTGGGGGTTTAGTAGAAGACATCTTGTGACTCTTTCATGATTGGACACGCAATGAAGTAGAGGCTTAAAACACAAATTTAAAATTGCTTTCATTGTTCTTATCTTCCAAGTATAAATCAAGTGACCCAAATAATTTTTCTAAGCTCTAGCAAAATACAACACACAGCTTGAGAGGCTGTGGAGTATCATTATTGCTACTTAACTAAATATGCTTCTCCCCCCTCAATTCTAATCAAATTAGGGAGAACAGAAACAATTTTATATGAAAATTTCCACTTTCCATCTTCCATTTAATTATGATTTTGATAATTTTCCTGCTAAAGCATTTTCATCAATATTTATGAAATTGTATGAGAAGTAGGGCCAACATCTTGGTGTACAACCTATATAGTCACATGGGACCCCATGCTTAAAATGATCCTATGCTTATTTTAATGATTTACTGTTGCTATCTTGAAATTATTCCTATTTTTCAACAAGGGACTCCACAGTTTTTTTTTTTTTCCACTGAGACCTAAAAATTATGTAGTTAGTAAAGATATGAAAAAAATTGACTAGTCTAATCTTTAAACAGAGCAATAATATAAAATTTTTGAACAAAGAAGAAAGCAATGTATAGAAGGAGAAAATTTTAGATACCAAGACAGCAGCTGAAGCAAATGATAAAGCAACAAATGAGACCAAAAAATTGACAAAATGTTGCAAATATTTTTAACAAAATTTTCTTTGTTACTAAGTTAAAAAAATTGAGTGCTATAGAAAAATGAGACCCAATCAGAATCAATCAAGAAAACACCTTGAAATGTTTTGAAAAACAAGGTGTTTTATTTTTCCATAGTCTCTTTGAAATACACCCTTAACTTAACATTCTATCCTTTCACCAAAAACAGATAAAAAATAGGAAGGATAATGTTCAAAAGATTTACCTTACTGATGAGGAATCTTGAGAACAATCTTCAAAAAAGAGCCACATTTAGAAGTAGACATCTTGAAGAATATACATAAGCAACAGACTTTCTCTTGTTAGCTTCCCTGAGATAATCTTTCCAAAGGTCTTCCCTCTTTGGCTCTACAGAAAATTGATCTAAGAACTCAGTCTTTGGAGTCGAACAGCCTGGGATAGATGTTAGACTCTGATACTTAATAGCTGTATGATTTGGTGCAAATTAGTTCATCTCGTTGAGCTTCAGTTTCCTCATCAATAAAGTTATGTAAGAATTAAATTAGATGGTGTAATAATAAAATAAGCAAAAGACCTGACTAAAGTAAATCCTTCATAAGTGTTCATTTTTCCAGCATTCTGTTTAGAGCATCAACCCTATCAACAGTGTAGAAAGAGCAGTTTCCTACCCGGACAGTACAGGCTGTGAAGTGGCAGTGGATCCAAATCATGCCTGGTGCCATGTCTAAAGGCAAGGGAAGTTTAGCTCCAATGGGGCAACTCTGAGGACAGAATCTGTGGAGAAAGCCCAGTAGTTGGGAGTCTTGAGTGCACTAATACAGTCCAGCAGGCAGATGGCTATCCTTTGGGCAATCTGTTAACCTCAGTGAGCCTCTAGCAGCCAGGACACCAGGCTTAGGAAGAAGTCTGACAAGATGAATATGGGAAAGGAGGAGTCTAAACAGAAGGCCAGACATGGGAATGGTGTGAGGAAACTGACTCCAGGGCACTTCAGACTGAGTCAACCAGTTATTTATTTACAAGCATCTAATGCTTACTCTGTGCCAAGCATAGGAGACAGAGAGAGATGCCTGGTCCTGGAATTGATGAATTTATTGTCTTGGGTGAGAGACAAATAAATATATGATATTAACATAATGAGAGTAAGTATGCTAGAGAGAAATTTAGTGTTATGAGGCAAAAGAAGAGACAAAAGATAATGTATTAAAATATTGCTTAGAAGACTGCATAGGAGCTATCCAAAGGAAGGGTGAAAGAAGTTCCAAACATATAAAGGCTAGAGGAATCCCAGGCTCTACAGTCAGGACAGTGAACCATTCTCAATGTCACAGGAAGGGATCAGGTAAAATGTGGCTGAGGCTGTCTGAATACTGTCTGCTTAGGACCTGATTGGTCCTAGAGCAAAACTGAGTCTTCCAAAGAGAGCGCAGGTTGCACAATGGGATGAACTAGGAAGGTTGAAGGTAAGAAACTGGGGCAAGGGGAACAGGAAAAATAATAGAGGAGATAGTAGCACAGTTGAGAAATATACCAGGATCCTTGACTCTCATTTTAATTAAGATTCTCCCCTTCTCCTCTATATGGAACATTTAATCACTGACTAGTGAAGAGGCCAGATGTCATGATCTATTCTTTTCCTAACCTTCCAATTAAGATGATGAGGAAGATAGAAATGGCTAAAAAGATCATTTGGTAAGGGTTAGCTTGGACACCTTACCAATTAGAAAATAGTCCAGAATAATCAGGAATTGACCTCTTGATCTAATCCCTCCTTATTGCCTAATTTAAATTCCTTGTGTTTATTTGGATTGAAAATGAAAAAAGCCTCATCATCATCTTCTAGTGAGCCTGCAAAGACAAGTCATAAATAACCTCAGTACAAGACATCCTTTTTCCCCCCTTATGTTTTGTTTGCCCTTAACTCATCTCTGTGGCAACCCCATGATTATATTCTATGATAAGCTTTTTATCTTATACAAATGTGTTTGTCTGGACTCAAACCCAGCCAGTGCCATACACTGTAGTACATGTATGTCTCAGGATAGACGATCACTGAGAAGCCAGAAAGACCTCCAGTTGCTGGCTTCTTAAGCAGGTGACTGCTTACAACAAGTGAGATTGATGGTAATTTATCCTATTTTTTAATAATCTATAAAAGAGAAGTTCCACAATTTTTCTGCATTTATATCTCTCCCCAGATTTCATTTTTATGACCATATGCTTCATGAATTTAAAAAATATATGGATTAATAAACATATGTAAATTCCAACCCAAGAAGTATAATAATCCACTATCCCCAGAAAAGCTGTTCGTCTTTTAAAAAGAGCAAGAAAACAGGAAACTCACAGGATGTTAATACTTACCATATGAAATGGAAATTACAGAGGTTATCAAAGGCTGTTAATTTTACAAAGTTACAGAGAGGCAACATACAAATATTTACAGTTTGTGTTTTAGATACTCATGACTAGGTCAGAAGGCTGTGAAGTTTGTAAATTCCTTCACAATACATACTACCTGCACAAAATAAATGGTACTTGTTACTTGGCAAAGAACTTTAGATAAGAAGCAAGGGATTTTCTACACACAAAATTTCAGTATTCAAGGGAGAGGCTCAAACAAAGAGACCAAAATTTCATTTTCAGACCTATGGCAAGACTCACTCCCATTCACATGATAAAATGTCCCTAAAACAAAGAAATCTCAAATTTGGTCCAGATGACAGACATCTCCTAATCATACGAAAAACAATTTACTGCTGTTGATACCTTCATAAAAAGTACCCTGGGAGTCTACTGTGGAAAGAAGGGCTTGCATCTACTTTTGCCATGTTTCAGGTGTTATATTCTTCTGCGTTAGTATATTTCTAGTTATTTTCACATAAAAATAGGGGGTGTAGCATATCTAATCCTACTTCACTGCAACCAAGGGGACTTAAAATTGGACTAACCACTTTTTTCACTAAGAGGAAAATTAATTAATAATTTAAAAACCCTCCATTGTATGTGACAGATTTTTCTTCCTGACAGCTAGAAACCTACAAGTTCTGAATTAATTTGTCTGGTTATGAAAATTGAAAACTTGTTAGTGTAACTCACTTTAACTCCTAAATTGCTCCTCATTTGTGAAAGAAGTAATTAAAAATTATGTTTTCAAATATCAAACAGCTCTAACTTTACCATATAGTACAGTTCAAAGGCAATGAATCTTACATCTCAAGGTTAATTGTGGAAAAAAATTAAACTTATCCAGCAATAAGTGGATCTATAATTTGAAATCTCTACTCTGAAAAGAAATAATGTTTAACCGGGGAACAAGTGACTTAGAGCTGTCTAAAAGTTAGCCCTGTTTTAAGTACCAAGGGGAAAGTGAAGTGAAGTATAGTGATTATTGCACTTGGCCAGAATGAGGTACTCCACCACTGAAACTAAGTGAGCAAGGGGTGTCATGTCACAAAATTCAAATAGGAGGCATGGCAGATACTTGTGAGCTACACAGGAAGGAACTGATTTCCCATCATGCTACAGGTAGTCAGCTATATCCTTAGAGGTACGGCAGAATCAGCATAGTAAACAAGCATCTGAGAGTGATAACAGCAAGATGGTAGAGTAGGAGGCACCAGCCTTTGTCCAACCAACAATAAGACAACAATTCAACTTCTGTCCATGAAGGAATATAGCCCTGGGAGGGTCCAAGAGTCCAATAAAGAACCTGCAGCAACATAATGGAGCAAAAAATGGAGAATAATCACACACAAAGGATTTCTGAGAAGATAGGGATAGCTGAGATATCTGGAGATGGCTAGGAACAAAGAAGGGTGAGGGCTATGGCAGCCACACAGTGAGTGCCACCATGGTCCTCAGTGACCTGCACTGTAGAGGATCCCAGGAGCCTTTGCTCTGAAGACAGTATCCTCTACAGCAGATAGCAGCCACAAATCCCCCAGGGCTTTTACAGTGGAGGACCCCACAGTGTTCACTGGCATGGACCCAGCAGCCTGCTCCACAGAGGACATCAGCAGCTTTTGTTACTGAGGTACCCAACAGCTATTGTCACTGAAGATCCCTGGAGAAGAAGTTGCTACATACCGGCCAATAAGGAGCTTCCGCTGCACCCCTGTGGACTGGGATGGCCACTCTCATCAATCCTGCACATGCTCTGGACTCGAAAGCTGCAGCTACTCTACACACACCTGCACTCCAGTCCTGTGGCAGCACCATACACACCTGTGCCTCAGACTCCAAGGCCACAGCCACAGCAGGTGTGTCTGCACTCTGAACCCCAGAGCCATAGATGCTTGGCACATGCCTAGCAACTATGGCTATCTCTAGCCAAATTTTATGGCCACTATGTAAGCACCTGTTGCTCTGCTAGGACAGCAGAGTCACTGCCAGAACTAGAAGGCTCATATCCCAGGTCTTAGAGCTGCTATCAGCTCCTTGTTACCTGAGTTCCAAACCACAGCTCCACTGTCACTCCATGGGCTCCCAGGCTCCAGATCCCAGCTCTGTGGCTGCCCTACAGGTGTCTACACATCAGACATGCCACTGTAACCATAAGTGCACCCATGAGCCAGAACTGATACCAAGAAGGAGATCCCTGGCCACAAATTTTTCCCATGGGAGAAAAAGAGATCAAGAGGACCCCAGCAGCCTCTGCCAACAAAGACCCCAATGGTTATTACCACTACCGTGGACACCCGCAATACTGGCTGCAGAGAATCCCTATAAACTTCATCAGTTTTTACCTTAGATGACAGAGCTGAAATGAGAATACACTGATGAGCCCTCCTTAGAGCTGGAACTGCCACACTACATCCAGCTGGCACCCTCACACTTGCTGGTGGATGAAGATCTTTCTCCACCAAAAGTATCCCATAATTTCTGGAAAAAGTGACTGCTCCATCAAATGTTCACACATCAATGCAAAGCTACAGGAAACATTTGCTAATCAAAGGAACACAATAATTTTCCAGTAACTGACTCCAAAGAAATGGAGATTTATGAATTTCCAGACAAACATTTTTAAAAAACCATTTTACTATATATAAAATAGATAAACAACAAGGACCTACTATATAGCACAGGGAACTATATTCAACTATACTTCAATAAAAATAAAATTAAAAAATCATTTTAAGGAAGATCAGCAAGCTATAAGAACATAGATAAGCAACTCAACGAAATAAGGAAAATAATACATGGACAAAATAAGAAGTTCAACAAAGAGACTAAACTTATAAAAAAAAGAACCAAACAGAAGTTGGAGCTGAAGAACACAGTGAATAAAATGAAAAATGCAATAGAGAGCATCCACAGAAGGCTTGATCAAGTAGAAGAAAAAATACGTGACTATGAAGAAAGATAATTTGAAATTACCTAGTTAGGAACAACAACAAAAAGAACAAAACAGAATGAGGAAATGGGATTTATGGGACACCATCAGAAAAACCAATGAAACAATGCTCACATTATGGGAGTTTCAGAAGGAGAAGAGAGAAAGAAAAAAGCAGAAAACTTATTTAAATACATAGTGGCTGAAAAATTCCCAAATCTGGGGAGAAATATTTGCATCTAGGTACACAAAGCTCAGAGGCCTTCAAACATACTCAACACAAAGAATACTTCACTAAAACATATTCTAATAAAACTGTCAAAAATCAAAAACAAAGAGAGCATTTTGACAGCATCAAGAGAAAAGAAACCCAACTTATATAAGGGAACCCCCATAAGATTATTAGAAGGTTTCTCAGCAGAAATTTTCTCAGCCAGGAGAGAGTGGAATGATATATATTCAAAATACTCAAAGGAAAAAAATTGCAAATCAAAAATACTTTACCAAGAAAAAGTGTCTTTCAGAAGTGAGAGATAAAGAATTTCAAAACAAAACAAGAGCTGAGGGAGTTCATCACCAACAGACTTGCCTTAAAATAATTGTTAAAAGGAGCTCTTCAAGTGGAAATGAAAGGACAATAATTAGTAACATGAAAAATATGAAAGTAAAAAACTCATTTGTAAAGGTAAGTCTACAGTCAAATACAGGATACTCTGATTACTATAATGATGGCATGTTATTCAATTATAACTCTAGTATAAATGTAAAAAGACATAAATATTAAAAATAACAGTAGCTATGAATATTTGTTAATGGATACACAATATAAAAGGAGTAAATCATGCCATGCCATCAAAACACATAAAATGTGAAGCAAGAAGAGTAAAAGGGTACAGTTTTTGTATGTGACCAAAGTTGAATTGTTATCACTGGAAATAGATAATTATAACTATAAAATGTTTTATGTACGTCTTATGGTAACCATAAAACAAAATTCTATAGTGAATACACATATGATAAAGAGAAAGTAACTGAAGTATACCACTACAGAAAATAATCAAATCACAAAGGAGTAGAGCAAAAGACAAAGAAAGGAATAAAAGAACTACAAAATAGCCAGAAAAAAATTAATAAAATAGTAATAGTAAATCCTTACCTATCAATAATTAAATATAAATAAATTCTCCAATTAAAATATATTAAGTGGCTGAATGGATTAAAAAACTATACCTTAGAAACTTAAAAAAGGAACAAATTAAATCCAAAGTAAATAGAAGAAAAGAAATAACAAAAATCAGAACAAAATAAATGAAATTGAAAACAGGAAAGCAATGAAGAAAAATCAATAAAACCAAAAGCTATTTGCTTGAAAAGATCAATATTATCAATAAAATCATAGCCAGACTAACTGAGAAAAAAAGAGGGTACAAATTACTAATATCAGAAATGAAAGATGGGACATCATTACAGATCCCTTGGACATTAAAATAATAATAAAGAAATAATATAAACAACTCTATGCTAAAAGAATTGATAACCTAGATGAAATGGACCAATTGCTTAGCAGATAAAATCTGCCAAAACTCAAACAAGAAGAAATAGATCATCTCAATAGGTCTATATCTAGTAAAGAAGTTGAGTCAATAATTAATAACCTTCCAAATCAGAAAGCACCAGAGCCAGGTGGGTTCACTGGTGAATTTTATAAAAATTTAAGGAAGAAATTATACCAATTCTCTACAATCTCTTTCAGAGAATAGAAGCAAAGGGAATACTTCCTAACTCATTCTATGAGGGCTGCATTACCTTAATATCAAAACCAAAGATATTACCAAAAAAAAGACAAAAGAAAACTATAGACCAACATATCTCAAAGAGAGTCCTCAAAGAATATTATCAAAACAAATCCAAAGAAACATAAAGAGAATTATACACCACAACCAAGTAGGACTTGTCCCAGATAAGCAAGTTGGGTTCAAAATTTGAAAATCGATTAATGTAGTCCATCACAGCAACAGACTGAAAAAGAAAAACCACTTGATTATACCAAGAGATGTAGAAAAAGAATTTGACAAAACTCAGTACCCATTTATGACAAAAAAACTCTTAGGAAATTCAGAATAGAGGGGATCTTTCTCAACTTGATAATGACTATCCACAAAAAAAATCTACAGCTAACATCATATTAATGGTGAGAAAATCAAAGTTTTCCTACTAAGATCAGTTACAAGGCAATAATGTCCCCTCTCACCATTCCTTTCAACATTGTACTGAAAGTCCTTGCTAATACAGTAAGAAAAAAAAAAAAAAGGAGAGGTATAAAAGTGTACAGTTTGGGAAGGAGGACAAAAAGCTCTCTTTGTTTGCAGATGACATGATCATCTAAATAGAAATTCTAAAAAAATCAACAAAAAAGTCCTGAAACTAATAAACAATTATGCAAGGTTGCAGAATACTAGCCAATGCACAAAATCAATTGCTTTCCTATATACCAATAATAAACAAATGCAATTTGAAATTTAAAACATAGTACCATTTACATTAGCATCAAAAATGAAATACTTAGGTATAAGTCGAAAAATATACAAATATATGAGGAAAGCTACAAAACTCTGATGAGAAAAATTAAAGAACTAAATAAATGGAGTGAATGGAGAGATATTCCATGTTCATGGATAGGAATCTCAATATGTCAAGATACCAGTTCTTCTCAACTTCATCTACAGATTTAATGTAATTCCAATCAAATCTCAGTAAATTATTTTATGGATATCAACACACTGATTTTAAAGTTTATATAGAGAAGCAAAAGACCCAGAATAGCCAGCACAATACTGAAGAACAAAGTTAGAAGATTGATGCTACTCAACTTTAAGACTTTCCATAAAGTATAGTAATCAAGACAGTGTGGTATTAGCAGCACTATTTACAATAGCAAAGACATGGAAGCAACCTAAATGTCCACCAACAGATGATTGAATAAAGAAGTTGTGGTATAAACACACACACACACACACACACACAGTGGAATACTACTCAGTCATAAAAAGAATAAAATAATGCCATTTGCAGCAACATGGTTGGACCTGGAGATTGTCATATTAAGAGAGAAAGAAAAATACCATATGATATCACTTATATATGGAATCTTAAAAAAATAACACAAATGAACTTCTTTACAAAACAGAAACAGACTCATAGACATAGAAAAAAAAAAAACTTATGGTTACCAGTGGAGGAAATGGGGGGAGAGGAGGGTTAAAGTGGGAGTTCAGGATTTGCAGATACTAACTACTATACATAAGCTAGATGAACAACAAGGTCCTACTACATAGCACAGGGGACTGGATTCAATACCTTGTGATAGCCTATAATGAAAAAGAATATGAAAAGGAATATATATTCAATTATATGTATATAACTATGAATCACTATGCTGTACACCAGAAATTAACACAACATTGTAAACCAACTACACTTCCATAAAAAAGACAGTATGTTATTGGCAAAAGAATAGACAAACAGAATAGAAAAATATTCTGTTCAATGGAACAGAATAGAGAGCCCAAATACAGATAGACATAAATATACTTAAATGATCTTTGACAAAAGAGCAAAGAAAATACTATAGAACAAAGATGATCTTTTCAACAAATAGTTCTGGAACAACAGACATTCACTTGCAAAATAAGACTAATCTTGACACATACCTTATATCCTTTACAAAATTAACTAAAAATGAATTTATTATTTAACAAATAAAAATAAAATTATAAAGTTCTTAGAAGATAACCTAGGAACAAATCTAGATAACCCTGAGTATAAAGATTCCTTTTTAGATACAACACCAAAGATACAATCTATGAAAAAGGACTGGACTTCATTAAACTGGACTTCATTAAAATGGAAAACTTCTCTGTGAAAGGCAATATAAAGAGAATTAAAAGACAATGTACAGACTGTGAGAAAATATTTGCAAATAAAAAATATGATAAAGAACTTTAATCCAAAATATAGAAAGGGCACAAGTCCCAACAATAGGGAAATGAACGATTAATTAAAAAATGGCCAAAGACCTTAACAGGCACCTCACCAAAGAAGATACACAGACATAAAATAAGCATATGAAAAGATACCCCATGTCATATGTCATCAGGGAAATGTAAACTAATACGAGATACTAGTACACACCTATTAGAATGGCCAAAACCACCACCAAATGCTGGTGAGAATGTAAAGCAACAGGAACTCTCATACACTGTGGTCAGGAATACAAAATTGCATGGCCACTCTGGAAGACAGTTTGGTAGTTTCTCACAAAATTGCATGTGTCTTTAAATTCTTACTTCATTCAAAAGAAATTAAAACAATAAATTATAGCTGATCCATTACAAGTGTTGTTTAAGCAGGAAAAAGAGTTGGTATTTTGCATTTCAAGTAAAGATTTCATACCAAAAGAATGATGAACAAATCTGTATTTATATGTTAAATTAAAACAAAATGTTCAACTGTGGTATGCATTTTAATGTAGGTTCTTTCTTTTTACTAATGATTTTTCAATTAATCAATTAAACAGGGTCTTGATCACTTGAGATAAGAAGCTTTGTAATGTCTGAGGAATATATTACCCAAGCTGCTGGGAAATC
The DNA here is from genome assembly GCF_048773025.1 of Camelus bactrianus. Taxonomy (NCBI): domain Eukaryota; kingdom Metazoa; phylum Chordata; class Mammalia; order Artiodactyla; family Camelidae; genus Camelus; species Camelus bactrianus. Next base: position 24,073,707 of record NC_133551.1, read on the forward strand.
AGCTGCGCCAACAGCATAGCCCTCAGCTGTCTGTCCCCTCTGGAGATTTCTCTGGGCTAAAGAGAGCTGCCTTGTAACTGGAATCTAATGATTGGTTACCTTGCCAGTATAAAAGCTCAGCATCCTACCTCCAACTTGAAAAACTCTCAAAGATCATCCCAGCTTCAGAGCTCTCTGTGGGACTGACTGAGCTTTGGTTGGGACTGTATCACAGTCTACTTTCTCCCCAGCTCAGTCCTACTTTTTCCCCTTCTCTGTAGGTGTTGATCCCGAAAGCATGCTCCAATAAACATCCTGATCTTTAATGTGTGAGTCTGCTTCCCGCGAGTCCTGCAGTAGACTTCTACTGCGCTTTCACTTTAATCTGGCTCTCAAAGAACATCTAACCACTTGTATCCTGCCTGAGAACTGATGTCAAAGATGACGATCTGACTTAAACACAATCCAGAGGTACAGTCCTCAACTTTTTTCCATCACTTTACCACTTTCAACTCCTCTCTCCACGCATCCTCTTGTGGAGGCCCACAAAAATGAACAACAGATGTCTTAATTCAGTATACTGTAACTTTCCTTATATCTCATTACCATATCATTATAATTAGTAACTACGAAACAGTAACACTAGCTACTGTAATAAATGGATCCACAAATTTATGTCTCAAACCCAACAGAAGTTCATTTCTTGATCATTTACCAATAATCAATAGGTAAACAAATTGGCATAATAGACCTCTTTACATAGTTTAGAAGTTTATGCTATTTTCACTAAACGGTTTCCAAGGTTCCTCTGAGAGCTGACTTCATTCTAGCCAACAAAAAGGAGAAATGTGTATGGAGGAGCAGCTAAGGAGGTTTCTGGAGGCCACACCTGGAAATGGTGTACTTTCATTGAGTGCTCAGTTGTGAGGTCAAACCAAACTGCAAGAGAGACAGGGAAATGCAGTCTTCCTGAACATCCAGGAAGAAGGAAAGAACATAGATTTTGGTGAGTAGCTCTGCCAGACTAGGGTCATCCAAAGACTTCATCTCCCAGAACACAGCAGGTCAATTCTCTGCACTCAATTTGGACTCTGTTTTGGGAACTTGTGACTATTCTGTGAATTTGAACTCACCTCTGTTAGAACTTTTCTCCACTTGAGCATTCAATATGACTGATGCTGATGATCTCTTTTCTATTCTTACCTTTTCTAGAATTATCTAGGTTACTCTCGATTTTCTGTATCACTCTTTACTAACACAGATAAGAGAGAAATGTATACATAAATTATTTTTGAAGCAGTTTTATTGAAGTATAATTTATATACAAAGAATTGTGTATATTTAATGTGTATAATTTGATGAGTTTGGACATATGCACTCACGGTATCATCACCACAATCAGGCAATAAAATACCTGAGACTTCCCAGAGTTTCCTGAATAAGACACCAAAAGCACAGGCAACAAAAGCACAAACAGGCAAGTGGCACTACATCAAACTAAAAAGCTTCTGCACAGCAAAGGAAACAACAGAATTAACAACAGAATTAAAATGCAACCTGTGGAATGGGAGAAAATAACCATATACCTGATAAGGGACTAATTTCCAAAATATGCAAGGAACTCAACTCAATAGCAAAAACACAAACGGTTTAATTAAAAAAATTGGCAAAGGACTTGAACAGACATTTCTCCAAAGAAGACATACAAACAGACAACAGAAATATAAAAATTGCTAAATATTATCAGGGAAATGCAAATGAAAACCACAACGAGACTGTTAGGAAACCTGTTAGGATGGCTATTATTAAAAAAAAAAATATGTAGCAAGTGTTGGTGAGGTTGTGGAAAAACAGGAACCTTTGTATACTGTTGGCAGAAATATAAAATGCAGAGTAGCTATGGAAGTATGAATATTCCTCAAAAATTAAAATGGAAGTACTGTATGATTCAGCAATCCTACTTCTGGATATGCAGCCAAAAGAACTGAAATCAGTACTCAAAGAGATACTATCATTCCCATATTCATTGCAGCACTATTCAAAATAGCCAATATATGGAAACTAGTCAAGTGTTCATCAAGAGATGAATGGATTAAAAAAAATTTTGGTATACACATGCAATGGAATATTATTCAGCCTTAAAAAAGAAAGAGAATTTGCCATTTCCAACGACATGCATGAACCTGGATGATATCATGCTAAGTGAAATAAACCAGAAGGACAAAAGGACAAATATTGCATAATTTTTCTTATATGAGGTATCTAAAAAGTTAACTCTAACAAGTAGAGAACACAATAGTGGTTGCCAGGGGCCAGTGGGTGAGGGAAATGGGGAGTTAGTTGTTCATTAGATCTAAAGTTTCAGTTATGCTAGATAAACAGATTCTAGAAATTTGCTGTACAATATGGCGCCTATAGTTAGCAATATGGTCTTGTGCACTTCAAAATTTGTTAAGAGGGAGGTTCTCATGTTTAAGTATTCTTACAAACAAAACAAAACAAAGGGAATATGTGTGTATTGTACAGAGTGTCATATCTTTAACAGAATTCCTATATACATCTCCACTGAAAAGCACAACCACACTTTTTCAGTGTATTTATGTTGAATAAAGGAAATAGAACCTGCATATATCAATGCCAGTTATGGTACTAGGCTCTTTAGTTACATTTATTCGTCACCACATAAAAAGTAAATATCCTGAAATTATGATTAGGTTAGAGAGAAAGAAATCAAGCATTAGAGGTAAAGCAGTCACCCACACCTCTCCCCATCCAAGGCCAACCAGGTGGTAAAAAGTGAAATTGAGACTTAAATCTAAGTTTGTTTGTCTCCAGAGCATACCCACACTTTTAACCAACAGTATACTGCCTTATGACTGGTGTCTGCCAGAAACTGGGATAGGAATTATGAATAATCATGCTCAGTTCTAATGTCCTTTCTTAGTAGAAGTATGGTCTTTACTAGACACAGGGCTCCAAGGCTTTGGGTTGAAGATTTTAGTGCTCTAGGTTCCTCTCCAGGCACTCTCCTGACTTTTCTTTGCCCTCTGACAAATCCTTTATGTGACTCAATCTTCAGATCTAATACTGAATGATAACTCTGCAATTCCACTCAAGGAATTTCCATCAGGAATAGTAACTAACATTTACTAGAGGTCAACTATGTGTTGTATTTAAAGAAAAACCCTTAGAAACTTGAGATAATTATATAGCTATTTAAATATGCTCTGAAATATATAAATTCATGCATGTTCTAGGTCTTTTTAAAGTTGATTTTTCATACAAAAGCAATTGTTGTGGTCCAGAGCTGGATTTAATGCATCTCTGGCCAAGTAAGTCTTTTCTGAAATGTTTCTGTTTCTTATCATGTTCCTAGATGTCCAATAAGTTGCTTAGGTTTTTGTTTCTTATAAATTATAACAGATTCAATTTAATCCTGCCCACAAAATTTATTAGGTAAAGAGGTAAAAAGATAGTTCTACAGCCACAAGAGTGAACTCAAAATGGAAACAAATATTCTAAATTATAAAAATAGCTAGAAAGTATGGGAAGCTTTTGGAATGTGAAGAAAAATAATAAAATTTTTCTGTTTGTCACTTGGTACTTTTTTAACTCAATATATTTATTTATATGTCAGTATCAGCACATAATTCAATTTATTACAATATGAATACTGGCTTCCCACCCCATAAGATGACAAAGGAGTCTCACCATAAAGGAGCCACTGCCCATCTCTCCAGCAGCATCTTTCCGAATCTCCTTATCTTAAACTTCTAAGTCTAGAAACAGAACTGCTTGTATTCCCCCCACATACACCATGAGATTTCTTGCCTCTGTAACTTTGTTTATACTGTTTCTTTCACTTTAGATGTTCCCACATCAAATAGGGTGACTTAGTTTCCACATCTATAAAATGAGGATAATAATATCACCTGTCTTGAAGAGTTATTATGAGAATATAAATAGATAATCCATGTAAAGTGCTTAGAAAATAATTGGTATTTTGAAAGCACTCAATGAAAGTTGTTTCATAGACTGGTGATTTAATCTGGGTTTACTTTCCAGTAGTTTAGCTAATGACGTATTTTTAGGATGGAAATGTATCAAAATTTTCTTTCAAAATTGCTAAAGTCTACTGATATGATTGGTAACTTTGTAAAATGTTAGGCTCACACATGCAGCATGATAAAATAGCAAGATAAACAGGATTATACACATATATATTGATAAATTATCTAAATGAAAAAAAAACTTCAACATTCTCTCATAGAAGTGCAAAAGCCAGTAACCATAAGCATCCTAACACATAAGACCGTTGCCAGTCAGCACACCTCAGGTTAGAGGCTGATGCGTTTGTGGTGGCAAATACTGTGACATGTTTCACAAATCAGTAACTCAAGAGGTTTCTTATTTCTGTTTCCCCGTCCCCCTCTGAAGAACAGGACTTCACTCTGATATAATTCAGAAAGAATAATATCAAGTCTTAATTTAAAATAAATGATGTAGTACAGAGTTTCAGACCATATATCTCTTAGAAGCTGTCAGTTTCCTTTCACCGCTTTTCCTATATTCCAAAAACAAGTTTAAATTAAACATAGATCAATAATAAATCTGCCAGTTGCTGTCTTATTTATGTCACTGTTAGAAGAGATACTGATGTTCTTTTATTAGCCAAGATGGGCACTTTCTGATTCCTTCAGAATTAAAATAAAAACAATGAAAATATTTTATGGAATTTCATTAGCCATGAGTTATCTATTTTTTTGATGATCTTAGGTATTATTCCCTTATGCGTCTCCCATATAAAGTACAGGGAAGCATGTTCTATATAGCATAGGGGAGAAGAGCCTCAGTTTTCATAGCTCAGACTTGATAAGTATAAAATTATGATATGACTTGAGGATTTAAAGGAAACCTACAGTGGAAGATGATTTAGCCAAATACCTAGGACCTGATCTATTCCAGATTTATGATACTTCTAAAAACTTAGACGATTTAACTCCCAAAATAGAACGACAAAGAAATTAGCTAATATGTAGCATGAAAAAAGTTATAATAATCAATTTGCAGTTGTGCATTTATATGTAAACGCAACATACACACACATGTGCATGACAATTACTTTAATGTTTACCTTCAAAACTTTATAAATGACCAAGAGCTCTCACAGCTCACTACAGTCACTCATTACTCTTTGCTCTCCCTGCCTGTGTTGTGGTGTTTGAGTCTTTGGGACACCAATATCTGGTTACCTTCTGTGTGCCTCCATTTTCTACTTTTTTAAGCAGGTATGTCTATTGTGATCATCTCTGCCTAGTTCACCACTGTGTGCTAGGTGTATGAAAGGCAGATAACGTGTCTCTTTAGTTCACAGGAATTCAGATTGAGATAAATCATAGTAGAGACACTAAACTCAAGGCACCTCCTTCACACTTGGATCTGATTTATTTGATGGGATCCTGGAATCTGAGCATGATGTAGAAATGAAATATGGTTTCTACAGGGAAATTGGAGGAGTATATATTGGTGAGTATATTCTGAATATGAGATTAAAGTAAACAAATGAAAGAAACCCACGGAGGCAGCATCACAGAAATTGATAATCTGATTTTTAAGTTTATAATGGATGTAAAAGGCCACAAGTGGCAAAGAAAAGTCTTGAGAAAAAGATGATCACATTTATACTCCTGGATATCAAAACTCATTATAAAATATCAGCAATGAAGACATAGTGGTTTTGACATACAAGAAACAAATAGAACAGTAGGACAAAATAGAGAAACACTGTCACAAATACAGACAACTGATTTTTGGCATAAAACAAGATGGAACAAATGGAAGTACAAAACATATACATTGATTTAATGCTGAATGTGTAAGTAATAACACTCAGTTCAAATGGATTATTCTTTAAATTAATGCATATCTGAGTAGGATAAAATAAAATTCAAGTATATGCTATTTATAACAGATACCTCTAAAATATAATATTTGTAAAGGCTTAAAATAAAAGGATAAAAAAGTCATGCCCAGTAAATTCTAAGCAGGAAACATTGGTATTGCTATATTGATATGAGAAAAATTAGACTTCATGGGTAAAGCAAAGAATTTCTGGAGACATAGTTCAATTCACTATAATGAAAGGGTCATTTCCCCAGGAAACTTTAAGCATGTTAAGAAACAGATGCACAATAATGGTGGGATATTTTAATAGGTTGTTAATAGAATAAGCCAAAAAAAAAAAAAAAAAAAAAAGGATATAAAATATATGAAGAACACAAATACTTGACCTAACTGGCACATACAAAACATATAACAAACAACTCCAGGATGCAAATTCATTTACAGAACACATGAAATATTCACAACATTCACCATATACTGGTCCATGTGGCAACACTTAGTATTATTTCAAATACTGGGAACCTAATGATGAAACTCTCTGACCACAGTGCAAATTAACTTAATCAATAAGAAAGGTAAATTAAAAGTACCATTTGTTTGTGTCAGAATATATAAACAGCTCATACAATTCAATAGCAAAAAGCAAAGAACTCAGTAAAAAAAAAAATGGACAGAAGACCTAAACAAACATTTCTCCAATGAAGACATACAAATGGCCAATAGGCACATGAAAAAAAGCTCAGTATCACTAATTATCAGAGAAATACAAATCAAAACTACAATGAGGTATCACCTCACACCAGTCAGAATGGCCATCATTAAAAAGTCCACAAATGACAAATGCTGGAGAGGCTGTGGAGAAAAGAGAACCCTCCTACACTGTTAGTGGGACTGTAGTTTGGTGCAGCCATTATGGAAAACAGTATGGACATTCCTTAAAAAACTAAACATAGATGTACCCTATGATCCAACAACCTCACTCCTGGATATGTATCCAGAGGGAACTCTAATTCAAAAGACACCTGCATTCCAATGTTCATCACAGCATTATATACAACAGCCGAGACATGGAAGCAATCTAAATGTCTATCAGCAGATGACTGGATAAAGAAGTAGTGGTATATAAATACAATGGAATACTACTCAGGTAAAAAAAAAAAAAAGAATAAAATAATGCCATTTGCAGCAACATGGGTGGACATGGAGATTGTCATACTAAGTGAAGTAAGCCAGAAAAAGAAAGAAAAATACCATATGATATCACATATATGTGGAATCTAAAAAAAGAGACAAATGAACATATTTACAAATCAGAAACAGACTCATACACATAGAAAACAAAATTATGGTTACCAGGGGAGAAAAGGGGGATAAATTGGGAGTTTGGGATTTCTAGATACTAACTGCTATATACAAAATAGATAAACAACAAGGTCCTACTGTATAGCACAGGGAACTATATTCAATATCTTATAGTAGCCTATAATGAAAAAGAGTATGAAAAGAAATATACATATATATATATATATATATATATATATATATATATATATATATATATATGTATAACTGGATCATTATGCTGTACATCAGAAATTAACACAAAATTGTAAACTAACTATACCTCAATAAAAAATAAAAATTAAAAAAAATCTGCATCTGTCTCCAAAAGATAAAGATTCTCTTTGTAAAATAGTACATCCAAAATAAACTATAATTACTTAATATTAAAAAAGTACCATTTGTAAAGTTGGAAACTTACTTCCAAATAATGGGTGGCTCAAGGGGGGAGGATATAGCTCAAGTGGTAGAGCACACGCTTAGCACGCACGAGGTCCAGGGTTCCATCCCCAGTACCTCCTCCAAATATAAATAAATAAACCTAATTACTCCTGCTCATAAAAAATAAACAACAACAACAGAAAACAAATAACATGTGGGTCAAAAAGAATTCAGAGTTGAATTAAAAAATATTTTGAACTAAATAATAATAAAATATGACTTATCAAAGCCTGAACAATATAGTCAAAATAGAATATTGAAATGTATAGCCTTAAAAGGTATTAGAAAAAAGGGTAAAACTCAGTGAGTTAAGCTATGCATCTATCTTAAAGAATTGGAAAGCAAATAGCAAAAATTAACTCAAATAAATCTGAAAGTAAAATAAGAAAGGGAAGAGCAGAAACTGTTGAAAAAGAAAACAAACATTTAATAGAGAAAATCAACAAAGCCAGAAGTTGTTTCTTTGGAAAGACTTAAAATTGCTAAATTTCTGATAAGACTGCAAGTAAAAAGAGAGAACAAAATAACTATTATCAGGAATGAAAAAGAACATACTATACCACTATGGATGCTTTAGAAAAGTAAAAACATTACCAGCAATTTTATATGACGTTTGAACAGTTGGCTAGAATGTTTAAGACTTTTTATATAGCTAGAAATTAAGATAATATTATAATGTTCCACGAATAGACAAACAGACCAACTGAACAGAATAAAGATCCAAAAACTGACACACAATTAAATGGATACTTAATATATCACAGTTAGTATTGTAGATCATCAATAAGGAAAATGTAAGCTTTTCAATAAATTATGCTGAGACAACTGCACATAGAAAAAAGGTAAGTTGGACTCATATCTCACATCATAAACTGGAATCAATTTTAGATGGGTGAAACATTTAATATTAACGCAAACCACAAAACTTTAAGAAGAAAATATGAGATAACAGCTTCATGAAATTGGGCCTGGGGGTGGCACTTGAACACTATATGCAAGCATTAACCATAAATTAGGAGAAGCCATTTGTAGCACATATAACCCAAAAGGAGAAAGGAGAGGCAGTGTAGAACAGTGCTTAAAACCATGGATGTGAAGTCATATAACCTCGAACTGAGTATCACCTACATCACTTACTAGCTGTGTGACCTACGTCAAGTTATTTAACCTGCCTGTATCTCAGTTTTCCTAATCTGCAGAACAAAACTAATAATAATGGCGATCCTAGACAAAACAAGATAATTTGTGCAATGTGCTTAGAATATTTCCTGGCACATAATAAGCCCTTTATATATGCATAAATGTTATTGCTATTACTCATAATACATTGAAAATAATTCCTATGAATCAATTAAAGTAGACTAACAATTCAATAGAAAAATACAAAAAGGCACTTCACAAAAAGATACAAACTCCAATAGCCACATACATATAAGAACCGTTCAATCTCATAACTAATCAGATAAACGCAAATTAAAATAAAAATGTAATAAGTATTCCACACCCACGAGCGTGGGGGAAAAAAAACAAGTCTACTATACAAGTGCTGGTGAGAGTGTGAAGCAAGAGAATGCTCATACATTCAGTCATCCACTGGGTGGGACTGCAAACTAGCTCAATTCCTTGCATGTTCACATACTCTACAACCTAACAATTCTGATCTTATATCCCAGGGAAGATCTTGTGATAATACTCCAGGAAACATTATAAAAATTAACATACAACATTGTCTAAAATAGCAAAGCAACTCAAATATCCATCGAGAGTAAGTTGGATAAATAAATTGTAGGAAAATAAATGAATCACAGCCATACAAATTAGCATGAACTTCACAAATTTAATGTTGAACAAAATAAAGTTAAAAAATTTTATGAGTGTGATTCCATTTACATAATGTTCAAGAGCACAAAAAATTAAAAACAATATAATTCATGATGTTTTACACATACACATACATAATGCCTAGGAAAGCAAGAGAATATTTATCATAACAGATATCATGTACATGACTACTGTAAGTCGAAGAGAGAGAGTGATTGCTCCAGGGAAAGGAGATGAAACCAGAAGGTCACACAAAGCTCTTATGAAGAGGCTCTTACATGTTTATATATATAGTTTTATGTGCGTGATATTTTTCTCAATAAAAAAATTAAATTAAAACAGTGAAAGAATCTATTTCATAGTTGGAAAGATGTCTAAAGTATTTTTTAAATAAGCAAAAGATGCTTTAGAAGCATTTAGTGTGATTCCATTTTTTAGAAAAAAAATATATGAAAAAATCTGGAAGAATATTCATCAAAATATCAATAGCAGTTACCTTTGGGTAACAATGAGTGGGGAGACCTGTGTAATCATTAATTGTGTAGCCATCTCTGTAAAGTTTTACTTTTTAAGAAAATGTATCTACTCTAGTAATAAACTAAAAAGAATTTTTTAAAATTTAATATAAGTGTTTCACTTAAATGCAGTAAGTCAAATTTAAATAACATTATATGTTTCACAAGCCCTTGTTTACCTCTTTCCATGTCAATGTGTAATCTTATACAATGTCATGTTTAAGGACTGCATAGTATCCCATTGTGTCCATATGCATTTTTTATTTAATCAGTGTTTATTGCTGGGCATTTGGATTGTTTTACTCATTTTGCATGACTACCCTTGCAATTCAATTTCTTATTATTTCCATAAAATACATTTCTAGAAATGGATTTGCTGGATCATAACATATGCAAAATTGTATGGCCTAAAATGCAGAAAGTTTTCATCATGATTTGACAGCAGTATTTCAAAGGCAAATTTATTACTCATATATCAGTACTGGATTTTGTTCAGTTACAAATGCTATGTAAGCTCACAGAGATTTGAAAGGCTTAGTTACCTAAATTACACAATGCCAACAATTCCAGAAGGCCCAGTAAGGGCTCAGACTTGATCTCTCACAAAAAGAAAGGAATGTAGGATGGCAAAATATCCTAAGCAAAGAATGCATCCTGTGCGTCCCTCTAACCTCATACCTGGTATATAGCTCATTTGTGGAAGTGCTCAAAAAGTGCTTACTTAGCTGGAAATTCTAAGTTAGCCTGATTCACAGGGGCCTCACAGGAGGTACCCAGAAAAGTTAGAAGCAACTATCTGATAGAAAGAATAAGACAACAAGCTAAAAAAAAAAAAAAAAAATCCAGAGGCTTTTACAATAAAATGTTATAATTCCAGAGCTTGTTGAATGGATTTTCCAGGATTGTGTTACCACACTTGCTCATGGGGGTGCCACCATCTAAACCAACTGACTGTTCCCTTATCGGAACAAAACATTTCAATCCTTTTTAGCATCATCAGTGTAGAAGTTGTGTATTCAGTTTGGCAACCAATTGTACTGAAAGATGTAAAATCAAACTAGAAAGGAACTAGATGTATAGTAATTCTCTAAGTATGAGATTAGTGGGGAGGGGGTGGAAAGCAGATATAAATAATCCAAAAATCTTTGTTTATCTTGACAGATCATAAATAGATCACAAACTATCAGTGTGACAGTGCAGGGTTGTGAGTTAGTAACTGATTTTATGCCAGAGAGCACAATTCTCATGTTAGATTGGAGACAACATTATTGATTAGAATGGAGATTAGGAAAATTCAGCCAAGTCATCGAGAGACACATGCAGATCTAACAATGAATACTCCCTTATGAGTATGTTGGATTTTGGTTTTGTGGAGTAGAATTAAATTTAAACTCTACTACTCAATTTTACTAGGGTCAAGCTTCATCATTAGGTTAAGTCCAAATTCCTCCTTTATATTTTAAATATGCCAAAAGATATATTGAATGGGCAGAGAAAAAATTTAGAGACAAAACTGGATCATTCATTTCGTTTGCATAGGCTGTCTACTTACTTCATTTTATAGATCTTGTAAGAGTGATTTGTATGAAGGTATTCAGGAAAATCGCCCGTGATTTTGTAAGCTACTTTCCTCATGAAAGGTATCATTATAATCTCTTCTGCATTTATTGAGAGGAGAAATAATTTTACTCATTCTGTATAATTTCTAAAACAAAACTTGGATAATAATTAATTTAGCCATGAAACAAACATTTATTAAAAACCTATACTATATGCAAAAGTACAAAATTTGACCCTGTGAGGGCTATAAAGATTTTAACATGCAGTTCCTATGCTCCAGAAAATATAAACAATGATCAAATAAAACAACTTTATAAAAGAGGCAGCATTAAACCCATGAGAAAGGTATAAAGCGCTGTTTGTTGAGAGCATGGAAACACCTTAAGCTTGAGGAACCCATTAGTTTGATGAAGGAGGCTTTTCATCTGAACCTTGCAGATGGGAAAGAGAGGCACACTATAAAGAGACTATGGTATGTTAAAAAGCACAGGGCATATAAATGGGGCGTTTAATTTAATTTAGAGCATGGGTTTCAAAACGAAGAATACGAGGACCCATGGTGGAAAGTTAGGAGAGCTGGGTCGTTGCCACTTAATCCCTTGTTGGGTGTATTGTGGAATCATCAAGTTTCTTGGTCAGAGGAACAACTTTTCTTAACAAAGTCATGCTTCGGAGCACCCAGGACCTTCTCACGAGTGTTTAGGATGAAATGCACTGTAAAAGATTGGGAGACAGCCTTATAAATCAGGATCCTATTACAGGGGAGCCAGGAGGATAATGACAGTGTGAATGCAGACAAACCTGAAGCAACACATTGACCACTCCTAGGAATATCCTTGATAATTCTAGACCAAAGATTTTGCATCCGTTGCCCTTTATCTTATTTAGTTTAGAATTTTCCGTATGTTTCCTGGACAGTCAATGTGTACATTTTCAGGAAAGGATTACAAGAATGATTCTTCATCTTCTGTCAGGACCTGTCCAGGTGTGGAGATCTGCAGTAATTACGCTCAGTGTAGAGATAAGGGAGTTAGTTAGTAGCCTGCTTCTGGGCACAGAAAAAAGGAAGAAGGAGCAAGGTTAAAAGATGCTTCAAGGGATTACACGTGAATTGTGTCTCAGAGTACCAATAGAAGGCTTTATGTGCCTTCCTTAATTGACCCATGGTTAATAGCTATATTGGTCTGATACTCAATTGTGCAAGAACATGTGATAAGAGGCAGAGATGCTGAGTGCCTTTAAGGGGCACCTCAGAAAAGAGATGCTATGAGAGATGGCAGCTGCTTAGGACCAATCGTGGAAGTTCTAGCCTCTCGCTCCCACTGCCCCAACCTTAGCAAGTTTGTAAAGGTCTTTTTGGAGACCCACCAAAGGAAGCCATCAAAGAGAATAACTCACACAATGTTCAGAGAAGATAAAATACTTAAAGGGAGCTACTTCCTAAATACCAATCCAGAATGAATCATCCCTGAGAGAAAGTGGCATCCACAGTCTACTGCTATCTATGTATTACTGGATTCGAAGGTCAGGTAGAAAACAGTGATCTTCCAATGTCTTCCTAATTTACGGGAAGAAGAGTAATAATTTCCTCAGACATAGGAAGCTTGGAAGCTCTGAAACTCTTGGGGATGTGACTTGAACAAACTATGGAAACCATGATTCATAACTCAGCCTTCAAATACCTAGTAGGGAGTGTAGCAAGAAAATGAGAGTTAGGTGCAGAAGCATCAAAATATATAGTTGTTTCTTATCAACTGTTACAAATAACTAATGGAGAAATTATTTTTGCCTAGCTGACACATTGCATAACATAATTTGTATATAAATGATATATGATATATAAAATCATTATACATATCTATATATATATCTTTATATCTATCTATATCTATCTATCTATCTATCTATCTATTTATCTATCTATGTATCTTACTGTATGAAGAACCTAGGGTGCTGAAATCAATTCAGTGCATAGAAGTGATGGCGTCAAGGCAAATGGATATCTAATTCAGATTGATTTGATTAATAATAATCTTTGAATCTAATTTCTCAAGTAATGTTTCTTTCATCATTTTCCAGCAAGCTGATGAACATCTCATTTACATTTTTACTAGCCTATAAAGCTTTTCCTGCTTATGCTTTTTTACCTTACCCCCAAAGCAATACTTAATGCTTAATAATAGCTAATAGAATCTATGGCAGAGACTTGAGTGCCAAAAAAGTGACACTCATCCAGTGTCTCCTTACATCACTCTTATAACTGATACATGCTTAGGGTTTTGCTTCTGAGACCATAAATTTATTGATTATGATGCATGATCTATGATCTTATCTCAATCTCCAGACTAGAAGCCTAGACAGGAAAAGACTGCTGCCTTGCCTTTAACAAACAGTATTCTGTAACACAGGGCATATTCAGTAATTGGAGCATAGAGTTTCTGATTTCAACTTCTGAGAAAACCACTTTTGAATGCCACAGAAGAGGTAATGTTCCTAATCATGTTTCAATTATTTAAGACTGTATGTTTAATTTCAGACTTAAACATTTGACCTGAAGCTTTCTCAAACTTTGGCATCATGGAACTGCAGATGACCATTCAGACCAAGTTTAACGTTAATGCCAACAAGTGGTGATAAGACTACCCATCAGCCATTGATGGCAATCACTGGAGCAATGTGTGAGCAGTGATTTACAATGATGTGCACTGACCTGTATATTTGGCCCTTGCTGTGATTTTTATCTGAATTGTGGTAGCCCATGATGTTCACATAGGATTTGTTTGTCTGCCGGCAAAATTTTGGAGAAAACAGAAATAAGGTAACAGCAGGGCTACATACTGTGAAATCATACAGAGTTATACAACAGAATCTCACAGAAAGAGACAGACAGACAGAGAGAGAGAGAGAGAGAGTCTCTAAGCTCTATTTACAAATACAGCACAGCATTTATTCCAAAAACCGACAAGTTGCTATGGACTGAATGGGGTCCCTCCTGAAACCCACCAAGTCCATATGTTGACACCCTAAACCTTAGGACCTCAAAGTGTGATTACATTTGAAGGTAGGATCTTCAAAGACTTAATTAAGTTAGGGTGGTCCCTAAATCCAATACAACTGGCATCCTTATAAGAAGAGGAGATTAGGACACACAGAGCGAGTCACCAGATATGTTCGCACAGAGATACAGCCATGTGCAAACACAGCAAAAAGGCGGCCATCTGCAAGTCAAGGAGAGAAGCTTCAGAAGAAAGAAAACCTGCCTACACCTTGAGCTTGAACTTTAAGCTTCTAAAGTGGAGAAGGGAAATTGCTATTAAGCTATCTAGTCTGTGGTATTTTATTATGCAAGCCCTAGCAAACTAATGTAATAATATAAAAAAGAAAAACATAGACTTTCCTCACTATGAATATTAGCAAAACAAGTTCAGTAGCAAGCTAAGAGAATAGTGCCATGACCAACTGTGTCATTCTAGGAGTACAAGACCATTCAACAGAAGAATGACAACTGTTCTGGAAGCATCAGCCAGTGCAATTAGGAAATAGAAAAACAAGATGTTTAGTTATTGGAAGGAAGCAAAATAATGACCACATCTCAGAAATTTAATTGTCAACCAGGGATACCCAAAAGATTCACCTAAGATATCTACTAGAAGCAATAAGGTAAATCAGTAAGTTCAATGGTTATAAAATTTAAAATCAATAATCAGTAAGTTTTCTATATACAAACTACAGCAAATTAAAAAAATACATTGTCATTTGCTTTAGTGGCAAAAAGATAAAATATCTAGGAATAAATTTTAATAAACCCATGAGGAGAATATTCTGCAGAAAGACCTAAAAATAAGCTTAAATAAACAGAAAGAAATACATTGCTCTTGAATAGGGAGACCCAATATAATGGGGTCATTAATTTTGCCTAAATTAATCTATAAATTAGAATTTATCCTAGTTAGGATACCACCACATTGTTTTCTTTAGGAAAAAAACCAAATAACAGTAAAACTAGAAATAAAATAGAATAAATTAAAAAATGTTAGCTAACTTTCTTCGCACTTGTGTTCTAGGCAGTGCCTAAGACTTAACGTATGTTGTCACTTAATACACACACATATGCACAAAAACAGCCAATAAGATGAGCAATAATATAATTCACTTTCTAAAATTAGAAAACTGAGAACCAGACAGGATAAGTGACTTTCACAGTGGCATACAGCTAGTAATGGTAGATGTTTTCTAGGCTTTAAATGCAGAAAGTCTGGCTTTGTAGTCCATACTTGTTACTACTGTGTCTCTGAAGTTCATATAAAGATTAAAAATGGGAGAAGAGTCAAGGATGTTCTGAAAAAATAAAAAAGAAAAAAAGTGCCAAGGGAGTATTTTCACTGTTAGATATTAAAACATAACCAAAATATACACTAACTAGTAAAAGAGGTGGGTTTGCTATTAGCATGGGAATACACAGATAGACCTACATAGAAGACAGAGGGGAAAACATAAAGTAGTCAATGCATTTTGTTTAAACACTTGGAGAACCTTTCAGGGATAAAAATAAAAACTGGATTCCTGCTTCATCTTTTATACTGAGAGACATTCCAGATACAATCTATATATGGGGGGAGCACAAAATTAAAAGTACTTGAAGTACGTATTTGTGATGTCTTTTTACACAGTCTTTAAAGGACCAAGTAGTCTTTCTAAGCAGACAAAGCAAAAAACTGAAAATCTGGCCACATAAATTTGAAGACATATATAAAAAATACATAAAGAGGAAACTAATAAAATATAATCTGCCATGATATGACAAAGCCTAATTCCTCAATATACAAAGATCTCTTCCAAGTCAGCAAGAAAAAAAATTAATACAAAAATAGGCAGTCTATAAGATAAGGCATATAAAGAATCAATAGCTTATCAATTAAAAAAACCCAATCCCTGATATTTAACAAGATCTCATTATTTCTTTAAATTGGTGAAGAAAATAGATGTTGCTATTTTATGCAAAAGAAAGCAGGTATTCAAACTGTAAAAGGTAAGCAAATCCACTTTTTGAAAGGCTTTTTGAAAATAATTATCAAAATATAAGATTCACATACTCTTTTGCCCACTTACACATATAAACATGAATAATCATGGATTTCAAAGATAGTTAAGTCCACTGCACCCCTCCTACCACAGTAGCATTCACAGGCCAGTGGCATTTTTAGGTTTCATCTATGTTGTAGCATGTTATCAGTACTTCGTTCCTTCTTATTGCTATAGTATGGATATACCAAATTTTATTTATTCACTCATTGGTTGATGTACATTTGTTTCCACTTTTTGGTTATTACCAATAATAATGGTATGGACATTCATGTACAAGTTTTTATCTGTCTTGGGTATACACGTAGAGTGGAATTACTGGGTCCTATACGAACTCTATGTTTCACTTCTTGAGGAATTGTTAAACTGCAAAGCAGCTGCACCATTTTATATTCCCACCAGCAATGTATGAGGGTTCTAATTTCTTCATATCTTCACCAACCCTTGCTATCGTCTTTCTATTTTATCTATCCTACTGGATAGGAACTGGTGTCTCACTGTGGTTTTGACTTGCTTTCCCCTAATGACTAATGATGGACATCTTCTCATGTATTTATTGGCCATTTGTATGTCTTCTTTGGGGAAATGTCAATTCAAATCCTTAGTCTATTTTTTAACAAGGTTATTTATAATTATTATGTTGTCTCTCCATTACATTTAAATTTATCTTCTTATGTTAAATACTGCTCCTCAGAAAGGAAAAGAGAGGTTAATATACATGGAGTGCCTACTATGTGACATAGTACTAGGCATATATTATGCAGAGTGAGTGATAACAATCCTGAGCTCTAGAGTAAGTCCTGAATGCTGCTTTAAAAGTTACTAAAACATCTGAATAAGGGTCAGCCAAAAGCAAAACTATAAAACAAATGAAGGGCATCTCAGAAAATTATTCATTCATATTTTCAAGCTTGCTTTCTCCTAGTTATCTCCTTTAAATCTAATTTCTCCTAACTCCTTTTTAGGGAAGTGCTTCTTAAATTTGAATATGTATATCAATTACCTGGGAATCTTGTTAAAACGCTGATTTTAGGTAGGTCTGAGGTAGGACCTGAGATTTTTTTTTTTTTTTTTCTGAGATTCTATTTTTTAACTAGCTCCCTGATGATCCTACATTGCTGGTCAGTGGATCATATTTCAATTAAGAAAGTTTTAGGATATGAACTGATTGCTAAGATTTTAACCACAAGAGCTAACCTCAGGTACCAGGGCATTTTGCATTTTCACAGAGGAGCCTTAAAATTTATAACTGCTTTTAAATCTGAAGCATGAGCCTACGATAGTCAGGGGAATTGATCATTTTGAACCGGGGTCTTGTCTAGCGCCCATGTAAGAGGTGGTACTCCCATTCAGGAACAGGCCCTACTTGGCCACTTTCTTTAATGGAAATGTTTCTAAACTGACAATTAGAGCACACGCTTGTGACTACATAATATAGTTTGAGAATCTGATGTTTTAGTTGAAAATTTTCTTCCAGCATCAATTCATAATGAAAATAGAGAAACAGCTGAAAAGAACTGCAGTTACACAACTGGTTGAACTATATACATTTTGCTGTTTTGCTAAATAAAGGCACATATAATTATAACATAATCCTGATATAAACCGACTCTACTGAAACAGATAAACCTTGAAAACATTATGCTAAGAAGCCAAACACAAAATATCACATATTATATGATTCCATTTATATGAAAGGTCTGGAGTAGACAAATCTATAGAGATGGACAGCAGATTAGTAGTTACCTAGGTCTGGGTGAAGGGTGGATGGGGCTGATGGCTATTGGATATTGGGTTTCCTTTTCGGGTGACATGTTCTAAAATGTTCTAAAATTAGATTTTGGTAATGATTACACAACTGTGAATTAGCTAAAAAACATCGAACTGTTTCTTTTAAATGGGTGAATTATGTGGCATATGAATTTTATCTCAACAGAGCTGTTTAAAAATATAATCCATAAACACCAGAGCTAAAGATTAGAGTTTAGAAGAATGGGGTTCATATAAAGAGGCACACAGAATATCTTGATTTGCTTAGTCTTTGAGATAATTCAGAGCTGAGACTAGAGCATGTTTCCCTGATATTTAAATTCTAAGCTTCTATCTACCATTTCCACAACTTAAATTCTGGTCAGGTGAGCTGCGAGGTTGTTGTCTGGATTAGGAGAAGGGCACTGTAGCACTGTGAGTGAGAGCTGGATCCAACACTGGACAGCATATAAACACCTGCTCTACCATTTATTAGCTTTGTCACCTTGGACAAGTTACTTAACTTCTCTGGACCTCATTTTTTCTTTTTCATCTGGAAAAGGAGGATTAAAATCCAAATGAGGATTAAGTCAATTGTCTGATTCCAAATGAGGTTCATAAGGGATTACTGTCTATTCATAAATTGGAGGCAGATCTGATCCCTGTTAGTCATAAAAAGTATGAGCACATTAGCTCTTTATTTACTTTTGGGGGGGTAGTTAGGTTTACTTCTTTATTTATTTTTAGAGGAGGTACTGGGGACTGAACCCTGGACCTTGTGTATGCTAAGCATGTGCTCTACCACTTGAGCTATACCCTCTCCACTACCTCTTTAAAAAATAAAGAGAAGGAAACCACATTTTATAATTCCAAGGATTCACTTGTTTGTGCCTTTGGGGAAAAAAAACTCAAGCTATTTTAAAAGAAATAACTTAAGAGTCAGAAGCTTCTTGGTAAACAAAACTCTATCCTGAAACATTCAGATGATTTAGTTAAGAATGAACTGGAACAACATCAACATTTCCTTGAAATTGGAGATAAATTCTGAAATTACTGGGAAGCATTTCTGAAACAGTGCTTGGGTAAGTGTTTACAATCTGAAAATGGGTAAGGGAGGATAGAAAAAAATTCAACTATGAAAATAATGTTATCACCTGCACAAAGTGTCTATGAAACTATGCCTTTCTGTGAAAAATAAAACTCCACAACCCCTACACAGTATATATCACATCATCTCAGACATGCTTTTCTCTTTGCTAGTCAGTTGTCTAAAGCTACAGATAATTGATTTGTCTTCTGATAACAGTAGAGGCTACTGCATGAAACACCAAAGCTTAACAGCTTTTTAAACTTATTTGACTAAATATGAAGTGCTGTACACTTGGGGGTGCTTGTGTGTGTGTGTGTGTATGTACTGAGCTCACATACATGCATTGTATCTCCGTGGGTTCTGATGCCCAGATACTACATGTCATATAAAGTTATACTTGAATCATTTAATGTTGCTTTAATTGTTATCTGTAGCTATATCTGGGCCTTAGATAGTAACACATTCTGTTTCTGTTTGGTTTCTGAATATTGTTCTGCATCTTATGGCTGTAAGCCCTATTTTAGCAATACATATAAAAGTCATAAGGGAGTAATTGTTCTTTGATTTACAAGATTGCAGATTTGAAATCAGATAACCAGGTTTGAACTGTATCCATTTCATTTATTTATTATTTGTGTGGTCCTGTAAAAGCCATTCAGTTTCTTAATTCTCAGTTTCCTCATTGTGAAACTGAGTCTAATGGCAACCACCTCACAGGAGAACCAAATGCCGAATGCATGTGAATGATAGAGAACTACCAAATGTTAGCTAATATTTTTTCATTTTCCATGCGTGAGGGAGCATATGACTCATGTGCCCTCTGGACTCAAAGGGGAGAGAAGGCTTTAATGCACATTTATTGATTGCTGACAGGATGTCAGCCCTTGTATAAAGCAGCATATGCGTATGTGCTGATAGATGGATAAATCAGCCAGGGAGAAGTAGAGAGACCCAGGACAACCAATATTTGCCTGCTTTTTAAAGCACAGTAAATCTAAATCTGAGTCTCACACTGCAGTCAGCATGTCTAGGAGTCCACAGCACATGTTCTCTTCCATTATTGAAGGAGACAGCTGCCTAGTCAATGTAAATTTTATTGTAAAATTGCATAACAGAATTCACAATTATGGGAGGACAAACACTTGTGACACCAATGGAGGGTCTGAATTTGATATGTGTAGACAAAGAGGCCTGTCAGAGTTAGCATCCTTTATTGTTTCACAGGAAAAGGTGGGCAGTGAAAGTGACTACTAATAAAAGGAAACTCCCACTGATCCATTGCCACCATCTCTGCTAATCAAGAGTAAAAGGTAGGACTGGAAAAAGCATCTGAGTTTTTGGTACAGTGAGTAAATACTATATGTGTACTTCACTCTATTGTACTCAACCTTTCTGCACCATTTGATACCCAGAATCCTTTATCTACTGAAATTCTCTATACCCCTAATTATAGTGGTACTACAAAATCCTTGTTTCCCTCATACCACTCTGACCAATTCTTCGTCTCCTCAACGGCTGTTCAGTAATTCCTAAAGTCTCTGTGGATGCTCTCTTGAGTTTAGTCTCTGGCCATGTATTAGACCCAATTTACAAATTTCAGCTATTGTTATGGTTTCAAATATCACATATAATTTCAAAAAAAACTAACATTAAGTCCCAACCTCTCCACTGAATGCTAGTTGCATATTCCTAAACAAGTAACAAACATCTCCAGTTGAAAATTTGGATGTTATCAGCAAATAAACATGTCTGGAGCTAATTGATTTTTCCTCAAAATTGAATCCTTTGTCCAATCCTTTATTTTTGTCTGTTTAATCATCATATCATCACTCTGGAATCCATACTAAATATTGAGGTCAAAGAAATTTTCTTCAACATGTTATTTATCATGTCTCCAATCATTCTCTTGCTCAAAACGTCTCCATGGTTCCTCATTTCTTACTGGAAAAAAATCCCATTGGCTGTAAGTGTCTTTAAAGAGTGAGAACTTCCGTATTCTTATCTGTTTATCTACCACACCACCTAGTCTTGTGTGGCATACACTGTCAACTGTAACAGTTGCTTACTGAATTGAACTCCTTGGACTTCTGTTTTCAATCTCCTTAGTCTGGTCCATTCCTAATACTCAGATCCTACAGGCACTCTTCACAATCTGATTCATGCTGTTATTCTTTCACTCTCTCCTAAACGTGCTCAGCTAATTTCTCCTTTTCATTTTTGGACATGATTCTTCTTCTATTCTCTGTCTAGTTCTTACCACTCCTCAAACTTCAGCCCAATTTCAAACCACCTCTCATAAATCCTTCCCTAACTCTTCTAGTTCACATTGATCTCAATTCCGAGTGAAATCCTAACACTTCTAATTTTGTGTTCTTTTCCATTCCTTGCTATGTAGTTATCGCATTTCTAATTATTCCTAATTATCAAACCCATTCTGATCTTTGACTCTTTCCTCTTTCATACTTAGGAATATATTGCTATTTTACTTTTGAATTGGTTATATAAATTTTTCTGTGTGTTCATTTTGTGTGTCCAGCTACACTCTAAAGCCTTCAGTGGGGAAAACTGTTTCACATTTTCTTGTATCACTTCCATGTTCTAACATAATACTATGGAAAAAGGAGAGACTCAAAAATATTTATTAAATGGATGAATGAATGTGACGGAAAACTATATTAAAAGTGTATATTTGTTGCAATCAATAGCTTTGAAATAAATAATTCAAAGAAAAAATCTGCATTTTGAATATGATGTTTCTAGTTTTTTGGATACCATTTTCCTTTATGGTTTGATCTGTAACTTAATTAGTTCATTAGATAAGAAGATAAAAAGGCTAATGGATATGCACCTGTTTTATGCTATATCCATGATTGACTACAAAAGTCATTAAATGTTACACCACAGTTAATGAAGTATGTTAACGAACCCATGGAGAAGGGCAAGACAAGAGTAGAGAACAAGTTGGAATTATTTTTGAAAAGTTTGCCCCGAGGCTGGTAGAATGGATATGATAGTTCCTTCCATACTATGATTTACAAAGCAAGAAAGCAGTTATTTGAACAGGAGATGAAGAGACCAATCTATTAACCATCTTGCTTTTGGCCCTGCTGTGATTCTATCACTCACAAATGTAACCAGCTTAGCATTAGACAAAAAGTGTTGCAAAACACATTCTATGATTTTCCTGGCATTAAGAGATTGAATGTGTTTCACTGGTACTTAATATCTACCTCATCAATTCTTCTACTTTCTAATGTTTACCTTTCATTTGCTTTATCACTGACTTTAGTTGGTTCCTTTTTTTTGGAAAACATCTATACTTAAGCGATTCTAATAGGATTTAGTAACACATTTAGTAACTCCTCTCCTCATAAGTAAGATAAATTCACTTATATTTATAAGGAATATCATCAAAAGATTTATTTTCTGGGAAATAAGATGATAAAGTAAAGGGTGAAAATGTTAACATGATGGAAACTATTTCACTCCCACTGAGATATATTAACATTTATTGAACGTAAGAGCCCCTTGAAGTGACACTGTTAAAAGTGATGATCCACACTTGTTTTATAGGTTTTATGTATGATTTTGTATGCAGCCTTACTTGTTCACAGTTGTGTGCATATGTGTATATGTGCATGTGTGTTAGTGAAGAAAGTACAATTTAACTTGCAACATGACTAAAAGGGAGAAATAGATACTTAATAAGACTTCTCATTTACTATACTGTTGAGCTTACATGTGGTTAGTATAATAGAGTGTGAAAATCATAGAATTTTGAGTAAAATGACCAGGATTCCAGATGTGGCCTTTTTTCCTCAATGACTTTGTAATTTGTAAAGACAATTAATGTACAAGAGCCTTGGTTTTATATCTATTAAGGGCAGTGATAATAAAAATTATTTCATGAGGATTTGTGAAGTAAATTAAATAACACAAATTAAAGTGCTTTACATATATGAAATTAATATTTCAACAATTTAAAATTAAGATAAGATCCAGAGTCCTTCCCATGGCCTTTAAAGCACTCTGCAGTCTGGTTTGTAACCATCCATCTGACCACATCTCTACCACTACACCTCTAGCTCAAACCACATTAATGACTTTGGCTCACTCATGCCTCTCAAATACACTTAGCTATCTTCTGCCTCAGGGCCTTTGCATGTGCTGTTATATATATTATACATAGTTTTACTATATAGGTTATTTAAAATTGTGCCCATTTTTGCTATTTTTATTTTACCTCATTTCATTATTTTTGTAATACTTATTACTGACATTATATGATAGTTTTTCCTTATTGTCTGTCTCATTCTCGTCTACTAAACTAAAAGAAAAAATTACCTATCTTATCTGCTACTGTTAGCTCAGCAACTATGCAGTAACTGGTACACAACGGATGCTTAAAAAATCAAATAATGCATGAGTGAATGAATGAATAATCTTTCACTGAGTTCTTACTCTGAAGCAATCTGCAAAGTGCTTCCTATGGATTATCTAATTTAATCATACAATAGGCTTACTATTACTATTTTATAAATGGAGTAAACAGAGATATCAGAAGGTATAGTAACTTCTTGAGGTAAACATAGCAAGTGGAGGAAACTGGACTGCCTGTCTCCAGAATCTATGCTCTTAATCACTGCTATATGGTCTCTGTGTCCATCAATTGATGTCTGATTACA
The DNA here is from genome assembly GCF_048773025.1 of Camelus bactrianus. Classification (NCBI taxonomy): domain Eukaryota; kingdom Metazoa; phylum Chordata; class Mammalia; order Artiodactyla; family Camelidae; genus Camelus; species Camelus bactrianus. Next base: position 24,097,874 of record NC_133551.1, read on the forward strand.
CTGTTACAAAACAGACTGACTTGACTACCAAAAGACATTTGTATAGCTTTATTTGATGCCCCAAAGAAATGTGCGCATTCAGTAGTTAAAAATGAAATCAACTCTTAGGATCTCAAAAGCCAGCATTTGAAAACAGTTGGAAAAGAGAATCCAAAGCGGCAAATTTGTTTTCTCAGGGGAGCAAGGTGTGACTTACCTCCAGGTGACCAGCTATGGTAGCAATATGCAGAGCAGTGAGGCCACCGTATCCAACCTGCTGTATGTCAGCTCCACTGTGAAGCAGGGAAGTGATCAGTTCTGCACTATCCTGTAAGGAAACACATCTTCAGTGTTACTTTTCTCTTAATAGGAGGTTTGAACACTGTGCAACAAGATGTATTGATTCCCTGACTGGCAGTCAGTTTAGGCGCTCAAAGAAAACTTAAGTGTGATTTCTGGTGTAAGTACGCATGAGATAGCAGAGAGCAGCTCTCAGATGACTGAAACACATGACAGGCTGCACAGTTACAGTCAACCCTTCAGCACTTGATCATGAAAGACAGAAAGGGCATTTACCTGTGGTGAGGCTCTTGCAAACTCAAGTCACTCTTAGACGTAGGTCACTCCAATGAGTGTACTATCTCCAGCAGCTGCAGTATTGAACTGGCTGTAGTGGACCATTTCATGGTAGAGTTCAGGAACTGCTTCTCTAATACATATGAGTCATGGGTTCTATACATAATTAATGACACATAGTGTCATGGGCCCTAAACATAATTAATTGGTGGTATCTTTCTCAAGGTGATTTGTTAAAATGTTATCACTCCATGAAAATCTTTGAAGCACTATTTGAGCATTTAAGTTAGAATTAATGACCAAAGTAACCCTTACTTTCTTCATACTATTATTTGTGTTATATTTCTGTCTTTGCAGAGACATGGAACTTTTTAATCATATTGATAGAAATTAGCATCCACTGAATTTTTATAATGTAATTAACCTTTCATGAGCATTGACTTACTTAAACCTGGCATATGGCAGGACTTCAAAAATAGTTATTGATAAATAAAAAACAAATAAAAAATAAAATATTCCTCTAACCAATCCTATGAAAAAATACTATTATAAACCTCATTTTATAAATCAGAACACTCAAAAGAGTAATGTGGAGGGTCATGTATTCACAAAACTCCAGATTTTAACTGGAATACAAAGAAAGGTCTTCATATTTAACTCTCTCCCTCAAAGGAAGAATTCAAACCACAACTTCTATAACACTTGGCCCATCAACATCTCAAACACACCCAGTGGCAAAAAAGTCATATTCATGGGGTAGGCATTGCATTTATGCATATATATACGTATATATATATGTATGTATGTGTGCGTGTATAATTTAAATTACTATTGGTTAAAAAAGTCCTCCCATAAAAAGCAAAGTTTGATTTCTTAACACCGTTGCACATAAGTTAAGGTCTAGGAGAAGTTGTAAAGGCTAAAAAAAACTTCGGCAAAGAACTTCAAATAGCAAAATTAATGTTATAGTTTCCAAATCTTCCCCTATGTATACCTGCTCTAGCAAGAAAGTTAAATAATGATTTCATCTTCCTTTACTGTTTCATTGGCTCCTTCTGCTCAGTCTAGAGATTTCGGTTTCCTCCGTTCTAAAAAAAATGCCATTTTTTTTCCCCACTGAAGCAAAGCTAATTTTATCTATATCCTTGTCTTCATTTTCAAAGTTTGTAGAAAAAGTTGTTGACACTCACTGCTGACAGCTCTGACCTCATTTCTTTAGTAATCTCTAGGTACATACACCCAAATCTTGCATAAATTCCAACTAAGTTGATCATACTCCTTAAACACTGGAACTTGCTTTTTCTAACACTATCCTTTCACAGTAAGGACCATTTATTCCCCTTTTCCTTGCCTTATATTATTAAAAGAAATCATCTGAGACATAAGTCTCACCACTACTCAGAAATCACCTCCTGAGTTTCAGAAGGTAACCTCTGTTTACCAAACCCAATGTCAATCATCTTCCCCCTCTGTATAGTCAGATCATCTCTTTCTTCTTGAAATCCATGTCTCTTTTGCTTTCCTAAAACATATATTCCTGGTTTCCCTCTCTTTTCCTCTCCTTTGTTTCTGTTTGTCTCCAAAAATTGGGTCATTTAGTTTAGCCCTAAGTCATTTTCTCATTCTAAAAGCCCCCTTTGGTAATTCTTACACAATCTGATAACTTTATCTTTGGTCCTGACTTCTCTGCTAAGTCCAAACCCCATATATCAATGGCATCCCAAATTAAAAATTAAAAATTGCTCTTGTAAATACTATTCATAATTTTCCCAGTGTGATCTGTCATCTCCTAGCATTCCTTATTTATATTAATGGTGCTTTCTTGTTCCAAATGACCTTGAATCCCTTCAACTCAGTCAATATCAAAATTCTGCTGGGTTGAACTCATTAGTACCTCTCATATTTCTTCTTATTTCTAACATCACCCTCCATTTTACATAGCCTCCTAATTAGGCAAGGTGACTAAGCCTTTTTTCATGGCAGTCCCTCCTCCACACTGCTATTAGATACATTTTATTACACACAGTTTTGACCACATCATTCTACTTTTCAGTAAGCCTTTGATGTACTCAACAAATACTTCTTGAGTATATAAATATACTCATATCATATGTTTGTGAAACATTGAGCAGTGGGGACACTGCAGTAAGATAGTTAAAGCCCTGCTTTCATGGAACTTATGTGTGTATAAGTGATAGGAGAGAGAGAAAATAAACAAATAAGAAAATATTATAGTGTCATAAAGTACCAATGGTTTTAAGATGAAACAGGCAAATGATAACATGGATTGAGTAGTCAGGGAAAGCTTCACTGAGGAGGTGGACTTTGAGAAAAATGATAAATACCAAAAAGGGGAAGTCCAAGTCACATTTTCAAGGATGAGCATTAAAGGACAGGGAGTAGCTAGTGTAATAGTCCTAAAATGGAAATAAGCTTAGTGTGTTTAAGGCTAGCATTGAGTATAAGGATTAAAAAAAAAAGAAAGAAAAGTAATGTGCAAGATGAGGTCAGAGATACCCGACTTGGTAGGGCTTTGCAGGCATTGTATTGGGTGTTCAAATTTTTCCAAGTGCAATATTTTGCAGGAGAATGACATGATACTGAGATAGAAAAGAATCAGGAAAAGATAGGTTCTGAGGTATGATTAAAATGTTTTGTTTTCCATGTTAAAGTTGAGATACTTATAGTGCAAGGTTAAGACTGTGCGTACCAGAATTAGCCTCCCTAGTTAGAGTCCCAGCTCTGTTAAGGACTATGTAAACTAGGGCAAGTTACATAACTCCTTTACACTAATTTCTTTGGTTATCAAAAAAGGGGACAAAAACCATATCCACCCAATTCGAAAAAAAATATAAACTGTATATCCACAATTGTTGTGATAAAGCATACACAGCACTTAAAAGGTACCTGCCCAAACAATACTCAATAAGCTCTTTACCAGTGGACATGGGAGTCTGGGGCTCAGTGTGAGTGGAAACTTCCAAATAAGATGACTCTCTTATCTTTCTCGTTTTACTTTACCTCCTCCACATACTTGACTTCTGCTTTGCTAGTTACCCATGGAAATAATCAAAGGAATAAAACATAGGAAAACTCTGAACCAGTACTGGAAATTAGGAAATGTCTACTAGTTCTGCCTTCTCCAGAAATAAGCAATTCACAGGAATTTACTCCAACCTCATGAATAACCTTTAATTTGAATGGTGAGGGCTAAAGATATGAGTAGTCTCTGAGATAAATGGGAAAGACATCATCCTAAAACATTTTTCCCTGCAGATGGACAGGTTTTTAAATGCAAGGAGGTGAAGAAATATTTTTAAGCATAAAATAATTTTTTTAAATATAGGGAAATATGATAAATTTGAGCAAATGAAAGTATTAGAAAAACACAGTATTATAAGATAAACGACAAATTGGAGAAATATTCACAATGTATAAAACTGACAAGTGGTTTGTATATTTAATATATGAAGAACTTGTACAAACCAGTAGAAAGATGGATACTCTTTAATTCAACAAATATTTATTAATGAATATCTACCTTATGATAAGCACCATACTAGGCTAAATTTTAAAAAATATATAAAAATCATGGAGCATACGAAATATTTATCTGTCAGGCAGATTCTTATAAACACACATTCATCCTTTCCTCAATTGTCTGTATTTTTTCTTATTTAGCCAGAATTTGTGGAACTCAAGAGAAAGTATTCCTTCAGAATAGGCAAATAGTGTGATCAAAAGTAAAAAGTACTAAATTGTCCTGAAACTAGATACTAAAATATCTTGATTGGACTTCTCAAGTTGACCTCTGATTGATCTAAATATATTTTTATTAACTACTATAAAAATAGAACTCTTACCTTACCAAGCTATGCTAAAATATATCAAAACAATGATTGCTACTTATAAATTATTTACTGTGGGCTATGTACCATATAAAATGTTTTATCTACATAATTTCTTTCAAGCTTTACAATTGACCTATGAGAAAAATATTAGCTCTATTTTTATAGTTGATGATGGTCAGGCTCAAGAATTTAAAGTACTTACAGAACCTTAAAAAGTTTGTAAGTGTTGGAGGCACATGAGGCAGCCATGCTATAAGTGTTGGAGCTACATACAGACTTAGGTCTGTTTGACTCCATGCTTCACTTTTGACTTTCTATAGTGCTTTCACTGATCTCTTCTTGGTTCAAATCCCAAGGAAATAGTTGAGAGAATATACTTTTTGGTTTTTTTGTATTTTGTTGTATTTAACTGACAAGTCCCAAATATTTCTCCCCTACCCTACAGGAATATTATACTTTAATGGAACAATTTTAAAAATCAGTAATACAGGACATATCTCCTGGAAAGGAAATTAATAGAAAATAAAGATATTAGGCAAATTTTAAATATTATAAAGCTGATCTCACTTATTGCTTGTACTCCACAATATATAAAAAGTGTCTAAGGGCAAGTTCTTTTTTTTAAAGACTTTTGAACACTTTTTTTTAAAGACATTTGCATTAAAGACAGTATTCTGGGGAACTGACAGGTTTTCCCCATCTAACCAACTTTGCAATGTTATTATTCAGTGGGAAACATAGAAGGATTCTAAAGTGTGGGGTAAATAAGCCTCAATAATGCATTAATGTATACAATATTTATTATTTTCAAACAAAAGAAAATCCTTGTGTGGAAGAGTGAGGATTGGAGGAAAAAAAATCAGTCCAGTTATCTCCTTGAAAAGATAGAATTGGGAGTACAATAGACCTCTGAAGATTTATGTAATGGATGAAAACTTTTTGTAGTGGTAGTAACTCTGACTTTGCCCTATGCATAAAACTCTAATACAGCTCTACTATCTGCCTGTTGTTAGCTCTGTGATTGTTACTACAGATTAAGCCAGGATAAGTAACTATTAGTGTCAGAGAGCTCAGATTCTCTACCACCAAATAACATACATTAATATATATATTAATATATACACACAAACACACACACACACACATATATATATATATATACACACACATATTTACACACAAGGGTTTTTTGCCAATTCTTTTCCAGAATAAAAGATTAAACTGGGATTGTATAATGTCTAAAATACAGCCTAAATGTCCATCAACAGATGACTGTATAAAGAAGACGTGGTATATTTATACAACAGAATACTATTCAGCCATAAAAACCAACAACATAATGCCATTTGCAGCAACATGGATGTTTCTGGAGAATGTCATTCTAAGTGAAGTAAGCCAGAAAGAGAAAGAAAAATACCATATGAGATCGCTCATATGTGGAATCTAAAAAAACAAAACAAAAACAAACAAACAAACAAACAAAGCATAAATACAAAACAGAAACAGACTCATAGACATAGAATACAAACTTGTGGTTGCCAAGGGGGTGGGGCGTGGGAAGGGACAGACTGGGATTTCAAAATTTGTAGATACTGACAGGCATATGTAGAACAGATAAGCAAGATTATATTGTATAGCACAGGGAAATATATACAAGATCTTGTGGTAGCTCACAGCGAAAAAAAATGTGACAATGTATATATATATGTTCATGCATAACTGAAAAATTGTGCTCTACACTGGAATTTGACACAACATTGCAAAATGACTATAACTCAATAAAAATGTAAAAAATAAAATAAAATAAAATAAAATAAAATAAAATAAAATAAAATAAAATACACTTTCTTTTGATTATGGAAATACATCCTCCAGAAGTTTTAAAACATGGCAAATATTCCTTTACAATTCTCCCATTTAGATGTGAAATCTATGTCCCTTCCCCTTGCATCTGGGTGGGTTGTGGCCAAAAGAATATGGCTGAAATGAGCTGTCTTTTTCCAAGGCTAGTTCACATGGCTTCCTCCTTATTTTCTGATAAACTTGCTCTGAGCTACAATGTCAGAAGTCGGACTAACCTGAGGCAGCCATGCTATAAGGAAACCCAGGCCACATGAAGAGGGTTCATAGCACATAAAGATTCTCCGATCAAATGACTCAGCTAAGACCAGCCTTACAGTCACCCCAGCCCAGGCACCAGACGTGTAAATCCTCCTGAGGATTCCAGTTCCCCAGCTGATGGAGTAACTCCGAGTCATTCATGTCTTCTCAGCTGAGGCCCTAAACATGATGGAGCAAAATTAAGCCATCCCCACCGTGTCTTGTCTGAATTTCTGAAAGGGGAATCTATGAGAATAACAATTGCTGTATCAGAGGACTAAGTTTGGGGTAGTCTGTTATGCCTCAATAGATAACCAAAATACCTCATAGCAGAAAATGCAGAAAATAAAGGAATAAATCAATTTAATAACCCATAGTCTTACCATATAATCACTATTATCATTTATGTGTGTGTTTATTTCCTGTCATTCTTTTTCCCAGGTATGTGCCTTCATAAAAGTAGAGCACAGACTAGCACAGCAAAGCAAACCTGTATTTGCATGCGGATGGCCACTTCCTACATTTGGAACATGTTTCTCAACCTCTTGCTCTGTGAGTTCTTTTTCTCTAATAAAATGAAGTTAATAATAGTATCAGTCTCATAGAGTTGTGAGTATTAAATCAAATAATGTAATGAATTTAGCACAATGTTTGACACAATTTTTATTATCACTGATCAGGTACACAGTTGAGCTCATACTGCACATAGAGGCAAGTAATCTCCCTTTTTCATTTAATATAAAATCATGAGCATTTGCCCATGTTTGGCAGATGTAGAGACATGTCACTCATATCTCCCCTCGAGACGAGTGTGCCAGGAATGTGGTGAGCTGGCTGCCTCCCTCAACTAGCTTTTTCAGGATTCACTGCACTATGAGAGCTGAGACTACCATTTTCTCAGAGTGGCTCTCAGTCCGTGACTGAGAAAGAGGGTGGTAAAAGGCTTAGCCATTTCCACTCAATGTGACACTCTTCTGATAGGCAGTTTTTGCTCTGGAGCTCCTACTGGGCAGCAGAGATTTGAGCCAGGCTGCACTGTGGTCTGACAGCTCCTCCTGACCAACCCTACTTCCTTCCTCTTCCTTTCACCATATCACTTCCACATAAATCCCTATCAGAGCCTGCTTTTCAAGAACTAAACTGGTACACCATATCATAAAATGTTTTCTTCCAGTGTACATTAGAATCAAAGCTGTGCTGGGATTTGAACGTGGGTCTTCTGACTGAGTCTAACGCATTTCTCAATAAGATATGTTACCCTCCATCCCCAACTACCCTTCTACTCCCAATTTTTTGCCTTTCATGTGCAAGCCCTTCACAGAATCTACTACCTGCTGTGTCTGTCTTACAGAACTGCAATGAGGATAAAATGTGATAATGTATGTGCAAATGTTCATCACCCCCATATCCTTGCAAGTATAATTTTATATATTTATGTTAAATGTATTGCCTCCAAGACTGACCTAACTATGAGAATATTCACCTTATTCCTTAGTCTACTCTGTCCCCAAAAATGTTGAATCATGAAATACCTCAGTTTCTTCACCTATAAGATTTCAGAGTTGGGCTAAACTGTTTTCTGTAAAGTCTATCCAACTCTGATATTCTAGTGTTCCCTGAAGTGTCACATCAAGCTCCAAGGCAGAATTGAAATTGGTTTGGAAAGACGACGAATTTCTGAGTATGAAAATAGAGATGTATAAATAAACATTTTTAATAATGTGCTTATCTAAGTAGTTTTTTCTTCATCAACCCAATTAACCCAGCACAGCAATTGTTACAGCCTGTTTGTGTTTGTAAAGAAAAGAAGTAACATAAGCAGTTTTGTAGTCTTCAAAGAACATTAAGGTTTCTTCTAGGACAAGGGACTCTGTGGGGCTTCAGCGTGAAATGTATTTAGTTTCAGGCATAAAAATTTAATGGACTAGAGCTGCCTCATGAGTCATAGACATCTCCAATGAAAGGATCCATTAGTCAGTATAAAAATAACTGCTCATGAAAGTTCACACCTACATGCCTCTTGCTGAAATAATTCTGAATTTATCATCACAAAAGATATCAATTATTAAAGATCTCAGTGTGATGGAAATACTTGACTTTCCTTGAAATTTTGAAAAAAAGAAAGAAGAGAGAGAAGGAGTACACTCAGTACAGGTATTTTTCCCAGAGTAATGTCTCCAATTTTGCTTTTGACCTGTTTTTTTCTCATCAACTCTGTGATCCTTTTCCAGTTTCCCATAATCACTTTCCTCCTGCGGGCTGCTTCCAGTTGCCCTTTGAATGTACTTGCTCTCTCTTTCAGTAATATAGTGGTGATTTAACGGGGAGGCTCTAATCAGAATCTCTGGGAGTTGGGGAAAAGGCAAATCTGTGTTGTTTGAAAAAGCAAATTGAAAAAATTTCTTTAATTTGCTTTCACTTAGATTTTATGTTTTTAACTGAAAAATATTTAAACAGACTGAATTTTTATGTTTATCCAAGTGTTAAGACCTCAAAAAAAGATTGAAAAACATCATTATAGAAATCATTCTGTGATCCTGCCACTTATCAAGACACTGCCCAATCTTTTGTCTTTTGAAAGAGCAATTAATAATCACTCCTTCCATTTTAAGTCTGTTTATTTTCAATCTATTTTTATACTTTCTACTCCCACAAATTCACTAAAATATCCCTTTACAGAGATATCTGACAATTTCTTAATTTTCAATTTAATGGCCAAAATAGGACAATATTTTGTCCAGTGTCAACATGATTCTTTCTTTGAAGTACTTTTCTTCTTCCTAGTCACCATGGAACTATAACTTCATTCATTTATTTGTGCAATACGAGTATGATGAACATACACCAGGAGTTGTTCTAAGTGCTCAGAATAAGATGATAAGCAATTTGGATCCAGTCCCTGACTTGGCAGTGCTCATAATGTCTATCAGCGATTACAAACAAGCTTCAACAGGAAAAGATGTACGTGGTTTGTACTGTACATGTGTGCATGTATTTACAACTAAAATCTGAATTAATGGCCAATGAATAAATATCAGGAAACTTCACATAATTTCTGATTCTCCGAAATTTGGGGCATTACTGGGCTAACATTCCTATACAGCAATGATTAGCAGAATATTGACTACTCCCCTTACATGAGGTATAAGTTCTCTAATTTGCTACAATATTCACAACTTTTTGTCACTAAGTCTGAGCGCTAGTTCCCATTTAACTTTGCTGTATTATCTAACACCTTTACTCATTTATGTTACCCGCCTCATTCCTAGAAGCATGTGGAGATTGTGACCCCTAATCTAGAGGAAGATATAACGAAATAATGAGGTAATGAAATAGTCAGTCACAGTACAATAAGGTAAGTACAGGATGCTAAGAGAGTACATTGGAGGGGTATCTAATCCAGACTTGAGAGGGGTCAGGGAAGGTTCGCCAAGAAATAGTGCTGTCCAATATAGAACTGAAGGATAAATTAACATCTTTAGTGAGTATCCCATTAGCTTTTCATTGAGAACATGTTAATTTAGAAAGAGATTATGAAATATTTGGTTACTAAGAAGAAATATGAGTATATAAAAAAATAATCCATCTTAGTAATTGCTCTAATTTGTGGGTATAAATGATCCCTAGTTCCTTAAATTTAGGATCAATTATTAAATAGTGTTTAAAAGTTGCAGTGCAACTGGAAGTAAAGTATGCAAAAAGTGAGACTTTTGGGGGAATAGTTTTTTTTTTTAATTTATTATCTTGACAAATTCCCATTTGGGGAAAATGCAATCTTATATGAAGACACTTTATTTGTTCAAATAAAAAGGCTACTTGAATTTAAAAATATACATCAATTTACTTTATCCTGTAAATTAGCAGTTATCAAATGGGGATGATAGCTCCCAGGGGCAATGTCTGAAGACATTTTTGGCGAAACAGTTGGGGCTGGGAGAAGTGGCTGCTGGCATCTAGAGAATAGAGGCTAGAAATGCTGCCAAACACCTTCTAATACACAAAACCCCCCACAACAAGGAACTGTCTGATTCAAAAGTACCAGTAGCAAAATTTGATCTAAATAGAGAATTTAGAAACTATGAAACACATGCTTTGGGTCCTGGACTTTAGGATAGTTGAAAAAAAGCTCAACTTTGCAATCAGACACATATGCTAAGAAAGGAAAAAGTCAGGAGAAAACATACAGTGGTTTACAGGGTATGAATCACCAGTAATAGAAAATAGAATTTTCTGATAGGCATGATATGTAGCAATAAGAACCGAGGTCTAGTGATCCAGACAGACATAAGCTTGAATTAAATTCTCCCTCCTTCCTTGCCCTTCCCCTTTGTAATAAATATATAAAATGACTTCTTCTGAATGATTGGAATGAGATCTTGCCAGAAATGTGTAAGATGGAATAGTGACTATTCAACATCTGCATTTATCATACGAAATGCTAAAACAAAAGTTGACTAGTCAAAATGCTACTTTTCATTCATTGAAGAAACTTCATCAAGTGGTTGTCTGTATATTGAAGGAGAGGTATGTGTGAGGTTAAATTAGATGGTCTAATACTATTTTGGTCATTGACATTCTTATTTAAGATCTTTGAAACCATAAAAATCTCATTTTTCCCTACAAAGCTTGTGTTCCATTTCAGGAGTACAATTTAGATACCATCTAAAGAAGTGTGCCCCAAAGTGGAATGCAAATATAACAAATACAAGAAATCTTGTAAGGAAATTCATTAGGGTACAAGAAGAAAATACTAGAAATTCCATTTATATTTATTTATATATAAAGATAATAAAAATTGTGCTAATATTTAACATGAAATTTGCAGTGTGCTCTCAGTGATTATATAAGCTAGTTATCTGTTACATACAGTATCCAAAGTATAATAAATCAATACTTGGAATTCCAAAGGGAGAGAAGTTGAGAGTGGCCCCTCACTGTTTTTTAGCATTTAGTATATGAGGGTACATTATAGCATATGTGAGCCACATTCAGTGAATTTACAGATTTTAATATCTAACTCTAAGTGAATTGATCCTTAAAATATTGGCAGGTTGTCTTCAAAAAATACCTGTGATGAAACAACAGATCAAGTATATATTACTAATGGAAGAAGAAGAAAAGAAAAATGGAAGAACTGTCATTTTTATTTCTACTTATCTGAGTTTTGTGTAAGCTAAATTCTAGGTAAACCTAATGACAATCTAATTATCTTTGAATATAAATTCGTCAAAATATTTTTTATATTATAAAACACGATATTTGAAGTATGGATTTATATCCACAAAGTTTAACACTGTCAAAGAGTGTACCTTGCCTTGAGCTATTTTCTGATGATTTTTGTTGTGATTACAATTTATACACAAATATATGCATATTGAGGTGTTAATTTTATACGGCACATGGTAAAAAATTGGAGTCCATTGGTCTAAGTACAGATTTCACTGCTTTGACATTGTTAGGATTACATATTCTCATCTCTTCAGAACGCAATAACCGAGAGGACACGGTCCTTTTTGTTTTTCTGGGTAAAATGACTGACACATTAGGTTTCTCCAATAAATGTCTCTTACAATAAAAGTTCAACAATAATAGCTAGCTTTTATTAAGTATGTGCTAGGTATTTTGCTAATTACTGCATATGGTTTGTCCTTTTTAAAACTGTAAACCACCCAATGAAAGAGGTGATTCTATTTGCTCCATTTCAGAGAGAGAGAGGGAGAGAGCAACTTGCGTAAAGATGCACAGCTGTTAAGGCTCAGGGCTGAGACAGAGCATGAGTAGTCTAGCTTCTAAGCTAGCAGGTCTTTATTAAGGCTCATTATATCAGTAAAGATCAAGCATTGTTTGTACAAATGTTTGGATACTCAATTTCTCAAGAGTGTTTATCAAAAATCTTTTACAGGTCCTATAGACTGAGGAATCAAAAAAAAAAAAAAAAAAAGACTTACTTCCAATGTTCAAGGTTCACGGACTAACATGTTAAATATCCAAAAAAAAAACCCCAAAATACAAAAAATTTTAAGTGCTGAAATAAAAAAAGAATGTGAATTTGTAATTGAAACCCCAAAGAGAGTACAATAAAATCTGTTTGGGAATTCAAGAAAGCTCAAGAAGGCTCAATTTATCTTGGTTTTAAGTAAGTAATACTTTCCTATCAGGAAAAGAAAGAAAAAGATATTTAAGCAGAAGAAATTATAAGAATAAAATTACGAATTATGAAATACTGAATAAAATACTGAATTATGAAAGTGCTCAACCTAAAGATTGGAGTAATCTAGAACAGTACCTTTCAAACTTTATCCTGCAAACCTGTCATCTGGGGTTAAAAAAAAAAAGTACATTCTGGTTGAATGGGAAGTGGGACTCTTCAGTCCTAAGAATCTCTCAACTGAGGCAGATGCTTTTGATCTTCTGGCCACAATTGGAGTTCAAGACTTGAACAGTGGTCCTCAGCATGTAGCCTTAGACTGCTTGCATCAGAATTGTCCAGGCTGATTGCTAAAAACTTACCTTCCCAGCCTATCCGAGATGTACCAAATTAGACTGGAGTGAGGTGGAGAGGGACGTATTCATTTTAAATACGTAGTTACCACATGATTCTCATGTTTACTAAATTTGAAAACCATTAGGTTTGGGAGGTCAGAGACAGCATGAAAAGAGTCTGGAAGGTGAGTCCAGCAAAACTGTGAACTAGGGAATCTTTAATCTTATTTAGGAGTTTGAATTTTATTACATAGGCAATGGGTGACAATAGAAGGTTTTAAATGAACATTGACTTCATAGATTTGTGTCTTATGCAGATCATTTTAGAAGCAATCTAAAAATAGATGGAAGCACAACAGGATAACTTGTATGCATCTTCCCTACTGACAAGTCAAGTCTATAAAATGGAACAAAATATATAACATAAACAGTCCCAGGTAGTGAAGAACATGAAGACAGAACTGTGACCTTGGGAGGAGGGAAAGATACAATGCAAGCCCCCACTGTATTCCATGATTTCCCTGGCTTTCTGCCTGAGATAGTTTTCTGTCACAGAGGAGAAGGTGGAAGGGCAGTCTAATTGAGTTGACAATGGAGATCAGCTTTCTGTGATTACAAAATGGTTGCAATTTGAGGATAAGGTAACAGAGCATAAAAAGAAGCTTCACAGAGAGAAAACTGTTAAAGTCTGCATGGAGATTCAATATAGGTTCTTACTTTGATTTGTATAGACATAGACAGAGACTTAATAGGATGAAGAAAAGATCACCTGATTTATGGCTGAAATGTGAATGGTTATGATATCAGAGGCCATGTAGTACTAGGAGATTTTAGAATTTCAGCCAGCCAGAATGGAGAGACTTTATTGAATAACTTGGGCATTCAGGTAGGATTCCAACAAATACATGCCTTAGAAATAAGAACCATATTCAGAAATGAGGACCATGTCCTAGAGTAATAGGTATGCCAAGTGTTGGCAAAAGATGTGGAACAACTGGAATTCTCATGCACTGCTAATGCGAATGGAAAATTATATAGCCATTTTGGTAAATAAAGAGTTTGGCATTTTCTTATTAAAATTAAATATGCATTTATGATATGATCCAGCAATTCCACTCCTAGATATTGCCCAAGAGAAATGAAAACATATGTTCAAACAAAGATTTGTACAAGAATGTTAATAGTAATTTTATATATAACAGTTAAAACTAAAAACACTCACGTGTCCATCAACAAATGAATGGTAAAACAAATTGTGGCATATCTTTATAAGGGAATACAACTTTCCAATAAAAGAAATTAATTACTAAACACATTAACAATAGCATTATAGCTAGGAGAAATCATTTATAAAAGAAAAGAAAATGGAATGGATTGCATTCATATAAAATTCTGGAAAGGAGGAAACTATAGGAATAGAAAAAACATCAGTGGTTTCCAGAGGCCAGGTAGGATGGAGGAGGGAACTGATTGCAAGAAGATATGAGGGAACTTCTGTATATGACAGAAAAGTCTTATATCATGATACCAATGATGGTATGTGACTACATACATTTTCAAAAGTCTTCAAATTGTACACTTAAAATTGTTAATTCTGTTATGTATAAATTATACCTCAATTAATCTAACCCCTTAAGAAGAAATAAAACAAACAAAAACATCAAAAAACCAAAGAAGTATGAGAGCTAACCATCCACATGGCACTGAAAAGCTAAACACTTGCTCTGTTCTTACTAATGAAAGCAGGGATGCCCCCACTGGTAAAAATACTCAGCTCTGAGGCAGGCCCAGCATTTGAGGGTGTGTAATTGAATGTGGCCAAAAAAAAAAAAAAAAAGATGTGAAATTACATTATTCATTATATATAAATAATTTCTGTTTGTGTCAAAAATATTAAGATTAAGAAAGGCAAGGAAAGGCAGAGTAACTCCTTCAGATTAAAGGAGATTATAGAGACAAGAAAACTGAAAGTATGACTCTGGATTAAATGCTAAACAGCAACAATAACAACAAAACAGTTGTAAATGACACTGCTGGGACAACTGACCAAACTTGAATTTGGACTGTGGATTAGATAAATAGTATTGTATCAATGTTACATTTTCTGATTTTGATAATTATATTATGATTATGTAAGTGAATTTCATTTTTTTAAGGAATAAAGATAGAAGTATTTAGTAGCAATAGGGAATGCTGTCTTCAGTTTACTTTCAAATGATTCAGAAAATAAATAGAGTGATAACAGAGATGGAACAAAATGTAAACAATCAGTAAATCTGGATAAAGTGTACATAGGAGTTTCTTGTAAGAGTCTGGAAATTTGTTGTTTGAAATATTAAAATTGAAAGTCATTAAAATATGTGGGAGAACAGAACTGCAGCTCAAAATGAACCAGATGCCTGTTGCAGTTGTCCCGGAAGGGACAGTTAGAACTAGATCGAATCCAATGGTAGGATAAATGGCTGTATTGTTTCTGTGTTTAAAGTGAAGTGATGTACTTAATTTGTTTTTATCTTTGTTAAAAAATAGAGTAATCATGCATTCTATTACCGCTTCTTAAGGATTTTTGCCCACCTTGTGTCCTAAGATTCTAAATTTGTTTAAACTTGCTATTAAAAAAAGTTATAGTCCATCTATCCTCCTGTAAAATACAACAAAACAGAAGAACTAGAGCAAAGGGAACTCTAAAAGTGGAAATTTTGTTTTGATAAACAGAGATGGTAGAAATAAATTCCCTAAAGATTGTAGCACTAAATCATTCAGAACCCATTTGTGTGGCTGTGTCACGCAAAGTCTTAGGAAAATGGATTAATATAGAAAGAATCTTCTCGACAGTCCGATTCAGAATTCATGGTTTCACAGTACTGCCGTGACTACCCATCACCAGCTTCCTATTCCCTGGGGCTCGTCTGCTTTCACCTCCTGCCATCCAGCAGAAAAGCCAGCATCAGACACTGTGTGCTACACCCTGAACTCAGCCTCCATTCAAGTTTTGTAGGATGATTAGTAGGTTTTAAAGACAATTTAGCACTTACCCTGACTCTTTCTCTCAGAAGGAATCAGAAAAATTGACTAGGTATTGACTGGGCTTGGAAAAGAATGAGCATTAGAATATTTGCATGATGAATCGCAGGAATATGTGAAACTGAACCACAGGAAAACGTGGCTCTCTTCCCCACAATGATAAACTCTCTAAAGGTTGGGGGAGGGTTGGAGTGCAAAGTAAAAGCCATCCATATACAAGCGAACAGCTGCCCCCACCCCCGCCCTTGCCACCATCACACTTGAATATATAAAACTGAAATAAAATCCTGTTACAGATTCATGAGATTGAGAAGGAACGAAATACGCAATATAACAAGAGCCAACTGTGCTTGATTCCAATTATTATTCTAACATTTACTAGAAATCCAACCTTAATCTTCAATTTCCTTTTCTATCAACACTAATATGCAACTCACTAAGTTATTTTAATGGTTTAAGAAATAATGTATATAAAACCTCGTGTGATACTTAGCTTTTAATAAGTGCAGAGTAAGTAGAAACCTACTTTGATTAGAAAATGAACATTTATATAATATATAATTTATATATTATATAAATGTATATTTGTGACAACTTCAAGGATCTGTTGTAACACCGAGTGCCCCAGCTTTTCCAATCCACTTTTATATTTACTCTCTGATCAGATACTGAGATTATATTGAAACTAGGGATTAATGCAAGGAAACAAACAATAGAAGCAAAAGTAGGAGAAATAAAAGGAAACTAAAGGGAACTCTAGAGATGTTTTTATTAAGGAAAACATGTGGAAAAATGCAGCTTCAATGTGCTTCTTTCCTCCTCAAATGCAACCTCATCTCTTGCACAGGGGCAGCTTCGTCATGGAAGGAGCTCTGGAAAAAGTACCAATCCGCCAGGTCTTAAATTCTGGCTGACCACTAGCTGACCACGTAATCTTGCAGACAATAATACTATTCGTTCACAGAGTTCTTCTGAGAATTAAATCAGATAAATATAGAAAGCAATAAAAAGGATGTGTTCTGATAATAGCTGCTCAACAAAGAGTTAGCTAGAAGTCTATCTAGGAATATAATGCTCTGATCACTCTGAATATTTCCCATGATTACTAACTCTCAAAAAAAAAAAAAAAAGACAACATTTACAGCATCCTTGGTTCCACTACAAAATTGTTGTACCTTGTAAACTGCCAAGTGCAAGGCTGTAAATCCATTTCTTGTCAGTCGAGATGGGCGGAGACCTTTTAACATAAGGGTTCTAACATGTGACTTGTTGCCTTAGAGAGAAAATGAAAAAAAGTTAAATTGTTGGGATAGACTAAGTGACTTAAAAATCTCTCTTTAGCTTAATGATAAATGTCATACTGATACATAAAAATATCAGACTCCTGGGTCTGCTTGCCATTTGTAAAGTTTTTTAAATCATTTACAGCCTTATGTAATAGTGAGCATTTTATGACACTCATAAAGCTTTGTATCAGTGCTGTGTATTTCAATGCATTTGTGTTACATTTTTTATCTGATGCTCTCATCATGCTTAAAAAACAGAAAAAAACATGAAAAAATTCACCTTAATAAACTATTTGTGAAAAAAGCTTAGATAAACATCTAGTTGCACAGGATTCCTCAGCTTATTTACAGTAGAGGAATCTGGAGGAAATGGCTAAGGTTGGGAAGGCATGTTTAAATTTGGGAGGAAGACATGTTAAGCAGAGTTTGCTTAGTTTGGGAGGAGTGGTTAAAGGATATGTTTAGAGTCAATACTTAAATGTTAGTGTTCTTTTAAAAACTGAGTTTAAAGGATACCAGCTTGGATTAATAACAACAATAAAAACCCATTCATTAATTCCATATATTTATTGAGTACCTACTATATGCCAGGCACCATCCTAAATACCTGAGATATATTAATGAACAAAACAGAACAAGATATGAGGTAAATTAAACTCTTAATCTTCACTTTTATCAGTCTTCACTTTGAGATTTTATCTTTGGCATTTTTTACCTTCCACATATTTTATTACAGATTGTGAAGCAATTGCTTGATGATATTTTGAGGAATGCTTTCAGTGCTTCTGTATTTAACCTAGTCCCTGACTGGCACGCCCAATACTGAAAAATGCTTTAAAAATTTTTTTCCAAGCAAACTAAGGAACTTGGTTCAAGGTAGGAGTACAATAAAACTTAAATTCAGAGCTAAATCAATTGGAATATCTGTCTGGTAGTTACTTCTTCAACTGAAGGTTATCAGGGTCCAGGGGCAAAGCAAAAGAGAAAATTGAGTATGAACAGAATTCTTTCATAGACTACTAAGCAGCTCAAATCACTAACCATATATACATATAACTAGTTTATAAAGTATTGAGTTTCAAGCACTCACCTCCACAAATGCAACATAAATGAAGTAGAGACAGACCATTTTCTGTGCGGTAATTTAAATTGACTTTACTGAAGGCATCATCAGAGCTGAAAAAAATATTTTACAGATGATCACAAATTCCATCTTTTAGTTTATCATTTTTCATTTGAAAAATTATAATAGGAAATCTAGTTACTACAAATTCAGAAATACATCTCTTCTAGGATTCTTTGGTACCTAGAAAATAATTTTGAATATACCTCTAGACGAAGATTAAAATCAAGAGAAAATAATATTAAAAGTTTGAGAGACCAAGTTTAAATTAAATACTCATACAAGTTCTATGTTCTATGTATAACTGGAACTTTTCTGGGCACCTTGAGAATTATAATTTATATAGAAATAGAAAACAGATATTTGAAAGTAAACTCATTTTCCTCACAATCAAAATCTCATATAATATTTATGGAAAAATTCAAGAAATTATCTCCAAAAAAAAAAAATTAGTAGCAATTGATAAGAGACTGGGAAAAAGGAATACAATCCCTGCATTACAAATTCTGCCTGAAGCAAAGCTTCCTCTTACTCTGACTGGGTCAGATTTCACAGATAAAGAAGGTCTCAACTCTGATACGGTACTGTGATACAGTCCCAGGTGAGAAGAAAAGGAATGTTAGTGATTCAATTAATAAAATCCTTGCTTTTGTCTGAACAAAGACCATTGCCCCAGGAGGGCCCTAGAGAGCCATAGGTAGCCTTTGAAAAAGAATGTACAGCTAAAATTCTTGACCTCTTGAGGTCATGGGTACTCCCAGGACATATTTCAGTAGAAATGCGATCATATCTTTGGCTTCCCAGGTTAATTTCAAGCTGCCTCCTGCCTATTTAAATCTCCAGCAGCTTTCGTGAGATAGCACCACCTTTGGTGAATGAGCCTTCATCTCATTTGTAAAGTACTTACTCTTGAAAGGTACTATAAATTCAGAACATTATCATCAACGCACCCAGTTAAGAACTTCAAAAGCTATTAGAATTTTAAAATAGGAAAAGGAAAGGTACTATTCTCCAGGGTGCTGCTAAAAACAAACCCCTCTAAATCTAGGGCTCTGGAAGGATCTCAGTGAAATGCTTTCATTAGCAATGGCAAGTACAGTGGTTTGTTTCCACAGGCTTGGGAATATTCCAGAACTTTCCCACCCTCTTGCTCTCCAGGTTCAGCTTCCCTGTAGCAAAGTCCATAGCCTATGCTTATTGAGAAACATACCTTCACTTGCTTTGGAATGCCACAGGCAGAAGTACAATAGACTTCAACAGGTTATTATTATTTTTTTTTACAAATGATGATAATATAATGTATCAAGGAGCCCAGGACTTCATGAAAAATAGTTAAGAATTTGATTCATTTCTGTCTGCACTTTCCTCTAGCTCAGAGAACAATGGAAAAAAATGAGTCTGATGAAAATGCCGCTTTTAAATGTCTACCTAAAATAAGCCTAATTGTAAATGATATAGCTATTTTATGGTATGTGCATTAATTTTATAAAATAACACAGTTCTTGGAAATATGTGGCCTTTGCCTGAGCCCGGCTTCTAAACTCTCAAAGTCAAATTGTATTATAGGTGTCTTGGAGAAATTAAACTAAATAGGCAGTGCTAAACCAAGTGCACTCGGCAGCCCGGACTTGGAAGTGCATTCACAGCGGTCTTCTCCGTGGTTATGATTTCAAACAGTACAGGTTTTCTGAAGAGCTGAATTCTGCTTTTGGAACTAGGTAGATTGGATTTTTCTCTTCAGGTTTGTAGGAAATTAGCATGCATAAATAAAAAGAGGAAGAAAATTGTAACTAGCAATTGAGGCTGGTGATTGGCAGTGACTCAGAAGTTCTGAGCTGCTTTGGCTTTTCTTACTTGGTCCTTTCATTGTCCAGCAAATGAAACACACTGTCAGAACACAAGGCAGAAAACAAAGTCTTGGAATGGGGCAGGAGAGGGAAGCCTTCTGTTAAATGTAAAGAATTACTTAACCTTTAGCCTAAGAGAAAAAGAGAGAAGGAAGTACTTTCTTTTGAGGTATCTATAATGAACTGAATGGCAAATGCAGAAAGAAGAAAAAGCTTGGGAGCGCCTCTGTAGCAATAAACCCTTGAGGAAAAGTAGTTTTTCAATGTGTATCTCTGATATTATACTGCAGTACCTGCCATGTCCTGATGTTTCAAAAGTGGAAAAATCATTTCAGCCATGTAGGTTATTCTTAAAATTTGGTCCTTGTATTTGCACCAGGATTGAAATCCTATTCTGCTTTCTGCCTTTTAAGTAATTTTTTCCCCCTCCAATTTGGGATAGTTGTTTAACCTCTTCAGGCCTTATTTCTTTAGTTGTAAAATGATTAAAATGATACATATGACATTGTATTGTTGTGAAGAATAAATGAGGTTAAGCACTTATGACAGTACATGGCACGTGTTATGTTAACACTGCTGTCATTACCAAATTCACTGTTAAGGTACAACTTGCCTTTTGTAGTCTAATTCTTAAGAGAATTTTAGCACAATTTTTAAACCACGTTTGACTTTTTTTGGCCTTTCACAATTGATACTCTGTAAAATGTCCTGATTTTGACAACCAATTCTATAGATACACACGTTTTATGCTGACAGTGACTCAGGTGCCTAGAAAATGTCTTTTCTTTACATATTTTAAAAAATGGCCACCAAGTTCACTGTTGTGACACCTGGCACCTATCATTGATTGACAGCAACTGCTAGAATCACAGTTCTGTAATACAAGGTCAGCAGCATCATTACTATGGGGAACTGATTTTCAACATTGGAGGTATTAAAAGAACAACAAATGCAAAGGGGGAAAAAAGATTGTTTGAAAATCATTTTATTCAGATGGTGGACTCAATTGCTTTCTCATTCCATGATCTAAGTTTGATGATACATTCAGTGTGGCACACACCACCTACAGAATACCAACTGTGTGGTCCACCTCTGTTCTTAATGCTCATTTCAAGTTGTTTTCAACGAACTACTTGCTATAAACTATTCATTGTTCCTAGATCCTGCAAGTGTGTCAGTCTTAGGACTATGCATGCTAGATGCAATCCTACAACTGGCCTTAGCATTAGTCCTGATCTCTAAGGTCCCAATCAGTTTTCCAAAGAAAGTAAACACTGAATAAAAAAAAATATATATATATATATGATGTTAAAGTTCACAGCTTTATTAAAAATGATACTAAATGAATGTCTATTGTTTATACAAATAAAATAGAAAGCATAAATTATATTAGAGACGTTTTATTTAACAATTCCTTTGTTCTCTGAATCTTATGCTAGACTTGACCATTATTCATAAGTGAATCAGTACACAGCCCTAAAGAACTCCTTGTCAAAACTGAACTGCAGTCTTTACTTATGTTCTCCTCTTGAATTCTATTCTCCTTGAACACATGCAACTTCTATTAATGCCAACAAAATGAGTAGAGAATAGATTCCCACAATGCTTGGCAGTCAAGTGCAATTTTAATAGTAACAGTTTTTTATCTTAACTTTAATAACTGGAATGCAATTTTTAAATAAAAGTTACTTTGGAGCTATATTTGAATCCTAATTCTCACTTCCTGTTGACTTCTAGTCAAATGTTTCTGTTTTGATACATGCTATTAAAATAGACAAGATTTTAAAGCAATCATTCCTAGGAGAGAGATTTCATTTTCTCTTCTTTTGCCTCTTCTAAAGGAACTGTGTATGTCAAATTCACTGCCAAATGAACATCACTTACGTATTCTAATACCCTAAGCTCAATTTATTTTTTAATTTTCCCTTACATTTTTCATCACCTGCCATGTCATATTGTAACTTAACATATCCTAATGAGTTCATAGTGCTTGCTGGAGCATGAATAAAGATCCTAATTAAAATGAAGTCACTATTATGAAGATATTTCTAATAGTAAATTCTGTCCTTAATCATTAAAAATGGTAGTTTTGTACCCAAAGGTTACTTTATTTCTTGTAGCGTAATGAACTCTTTTCTTAGCCTCTACCTTTTATCCAGAAAAGTATGCAGTTTTGTGATCCAATTAAGCTTCTCATGACCTCATCCTTTTAAGAAGATATCTGACATGATCACAAATGGAAATTGGTTAAAACATAGCATGTGAGCATTTGGCCAAAGAATAACACACTTCTGTCCAAAATGTTCAGATAGGTAGATAATATTTTTTAAGTTAATTCACTGGCTGAAATTTAGGTAAAGACCAAAGAGGTAAAAGAAGGTAAGGATTTGTTATAGATCATCTAGTTTCCCAAACTGATAATTTAGGTTTCAAATGGCTGGTTGTAACTTTTTGTGTAGTTCTTGATAGCTGTTGCTGATTTCCCCTCAAATAATAGAAATAGAAAAAAATCTTCAATAAGATCTATTCCCAAGCTATATCCCTAGGAAGTGTCTAGAAACATATTTGTCCAATATCTCCCAAATCAAATATGCAAATTAACAACATGAAGTATACTCATTCTTTCATTCATACTGTAAACAATTACTGAGATACGGAGGCAGGGAGAGTCAGAATAATTAAGGATCGTAAAATTGGGACAATAATAATTCTGATCTCATAGGGTTATTGTGAGGTTTAAATGGGTAAGAACTTGTAAGACTTTTGTAAATATTAGCTGCTATAATAATTATTTTTATGAAAGCATTGATATTGATGATTTTAGCTTTTTCATTGTTTTGCTTTGCATTTGAGAAGGGGGATAAGAAAGTAGAAAAAAAAGATGAAAGCATAATGGGATGGGAGGGAAGAACAGAGGGAGGATAGAAAGGGAGAGATAGGGGGAGCAAGAGAGGAGAGGGGCTGAGACACACAGAGAGAGAAATGGAGACAGCGACAGAGAGAGGTGGCAATCAAGCTGCTTCATAAGGTTTTTTACAAGATATTCCTGTAAAATTATTATTCATAACTAGTTTTACCTAGACAAGCAAGAAAAGAAACAGAGAGACAGACAGTCTTGGTGCAAGGTGAATTCTCTGCTTTTTGGTTTGAAGTCTTTTTGTTGATATTGCTATTTGTTTTTTGTTGTATTGCTAATTAGCGCAATGCACTAATCAAACATGCCAAATAATATTTTCATTCAGTTTTCATTTTGTGAGATGAAATGTCTTCCCTCAATATTCTACTTAGCACCTTGATAGAGAAGTTCACTCTTCTTAGGTAAGGTCAGCCTCCAGTGCTTCTGGAGCTATTCATTTTATAATAACTAAATTTCACAACTGGTTCTGAAAAATGCAGATTTTTTTAGAAGATGTTTCATTTGGAGAATAAGTACAGTGGATGGCTGCTGGGCCCAGAGGAACTTCAGGGAGAAAATAAGCAGGAAGGTACATCTCAGAAAACCTCCCTCATTGTTTTCTTTCTTTTTTTCTTTTTTTTTTCTCTTTTCTTCAGTTCATCTAAATATTGCAACTGCCTTGCCATGGAACAGAGCATTCTTTTGACTATCTTTGTTCACGTATGAAATCTAATCAATTTCAAAGTGAGATATTAGTCTTAGGGACCAAGATATTTCTTCTCAATGCTAAAATAGATTAAAATTGACAAAAAAAAATAGGGTTCTTTTGATTATGTTGAAGTCACGTCATTGAAAAAGTATAACTTCTTTGGAATCTACTCATAGAGGTTTAAATTTCATATTACAGATTAAACAGATAAAAAGTAGGCTTGACAACAAAATGAGCAAAACATAGTTCTTAAAGTTTCTTAAGAATTAAAACATATTGAAATAAAATAATTTAATTGGAAGCCTTTTAAAAGCTGGATGTGGAGAGTCATCGTGTAAGTGGTTGTCAGAGATCACGGAAGGGTACATGTATCACCAAGGGGTGGGAGTGAGAGTGCAAAACATATTCTCCAATGCCCATACCTATGGACAGTGCTAATGAAAAGAACATGGCAAGACTGCAGAGTGGTGTGGGGAAAACAAACATTTTCAAAGATAATTTTTATCCACCCTTCTTTCCCCCTCCCAGTTTGAGAGAACTAAGATCATGAAGATCAAACACATTTTGAAATTAAGTACAGCTGGGTACAATCCCAGCCGAACTATATAAGCCATTTAATTTAACCAGCTCAAGCCAGTTTAATTTGATTAGCATCATTTTCTGCAGGTATAAAATGGCAATTGCAATAGGTACCCCAGAAGGTTGTTAACATAAACAATGATGATCAGTTTTTAACTAACATTTTTGAGTATTTACCATGTGACAGTCACTGTGCTTAAGCACTTTACATATGTACACTTCAGATTATATGAGCTAATGCATATTAAAACACCTAGTCTCATGCCTGGCATATGGTAGGCACTAAGTAGCTAATCTGTTTTCCTTTCAAGTGCTATAGAAATACATATTACAAATAAATGCAAATATAAATAAAGCTAAATTGACAAAGACTCTAGGGAACACACATACTAGTGGTATAGAAAGACCTGTAAATGGATAAAGCCGGTACCAGGTAGTAAGTTTTATTATATTGATAATCATGATGATCAAAGACAGCCCAGAGGAGGAAAAAAGTCACACAGTGTATTCCAATGTAGCAATTCTGTCTTTCCTTCTTCAGGCTTCTCTATTTTTCATCTCTTTCAGTCTCCTATTCATTACCTCAACAAATACCCAGTTATGAGTGAATGTGACTTTATTGTGGAAGAGGAAGCAACATTCAATTTCTATTCCTCCACATTGCCATATCAAGCTCTTATTTCAAAACTGCTGTAAATTGGTATAAGCAAGATAACAGTTTAGTGCTTTTTGTCTTTTTTAAGTTTAGTACTTCTGTTGTTCCTGAGCTATGCTGTGGATGAAATCTGTACCAGAAGATTGTGTATTTGAGGAGGTATAAGCCTTGCTTCATGATGTCTACATGAAATCTCTTTTAACGAATGGGATTAGTATCCAGCATGAATGCCATAAAGAAACTTGCCAACAATCAAAAACAATAACAACAACAACAAAACTACAAAACAAAACAGACAAACCTATGTTTGCACTAGTGATCCTCTACCTGTGACCCCAATATTAAATGCTTCTTTTTAGGCATTTTATACTGTTTCCTCGCTGTCTACACGTTCAGGGAAAGCCTGACGTCAAGCAGCATGACACAGTTTATCATCATTGAAGTACTCCATACACTATATAAGGCATGAATAAAAATGAAAAAGAAAGATTCTAAGATGTATTTAACACCTAAAATGTAGATATTCAATTAAATGTGATCTCACATAGTACTAGGTTTAAAGTTCCCAACTACTCTTTAAATTTTGGTATGTAAGCCAATGAGTAGGACAATTTATATTCTCAGTGCTCCATTCTTTTCTTTCCTTGTCATCCATCATTTTATCCTTCAGAAAAGAAAACCCTCAGAAGTTTGCCCTAGGCAGGACTGACTCTTTCCCGGGGATGCTGTCGGCCTTGATGGAGTCAGACAAGGCAGCGTGCTCTGGTTTGGGCTGTTCGTTTTGTTCCCTTGACTCTCTAGACCATACCCTTTGCCTGCTTTCTGTTCTCATGTTCACTGATATCACCTCAGGCAGAGTTCTCAGTGCAACTGAGATATCTTTCTAGAAGTGTAGTTTTCAAACTTTAGCTGAAGTATCATTTTTTAGCATGCAAAAGTATTACCTAGGGAGCTTGTTAAAAATTCAGGTTTCTAGAAATCATCCCCAAAGATCCTGATTTCATCTGATACAGGGTGGGATCCTGGAGTCTAAAATGTCGGCATGAATTGCTGGCTACTTTACTGTAGGAGATCCTCAGCCCTTGGAGAAACGTGATTCCAGGCTGTGGGTAAACCTTTCCTCAGCCTCCTTAATTATCGTTTCTTGCTAATGAGACATTTCTGCAGCTTTCTCAATGATTTTAGCACCAAGCTACCCGTCTCCTCAAAATGTCTGCCATTATTCTCAGGGAATTTGACATCTATTTTGATGAGCCTCCTAATAGTCTTGTCTGAAAATTCTTCAAATCCCTCTTCACCACAATCTTTAGAAGTTATATTTCAGATTTTGACATCATCTTTGAATTGTTCAAACATTTTACATTTAAAAAAAAAGTCCCTGATGTAAAAGACTTTATTCTAACCTCACTTCTTAATTTTTAATAAACTATTTGTTACTCCTACTTGATAATAAGGTCTTAAATCTTTCAAACTGCCTTTTAATCCAATCAATCATGATAATAGAAGCTCCAATTTCTCAGTACCTACTGTGTGTTAGGTCCTCTACACAGCACTTGACATCATTTTTCAAATGTACTGTGAGGTTGCTATTATTAACCTCATTTTACAGCTACAAATGAGGCTCAAAGAGATTCAGTAGTAAATACAAAGATACATACATCATTTGTAAATAAAAGAAACCAAATTTAAAACTATGTATGACTGCAAAACCCTTACACTGACTGACATAGCTTTCTTACTCAATTTAGATAAAATGGTCATTACTTTTTCTTGCTTCCAGTAGACTTTCCATGGTCCTCATCCATTCTTGCTTATATATCTTTACTTAATTATGACTTTTATTTGGAATGTTTTACAAAACCAATGAATAAATTAAGATATCAAATCTTCTTTTTTTATATTTGAAAACCATCCTGCATTTCCTTCCACTTAGCACTTGTCATATACTGTCTTTTATGAGTTATTTATATATGTTTCCCCTCAAGCAGATTGTGAACTCTTGGAGCAAGAACCAGGGTGTAGGAAGAGCTCTTTCCAGGGAGTCGGGCAGACCTCAGTACCAGTCACAGTTCCAGCACTCACTGACTATATGATCTTGACAAGATCTGACTGTCTCTACACCTTAGTTTATTACCCACCAGAATTAATATTATCTATCACAGAGGGTCATGGTGAGGATTAAACAATGTTTTGTATTTGATGTGTCTGGAGTAACACCTTGAATATAGTTGGCACAACACATTCTGAACTATAATCTCCCTGACACTGATTCCTGCCTCTCACCCCCAATACTAATCAGCAAAAAGGAGGTCACATCTGTCACAAATAGTAAGTAGTATAGTAGGACCTGTAGAACGGCTGCTTGTTGTTGATGTGATATGAGAAGAAACATCTCCAGCTTAATTCTTAAAAGGATATGTCTGTTTAAATTAGTCTTGACATATTCACACGATACTGCCCAAATTAAAAATAAATAAATAAATAAGGTTTTAACTTTATAAATGAGGGAAATCTCTTCAGTTTAATCACACTTCATCCACCATATTTATGTAAGTCAATAAGAGCTGGAGGGTTTATGGTTCACTTTTACATTCATATCTCTTGCCCAGCAAAATTAATTTGTATATATATATATATATATAAATCTATTATACCAAAGTGGCAGTCATACCTCCACAGGAATTTCAAATGTTTTCCCATAAGTGGGCATGTGATCATACTTGCAAGTCAGCCCAGGGTATCTCATCACAAGTGTCAAAGCTGAGTTAATCACTTTGGGCAAAACAACACAGAGAATTAACCATTTCCCAAATGGTAAGTTGAATACTTATGAAGGCCTTATTAATCCACTGGAAAATTTCATTAAAAACTATATTATACATGAATAATTTTATTTGCCAGGTATAGAAGCTTTGCACGTTTACTATATCTGAAATTTGTTTTGAAAAATATGATACCATTTGGTCATTGCTTTACACTTACTTTCCAAGTGAAACAGAGAGAGTTCTTTGTCGTAAGCACATTACGTGAATGGCACAGCTGCAAGTGGACATGGCTAAATGGCCGCGTGGAACTTCTTCTCTTAGTGAGGCAGCTAGCTTGAATCGACCCTCTAAAACACATCTAGTTTCTCATGACAGATTCAATTTCTCCAGAAGGTTGCTTGTATATATGAGGCCCTGCCCCACTTTTCTGAACATTTTGTGTCTTACAAGGTTGTCACACTATGCCAGATTATTTTTATCTTGCTATCATGGAACAAAACTCACCAAAAGCCTGAAGCCAGTGTTACACACTGTTACATGATTGTTCAGGGGCAGAATGATACTCAGTTTCATTAAGGGACAGCCTTTCAATGTCAAAAAGACCAAAGGGCTTGTTAAAATCAGACTTACCCTAGCAGTCCAAGAAGTAAGATGTGGCCAGTATTCTACCAACATCTGGGAAGAGAAGTCTAATTATTTGTTGCTGGCATGGCTTGCAAGAATGATCTAATTCTAGACAAGATTACTCAGATCAACAGTTTGTATTTAAAGGCTAGCTCTTAGGTTCCTCTTTTTAAACTTCAGTGATGGGAACATGGAAGTCATATTTTGAGGAGAGAAGATATTTGCATTTTAGGGGCTATATGAATGATCAAGAAGGGAAAACCTTACATTCTAAGGCTTAGAACATGACCATTTATACCTGAGTTTATATGGGTTGTGTTTTTAAATACAGATATATCTAAAAACTAGATCAACAATGAAGACACTTATACAAAGAAATAATAACTCTGACAACTTTACCCAAATATATGCCTTAGTTCTGTAAGTTCTTTTTCTTTGATCTGCAGGTCATCTTCTAATCTTTCTATCACAGTAACATAAGATTCACTGACTTTCTTCTTCCATTCATCTAGCAAAGAGAAACAAATGGGATTGATTCATAGCTGAGCTTTGTAAAATGTAGACACAGATCATAACATACAAGTAATTAAAATGCTGTTTTTTACTCTGAATTTTATAACACTTTATTTAAATTACTGATTGTGAGTTTAAAATGCAGATGCTTATATTTAAAATGCAATCATATTGAATTGTAGTAATTAAAAACCCATTTGATATTGGATAATATATTTACATGGAAGAATATATTTGACTTATTTCATTTGATTTTATTGCATTATAATTATAGCAATCTCTGGTTGCTAGATAAGAGTTTTTAGATTTTAAATACTAGATACTTAAGATGTAATCTTAAAATCCCTATATTCAGCAGCATTCCAAAATTTTTTCTATAACATTATACCTAGGAACTAATATACTATTATAAGAAATTTTCTGTTTTTTCTAAAGATCTTTCAGAGAAAAATAATTTGAGATAATCTTCTCAACACTTTCATATATGTTGTCTTATCCTCTGTGTAAAAATTAACAGATATTCTAATGACATGTTAATTATCTATAACTACTACTGAACTATATTATATTTAAAGATATAAAAATAATTACCAGTGCAAGTTTGAGTTGGTCTAGATTTATAATTTCCCATTTGTTAGAAGTTTCTTCTTTTCCCCAGTGCAATTCCTCGGGTTACAAGATTCCAAGTTCAAGTGCAGTGACAATCCAGTTGAAAAATACTTTGATAGTCTGGCTAAAAATAAGCTGACTGCCAAATGGAATGTCATGCAACAATGACAAGGAACAAAATAGTTTGTGCTTTCAAGGGTGAAATCATAAAGGGAACTAATCAGTCTGTTTAAAAGAGCTGTACCAAAAATAAATAGTAAATGTTTCCATAGGATTGTTTGACTCCATCAATTGATTATCTACTCTTACATACTTTCACGGGACATTTCTTTAATCGGTAAACCGAAAAGGTGATTCAGTTACATCTGAGGTTCACAAAGAGCTATGAAAACCACCTAGATCTTCTTTCAGGATTATTTTCTCCCGAGCCAAAGTAATGGCCGTTGGAAAAGAGTGACCAGTGACAGAATCTGTCTCTGTAGTAGGTAAATAATGGAAACCCACATCCTATGGCATGCTACGAATGAATGTAAATTTGGCATATATTAGAGCTATAAAATTATGTCTGTAAGAAGAAATTCTCAACATAGACCATAATTAATTTATACTACTTGTTGAACATACTGACCATAAGAATCATTGATCAGAATTTAAGACTCAGAGTTCTTCAAATAGCAATTCATAAAATAACAGACAAAAATAATAAGATTACAAACAATAAGATGAATGCTTACAGTGTGCCAGACACTAGACTAAGTGCTTTATATGCATTTTGTCATTTTTACCTCATATAATCCTGCAAGGAATATATTGTTCCCATATTATGGATGAGAAAATCCAGATTTGCTAGTATGTGGAGGAATCTGGAATTAGTTTTGAGTCTATATGATTTTAAAGTCCAAGTTATATATTATTACTGATAAATCTCCCATAATTTCTCTTTCATTCACCTTCCACTTACTTCACAGGGTCATTTCTCTTTGTATATGTGTATTTCTAGTGATATAAATAAACTCAGAATATGATGGAGAATAAATGGAAAATTCCCAAAGAAAATTTATCTTGATTTTTAACTATATAGTTCTTCTGGATAATGTAATTATACCTAGAATATATACATTTCAATCTTGAGATGCAACTCCAGAGGTATAGTTTTAATGTAATGGTAGGTATAGATTTCACATTCATATATAGTTGAATGTTCAAAGAACTGTTTCTTTTTTAAGCAAATGCTTCAACAAATTTAGTGTTCCCCCCAACTTTTTCTCAGCAAAGTTAATCCAAGTTCCAGAGGGAGGGTCCCCATACTGATCAGACATAGTCAGAGAAGTAGGTACCTGACTTGGTGGACATCTCTGTCCTTCCCTGGAATTAACTCTCCTTACCACTCCTCAGTATATGCTGCCATGGCCCTTGATGTCTGCTACATTGTGGGGGCCTTTGGCTACTTGACCCACGAACTCTACATTTTCCTTGTTTGAAGGCCAGATATCTTCTACCACACCAGCTTTCTCTCGGCACTTGTATGATCTCTGTCCCTTCAGGTTGGAAAGTCTTTGCTTTCCCCAGACATGCTGCCTTCAGGCCCATCGGCCAAGGCACTTGACTTCCTCAGTGCTTGGTACTGAAGACCAAGTAGTCGGTACAGTCCTGAAGATCATACTGGATAGTCTTTTTTTAAGAGGCTTGCAGTCCCTCAGGGGTATATCTTGGGAGGTAAGGCATAAGCTCTCCCTTCTCTCAGACATCCCTAAAATTCATGGTTTTTACACCTTGAATCCGGAGGGACAGGGATGGGAGTCAGGGCTCTATTCCTTCTTGAGGACATCTAAATCTGCCTATTTTCCCTAATCTTCTTTCTTTTTTCTCTCTACTATTTCAGATCCTGCACCAGTGTGTGTGTGTGTGTGTGTGTGTGTGTGTGTGTGTGTGTGTGTGTGTGTGTGTGTGTGTGTGTGTGTGTGTCTGTGTCTGTGTGTCTGTGTGTTGCCCCTATCAATGAAGGAATAGCTAGTTCTTATATCATCTTGCACTGTCTTTCCAATTTCCTCTTTGATATGTAAGTTTAATGTATGGATTTTTAAGATTTTCCTTTTAATTTTCAAAAGTCTTTTTATCCTCTCAGAAAGGCTGGCTCTTACAACTGAAGGCTTTGACTTTAAAACTATAATTTCTACTATGAGTTTGAAAATCCAATCAGTAATTCAGTTGACCCCAAGGGAATATATTTTGCTAAAAAAAGGTAGATAACGATATACAAATGTGGAAAATGCATATCTCAATACCTAAAATATTAAATGTCATTGCATTTCCTAATTCCAAAGGAACACTATCTATAAGCCCTTTTTATGAATGTGGGTCTAGGTCATGGGTTGAGGGCAAGTAATCCTCCTGGGTGCCTCCTGGGTGAGGAAAAAGCTGGGGTAAGTAAATAATCCAGGGTAACGACCTTGCTTTTCTTTCCTAAAGAATGCTGGAGGGAATCCACGTGGAAGCAGGAAATATTCCCCCCCTCAACTCAGCACATTTCTGTAAAAATTACTTCTCTCTACCTTGAGTTGTTCACATGCTCTAAATTGAATCATACTCTTCCCAGTTCTGAGAGTTCCAGAAGTGTAGAAAGCATGTTATCTCATATGTTATCAAAAATACAACCTAATTACAAAAGTGCTTACCTTCAGAAAGTTTAGTGAGAGTAGATGTTACCTGAGGAGGCTTGTGAAAAAAAGTAGAAACCAGGGCACCATACCCAGAAATTCTGATTCAGTAACTCAGGATTAGGGCCTAGGAATCTGAATTTTAACAGGCACCTTTAATAATTCTAATGTGAATGCTACATGAAACATATTCGAGGAGCACTGTTTTAAGATGGCTTAAAGTAAGATGCCTACTTACCAGAAGGTTTTTGATCCTTTGAATTCCATGTAACAGAAGAGAGAAGAGAAAACTGAAATAAAGAGAAAAAGATGGTTTCAGATTCTCAAAGGGTTCTATCCTATGGTAATCACTGGGGCAATAAAAGACTGGGCTGTGCGTGCATAGTCTCATTTTGTAAATGTTAATCACAGAAGTGGAAGCAACCAAGCTGTCTTTTCACAGGTGAATGGATAAAAAACAAATGTGCATGTACATTCAAAAAATGGAAATTTATTCAGCAATAAACTAAAGGAGCTACCAAGCCAAGAAAAGTCATGGAAGAAACTTAAATGAATAGCTAAGTGGAAGAGCCAGTCAGATAAGGCTACATACTATACGATTCCAACCACACAACATTTTGGGAAAGGGAAAACTATGGAGACAGTAAAAAGATGAGTGGTTGCCAGGGGTAGCAGGGAGAAGGTGGGGGATAAATAGGTGGAGCACAGGGAATCTTTAGGATAGTGAAATTATTCTGTATGTACTGTACTGGTTCAGAAAACCCCACAGAACCTTAAAACATTAATGTAAACTATGAACTTTAGTTAATAATAATGTATTGGCTCATCAGTGGTAACAAATGTACCAAATCACAGTAAGATGTTGATAGGAGAAACTGTAGGCAGTGGGAGGAGTTATTGGAAACTCTTCGTACTTTCTGCTTAGGTTTCCTGTAAATCTAAAAGTGTTTTAACAAAAAGGTCTATTAATTTTTTAAAATTAAGAAAATGAAAAATAATAAATAAATAATACCAAGAATAGTAATTCCTTAATAAGACCACTTGTGCTTTTCAAGGAATATTTGTAACTTATAAGGAAAAGCCTTCTCTAAGCAATACATAACTAATAGTAAATACTTTTTCTTTTATACTTGCTTTTGTATTTTTTTTTCATTCAAAATGTCAGGGTAGATTTAGTAATTGCCTTATTTCTTCAACTGTTCCTTTTCAACCAGCCTTTGTGTTCTACTGAATTGCCTAAATCTAATGTTAATCCCTTCCTCTCTTCGACTGATTTATCAGACCACTTCAGCACATACATAGGTATGTTCTATACTCCCTTCAATAAGCCTGTTTATATTCTTTTTGACTTTCTTTATTTTCAGTTTGTATGATTTATTTATCCCAATCTACACTTGCGCATCTGCTATTTATATTTTATATTAGTCTCTTAATAAATATTTAAAAGGATGCTTTCAAGATGAAAAATACAAATTTGACCTTGACACTTCTACTGTTATGATTCCAACAGAGAAACTATAAAGAACATGTATCCCATGAAATCAAACTGATACACCTAGAACAACTCTTATCACATGTAAGAGTGTGAATCCATTTATATTTAAGACCTAGACCACTCTTCCATTGTGTATGAGTTCTTATTAAGATGTGCCCAAGTTTAAGGGAAGTTTAAATTTTTGATGTGTTGCATCTGATTGACAAGCAATTAAAAGAATCATTGCTTTAGATACAATAAACCAGAATTACTAATTATTATATATTTAGTTTTTTCCTTCTTTTTAATAAACATTAAATTACTTATATTGAAAAAATGTCATCTAAAAGAAAAATTGAGCACTAAGATGTCTACACCTACTCAATTAAAAACTTTCTTTAATTTCTTTTTAAACAATATATTTTTGTATTTAGACAAGCATAATTTGTAAAAATCTTATTTGTCAAACAAGTTTTCTTTCTTTTCCACTAGAATATCTAAATTTATACTATGTTGGATAAAACTAAAAATCACCATTATGAATCTGAACATTGGTTGTAATATTCAGATTAATCTTCAAAAATGAATGGGACTTAAGAATATATAATAGTGAAAGTGAATGTGAAAAAAATCAACAATAAAGTGATTTAAATAGGTTTTCTCAATATCTCTGTGAGAGTATATTAAAGAAAGAAAAAAATTGCTATTTTTGTTCCAAATACTACAACTGAAAATGCAAAGATCTTAATCTTTCCTGCACCTTCCTTTGTTACTGGGGGAACGTGTGGTAAAGTCTATTAATGAATATAAATTAAGCAGCAATGAGTAATATCTCTGTCATTGGCTAAAACTTTCCTTCCCAAATTGATAGGGCTTCTTTCAATTTTCAGTTCAGCTCTTCACTGGCTGACTGATTCATTTATTCATTCAATAAGCATGCACTGTACTAAGTACTCCAAAGAGTTCCCAGCGGCCAGGGATAAGCAAGTAAATAGGCAACTGTATCTGTCCTATAATAGAAACATAAATGATTCATAATGAGAAGGTATATCCAATAAAGCCTAGATTCAATTGGGAAAATTTTCTTTGAGCATTAAAATCATCAGAATAATCTAAACTTCATGACTCAGGCCACGTCCATTCCTTCTTCATTCTTCTTTCTCTCCTCCTAAGAGTCAGCTGGCCTGCTAAGGAACTAACATTGGGTTGTAATTATAATTCAATTAATAATTAATTATTGTCTTTGAGCAAATAACATTTCTATGTCTGAGGTTTGTCATTTAAAAACAAAGAGGAAAACAGGTGGAGAAGGGAAACAAAGTAGTTACTTCTACTTAATTGAGTTAGTTTTCTGTTTACTTATAAAATATCTACTGTTCCTCAAAGTGAAAAGAAAACTAATTTGATGTAGGTGGGACAAATTACTTCAAAGAAATGGATCTGTGGTTGTTAGAGAGCCCGCTGAGTAATTCCACATGACCAGTTCCTAGCTTAGTCCCTCCAAACAGAAACAATCTCAGTTAGCAGTCTGTCCACGCATAGTTATCATCATTTTTGTTACATCTCCCCATATATCTTCCCAGCGGAAGAATAATGATAATGGTTATTATGCCATAGAATCTCACGCCCCACTCCTTCCCATACGATATCATGTGAGTGTCAGAAATGGCATCAAATTTTGGATATATACTCAAAGGTTCTTGATCTCCCTTCTGTTCACAAAGTCCAGCTCAGTATCCTACCAATCAGAACTGCCACTGACACAATTGTAAAATGTATTCCATCCATGTTGTACTACAGTTGTGGAATTAGGCTGGCTCCCTTCACAGCTGAAATGTTATATATATATATAACATTTATATATATATATAAATCTTGAATGTCCTGAATATAAATTAAAAGGAGTGCAATGGTTAAATTAGCATAAAACTGTTGGGGGTACCAATAAGTCAACTTTTACCCACAGCTCCATTAATGGATTTGATTGGGTGAATTAACAGAAAGTCACTGTAAGTCCACACACTTTTCCGACTTCTTCTTGCAGGGGCTACTGTCTCTGAAGCCAATTATTAGAGGACTTCTTATAGCATGTAATGTTTCAGTATATCCTTACTGCCAAGAAGACTTTTGATAATAAATTTCAGTTAAGTCTTTCTAATTTTATATACTCAACATATATACTAATCAATTTATATCTTATTTTATTGGCATCCAAATCATACATCTTTCCCATCCAGTATTCAAGTTTAATAATCTAACTATGTATAAAATTTTGTATTTTCAGTTAGAATTTGTGAACAAGTTACTTGTGTTTTCTTCACAATTTTACTCCTCTTCTTTAATATGGGTTATTAATAGACTATAATTGTAAACTTCAGGACGATTTTTTTTCATGTAAAGTCATTTTTAGAAGTTACCGATACATTTGAATAAGTGTGTATTGTACTTTCCCAGTTCGGTAATATGGAGAGTGATTACCTCTAGCATTCTTACCCATATTTCCCATGAAAAAATTGTATTCCCACTTCAGGATTCAATTTAGGTGTTAGCACCTTGCCAAAGTAGTGTTTACAACATCATAAACTATTCATGCCACCTTCTCCCTGTTCTCATTGCATCTAGTACTCTGCTTTGTCTCCTGAACACACAATTGTGTTCACTTGAGCCCCATACTAAAGTGTGTGTGTGTGTGTATGTGTGTGTGTGTGTGTGGCGGGGGAGGGGGATGAATTAGTAGATTTAGCTCAGCACAAAATCCTTAAATTTTTTTCAACAATTCTAGAGAGGTTTTTGCCAAATTATAAAGTGTAGAAATTATTAGAAGCACCTCCTCCATCATGGCCAAGGATCCCCACTCTTATCACAATCAAACCTTACCATTTAAAATTACAATCTCCTAAAAAAATGTGACAATGAATATACGTATGTTCATGTATAACTGAAAAATTGTGCTCTACACTGGAATTTGACACATTGTAAAATGACTATAACTCGATAAAAAAAAAGTGTTAAAAAATAAATAAAATCACAACCTCCTGAGATATAAAGCAAATGATGTCCCTTGGGAGTCTTACATGCTTAGGTTTGTTAAGTCATGGTGGAATATACTAGGTTTAAATTCCAAGTCTTGAGTCTAATTGTTAAGCTGGCTTATTATGTGACACCATTTTCTAACTGCTGTCCAGAGTTTTCCAAGTTGAGGTCTAGGTTTGACTACACAAATAGTTACCTAAAATTGTCCCCATAGTTCCCTGCCTCATATATGCAGCCAGGGAAAACATGACGGAGCCTGTCTTGAAGGGTTATGAAGCATTTGGAACTTGTGAGGGCCTTAGGTATACCAGAGTGAGAGATGAATGCATGCTATCAATTGGGGTTTAACAAACTAATTCCACAGTTTTTTTTTTTTTTGAAATTTCTATTTCGCATGATGCTGAAAGGCCTCTATCTCACTTAGCTACATAATGGTTAAGTTACTAACTAATCACAATAGTCATCTATGGATCCTTTAAAGCCCACATTTCCTATCATTGAACTATTCTGTAATTCTCATTTATTTCTATTGAGTCTGGACGTGTACTAATTCACAAAATCATCTTAAGATGGAATATTAGGGCTACATTCTTTAATGTTATTAAAGGTGGTTGTTATACCTTTTTTTGATGGTCAAATGTATGTATATTTGGCAAGTATGTACAACAATTATATATGTGTGTACATACAGATTATATATACTAATACATGCAAATGTTATATACATACATTATATATTTCAAGAGCAATGATAAAACAAAATGACAACATTAAATCTTACTCTAAGTTAAGCCTATATGAATGCAACATCTGTTTCTATTAAAGCAACTATTACAGAAGATAGAATTAATACATTTGCCTCTCCTATTAGGCTGTGAGAAACTTAAGAGAAGGAATTATGTCATATTCAGTTTTGCATTCCCAACAGCCTAGCACTGTGTCTGAAAGATATAGATATAAATTAAATTGTTTTGGATTGAATTGAACTGAGATAAACTGAACGAAACTGAATTGGATTGAACCAACTAAATTGAGTAGAATCAATCCCTTCACTAAGGGAAACATTGCTCGAGTCTGGAACAGAAGTAAAGGGAGTACAGATGAAACCATTGCCAATTCTGTACATAAAACACTAAAGCATTTTTAAATTCTATGCAAAGATAATTTCAACAATTTTTAATCTCTTTATTTTCTTCATCTTCCCTTTAAAAATTAACCTAATTTGTAAGAAGCTTTTGCACTACTTGGAGTTACTAGCATTAATCTTTTATACAAGGTAGGTGATGCTCTAGCAATAATATACAAGCCAAAATTTCAAGGAGCTTTTATTAAAAAAAAAAACCTGTAATTACTAGGACCTATTTATGGTCAACTAAATCAGAACCGACTGGGGTTAGGCCCTTGAATTAGAAGAAAATCAAAACTCCAAAAGTGATTTAGATACAGCTTGTCTACAACATAAATATGCAGCAGGGTATCTGCTTGGTGTGTGTGTGTGTGTGTGTGTGTGTGTGTGTGTGTGTGTGTGTGTGTGTGTGTGTGTGTGTGTGTGTGTATCTGCTGAATATAACCTAATTTTACATTCAAAAGTATCACTTACCCTATAAAGTAGCTTTTGATGAGTGTCAATGAATGGTGCAAAAACACACTGCTATATAAGTTAAGAAGAGGAAAGGGTTATATTGGGCTGGATCCAGAAGGATTTTTGAACATAGCATGACTTAAATAGGTCTTGTTTCTTGTGGAATTTTAAAAATCGTGGAATATAAATAACTATTTAAGCTTGAGCACATGATAAATTGAGAGCATGGACACAATTTAAATCACTATATCACTTGAGAGAATTCAGAGAAATTATTAAAATGATGTTCATTAAAATCATTATTGCTCTACACAGTAAAACAAATTAAACAAAACTGATGGGATCAAAATAATTTAAACGTAATCTTGATTTTTTTTGAGACTAACAGTTGATGAGATTAAGCTAGGCAAAGTCATAAATAACAAATGTCAGAGAAAGTATGTGGTAGCCGTGATGGAAAATACAAATCAGATAGCTAAAAAGAGTTTCAAAAGGAAAACAAAAAGTCTAACCAAGAGAACTTAGAAAAGCTAAGAAAACAATAATTATCAGAGGAGAGGAGCACCTGGGGAGTGGCAAAAGCTTGTGTCTATCGTGAGAGGAATATGCAAACCATGTAGGTATTCATGGTATATTATGGCAAGAAACACCAAGGAAAGTGAGTGGGTTAAATACAAGCATCATTTTATAATGAGAATGATAACAATTTTGCATGTTGTAAGTCTCTTGAGGTTACATTTGAAATGTAGTGTTCAATGCTGGACACCTACCTCATTAATGAAAGAAATAACGATCAAAGAAAGAAAACTTTTCTTGGAAATACAGAAGTGGATTATGAAATATATTTGCCGTGGCTCAAGATAGGAATTGTACATATTCTCTAAATGTTCCTTTAGTAACTCCATGAAATTTTTCTAGACATCATAATTGAACAGGCAGCACATTTTTACCCATTTATGAAGTGTTTTCTAATTGACATTTGCAAAAGACTTGCTAGTAATTTTTATCAAAGCATTGCACACTTACATCGCCCAGTGGCCTTTGGTGTTCATGTATTTTAACGTTTGGCTTAATGCAGATCACAGTGAGTTAGCGGTAGCGCTGGGAACCAAGCTAAAACACTGTCCAGTTTTTATACTTTGCCATATATTGAGCTCTATGCTTAGCTAGAAAATTATATTCTGTTTTTACTTACTGGAAAACTTTCAAGATTGTTTCAGTGCTTTAGCAAATGTCTGATTACAGGCTATAAAATATGCATTTATATAAGTACTTTGGTTGTTACTGATGTTATTTTTCTACTGCGTAGCTAACTACATAAACACATTCTTTTTGCTTTTTAAATCAGATTGATATAATAACATCATATGTGGTGTCATCTCTGTATCAATAAGAAAGTCACCTGAATTTTGGTTCAGCACAGATGATAATAAAGTCTTGTAAAGACAAAATGTAGCTTATTCATGTCTAAATAAAGACATTTCCCAGAAATACGTGTTTAAAGAGAATATAAAATATGGATTAAAAACTCAAGTTTTGATTCCCCAGCATCTCCACCAAAAAAAAAACAAAACTAAAGTTTTGAAATTAATATTACCTTTTTTCAGGTTTAAAGTTAATATGCTTCTGTGAAACTTTGTACTGTGTTAATTTGCTTGTGAACTTCCTTTTTCCCAGTTTTTCCTTGCTGCAACTGTACACAGTTCAATATGTGTTACTTATGGTTAAGCACATTTGTCACATGAATCACCACTTTCCCTTAATTTATAGTGTTTTACTAGGAAATGATCTGTGGGGAGACACCATGTTTTCTTACTTCTCTATTTTTGAATGTTCTAACAGAGTCTAGAGTCAGCTTTGTCAGTAGGTAGCCAAATATCGGGACAATTGCCCTCCTCCATCACACACATCACCACTGCTGCTGCTGCTGCTAATACATCACTTCCTGTCTTCTCTGAAAGAGATCATCGATCTTATTTTTGGCCAGCATTTTATTTCTAAGAAGGTGCCTGGACATTTTTATAAATATGATATCACTTATATGTGGAATCTAAAAAAAAAAAAAGGACAAATGAACTTATTTACACAACAGAAACAGACTCACAGACAGAAAACAAACTTACAGGTACCAGAGAGGAAAGAGGGTGAAAGGGATACTTTGGGAGTTTGAGATTTACAGATACTGACTAATATATATAAAATTAACAGGAAGTTCATACTGTATAGCATAGCACAGGGAGCTATATTCAATATCTTGTAGTAACTTATGGTGAAAAAGAATATGAAAACAAACATATGTATGTTCCTGTATGACTGAAGCACTGTGCTGTACACCAGAAATTGACACAACATTGTAAACTGACTATACTTCAATAAAAATATTAGAAAAAAAAAAAAAAGACTGTTACTTAACCTAAAGCTTAGACATTCCTTCAAGCCACTCTCACTCTCACACACACACTTCTGACTGGGCCTCTTTGAGACCCTCCTATGCTCAGGCACTCTCTCTTGCCAATATACAAAAACACTGTTCCTACTGCTAAAGTACATTCTCTTACTCTCTCTCCTCTACCCACCACAGAAACAACCAAAGAAACATAAACAGGCCGTTCTTATTCTTCCTCTAGGTCTCAGTATAAATGTCACTTCCCCAGAGAGGCCACTCCTGATCACGTAGCTTTGTTAGTGCCTTATGCTGACTGCTCCCATCATACCCTGTAGTTTGCTTATTGTAGCTCCTCTGATCACAAGTTATTGCAATGGCTTTTTTCCCTATCTTATCATTTGCTAGACTGGAAAACCCTAAGAGCAAGGAAAAATATACCCAGTGTTTAGCAAAGGCCCTGACACGTAGTTAACATTCAACACGTTTGATAATTTGAAATCACAGCAGGTTTACCAGTGCTCTATATTATTTGTTTGAAACTATAACCTTGCTTTTTAGGGAACTATGTCAGTGCATTTCCTACTTCAAAGCATATACATTGGACATACCTCCTGTCTGCTTATGCATTCTCTGAATTCCTCTGTAAAAGATTTAAAATGGGTTACCATCTCCATACCAGGCATTATGCTAGGTGCTGGGTTGTTTACCTCATTATATGATTTCTTTAATGTGGACTAAAATGGATGAGGTTTTAAATGTATACCTTTTTTCTCTTCCTAAATTTAGCACTTCCATG
The DNA here is from genome assembly GCF_048773025.1 of Camelus bactrianus. Classification (NCBI taxonomy): domain Eukaryota; kingdom Metazoa; phylum Chordata; class Mammalia; order Artiodactyla; family Camelidae; genus Camelus; species Camelus bactrianus. The sequence goes on from NC_133551.1 coordinate 24,139,421, forward strand.
ATCATTACATTCTATGATCATAACATCCATTATAAAAATATATCATCACTGGTACCATCTCCTCCACTAATACACCATGCCTTCTACTAACAAAAATATACCATCAGTAGGGAAAACGTTGAATAATAAGCCAATAAAATACTTATAATTTGTGTTTCATATAAATGAGAATAGATAACTGATTTTTAAATTCTAAATAAAATATAAAAATAATAATCACAAAACATTGAAGAAATAAAAATAATAACAGAGACTATACAAACCATTTTAGGGAAAAGCTTGAACCCCAGAATATAAGTGGAATAAGGAATAAGTTTTTGCCTTGAGGAATTTACCAAAAACATACATTTGGTCTTAGGTTCCAAATAATCAGAGATGGCTCAGGGTTCCCACATGTTGATGATTTTTATAGGTGATCTTTGGTATATTAAGCTGGAACGCACCCAAAAATATGCCTTCAGATTAAGGATCAACTAGAAGTAAATATGTCATACCCTATTCCAGACCAAAAGAATTGTGGAACAGACAGCTTTGGCATGGAACCAAACAGGAGAAAACAGAAAGAAAGTAAAATTAGGTCCCTGAGAAATTATGGCCACAAATATGCTCTCTACTATAGATTTGCCCTGTGGGTATGCAGACTGTGGCAGGCTAAAGAACTCCAGTTGAACTTAGTTTAAGATTGTTACTAATTGGTAATGCTTCTGCAGTCTCCTGACAGAAGCAAATGCAAAGCCCCTGAAGGAGGTTCCATTCATCTTAGGCCATGGGGAAGCTCCACGGATACTTTACCAAGGACAATGAGCAGCGAACAATCAAAGTTAATCAGACATACTAGAAAGCATGGTAACATGAGCTGAAACACAAGCATCAGAAGTAGATCTCCACTGACTTCAGCTAGCGGAATTACCACAGTTTACAGAACAACTGTGCTTGCTTACCGTATTTAAAGGAAAAAGAGAGAGTAGCAGTATGAGAGAGATGACAATGATAACTATCTCTCTAGAGAATAGGAAACTCTGAAAAGAGAAAAGCAGACATCAATGAAAAGAAAACTCTATAAATTAAAAAAATTAGAAAAAAATCAGAAATTTTTCACTTCATTTTTCCTAAAATATTTTCAAGAAACAATGACTAAATTGTGTTTTCATTTTAAATTCACATTTGATATTTCAAGCTGAAAAGAAAAATATATATGCCCTTCAAATATATTGATCAATTTAATATTAACTGGTTAACAATTTTATTAAATGTTATATATTCGAAGTTTTAGTCACCTAAGCAAATTATTTTTAAAAATCTTTGCAAAATTTAACTCTCTTCACCTAATGCAAGCCACTTTTGCTGAAACCTCCTGATACTTCAGAGATTGCTAGAAAGTAACTATATTTATTTTGCTCTTAGTAATCCTCAAAAACACATGGACTCAAAGCTCAACCCAAAATATGGTTAACTTTGGACATCTGTTATTCCTTGATTTCTTTCTGAAACAAACTTATTAGGAGTCCCTGCTATGATGATAGTGTATTTTGTGCACCTCTTGGAATAAATAATGTACAGGAATCATTCAAATGCATATTCAGTGGGAAGCCATCTGGCTTCATATGAATTTATGAATATTTTAGCTTGCTCAGCTAGTCAAAAGTAAAATCTGGCACTTGGGATTATCATGTAGATTTGTGACATACAGTATAAAAAATTTGCTGCTATAAATCAATGATTGACATATCTACTAAAGCATAGTTTATTTCTTTCATCATTGATTGAGCCCACTTAAGTTGTGTATAATGTTGCATGCTTAGTTTGGAAGTCATCATAATTCAACATGAATTAGTGCAATGTTTTATTAAAATAGTTGCATATAAAAAGAGAATCTTGGCATTGGGTTGGACTTTATGGGTTACTGTAGTGGACACTGTGATGAGGCACCCACACTTTTCTTCAGTGAAGGACTTACTACCTAAGCTCCTGGGAGTGTTGTCAGTAGGTGGCTTTTGACTGTCAGCCCCATTCACAGATTGCCTCAGTTACAGAGAGCTGTCTTGCCCAAAATACTCCTTTCCATGATGGCCGTATCCAATGACAATTGATGTGTAAAATAAATCAGGAGTTCTCAGGTTCAAATCAGGCTAGCACTAAAGTGCCATTCTAACACCACAACTCCTCCTGGGATTAATCAATCAAGACGGTCATTGGGCCTGCATTACAGCTTGACTTTCCCTTTCTGTTCAATCTTGCTCCTGTTCCCTTCCTTGCACAATTGGTCCCAAGGGCACTCCTTAAAAAATGTACTGCACTCTATAAAGTCCCTCTCAACGGATGCTTTCCAGGACACTAAACAAGCAGGCATTATCTAATCCTACCTCTTACCTAAAACAAGAACTTCTTGGGAAACTGTCTTCCAGTCACTTTTCTCACTGCTTCAAGTATTAGGAGGCTTATTATCTCATAAGACAATTCACTCTATTATCGAGCAAAGCCATTTCTAATATTGTATAAACACTTTCATCCTTGCAACATCTGAAACAATAACTTTATCATTCTACCGAATTAATCATCAGTGAATTAAATGGCATTCTGATACATGCTCACAATTTATAGGATTACATTTTTAACATTTTTGAGAATTATAATTTGATAATCGGAAATGTGATTGGATAGTTGATAGCACATAGATGATATGATAATGAATTATACCCCAAAGGAGTGAATGTGGGTAGAGAAATCTAAACACAAAGATCTGTGACCTTCCAGTGGTACTAATGAGGTAAGAATGATGATGAGGAGCAAGTTAAGGAGACTTGAAAAGAAGGATCAATGAGTTAGGAAAAGGATTAGTAGTGTGCGGTTCCTTGAAGCCAAATGACGAATACATTTCAAAGAAGGAGTGAGCACTTAAGACAAATGCTGCTGAATGGGAATGAAGATGAGAACGAGAAAGAATACTGCATTGTTTTTCTTTCAGTTTTATTCAGATATAATTGCCATACATCAAAGTATAAGTTTAAGGTGCAACACATAATGATTTGACTTACATATATCATGAAATGATGATTACAATAAGTTTAGTGAACATCCATCATCTCATATAGATACAACATAGAAGGAAAAATATTTTTTCCCCATGATGAGAACTCTTAGGATTTTTATATATAATCAGTTTGTTTGCTTGTTTTTTTTTGAAGTATAATGGACTTACATAGCACTGATAGTTCCTGGTGTATGATAAAGTGATTCAATACAAAATGATCACCATGATGAATCTAGTTACCATCTTTCATCATACAAAGATATTACTGGGTTTATCAATAGTAGGAGCACTAGAAATCTGCAAAAGAACAAGTCCAGTGGAGTGGAAGTAGGGAAGTAGAGACTGAACTAGACTGAAGAGTGAATGGGAGAAATAGTACTGAAGAATTAAACTTTAGATAATTTAATCTAGGAATTTTAGTGTAAATGTAGCAGAGAAACAAAGTAAAAGTTAAAAGAAGTGGAGTCAAGAAAGAATTTTTTTTTTAGTTAGAAAATAATAGCATTTTTGTGTACTGATGAGAATGACCCAGTAGAGGGGGAAAACTGTTCATACAAAAGAGAGAATTGCTTGACAAGTATCCTTGTTTGTAAGAATGCAAAGTTACAAAGAAATCACATTTTAATGATCTGATTGCTGAATGATGGTGATTTAGAAAACTCAAAGTATATGCTTATTTGAGGGTAGGCAACTTCAGGAATAATCTAGTATATTCCTAGAACCCACTTCAGAACTTGTAGCTTCTCTGGAGTCACTAGAATACTGAAGCAAAGATCAGACAAGATTCAGAGCCTTACAGAGCATTCAGATTTCATGAGAGTAGGCAATAAAACGCTTCACGTTCAGTTGATGAGAGTAAGGTATCTCAGTTTCTAAAGACAAAAACTCTTTCATATGATACTATTCATAGCATCCTTTAGGTTTAGCCTCCTGCCACAACCACAGGAATCATCATTCAATAATATACAACATTAGAGGCCATTATTTAGAAAACAGTTACAGTAATGGCATGTGGCCAGTCAGTCACCAATAACAGGGATACTTTTGGTTGTACTAGTTCCTCTAATGCTTGACTTTTCAAAGTTAAACAAAGAACATGTATAACAGGGGGAAATTTGTATCTATAAAGCTTTCTAATGAAAGTATCTTGGTAATGAAAGGGCCTTATGTGTCTGAATATGTGAAGATCAGCTTTGTGTTTGGAGCATGGTCTGGAAGAGAGCAGAACTGGGCAGCCTACTAGAATGAAAAAGATTCAACTTCCCAGAGATAATCTATGCAATTCATATACATATATAGTGACTGGCAAGGGATTGTTCCAGGAACAGAGAGAGAACTGTCAAAGAGATAATTTTAGATTCAATAAAATAGCCAGTAAGAAATTCTTGGTGATGAAGATGCCAAAGGACTTCTAACAACAAGAACAGTTATTGAATTTGGTGTTTTAATTGGTCTGATATTTATTCTCCTTCCTCACATCACTCCCACTATAGCCACAATCATCAGAGAGATTTGCTAAATGTACAACTTGCGTGTCAATTTTTTTTTTTTTTCTGGAGGGGTAGGGTGAGATGGTAGGTATGGGAAAGAGGGAAAGTCTGAGACTAAAAATGAATTACATAGTAAAAAAAAAAAAAAGAGTCAATTAACTCATAAAACCATGAGAAAATCACATTCCAAACAGAACTAAGTCACTAGAAGTGGAAGCTTAAGGCCAAAGGTGATCATGAAAATATATACTCTCCAAAAATTCAGATATTTGGGAGAAGGTTTGGACATTTATGGGGCTTAGAATGGTTAAGCTGATATTGTCTTATCTAAAGAGGATGCAAAATTCCAGCTGACATCTGATTACATGCAGTAAATATACAAAAGACAAAAAACAGCAATGTGTGTGGTGTAAAGACTGCATACTAGAACTGAGCAATATTTCACAGAAAAAGAAGCATAGAATATTAGAAAGTAGTATGAATCATCCTAAAAGGCAAAATGAGATATAAATACAGATCAAATCAATGTAGCAAGGTTGAGATGGTAACAATATTCTTTTTCCTTTCAATGCCTGATCTTTAAAAATATCTCTTTTGCAGGCTGTCTGCAACTTTGCCTTGATGCACAATTATAAAAATCAGATGATGGTTTATTTTATAGCACAGAGAAAAGATGCTATACTGCATTAGCCTAGGTCACAGTGGATGGTAGCTTAAATAAAGGTCGAGAGAAGTGGATGGATTTTGATTATGTTTTCAATGTGTAGACTGTTGCTTACTAAAGAATTGGGTGAAAAGGATGAGGGAAAGATGTGAGTCACAGATGACTTCTAGGTTTTTGCCTTGAGCAATCTGTTTAGTGATTGTGATATTATCTAGATGGAATATATCATCAGGATTGATAATAGTTCCCTAAATAGAGATGCCTATTGAATATCTTTCAGTGATGAAGAGATATGAAATAGGCAGGTAGATATACAAATATAGAATTTGGTGTTGAATATATTATGATGGCTAGTAGAAGAAACTTCAGAATCACTGTAAAGAAAATATAAAATAGACTGTATCCCAATGAAATAATATGGCTTAAAAAGTTCTGATTTGTTGTTTATTTCTTAATTTTTATTTTTGGGGAAATTACAGCATGGTTGTAGTCTAAAGATATGGAGATAGATTTCAGATACAAGAAAAATGTATAAATTTGCAAATTGCTCCTTCTCTACTGAAACCATAGCAATATTTCTTTTGTATTTAAATATTAGCAGCTGCAACAAATAAAAAAGAATTTCTACACTTTCTCCTTTTCTCATAGACTGGCTTCCACAGACAGTTTTTTATTTGACTGGATAATGGTTAATTAGAAACCCCATTAACTTTAAGCAATTATAATGAGTGATGATCTTTATTATTAAATTTCATTAAAAATTGATCCCTGTGATACATAAGCAGTGAATTTCATAAGTTAATTTATGACCTTGTCGGTGCACCTGTACATTTAAAATCTGCACTTGGACCACTTGCTATGATCATAATTATTTCTTTGTGAAGTAAAAGTTTTCCAGTTGTAGATTTTATTAAAAATGTTTTAAATTTCTCTGAAGAACAGCACATTGGTGAATATAATCTACTTTTCTAAACCCCAGGGCTAAAAATAATAGAAAAGAAACCAATCATGTAAAACTTCATTGAGTAGTACAACACTTCTCAACCTGCAAATGAAACGATTTGATTTCCAAAGTTGTGTTTGAAAGACTTTTGCCTCAATATATAAATGCTTTAATTCTTTCCAGGGCAACATGATACTCTCTTACAATGAAGCAGTAAATGAAAACTAATTTGAATCATCTGAATGATCAGCAGAGAGAAGAGTTGATGCTAGCGAAGAAAAGAAATTTAAAAATCATTCACATTACTTAGCCACAAAATGTTGGTTGTAGCAAAGATTTTAAGAGCCTTTAAGGAGGCTGGAGATTCAACAAGCAGATCGGTAACACACCATAAAACAGTGCTCAAAGAATATAGACATTAGAGTTTTGATTGTTTCAGCGATGCACTGAAACGCAATTGAAGAAATATAATTTTGGCACAGAGAGCTAGGAAATGACAGTAGCAGATGGATTGCATCAGTCTGCAATAATCAGAGATGAATTGCTCTGTTTGAATGATTGAACTTTATACTTTGGAAGGCTACTAGATTCCTGCAGCCGGAGGCTTCAAAAGATAGACTATTTGTCCAGTCAGCCCAGAAGGAAACATTAAGTCTGTTAGTTTCAGTCATTTACTTTGCATGAGCAATAATGCCCTTGGGTTGAACATCTTTAAACACAAATGTCAATAATCAAGCTGCGTTACAGGTGGATGATAACAATGACTAATTCACAGACATTTTCCCCCTCAACTCCCTGTCCTTGCAATATCAATGCGGTAGGAAATCAGCAGCATTTATTACTCCTTTATTCCATTTTTGTGCATTTTTATTTAAGTATGATAGACATACAACATTATATCAGTTTCAGTTAGACAGTATGATGATTTTAAATTTGTATATATTGCAAAATAATCACTACAATAAGTCCAGTTAATACATATCACTACACATGGTTATGTATTTTTTCTTGTGATGAGAACTTTAAAGATCTATTCTCTTAGCAATTTTCAAATATGCAATACACTATTATTAATTACAGTTGTCATGCTGTACATCCCATCCCCATGACATTTATTTTATAACTGGAAGCCTGTGCCTTTTGACTCTATTCACCCATGCGGTCCACCCATCACTTTCCACCTTTGAAAACGACCAATATGTTCTCTGTATCTAAGAGCTTGGTTTTCTTTTGGGGTTTTTTTTGCTGTTGTTGGTTTGGGTTTTTGTTGTTTGTTGTTATTGTTTTGTATTCCACATTATTCAATTTTGTATTCCATTTTATATATAAATCTAAATTTATCCATTCATCCACGAATGAAGACTTAAGTTATTTGTATATCTTGGCTATTGTAAATAATACTGAAATGTGCATGGGAGTACATATATCTTTTTGAATTTATGTTTTCATTCTCTTTGGATAAATATCCCTAAGAGGAATTGTTGAATCACGCGGTAGTTCTATTTTTAATTTTTGAGGAATCTTCATACTGCTTTTCCATAGTGGCTGCACTGACTTATATTCCTAAAGATGCACAAGAGTTACCTTTTCTCCACATCTCCAACACTGATTATTCACATTCTTTATGACAATAGCCATTCTAACAGGAAAAGGTGATAGCTCATTGAGGTGCTGATTTGTAATTCCTTGATGATTAATGATGTTGAGCATCTTTTCATGTACCTTTTAGCCATCTGAATGTCTTTTATTTGGAAAAAATACCTACTCAGATCTTCTGCTTATTTTTTAATCAAATCATCAGGGATTTTTTGGTACTGAGCTTTATGAGTTCTTCATATATTTTGGATTTTAGCTCCTCATCAGATATATGATTTGCAAATATTTTCTCCTGTTCAGTAGGTCGCCTTTTCATTTTGCTGATGGTTCCCTTTGCTGTGCCGAAGCTTTTTTAGTTGCATGTCGTCCTGACTGTTCATTTTTGCTTTTGTTGCTTTTGTTTCTGGTGTCAGATTTAAAACAACATCACCAAGATGTATGTCAAGATTACTGCCTGTGTTTTCTTCCAGGAGTTTTATGGTTTCAGGTATTACTTCAAGTCTTTAATCCATTTGGAGTTAATTTTTGTGTATAATGTAAGAAACTGGAGTACTTTCATTCTTTTGCATGTTGCTGTCCAGTTTTCCCAATATGGTTTATTAAAGAGGCTGTTCTTTTCTCACTGGTATACTCTTGGCTCTGTTTCATAAATTAATCAAACATATATGTGATTTTATTTCTGGGCTCTCTATTCTATTCCATTGATCTATGTGCTTGCTTTTATGTCACTACAATGGTATTTTAATTACTAGAGATTTGTAATATAGTTTGAAATCAGAGACTGTGATGCCTCCAACTTTGTTCTTTCTCAAGATTGCTTTGACTTTTTGGGATCTTTTGGGGTGCTATACAAATTTTAGGATTGGTTGTTCTATTTAGGATTGTTTGTTTTGTTATTCCAGTAAAAAATGGCTTTGGAATTTTGATAGGGATTGCACAGAACCTGTAGATTGCTTTGGGTAGTATGGACAATTTAACAATATTAATTCTTCCAATCTGTAAGCACAGAATCTTTCCATTTATTTTTGTCTTCTTTAATTTCTTTCATCAATGTCTTATAGTTTTAAATATACAGGCCTTTTATCCCCTTGGTTAAATTTATTCCTAGACATTTTCTTCTTTTTGATATAAGTGGAATTGTTTTCTTAATTTCTCTGATAGTTTGTTAATAGTATATAGAAAGGCAACAGATTTTTGTGTATTGATTCTGTATCCTGCAACTTTACTGAATTTTTTTATTAGTTGTGAGTTTTCTTGTGGAATAGTTAGGGTTTTCTATATATAGCATCATGCCGTCTGCAATGGTGACAGTTTTACTTCTTCCTTTCCAATTTGGATGCCTTTTATTTCTTTTTCTTGCCTAATTGTTCTGGCTAGGACTTCCAAAACTATGTTGAATAAAAGTGACTTGTCTTGTTCATCTTAGAGGAAAAACTTCTAGCTTTTAACCATTGAATTTGATGTTAGCTGTGTGCTTGTCATACATGGCCTCCATTATATTGAGATGCATTTCCTCTACACTCATTTTGTTGAGAGATTTTATCATAAATGGATGTTAAATTTTGTCAAATTTTTTTTACTTCTATTGAGATGATAATACGATTTTATCCTTCATTATGTTAATGTGGTGTATCATGTCGACTGATTTGCAGATGTTGATATATCTTTGCAATCCTGGAATAAATCCCACTTGATCATGGTGTAGGATCTTCTTAATATATTGTTGAATTCAGTTTGCTAATATTGTTGAGGACTTTTACATCAATGTTTATCAGGGATATTGGCCTGTAATTTTCCTTTTTTGCGGTGTCCTAAGATATAAGATTAATATCAAATGTTACATTTTTTTCCATCCACTTCTTGGTCATTGTTAATAATTAACTCATCAGTAAGGTTACAGAACCTATTTAGTTACAAGTAGTAGCGGTCCTTTACAAATCTTGAAAGTATATGACTTAAAGGCTATGATTTTATAAAATAAAAATGATAAATCAAGAGAAAATGTCTCATTTCTTACTTACACTTGTGATTATCACTTCAGTTGAGTTAGGTACACTATTGGTATTACACATATGGTACTATTTACCTAGCAAGAGACACTGCCAAATCCTTTGGAACAAATAACATTTCAAAGCAACTAAAATCCATACATTTTGCAGGATTATGATTCAATGGTGACCACCAACTTGTTAGAAACCTCCCACTGACCTTAAATAGAAGTCACCTCTCTTCTAGAGACATGTGATTAAGCCAAGGTAGTTCAATAAAATAAAATAAAATAAAATAAGGTAGAAATGAAACAATTGTATCAAAGAGTAAAGCATTAGTTTCAAACTCGCAGAACAGGTCTCTGGTGTGAATTTGGAGGTAAACCCAGGCAGCAGTGTGGTGGCAGCATCTGCAGGATATGCAGTTTTAGCAATACATTTGAAAGCACAGAAGATGGTACTAGGTGGAAACACATGGATACCAACAACTCATGGGTTGAAATGTGCTTTAGCAACGTTTGATTCTAGGTGTGAAGCTTTAGAAGAGTCTTGACTATATCTTAACATTTCACTTTTTTGTTCCTCTACATGTGTGTGCAAAAGGGTTAAATGACAACAATCTATATTTAAGTGCTTTTAAAAGAGATTTCCAATAAATAAACATAAAAACTTCAAGTAACAAAGAAAGTATTGCATCATATTTTATTCGTAGTGTTTTCTCTTTTTTTGTGGAACAAGAAAATAATGGTGGATTCATAATAATTGATGGCACCTCAGAAAATTAAATTAGAAATACAGTATTGAACTTTTAATGAATGATGAACACAAAACATATACTGAAATCTCTGTGAGTAAGTCAGTAAGTGCTAAACAATGGCTATCACATATCTTTATTTTCTCCTTAGGAAGAAACTTGGGGGGAGACAAACACATAAAATCATAATTAAGGGTTGCAGACAAATCGTTTCTAGTTTACCAATTATTTTCATATTGACATGTTAATTTCATATTGACATATAAATGAAAGTGGTACAGACCAGTTCCTATTTCAATTTATTCATGTTAAAACAAAAAACTCTGACAAATCTTTTCTCTAATTAGTACTAGACTTCAACATGAAGACATTTCACGTACGTGTCTATATCAAAATAGGAACACAAAACGGGATTCTAGCCAACTTTTATTTTCCTGAAGCTGTTTGTCATCTGTATATTTTCTCAGTCATTCTATTTTTCTGGCTCCTTCCTGCTGTCTACCTTCTGGCCATTTATTGCTTCTCAGCATCATTACCAGTGTGTAGACAGAAAATAAAAGACAAAAGGTAAAATCAGTCTATCTGGTAATTTTAAAGCGTCTGTTAAAGGGATTAATAAGGGAGGATAAAAATAATGTCCAAAATGAACTTACGTGATTATCAGTGAATTTCAATTATTCCAACATCTTCCCCGTGCAGATACTTGAGTTTTATGTGTGTATATGCTTTCCAATGGATGGAACTTCAGGGAAACATTTTAAGATACACAAACATGTGTTCAAGTTTATGAGGATAAAATAACACTATATCCTTTTTGTTTATCCTGATAAGATCAATACATGAGACAGATTTTTATCATCAATTTCAGAACTGTTTGTAGATATTTATCAATTAAGACTATCACAATATTTTAAGTATTGAATTTAATCTTTGTCAGCCATGGATTTATTCTGAAAAGGTACTTCTACAGTATTCCTACAATGCTCTAAAGACCCCTTACTATGACATTTTTATTAGTTCATCAGAATAGGACCACTGCGTTTGAGGAAAGAACTGCCAACGAACACTTAGAACTTTACTGGAACCAAAGCCCCCCCAAAAATGAAAAAATTCTAAAGATATATTTAGAAAATTACCTTTAAAACTACTATAGTATTTGTAAACAAAATAATGCTCCACAAATCTGTCTTTATTAAAACAAAACTTAGTGATAAACATCAAAAAATTACTTTTTTGAATTTACAGCCTTAAAATATTGTTTCATCAAAAATGGTTTATTTGTATTTTTCTGTTATTGTTATGCTACAGCAATCATGTTAATATAATTTTCATTAATTCATTTCAACTAAAAAGTCTACAGAAATCTCCTGTATCTGTAATCTTGCTGAATCAAGAAAGGCAAAATATACAATATTTAAGATATGTCCAAATCAGACTGTTTCTTATTCAAGGTAATTTCTAGAAAAATTTTCTCCCTGTAAGTGATCATGTCTTCCACATCTTTGTAGGCAAGCATTTCTTCAATGGACATCAGCTTATAGCTACTCAGGCTGAATGTCAACTTGTTCTGTACAGCATTTAACATCTTTAGGGATGTTGTAACTGAATCACTCAAAGACGAACAGACTGGGAAAATACGAGCGTTCCACAAACTCAAACATGTCTTGTTTCCAGAGAACAGTTTCTCTGTAACTTTCAGATTCCAGGTGTCTAGGCATGACAAGAAACAGACTCCAAAGAATTGAAGTAACTTTATATCTGACAGTGTTTTAACATTCTTTTTCAAGTTGTCTTGCACTCCATATGCCATAGTTGAATACTTTAAGTGTCCATTCATCTTCAAGCTTAAGGAACATACAAAAGAATATGCAGGCAGGGCAGCTGTTGTTATGATATAAGAACCACTAATAATGCAATTTTCCCCAACTGAAACATCAGGCCCCAACCTGGAGTACTCCACAACCGAGCCAGGTGCCACAGAACATCTTGAATCCAGTATACTTTGAATGATACAGGATTTGTTATTAGAGCATTCTGGTATTGCTGGAAAGATGCTAAAGGCTATGGACTGTAAGCCAAGCTCTGACTTCAAACTGCCATCTGAAGTAAAATGAAACAAATATTCTTCAGTTGTTCCGATATGATAAAATTTGGAGTTATTAAGAACAACAACATTTAGCGCTGTTCCTTTAAGAAGATGAAATATTCTCTGCCTCATGTCTACCAACTCTGACTCTTCTTTAGTGACATTTGATGTGTTTCTGGTATATTCCACAGTTGCTCCAGGTCCCAAAGCCTGCAGGAAATCTCCATAGGCATCTATTTCACAGTTCAGTGTACCTATTTTTTCATAAAAAGCAAGCAACTTTCTCGCTGATTTATGATCCATGTAAAATAGGCTGTCTGTGTAGACATACTCAGGGTCCAACTTAAGTGAGGGAGTGTCACCCCCAGCAAGGTCTTCTTGCAAAAAACTTCCAGGTCTACATACAGCACCAAATTCATACATCTTTTCTATGCTGGGCTTATGAAGGAAACGATGGCAACATCTGTATTCTAGGTCTCTATATCCTAAATAATCGAAAGGTTCTAGGACAAACACTCCATGTGTGGTACCAACAGTCAAACTAGAAGGATGAGCTAAAGCAGTAAAGCCAGGTTTGTCAAACCTAATAAACTCAGATTCTCCAGTACTATAAAGTTCAATGTCATCCGCACAGGTAACCAGAATCCCAGGATTCATATGGCAGGGGAAATCAATGTACATGGCTAGTTTTAATTCCAGCATCTGATAAATGGGGCTACCAAGAGGTAAAGCAGTAAAAATTTTCCCCAGGGCACTTGCATTTGGAAGGCGTTGACTGTAGCCACCTACATAAAATTAGATGAAATAACTGTTTTAAAATGTTTATAAGATTGTGTATAAGTTATAACCAGGGGTATCGGTTACAACTTAAAATATCTCTAAAGATATTTAAAATATACAATGCATTATTGTATCCCAGGAAAGAGTAATAAAGTCCAGATTACAAATTCAAAGAGTGATTCTCCTGTAGTGATTTGATGTAATGCAGTTCTAGACTAGGGAAGAATTCTAGTATACTTTACAGCCTGTGAATTGTTTTAAATCAACTATATAACTAATAAAAAGGACAATGAGCTAAAACATGACCTGATATCTACATTTTAAACAATAAATCTCATCCATGTTTAAACTCCTACAGTAAAAATCCATATTCTAGGGGGAAAAAAAGTCACCAAAAAACTAATACACCAATTCCAAAATATAATTCTCTATTAAACGGTAATATCCAGATGCAGTGTTTTCCCTCAAATTATTACATACACTTGAAGAAAGTAAAGGTGCATTTATTTAAAAGCACTTTAAAATGTATACTTGTTTTAAATTAAACAGGCCTTTTCCTCTAAAATGAGTCTTAAGACTTCTTAATTCCTTGAGAAGTGTATTCTCCTAAGTATATTAAACAGTTTACATCATTTTTATGATTTTTATGTAATTAATTATAGTGAGAGGCATAACAGAATCACAGAAAAATGAGTTAAAACTCTGGTTCACCACTTCTTGGTTGTTTACCTTTCGATTTATTCCAAATCAGCAAATAGAATAATACTCATTTTATCATGCTTTATGAGATCACCAATACATGTAAAGCACTTGGCACAGAGTACATTGTTCGATCAACGAGAACTAAAACTTTCTACCTTTTCATTTTCTGAAGATTAGCCAATAGTAAAGGTTAGCATTATAAGAATTATCTATTTCTAATTATAGTTGACCCCTGAACAAGGTTTGAACTGTGCCAGTTCACTTATATGTGGATTCTTTTCAATAAAAACAACAGCATTACATGACCCAAGGTTACCTGAATCCCCGATGTGGAACTGTGGATACGGAGGGCAGGACTGCCCGCACAGAGGACCAACCATAAAGCTATATGCAGATGTTCGACTGTGCGAGGGTTGCTTCCTCTAACCCCTATAATAGTCAAGGATCAAATGTCTGGAGTCTAATGAATTTTACTAAATTGGTAATAATATAATACTTGTTTTGGAATAAAACTATAAATTTGACTCTTTTTTACTTTTTTGGTGAAACTTAAAACCAAAACTTGGATGCTTTACTAGATATCATCTTTACAAAGAATCATTGTTCTGTATCTGAATCATGAGAAATGCAGAGTTCCCTGGAAACCATGTGGATGAGTGGTTTTACAATGTCTGTCTCTGAGTTGACATCAGCCTATGACAAAGTTTCATCAGCCCCCAGGATACAGAGAAACATAGAAGATTTTTTTTCACATAACCAAAATTTTCATACAACCAAATTTATCCAATTTAAAAAACTATCCTTCATTCTGAGATTATTTCTTTCCTACTTCTCTGCTTTAAAAGGTCCTTTTCTGTGTGCAATTATCCCTCTTACACACTTTGTTGTCAGCTCCATGTTTTGTCACTAACTTTTCTTTTTGTTTTTAAACTCTTTTAAGGACTAAAGACTTTGGCCACCAATAACTAGATAAAAATACATAACAGAAAGTTTTTGGCTAAGGTCTGGTAATCACAGTACTAAACCAGCCTCTCTCCTACAGGAAGAGTCCTTTCTAAAGCATTAACAAGAAATGTTTATATTTTGATTAGTTCTTTCTTAGGAAAAGGATTTTCTACATATACACCAAAAATATACATGAAAAGTTATGATGTATGTGATCTACAATATTAAGGTTAAATTTTGTGAAAAATATTTTGCTACTCACAACCTAAAAATACCAAGAAAAGCATAAAATGTTTGTTTTCAAAGCAGAATAACTTCAAAGACAAAAAAAAAAAAAAAAAAGAGGGGAAAGTTTTTTTTGCAAAGGAGAAAAAAATCTCTAAATATCAAAGGTAAAATACTAAAAGAAAATGTAAGTTAGTAAAGTATAACATTACCAGAGTGAATTAAGAGGATGGTAAAAGAATTCCATTCATCTCCATATAGCTTTTCCAAATGTCGAAGGGCACAAAGTGTTGATCCTCCATTTCCTTAAAAATGAAGTTAAAAAGCACAGTTTATTTCACAGAAAGCTACAAAAACTTTGTTATCATGGTAAATTTAAGTGTAATAACTTTGACTATACGGCTTTTAGCTGAGAGCAAATGTACAGCCAAAAGAATCAAGTTAAATATACACTGCATAGCAATTAAATATATAAATGAATAATTAATAATGAAACCTAGAAATCAGTCCTCGGTAATAAATGATGAGCTAATCTCCCGAAAACAGTAATTAAAAAAAAAAAAGAAATGACAAATGAGGCAATCTGTAATACTTGGAGTTCACACTTTCACTTGGAGTTATGAATTGCAAAACCCATAAAACTAATTCTCCCATATAATCAAATATGTGCTTTAGATTTACTTTAAGAAACTTTAAGAAAAAATTTTAAATTTAAATTGAAATTTTTTAGTTTTTAAATTTAAAAATTTTCATTTTAAATGTAAAAACTTTTTAGAACCTGTTTTCCCAAAATATATCTTAAATGTAACTTCAATTTACTAGTTTCATTGGGCAAGTTATTTAACATTTTGTGCCTCAGATTCTCATTTTACAAATGCAAATCATAAAAGTAGCAGTGAGGATTAAAACATTGGCTAATTAGGACAGTGCCAATGTCAGATATAGATACCCTAACTCTGGTATCAAGGGGCTTCAGTTTTTTGGGGTTTTTTTAATTGAAGTATAGTCAGTTTACAATGCTGTGTCAATTTCTGGTGTACAGCACAATTCTTCAGTCATACAGGAATATACATATATTCATTTTCATATTTTTTCACTGTAAGCTACTACAAGATATCGAATGTATTTCCCTGTGCTATACAGTATAAACGTGTTTATCTATTTACATATACCAGTCAGTATCTGCGAATCTCAAACTCCCAATTTATCCATTCCCACCCTTTTCCCCCTGGTAACCAGAAGTTTGTTTTCTGTCTGTGAGTCTGTTTCTGTTTTACAAATAAGTTCATTTGTCTTTTTTTTAAGATTCCACATATGAGTTATATCATATGGTATTTTTCTTTCTCTTTCTGGCTTATTTCACTTAGAATGACATTCTCCATGGTCATCCATGTTGCTGCAAATGGCATTATATTATTATTTTTATGGCTGAGTAGTATTCCATTGTACAAATATACAACTTCTTTATACAGTCACCTGTCAGTGGACATTTAGGTTGCTTCCATGTCTTGGCTATTGTAAATAGTGCTGCTATGAACACTGGGGTGCAGGTGTCTTTTTGAATTAAGGTTCCCTCTGGATATATGCTCAGGAGTGAGATTGCTGGATCATATGGTAGGTCTACTTTTAGTCTTTTGAGGAATCTCCATACTGTTTTCCACAATGGCTGCACGACAATGCATTAAGGGGCTTCAGTGTTAAGTATCACATGGAAAATGGCTCCCAGAAAAATAGCATGTATTTTTATTTGCTATGGAAAATCAAAAGGCAAAGTTGACAAATAGATTTTAAAAGCAAACA
This sequence comes from Camelus bactrianus, assembly GCF_048773025.1. NCBI lineage: Eukaryota > Metazoa > Chordata > Mammalia > Artiodactyla > Camelidae > Camelus > Camelus bactrianus. Next base: position 24,156,425 of record NC_133551.1, read on the forward strand.
TCTATGACACTTATGCCATTAGACCATGCTCTTTCACATTCTGCACTGTGGCTCCAAGAGGCCAAGTATCTATTTTTTCTGATTTCTGAAAAACTGTGGAGTTGGGAGAAACTTGAGAGTCCTACTGTTAAGGTCCAAAGGAATATTAATTATCTAGTAAATTTTATTAGGGCTAATAAAATTCTCTTTTAAGTAACATAACATTCTGGAAGTTTTTCAGGTAAGTCCAGTGTGTAAAAAGAGCTGCCATGCATTTTATCTTTCTTAAAAAAATAGTGAATTTACATTAAAATTGTCAAGTCTGTAAAGACTATGGGTAGAAAGAAATATAGTTTATAAACTAAGCCACAGGAATGCTTTTTTTCAATGATTATTCTGCCCACAACCTATGATTATAAATCTGACCATAAAAGCGTACCAATTTTGGCTCCAGTAGGATCAACAAAAACATGATATTGAACTCCAAGAGGTAACTCCTTTTTTTCCAGCTTTTCTGACAGTTGTTGCTTATAAGCAAGTTCCTGTTTTTCATCAGCTGCTGTTATTGCAACAATATCCCAGAATTCTCCAGCTGCCACAGGTTTGCCTGTGTGGAAAAGCAAGGAAATGATAAATATCATCAGAATTCTCTAGGTGTTACAGGTTTACCTATTTGAAAGAAGGAAAAAAGAAATAATAATATATCCATAAATGCATCTTCTGCTTTGGAGAATTGGGGAATAACGAGTGGCCAGCTAGTAGGATTCAAAATAGTTCTAATAAGGATTGTTCAGATTCTACTTTTTTTTTCTCTCTTTTATATTACTTGCTCCTTTTACGGTCTACAGTCTTATTTATTTAGATTTTTCTGGAAGTTGTTCCTTGATTAGGAAAAGTACTTTTGACTTGCTAAAGATTACCTCAATTCCTAAATAGAGAGAGGAGACAAGGGAATAAATGAAACTCCAGCTTTGAAAATCAGTTTTCACAAATAAGGACCACTTAGTGTTTGTTGGCTAAGAAAGATTAAATCCAAGAATCCATTCCTATAATGTTGCTGTTAATATATACGGATTTTCATTACCTTAAGATGAGCTATGCAAGTTTACAAAGGTTATTGGAGAATGACACCAAATTCTGGACAATGGAAAAGTTCCCAACTCCCTGATGAACTCATTAAAAGACAGATTGAACTTTTGGTTGACAGTTGGAAGTGCTTCTTTACTGGTAAACGAAATGAATAAGGGTTTTAGTTAACAAACAGGACTTGTCAGCTACAATCTAATAGTCTTGAATATTTTACTGTTATCCAAGAATTATTTCCTGTATTTTTAAAGCAGTAAAGGCGCGCGCGCGCGCACACACACACACACACACACACACACACAATACCCAATTAGATAATTGTACAGGAAGTGACAAGTGGCATAGCCTTTAAAAGAAAATTTTGAAACAATTTTACCGTTTTTAACTTTTAATCTATAACTACTCAGATTAGGCGAGGATTGGGTTTCTTTTTTCACTTAGTAAGTGTTCACATTAGGAAACAAAATTGGTGAAGTAGGTAGGTGGTGGAAGAAGGCTAAAATCGAATTTGCAAGGGTCAAAACAGCATGCTTTAGATATTTTGGGTTTATTTAAAATAGCTTTTGTTAATGATGTAACCAAAATGAATAGCCTGTATTTATAGCTTCACTAATAATTTTTTTCCTTCTCCTTCCTCTTCTCATGTTATATATGTGTGTATATAGATATGTAGATACACATCTCTCTCTCTCTAATATATATATATAGATAGACACATACGTACTTAGGAATAAAGTTAAAGTAACAAGCATAACGTAAAGAAAAGACAGTGACAGAAGAATAAAAAACTCAAGAGGAATATCAGCTATGCCCGGATCGGAGTCCTAGGCCCGCAGTTGACTAGCAAAAGGAAGTGGTAGTCCAGCAAATATCCCAGCCCGTAAAGCACCCTCCCTGTCTACTGCACGGGAGAGCTAAGGTTCCTTCTAGGTACCTCTCAGCTCTGAAAACCTCTGCAACTTTCGCTGGGTGGCTTCTCTCAGACATACGCTTGGAGGGGTACTCGTGGCTGCCATAGCCCACTCTCTCCGGAACCGCGGAAGACTCCCAGGTACCCCGCCGTCCAGCGCTGCACGCATGCGCCCCGGGACGTAACCCGTCCCTGGGTCCGGTTTCGCCTCTGTCCCGCCCCCTACGTGCGTCACTCACGTAACCACGCCCCGAAGCGCCCTGGCCGGTCCCGGGCAAACCACGATGGGGTGAGCTGGGAGCCCAGCCCCGTTTCCCTAGCAACGGTCTCCAGAGCAGATACATGGCCACCTAGCGATTTGTCAGACTGTGCCGGGGGTGGGCCGCTCGGTCCCAACTCCTGAGGCCTTGCAGCCCCGCTGACCCGGTGAGTGGTTCAGATGGGGCGACGAAATTGCGAGAACTGACCGGCTTATGGAGAAGTTGAAACTGCAGCCTAGCTTCCAGCTGTCTTTCTCAAAGGCGATTCGTTCTTTCTAACGCTTGGTTTGTTTCAGCCAGGAGAGCCCCAAGAACTTCTTGACAGTTAATTCCTCTTCCTGGGTCGTCGTCTGGAGCCATCTGCCCCAAACCCAGATCCAGACACACAGTCTGAACTTTTAAAATCTGTATCCTCTTCAGGAACCATAGCTTTGTGGCTCCTTTGCCCTCGCAGTTCCTAGAGCGTGAGCCTCTCCATTCCTCTCAGTTTTGGGGTTACTTAGCAGACTTTCGGAAATTTTACACAGTTCTGCAGTCAGCCTCTAAACATTTGTGGTATCTCGGTTGCTTTTCTGGTGTCCTTTTGCGTATGCAGATTAATGTAGAACTTTCAATAGCATTCCTGGGAATAAGTCAGTCTTATTAGATGTGTTTTTGATAGGTATGGGTAGATAAGTTCTTCTCTTGTAAAGCACCAAATTTGTGATGAGTTTTACAGATTACTCTATCCATCTTTACACATAAGAAAGCAGTGAATCAGAGAGAATAGTGACTTAGTCGAGGTCTCAAAACTAGTAAGCAGTACTGAGAAGATTTAAGCAAGATATTTCAATCCCAAACTCAGAAATCCTTCTACCACACCATACAGTTTAATTTGTTTGAGAAGCCTGTCTTCATTAAAGTTTTCATCAGGAACATAGGTATTCAAGGCCTTACACATTCTTACCATGAACTTAGTTTTTTCTTCTAAAGACTTGACCCTGTTATTTAATTGTGTACTTAGAAAGCATTTGAGTGAAAAGGGAGATTACTCTCTCATAGTTTTATCACTTAAAAGGTTTTGGTTAATAAAAACAAAACATTTTTAGTAAGAACATTGAAAAAATACAGGAGACCTGAGTTAGGTGAGAGTGAGCACAATGGAACGCAGCAAAAGGGAAGGTCAGAGAGGTGACAACGACCTAAAGAAAGGATTTTTTTTTTTTTTAACTGAGTGAAACAAAGCCATTGCAGAGTTTTTATGTGACTTCCTGATATTGAAAAGGAGCACACAGAAATTTGAAAATAGACTGTAGTGGAGGCTGCAGCAAAAAGAGAAACAGGGAGAGTTGTTTGGAGGCTACTGCGGTAAAACAGTTGAGAGCTGGTGAAAGCTTAGCCAGGTTGGTAACAGTGGAGGTGATGAGAAGTTGGTTAGATTCTGGATATATGTTTGAAGGCCTAGTTAATAGAATTTGCTAATGGAATGGCTGTGGAATGTGAGAGAAAGAGAGGAGTCAAAAATAACTGCCTGAAGGATAGAGTGGCCATTAATTGAGATGGGAAAGGCTATGGATGGGGAAGTTACTGGAGTAGTAGGGGGTTCAGGATTTGGTTGTGGACATGTAGGATAAACAAGTATATGTATGCAGTGCATATGGAATGGAACTTTGTACATGTATGTGTTTGTTGGCTTTATACATAAGTCTGGAGTTCATGAGAGAGGTCTGGGCTAGAGATATAATTTTGAAAATTGTCAGCATATCGATGGAGAGTTAATTTTTAAATTCTGGGACTAGATGAGGTCCTAAGAGAAGAAAGGTCAATAGAGCCTATAAGCTGAGGGATTGTACATACTAATAAGGTAAAGTAAACAATGAAAAAGGTAATCAAATAAGAATATTTCAGACACTGATAATAACTCTGAGGGAACTAAAACAGGGTGATGTAATAGACTCTAACAGAGTGTTAAATGTATTCTGTAGTGTTTTTTGGACCTGGGAAGGATGGCCATAGAAATGGTTACTATTTTTTCCTGATGATGGTTATATTACTCACATAATCTGTACTGAAAGTAAATATACCACATTATTGGCTATGATTTTTGTCCTTCTCTCTTTTCTGTTTTCCTAAAATTTCACTGGTAAAAATTTCTCAGTAAAAAAATGAAAAAAAATATTGTATACTATGGGAGTGGGAGTAAATCTCTTTGGCAGTTGATTGTAGGGGGTAAAAAAATCTAGGGATTTTATTTAAGTTTACATTCCATATAACCAGACAGTGTGATGTGGTTGTTTAAACAGCCATAAGCTACAGTGACCAGAATGAAATATGTCATTCCAGCATAGTAGTTAAACACATTACTCAGCGTAGCTGAAACGCAATGCAAATGTGTTAGATAATGGATTCCACGTTTTTAAAAGGGACATCAGACAAACAACTATAATAAATTGAAAAAGATATTCTTTGAAGGTATTTGGGCTTTTTTTTTTTCCTGTGGGAGGAAAGTAGTATCTGAAGAAGTGCCTTAAGAGGAGTGAGATAGACTTTCAAAGAATTTAACTGAAGAACATTTTGCATACAATTAACAACCTGTTGTAAGTGAGCAACTGAATGCTTTTTAGTACATTTCCTGAGTTGTGCAACCATGACCACGATCCAAGTTTAGAACATTTCCTTCACCCTGATAAGATTCCTTGTGCCTATTTACAATTAACACGTTAAGTTCTTTTATTACTATAGGCATAACTATGACTGTTGTGTAAAAGTTATAGAGAAACACATTAGAATTTTTTCCTTCACATTATTTTTTTTCTTCTTCATAAAAAGAATCTGAAGCCAAAGAGTCCTGGATTATGGACCATGGGCTCAGGTGCATGGCGTGGTCCTTTCATGCTAGGGCTCTCCTCTTTTGCATTATTTGTGCACCATCTCTTTGTTTAACCGCTCTTCCTCCTCTCACTCTTCCGACATGGAGTGTAAGCAAAAAATCTTTTTTTTCTGTTTCTTTTATTTAAATTTATTTACTGAGCTAACCTGTTCTCAACTTATTTCTTCACTATTGTTTTTCCCACTGTGGCCTGCTGAAGGACCCCTCAGCCCCTTTCTGGAGGGCAAAGGAAAACTTTTTTGCCCTAAACTTTTATTTTATCTTCTCTCTCTGTCTCTTTTTTTAAAGACTTTATTTTTTAGAGCAGTTTTAGGTTTACAGCAAAATTGAGAAGAGGATACAGAGGTTGGCAATATATCCCTGCATATACCGTCACTTGCATAGCCTCCCCCCTTACTAACATCCCCAGTCAGGGTGGAACGTTTGTCAGGATTGATGAACCTATGTTGACCTGTTGTATTCGTTAAGAGTCCGTAGTTTGAGTTAGGATTCACTCTTGGTGGTATATAATCTATGGGTATGAACAAAATATAATGACATGTATACATCATTACAAAGCTATTCAGAATAGTTTTCACTGTCCTAAAAATCCTCTGTGTTCTGCCTCTTCATCCCCTCCTCCCCTCAAACCCTGCATCCACTAATTTTTTTTTTTAACTGTCTCTCTGTTTTGCCTTTTCCAGAATGTTATATGGTTGGAATCCTGAAGTATGTAGCTTTTTCAGATTGGCTTCTTTCACTTAGTAATATGCATTTAAGGTTACACCTTGTCTTTTCATTGCTTACTAGCTAATTTATTTTTAGGGCTGAATAAACATTCCATTGTCTGGATGTACCACAGGTTATTTATCCATTCACCTCCTGAAGGACTTCTTGATTGCTCCCAATTTTGGCAACTGTGGTTAAAAATGCTATAAATATCCATGTGCAGGTGTTAGTGTGAAAATAAGTATTCAGCCCCTTTGGGATTGAATGCAATTGCTGGATCTTACGGCAAGAGCGTGTTTAGTTTTATGAGAAACCACAAACTGTCTTCCAGAGTGGCTATATACCATTTTGAACTCCTATCAGGATGAATGAGAGTTCCACTTGTTGCACATTCTTGTCAGCAATTTGTGTTGTCAGTGTGAGAATTTTGGCCATTCTTATAGGTGAGTAACAGTATCTAATTGTTGTTTTAATTTGCATTTTCCCGATGACAAGCAACTTTCATATGCTTATTTGCTATTTGTAAATCTTCTTTGGTGAAGTGTCAGTTAAGTTCTTTGGCTTTTCTTTAATCTAGTTGTTCATTTTCTTACTGTTGAATTTTAAAGTTCTTGGTATATTTTGTAATAGAGTCATTTATCAGATGTGTCTTTTGAAAAAGATTTTCTCCTACCCTGTGATTTGTCTTCTCATTCTACACTAACCTTTTGCAGCACATGTCTTTAATAATGAACTCTAGGTTATAAAATGTTTCTTTCATGGATTATGCTTTTGGTGTTGTATCTAAAAAGTCATCATCATAGCTAAAGTCATCTAGGTTTTCTCCTAAGTTATCTTCTAAGAGTTTTATAGTTTTATGTTTTACATTTAGGTCATAGATTCATTTTGAATTAATTTTTCTGAAGGTATAAAGACTGTGTCCAGATTCATTTTATATACTAGTAAGTAAATACTATCGGTGGAGGTGAATATTAATGCAATGAAGAATATGAGTAAAAATTAATCTAGTATGTGAGAAAGACATTTTAAGATTGTTTAATTTATTCTAGAATTTATATTATATCAACCAAAAAGTCAATTGAGAATGGTCTAAAAATTAAAACATATAAAACAAAAATCAGTTAACAGAAACCAAAAAATAAGTTTTTAGGCACCTGGGATGAGATTCAATATTTAGGCATTAAATTAACTCTAAATGACCTGACGGATAAGGAAGAGATACTTTGGAGTAACATTTCTTTATTGTATGGTTAAAGGAAGCACAGAGTGGAAACACTTTTTTCCCCTGTCACTAGAGATCAGTTAGAGAAGTAAGAGGTAGTTGCTTTATATCATAAAACATTCTCCATATGATCTAGTTAGAGTATTTAGTATTTATAGAACCTATAGGTATTTATAGATACATATGGGATGAAATGACACAATATGTGCTCACCCCCAAATATTTGAGAATATAATCAAGGATTATAATTTTTTACAGATTTATTCATTGAAAATATATTACTGATTTACTTTTCCTTTGCTTACTTTGGATTTAACTTGCTGTTCTTTATCTAGTTTCCAAGGTGGAAACTTAGATTACTGATGTTAGATCTTCATTTTAAATATATAACTTCAATGCTATACATTTTTTTCTAAGCAATGCTTTTCACTGTATTCCACAAATTTTGATATGGTCTATTTGCATTTAGCTCAAAATTTAAAAAAAATTCTTCTATGACCCATATATTATTTAGAACTCTGTTATTTAATCTCCATGTATTTTGGGATTTTCCAGCTGCCTTTCTATTATTGATCTCTAGTTTAATGCCACTGTAGTCTGAGATAGACATTGTATACTTTCTATTCTTTTAAATGTGTTAAGCTATTTTTTGTTACCCAGAATGTGGTCTCTCTTAGTTGAATATTCCATGTGTGCTTGAGAAGAATATGTGGTCTACTGTTGTTGGCTGAAGTAGTAGGTAGATGTCAGCTATCCAGTTGGTTGATGGTGCTGTGGACTCCAGTTATGTCCTTACTTATTTTCTGCCTGCTGAATTTAAGCATTTCAGGCAGACGAATGTTGAAGTCTCCAATCATAATCTATTTACCCATTCCAGTTCTCTCAGATTTGCCTCAGGTGTTTTGATACTGTGTTCAGACACATGCACATTAAGGATTGTTAGATCTTTTTGTGGAATTGTCCTTTTATCATTATTTCCAAAGTCTGCTCTATTTGAAATAAAGCTTCTCCAGCTTTCTTTTGATTAGTGTTATGTTGTATATCTTTATCACTTTATTTTTTTAAACTTCTTTTATCTCTTAACGTGTACCACAGAAAATGAATATTTTTAATAAAAAATTAATTAACATACCATAAAAGTCTCCCTTTTAAATTGTACAATTCAGTGAAAAATATTTTTAAACAAAAGCAATACTTTGGTTGTTTAACAGCAACTTTTAGTGTTTCTGTGATCTACAATATCATTTTAATGCTTTTCATAGTATTCCATTAACTATAATGCTCTATTTAGCTAATTCCACTTTTTAAGACAGTTAGGATACATCATGTTGTTGCTATTATATACCATATTTAAATGAATGTCTGGAGCACTATCTTTTTTTCATACCCGTTGATATTTCTTTTATTATACCTTCTTTTTTAAAATTGAGATACAGTTGATACATTACATTACATTATAATTGAATGTAGCAATTCAATATTTGTATATATTGAGAAAGGATCACTACAGTAAGTCTAGTTAACATCTGTCACCATACCATCCAAAATATTTTTTTTCTTGTGATGAGAATTTTTAAGATCTACTCTCTTAGCAACTTTCAAATATGAAATACAGTATTATTAACTATAGTCACTATGCGTACATTACCTCCCTATGAATTATTTATTTTATAACTGGAAATTAGTACCTTTTTAACTTCTTCACCCATTTTGTCAAACCTCCATTACTCACCACTGGGAACCGCCAATCTGTTATCTGTATCTATGAGCTCGTTTTTGTTTGTTTATTGTTTTTAAAGATTCTGTGTATAACAGATCACACATGTATTTGTCTTTCTCTGACTTACTTCACTTAGCATAATGCCCTCAGTGTTAATTCATGTTCTCCCAAATGGCAAATTTCATTCATTTTTATTGCTGAATAATAGTCCATTGTGTGTGATGGAATATGTATGATGGAAAAGATGTATATCAATATAATCTCTATCTATCTCTCTATCTCTCTATTATCTGTCTATCTATCTATCTAATCTTCTTTATTCATCCATCACAGGGCATGTAGGCTTTTTCCATGTCTTGGCTATTATAAATAATGCTGCAATGAACATGGGAGTCCAAATAGCTTTTCAAGTAAGCATTTGTTTTTTTCAGATAAATACCCAGAAGTAGAATTGCTAGATCAAATAGTATTTCTATTTTTAGTTTTTAGAGGAACCTCCATACTGTTTTCCATAGTGGTTGTACCTTTCCACCAATAGCACACAAAGGTTCCCTTTTCTCCACATCCTTGCTAACTCTTATTCTGATGCTTTTTCTACATCTATTGAGATGTTCATATGATTTTTATCATTTATTTTGTTAATGTGGTATAACACATTTATTGATTTGTGAATATTGAACCATTCTTTTCATCCCTGGAATAAATCTCACTTGATTATGTTGTATGATCCTTTTAAGGTATTGTTGAATTCTGTTTGCTAATATTTTGTTCAGAATTTTTACATCTATGTTCATCAGGGATATTGGCCTGTAAGTTTCTTTTTTGTTGTTGTTGTGTCCTTGTCTGGTTTTGGTATCAGAGTAATGCTAGTGTCATAAAATGAATTTCAAAGTGTTTCCTCATCTTCTGTTTTTTGGAAGACTTTGAGAAGGATTGCTATTAATTCTTCTTTGAATGTTTTAGAATTCACCTCAAGCACTTTATTGTAATCTGTATTTATCTTTATATTAAAGTGAGTTTCCTGTAGACAACATACAGTTGGGCTAGTTTTTTGATCTACTGTAACTTTGATCCACTCTATTTTGGTGCTTAGACTGTTGACGTTTAAGGTAGTTAATTACATAGTTGGATTAATATCTACTATATTTGTTAATGTTTTCTATTTATTGCTCTTGTTCTCTGTACCAGTTTTAGCCTTCCAAATTCTTTCCTGCCTTTTGTGCTTTTAATTTAGCACTGTATGCGATTCCATTTTTTATTCTTTCTTAGCAAATCTATTTTACGTTTTTCTCCCCGCATTTTAAGCCATTTCCCTAAAGATTGCAAAAATCCAAATCTGCCCTCAAATAACACTATATTACTTCAGAGGTAGTATAAATATCTTATAATAATAAGATATTTCTGATTCCTCCTTCCTCTTCCTTGTACCTCTGCTGTCATCCACTTAATTTATACTTAAGCATAGTTGCTCATAGTAAAACATACAGTTGATTTTGAACAACATGGATTTTAACTGTGGGCCCACTTATATGTGTGTGTTTTTTTTCTTCAATAAATGCAGTACGACACAGTCTATGGTTGGCTGAAACCATGGATGTGGAAGCGTGGATATAGAACCTCGGATAGTTTTGTGGAGGGCTGACTATGAGACGTGAGCGTTCTTGGATTTTGGTATATGTGGTAGATTATGGAACCAACCTCTGTAGATACTGAGGGACAAATGATTTTTAACTATGAGAAGGTCTTCACCCCTAACCCCCACATTGTTCAAGGGTCAGCTGTACATATATATGCATAGATAATGAAATAATTTTCACTATTAGTATTTGAAAAAACTTTTATCTATTAGGTCAACTAAGAATAAGAAAAGTAAAAGATTATTTTACCTTCACTTGTTCCTGCCTTGGTGCTCTTCCTTTATTTGAGTTTCTGAACTAAATCATCTTCCTTCTCCCTAAACAACTGCTTTTAACATTTCTCTTAAGGTGAATCTACTGGCAACAGATTTCATTTTTTTTTTTTTCTGGGAGTCTTTATTTCTCACCCACTTTTCAGATTAATTTCACAAAGTATAGATTTTTATGTTGGTGAGTTTTCCCCCCTCAACACTTTAAATATTTCACTCCACTGTTCTCTTGCTTGCATGATTTCTTAGGAGAAGTTGGATATAATTCTGATTTTTTCCTTTCTATGGGTAAGGGGTTTTTCTTCTTCTGAAATCTTTCAATTTTTTTTCCTTTATCTTTAATTTTCTGAAGTTTGAAAATGATATGTCTAGGCATTCTTTTTGTTTGTTTGTTTTATCTTTATACTGCTTGGTGTTTTCTGCTTCCTTGATCAGTGGGTTACTGTCTAACATTAATTTGCAGAAATTTGCCATCATTACTTTTTCAAGTATTTTTCCTGTTCCTTTGTCTTTTAAATCACTTTCTTCCCATTCTGGTATTTCCATTAAGTATAGTGAACACATTTTTAGTTACACACAGTTCTGGGATGTTCTTTTCTGCTTTTTTTAGTCTTTGTTCTGTTTGTCTGAAATTTTTGAAGTTTCTCTTGACATGTTCTCAAGCCCAGAAATTCTTCCCTTAGTCACGTCCAGTCTACAGAATGGCTTATTTATAATTTATGCTAGTCTTTCTCAAGGTGCCCATGAATTACCTAGGTGCATGCTTAATTACAAATTCATTGGCCTTCAGCACAGTGACCCTAATAATGTAGATATGATATGGGGCCAAGGAATCTGCCTTTTAATTGATTCTTCTAGTAGATCTTAGAGTTTGAGGATTACAGTTTTAGACCTTGACCAGGCTGTAAGAAATAAGCAATCTCTTGAAAGACTGTAAGTGTTTAATCTGAATTTTCACATGTATTCTCCTTTGGATTATGCTGAGCTAGATAAACCTCCACATGGTAGAAATAGATTCTTCTGATGGGAAAAGTGGTTAATTTAACCAAATGCCTTCAGATAGGCCACTTGAGCTCATATTTTCATTTCCAAACTATCACTGGGTGACTGCCTTTTACAAAACCTGAAATTACCAATAGTAAAGGAAATTTCAAATATATTAAAAAATACTATTTAATTATATATAAAAAAGTTTTAGATAAACTTAGTCAAATTTTGAAACTATTAGAATTCTAGATATTAATTGCCTAATTGAACTGAACATAAAAATAAATAATGTGATTGTAAATTGTCTTTTTTAAAAAAATAATTAGCAGTTGAACTCCTGTATTGCACCTTCATTTCATTTAGCTGCATTAATCAGCACTTCCCACAAAGATTATCACTCTCCTAACTTGGCAGTTCATCATTCAGTGCTTTTCTTTATTTAACAGTATCTTTTAACTAAAATTTATTAAGCAAGGTATGTTAAGATATAGTTTTCTATATTCTAGTTGTATTGCCTAGAGGTGATGTTTTTATCTCAGCTGTTTCACTGACTTCCATGTTCTTTAACTATCCCAGGAAAAAGAAAAATTTTTTTCCTTTTACTGATTAGTTCACTGGTGGGTACAATGATATATTTTTAACTCTTATGTAAATAAATGCTAGACATTTAAAATGCTTTGAAATAGAAGGTTTTATGGAAATTATATTTTTTAATTTTAATTTTTCTACCCATTTTATTCTCACTATATATTAGAAAATATTTTTTGTTTTCAGGTATATTTATTTTTTGAAAGTTGAAAAAAACTTTTAGAGGTAATTTCCCATTTCTCCTAGATGTTTCATGGAACAATAACAGAAGAGCTGACCAGTCATAGAGAATGGAGTCACTATAATGAAAACATAATAGAAGATCAAAAAGATTTTGTTTTTGTGAAGTTCAGTGGCCTTCATTTAAAATCTATGGAAAATATGCAATCTTGTATCTCTCTTAGAGTATGCATCTTCTCAAACAATTTTATTACAGATATTCGTCCACTTCAAAGTTGTATAAAATTAGTCAAACTTGATCTCCATGGAAATCAGGTAAGCAATAGTCATTCAGATATTTGTATATAAATTAAATTGACATTTAATAAGAACTTCTATTATCTATGTACAATATTTCTCCCAGATAGCCTTTTATGAAACTTAAACAATTTAAAAATAAATTAAAATATAAAATGTATATAAACACAAAATTTCAAATATAAGCAAACATTTTTAATTAAAAATATGTAAACTAATAGTGTTTGATTTGGTTTATTTTACTTCTTAAATCCATAGTCTGGGTTAGGAATACTCCTTGATCCCTTAATTTTTTTAATGACATATAATTGACATATAGCATTTTATTAATTTCAGGTATATGCATAATAATTCAATATTTGTGTATATTTCAAAATGACTACAATAAGATAACATTCACCACTAAGTAGAATTTTTTTCCCTTGGGATGAGAAGTTTTAAGATCTACTCTCTTAGGAACTTTCAAATATACAATTCATTATTATTAACTATACTTACCCTGTTGTATATTATATCCCCATGACTTATTTATCTTATAACTGGAAGTTTTTACCTTTGATCATCTTCATCCATTTCACCCACCCCCACTGCCTCTGAATCACCAGTGTGTTCTAAGAGTTATTTTTTAATTTATTGTTTATTATTTATTATTTACTGTTTAAGATTCCACATAATGTGAGTGAGATCATAGTATTATTTTTCCAAAAGACATAATGTCTTCAAGATCCGCCACCTTGTTGCAAATGGCATGATTTCATTCTTTTTTATAGCTAAATAATATTCCACTGTGTATATACACCACATGTTCTTTATTTATTTATCCATAGGTAGACAGTTAGGTTGCTTTTATGTCTTGGCTATTGTAAATAATGCTGCAGTGAACATGGGATGCGTATGTCTTTCTGAGTTAGAGCTTTCATTCCCTTTGGATAAATACCCGTAAGTAAAATTTCTGGGTCATGCGGCAGTTTTATTTTGAATTTTTTGAGGAACCACTGTGCTGCTTTCCACAGTGGTTGCAGATTTACAATCCCACAGACACTGCACAGGATTCCCTTTTTTTCACATCTTTGCCAACACTTCTTATTTTTTGTCCTTTTTATAATAGCCATTCTTAACAGGTGTAAGGTGATCTCATTGTGGTTTTGATAAGCATTTCCATGATGATTGGTGGTGTTGAGTATGTTTTCATGTCCCTTTTGGCCAAATGTATGTCTTCTTTGGAAAAATATTAACTAAGAATCTCTGCCCCTTTTTTAGTTGAATTATTTGTTTTTTGCTATTTTTGTATAAGTTGTTTATATATTTTGGATATTAGCCCCTTCTCAGATATATGATTTGCAAATATTTTCTCCCATTCAGTAGATTTCTTTTTTATTTTATTGATGGTTTCCTTTATCGCGCAGAAGCTTTTTAGTGTTACGTAGTCTCACTTGTTCATTTTTGCTTATGTTGCCTTTGCTTTTGATGTCTAGTCAAAAAAACATCACCAAAACTTTTGTCAAGATGCTTTACTGGCAGTGTTTTCTTCTAGGAGATTTATGGTTTCAGGTTTTACATTCAAGTCTTTATTCCATTTTGAGTTAATTTTTGTGTGTGGTATAAGATACTTGTCCAGTTTCATTCCTGGACATGTGTCTGTCCAGTTTTCCCAAAACTATTTATTAAAGAGACTGTTCTTTTCCTACTGTATATTCTTGGCTTGGTTTTTTGTAAATCAATTGACCATATATTTATGAGTTTAATTCTAGGCTGTCTGTTCTGTTCCATTGACCTATGTGATTTTCTTTTTTATTCCAGCACCGTATTATTTTGATTACTGTAGCTTTCAGTATGATTTGAAGTTAGGAAGTGTGGTGCCTCCAGCTTTGTTCTTCTTTCTCAAGATTGTTTAGCCTATTTGGGTTTTTTTGGTAGTTTTATACAAATTTTAAGATTGTTTTATTCATGTGAAAACTGCCACTGAAATTTTGATACAGATTGTGTTGAATCTGTAGATTGCTTTAGGTAATATTAACATTTTAACAATATTAATTATTATAATCCATGAGCACAGAATATCTTTTAATTTATTTATGTATTCTCATATTTCTTTTCAAAATGTCTTATAGTGTTTTCAGTGTACAGATCTTTCTCCTCCTCGGTTATGTGTATTCCTAGCTTTTTTTTTCTTTTTTGATATAATTGTAAGTGGGATTGTTTTCTTAATTTCTCTTTCTGATATTTCATTACTAATGTATAGAAAGATAACATGATTCTGTGTATTGATTTTGTATTTGCAGTGTTACTGACTTTGTTTATTAGTTGTAATAGTTTTTGTGGAGTATTTAGGGTTTTCTATATACAGGCATACTTCATTTTATTGAGTATCACTTTACTGCACTTCACAGATACTGCATTTTTTACAAATTGAAGATTTGTAGTAACCTTGCATTGTCAGATGATGAGGTATTTTACTTAAAATATGTACATTGGTTTTTTTTTTTAGAGATAATGCTTTGCATACTTACTAGATTATATAGTGTAGTGTAAACACTTTCATATGTACTGAGAAACCAGAAAAATTTTGTGACCTGCTTTATTGCAATATTTGCTTTACTGCTGTGTTGTGGAACCAAATCTGCAGAATCTCTGAGGTATGCCTATATAATTACATGTCATCTGTACATGATGACAGTTTTACTTTTTCCCTTCCAATTTGGATGACTTTTATTTTTCATTCTTGTCTAATTGCCCTGACTAGGACTTGTAGCATCCAGTACTACGTTGAGTAAAAGTGACGGGTGTAGGCATCCTTGTCTTATCGCTGCTCTTTGGGGAAAAGGTTTTATATTTTCCCTGTTGAGAATGATGTTAGCTGTGGGCTTGTCATATATGACGTAATAAATTATGTTGAGGTGCATTGTCTCTATACCCAGTTTGTTGAGAGTTTTAATCATAAATGGATGTTGAATTTTGTCAAATGCTTTTTCTGCATCTATTGAGATGATCGTATGATTTTTTTATCCTTTATTTTGTTAATGTGGAGTGTCATGTTAATTGATTCGACCCCTTAATTTTTTTTTTTGAAAAGTTAAATTAGTTTTTTTATTTGGTAGCAGTCTAACATGTGACTGTTAGCTCTGACATAAAGATGTGGAAGGCTGGAGAATTCAGGGCAAAACCCAATAATGCCTTTCTCCTTTGCCAGAGATCTCCCCAGGAAGTTTGCTATGCGTATGTTTCTTAGCTGAGTCATTACTAATCCTGCTTCATAGATGGAAACTTTACATTAAAAGACACTGAAGCCATCTACTTTTCCCTCCAGAAGACGTTTTGAATTATTCCAGAAGGCTTTGTCTGCCCTGGAGAACTTCCAGAATGCATGGGGCTGGAGCCTCCAGTATATCCCGTTGCTACCCTGGTGGCCACTGCCACTGGGGATTTCCACAGTCTCCTGGCTTTGGGAGCTGCAATGTCTACGACAATCAACAGTGATTTGTCTTCCATAAAAATCTTTTTCTTTTTATTTAACTGCTGAACCTAGAATTTTATTTCCTTTTCTCCTTCCTCCCTCAATTACATATTTAGTTATGATACAATAATTACAAGGGAAAGTTTCCCTGCCTATTTCACTGTCACTTCTAGGTACACACTTACTTCGTTTTACACATTGTGTTTATTCTTAGAGGAGTTTCCAGCCAACCAGGTAAATATTTTTCACCTAAACTTTGCTAATGTGGGTTGTGTGATCATGTGCACATGAAATACAGAGAGGGATAACTCAGGGTGAGGGGAAGGAAGAAAAGGAGGATAATTTTTTTATATAAAAAAATTTTAAAGAGTCTTCTTATTACAAAGGGATTTATACTGAATGAAGTATATATGTTTGTATAGTAGTTACAGATGCCTAGTAAATTTTGGTTTACCCCAGATACCATTTGGATAATTAGAAATTCTGTTTTTCCATACTAATGAGAAAGTTGCCATTTGGGGAAATACTGAATTTTAGAAGATATTTAATGTTTTTTTCTTTTTCCATGTAATTCATGGAAAATGGACATTTGTATTTAAAGTTTTGTTATTAATAATATTTCAGATAAAGAGTCTGCCAGATACCAAATTTTGGAGTGGATTGAAGAACCTGAAACTTCTGTATCTTCATGACAATGGGTTTGCAAAGTTAAAGAATGTATGTATGTTATCTGCCTGTCCAAGCCTCATTGCCCTCACTTTGTTTGATTGTCCAGTAAGCCTTAAAAAAGGATATAGACATGTTCTTGTCAACAGTATATGGCCTCTCAAAGCACTGGATCATCATGTGATTTCTGATGAAGAAATAATTCAGAACTGGCATCTTCCTGAAAGGTTTAAAACATGTAACTACCGACTTTTCTTTAACTTCTGCCCAGCTTTGAAAAAGGTAATTGGCTTCATTAGGGTTTCATTTTAAATAAATTTATAAAAGTAAAATTTTAGCTTCTGTATGGAGACAAGCATTTGACAAAATTTAACATCCATTCATTGTATTAAAAAATACTTAGATAAGTAAGTACAGAGGGATCTTCCTCTTTTTTATAGAGAACATCAGCATAAAACCTACAGCTAACATTCTGTTTAATGGTGAAAGACTGAATGCTTTCTCCCTAAGATTGGGAAAAAAGCAAAGCTACTTGCTCTCAATTCTTTTGTCAAAATACTGCTGGAAAGTCTAGCTAGTGCAATAAGGTAAGATAAGAAAAAGAAAAAACTTACAGATAGGAAAAGAAGAAATAAAGCTCTCTATTTGCACATGAAATAATCACCTTTGTGAAAAATCCCAAAGAATCTACCAAAAAAATCTCTTAGAACTAAAAAGTGAGCTTGGCAAGGCCGCAGGATGCCAGGCAAACAGCAACAACAAAAATCAATCATATTTCTGTATACCAGCAATGAATGTATAGTCATCAAAACTAAATACATAGTATCATTTATAGTCACTCAAAAAATGAAATACTTAGATGTAAATCTAATAAAAGATGCACAGAACTAGTATTCTGATTACTGTAAGATACTGATGAAAACATTAAAGATCTAAGTAAGTGAAAAGACATAGCATATTCATGAATTAGAAGACTCAGCATAATAAAGATCTCAATTCTTCCCAAAATGATACCCAGATTTAATGCAATTTGTATCAAAATCTTGCAAGATCTTCTATAGATACAGACAAGATTAGTATAAGCTTTTTATGAAAAGGTAAAGGAACTAGAATGCTAAAACTGTTCTGAAAACTCATGAAGTGAAAAAAAATCAGTTTACCTACCTTTGAGACTTAACCTAGCTACAGTAATCAAGACTAAATGTTATTGGTGAGACACATACACATAGATCAATGGAACAGAATAGAAAACCTAAAAATAGGTACACAGCATATGTCCAGCTGAATTTTGACAAAGGTGTAAAAGTAATCTGATGGGGATATAGCATTTTCAATAAATGTTGCTTGGAGCAATTGGCCATACACACACATAAACACACACAGGTGAGCCTCAGTGTAAGTTTCACAACTCATAAAAATTGACTCAAAATGAATTTTGGAGTTAAATGTAGAACTTTAAATGATAAAACTTTTAGAAAAATAAAATTGAAGGAAATCTTTGGGATCTAGAATGAGGCAAAGAGAGTGGACACTTTAAGCATAGTCTTTAGAAGGAAGAAATGATAAAGTAAACTTCATCAAAATTTTTTAAAAATATGCTCTGTAGAAGACTCTGTTAAGTGAAAGAAAAGATAAGCTCAGAGTCATGGAAATTATTTGGAAGTGAATAATTTAAAAATGATAGTAGGTACTTTGGTGGAATTTTGTGTTTGGGTTTTTCCTCTTGTATTTACTTTTCTTCTCTTCTAAAAGCTTTTATAGTGTTTTATTATGATGACTCTAAATTTTATTTTAAGTTATTTAACGTTACTTGATTCAGATCACTTTTTTCTTTAATTTAAGAAATTGTAGTGTGTTCCAAAAGTGTTTACCAAGTGATCATTAGAAATACTGATTTAAAATAATACAAAATCCTCCGAGCTAGCGTGGGGAGTTTCACATTGAAAGTCACTATTTTGTGTGACTATTAAAGTGAACGTATTACAGATATAATAGACTTTCTGATGGATTAGAAAGGTGAAAACTGCCTGTGTTTTTTATATTTGAAATAAATACTTGTGGGATTAGTACGCTTTAAATTTTTCAAATATGCTTTGAAAATGTGTGCCAAATTAGGACATTATGATGGAAAAAAAATCACAAGCGGAGTAGAAAAACAAAGATTTTAGGGACTAGATATTTAAAGAAAATCATGGGAAAAAAAGAAAGAAAAAATTAAATAAGTGCAAATATATTTAGAATATAAAGTTAATTGGGACTCTCTTTGTGTAATTATGTAGTCTGAATAGAACATAGCTTTAGAATTTTTTATACTACCCTTCCTGTTAGAACACAGAGCACTCATTTCCATATAGGTCTTATTACAAAAGTCCCTACTGTTCTTTTGAAATGCCTCATTATACTTTATTCTAGGATTAGCAATAACCCTATTTTCGTTCCAGGGTTGCAATAGCGAGTGTAGAGTATCAATATTTCATTATTTTACCATCTGTTTTGTTGATTCTTGGTAGTTTTCTGCCTAAGCATATGCTGTTCTTTGTCAAACTTTTACTATAATCCTTCAATTCCTTTTATTGGACTGGAAATATTGGTACTAATTATCTTTTATAGTTAATTTATTAATTTCATTATTTTACATTGTGTTAATTTGGATAAATTCCTTAGTAAATTGCTGTAGACTAATTTTGTAAGTATCAGATAAGGTAGGGTATATAGAAGTCCTGTGTAAACACTAAAACACCGTATCATGTTAGGTATTACTGTAAAACTGTTGACAGTTAACTTTGCTTGGGTGACTTAAATGTTTTAGCCACTGTTAGAAGTGCTTTACAAATATTTTCTCACAACAACTCAATAAGGTTATCTCTTTTTTACAGATAGTGAACAGGGGCAGATGGGTTACTTACCCTAGATCACCTAACTAGCAAGCAGTAGAACTAGAATTTAACCCCAGGCAGTTTTTCTCTAGAGCCATTACTCCTCTGGTGGAGGGAATGCATTACTTTCCCTTAGAGGATACATCTGTTTGTCTTCAGATGTCGAATGGCTTATGGCATTTGTACAAGTTGGCAGTGATATCTTTATTGGTATTTTACAAGATAATTGTTTTAGGACATAAAGCTTAAGTGTTGTCTAGTGGTTACTTGTTCTCTGGCAGGAACACTAACCCTGTCCATAGCTGATGATTATTCTGTTTACCTCTTTAAAGAGAGGAATTATTCATACCTTAGTGAGAAGTAGCACTCTGCTACAGTGTGGGCTTGATGTTTCTCTGCTTGTGAAAACTGTAGCATCTGGTTGGGACCACTTAAACCTAATCATCTAAATTCCCTCCTATGGTCTTCTCTCTCACTTCTTATTTATACACTCAACCTCTCTGCCCCCAAACTACTGTAGGTCGGGAAAAATTTTGTTACTCTAAACACAGACACAATACATATACATACCCACACGTATACTCCCGCCACATACCATGAGCCCAAATGCAGTGAACAACAACAACAACAAAACAAGGTTAAAGGAAATCATACCTGTACTAGAAACCTGTAAAGGAAGAACTTTAAACAAAATAATATTCATAGAAATGCTTCTAGAATCAGTGAAGATTTTTGATATAATGAAGATAAGACTGAATCAAAAGTAGAAACTAGGTCAGCCTGACTTTAAGCTATTATTCCTGATACATAAAACAAAATGACAGACACTAGAGAGAATTCTGAAAATCCCCCTTTTTGTCAAGGGTAATAGTGGACCAGGTGACAGCATCCTTTGCTACAGATCACAGGATACATTTCAAGGAGAGGCCCTAGACCAGCAGGATTACAGTAGCAAACTGGTATGTCTCAGGACTCATCTGTGACAGGACAGTCAGGAGCTTCAGAAAGGCTTATCTCAGCCACATAACTTAAGTGAAGTAGTTGACAAGCTAGTGCAAAAACCTCACTATGAGAAAGCTAACCTTTGACAGAATGACTTCACCAAATTGATAAAAACATTACCTGAAAATGATGAGAAAAATATATAAGACATGGAGATGAGTTCCAGGATATCTACTATAGGTGAATAGGAATTATAAGGAGAGAAAATAAAGCAAATTAAGGAGAAGCAACAATCAAAGAAGTAATGAAAAAAATATTATGTATCTAAGTATGAGAGAAAATCTGTGAAAGAACGACATGTTTTCTTTAAAAATCTTTGAAGTTCAGCTCTTGTCATGGAAAAAAGTTAAAAGTATTTATATTTCAGATGAAATTTTTGAATATGAGAAATCATTAGGGAAGTAGAGATGCTGGCAAGTGTATAGCACATGAAGCAGGGTGAACAGCATTTGCAAAGGCACAGAGGTAGTGCTTGGCACAATCAAATGACAAGAAGTAATTTGGTGTTTAGTGTTCCTGGAGTTTAGAAAACATGTTTAGGTATGTCAGTTGATTCTGGAGACAATAATAAGATTAATATACCAAGGGTGCTATGTGTGATACTAAGAAGTTAGGATGGTATTTTGCAAGGTCTGGGGAAAATATTTAAGGGTTTATATGACCTGATTTTCATTCTAGAAAAATAATCCTCTGTTCTAATTTTGGAGTGGAGGGAAATTAAGGAGGAGTCTATAATTTGGCCCTAGTTTATAAGAGCTGATTTAATAAATTGGTAGAGGGTATATATTATAGGGAACAGATTGAAGAGATATTTATTTGATAGAATTTAGTGATTTGTTGGGTAGAAAGGGGAAGAGAGAAAGAGGAATGTGAGCCTATTACTTGGTTGACAAGGTAGAGAATAATTTTAACAACTTGTGCATCTAATGCAGTATTAAGTGTGGAGTGAGGATGCTTTCAAATGGGTGAAATAATTACGTTTTTGACATGTAAGTTGATAGATGGAAGTAGAAGTTCATTTTATAGGTTTGTCATCTAAGAGATAATTCTTGCCAGAATATATAACTATGGCTAATCAGCATATGTGAGATATTGTAGATGTGGCAAGGAAGGTGATCATTCAAGGAGACTTAGCAAAGAGGTGAAAAAGGAAGAGAACCTAAATTATACTATATTTAAATGGTTTCCAGAAGAAGAGGAACCAGGAAAACAGACTGAGAAATAAAAATCAAAAAGGTGAAAAACATTAGTGTATTATTACAGCCAAACAAGGGTTGAGTTACTGGACCAGACTGACATTGCCAAATCAAACTTGGAGACCAAATATGACAGTGTGTAAGTAGCTGTTACTTACGGAAGTAATAAATAGTTAATTGATACTTGAATGCCAGTAACAGACTAGATAGTTTACTTAGTGGTAGAGATATGGAAAAAAGAAAAAGTTGTTAAACTTAGTGAGTTTATGTTGCAGTGGGAAAGATAGACCAATAATTGCACTATGGCATAAGCTTGTCAAATAAAAATGCAGGTAAGGATATAGTAAGGAGAGACTTTAATTTGAAAGGATTATTACCAGGGAGGGAAAAAGGGGAATTGAAATAGGCAAAAGGACACCATTGCCTTAGGGAGAATGCTCTAATCCTTAAGATCTGCAAACATCTTAAAGGTTAGGCAAAAAGGATTTTTCTTTTATAGAAGGGAGTAAACAGACTAGAAAGACCTAGTTTGGCCAAGCAGGATGAAGGCAATTGGCATGATCTGACAACAGATCGAGAATATTTTATGCTGAGAGTAGACTATTTCAGGATGGGCTGTTAAGGAAAGGCTGCATGCTAGGTCAGTCTGAAGGGGGGCCAGAGTTCAGGGTACTAGGTAAAGAAAAGAACCTTAACTAAAGATGGTTAACAAATGTTTTGTTCTGATTGCTCAGTGGGGAAAAAGCAGTTCAACTAATCATTAATAGGCAAAGAATGGGAATTTAGAGTCTGTGTCAGGGCCTTGTCAAAGATAAACAAGAGGGGCATCCTTGGGTAAATCTAAGTAATTTGGCAGATGGGTTCTTCTTTTCAGTAAACCATTCCTGAAACAAAGGGATAAGGAGATTTCTTAACTTTCAATGTTCCCCTGGTTCACAGGGCTCAGGTAAAATTCAATATTGTCAAGTGTGACAAAAAAGTTATTATACAGGATAATATTGTAGAAGGATATTGAACTCAGATCAATGTGAGAAAGGTTTTTTTGGAGGAAAGAGCTGAGCTTCGAAAAGACTAAGATAGTGGGACAAGTAATTGAGAAGGGTCAAGAAACTGGAATGACATCTATAAAAAGCATTGAGATTTGATTATCAGGTAATTTTCAGAAATGCAAATGGTTGAATATTGCTAAAGTGGAAGGTATTATATATATGGTGAAGGGAGATGACTTTAAGAAGGTAAGAAGGACCTAGAGCAGGGATTTTGCATTCCAAGTCAAGAAATTTGTAGTTGATCTTTCAATGGTGTACCAGTGAAGTATATTAAGAAAGGATGCCATATGATAAGATTTGCATTTTGAAAAGTTTGCTCTAGCAATACTGCATACTGTGGTTTGGAGGGAGTAGGGAATAGGGATTATTTCAGATATCAGGGCATTTTTAGATGTTAGAGAAATGATAAGGACATACAATAAAGCAATGGTAGAGAACAGAAGAAGAGGGAGAGGTCAGATGTTTCGGATGTTGAATATGCTGGATCTAGCAACATTTGGGTATGAAGAAGCATGAGAGAAAGAGAGCCTGGCTTGGTTTAGGGTTTGTGGGTTAGGTTAGAGTGGGCAGAAGCACATTCACTAAGAGCATATGAGAAAGCAGGTTAGGGAGAAAGACTCATGTTTGGGCAAGTCGAGTTTACAAGCATACTTCATTTTACTATGCTTCACTTTATTTTACTTCGCAGATAATGCATTGATCACATATTGAAGCTTTGTGGCAACCATGTTTTGAGCAAGTCTGTAAGTGCCATTTTTTTCAACAGCATTTACTGACTTCATGTCTCTGTTGCATTTTGGTAATTCTCACAATATTTCAAACTTTTTCATTATTTTATTTGTTACGAGGAGTTGTGATCAGTGGTTTTTGATGTTACTATTGTACAAAGATTACAGCTCAGAAGACTCAGATTATGATTAGCAATTAGCAATTTTTAGAAATAAAGTATTTTTTTACATTAAAGTGTGTAGTTTTTTAAGGCATAGTACTATTGCACACTTTATAGACTACATTATAGTGTAAACGTAATTTTTATATACACTGGGAAGCCAAAAAATGGAGAAAATCTTTACAGTGTCACATTAAGCAGGGTATAGATAGGTCTTTAAAAAGTCCAGAATTAAACAAGAGTTATAGGACACTAGGAGGAGTGGTGTACAGAGGCCAAGGGAAGTGTTTCGAGGAGGAATGTCCAATGATAATTTTGTAAGGAAAGTATTAGGTAAGGTGGTAGGGGTAGAAGTCAGTGGAATGAAATACAGAAAGGGAAAAGGTGGGGGCAGCAAATGTGGAATTCTGTTTTCAAGAATTTGGGCTCTTAATAAAAGTTAGATACAAAGGATGGAGGGTTGGGTTGTGTGTGATTATTTGTGTGTATGTATTTTACAGATGGGTGAGACTACATCATATTTATAGGTAAAGGACAGGGACATTAGTGGGGAAGTAACTGAAAACAGGGATATGATGGAGAGCCACCTTGGATGGGAAAAGAGATACCTCTCATTTTAATATTGAGTGCAGTATAGATATGAATATAGTTAGATGGGAATATAGTTAAATGTAGGGAATGAAGGAGAATTAGTTGATGAAGTTCAGACTTGATAGCCCTATTTTCTCTGTGAAAAGAAAGCAAGATGTTTCGGGGGTCTTTAGTGAAAAGACTTGAGTATGGAGAATAGTACTGAAGGTTTGTAATAGCTCCTGTTGGAATGGGAAGCAAGCCAGGGGCAAGTAAAGAATTTGATAATTAGCGATAAATATTTACAGGAATAAATCTGAAATCTTACGAATCTATACTTTGTGATTTTTATTTCCTAGCAGTACATAGATAATTAAGTGTATGAGCAGAAAAGTTATATATACATATATATATATATATATATATATATATATATATATATATATATTTTAACATAATATGTTTGGTAGTTTTCAGAGTAGGTGTCTTACAGACAATATAAATATTAGGCTTTTAATGTGTAATCCTTACATTCAAAACATAACTAAAGTGGCTTTATTTCTAATCAGTCAAATAAACAATAGGATATGGGGAGTCTGTGATTCCAAATCTAAAAATTCAAAGGAACAATAATCTTGGAGATAATTTATTTAAAGTCAGTACAGAATATCTTTCCTCATAGGAATGTGCTGTGTTCCAAAAAAAAGTGTCCAACATTCTAGTTAAGATGTAGTAGAATTTTGAATTGCTGTTCATTGTTCTGTAAATCTAACATACCTCAGTTTCCTGTATGGTGATCCGCAAAATATTTTTAGAATTTCATTGGATGTCTGTTCATGCCACTACCTTTCAGCGATACATGATTATGGGCAAAATTTTATACCTATGATAACAGATTGGGTGAAGAATCTAGAATGGAGAAAGTTATCCTCGTTGATCTTGCATTTTGTGTAGAGAATTGAAATTACTTGGTACTACTAATTCTTGATCTTCTGGTATAATAAAAATAGATAAGAAAATGTATTTATTATTTAACTGTTACATCCATAAGGCACCTGTGAATGTTTTAATAGTTTATACTGTCAGACTACCAAGTTAAAATGTCTTTTGGAAATACTTTCATGAACAATAAATATTAAATATATTTTCTTTATATAGGGATCAGCCTATGAAGATGAAATTAATAATATCAAACATATTATTTCAAAAATTAATGAAATTCTGGCTCATAACTCACCAGTTTTGATTGTTCAAAGATGGATACGTGGTTTCTTAGTTAGAAAAAAAATGAGGTATGTTTTATTTTCTTCACTGTTTGAATATTAAAAGATGATAAAACATTGATAAAAAGACATTTCTCTAATAATATGTAGTTTTGTATTTCCTACCAAATGGCATTTTATAGGGTATTTAATCTAGTTTTAAGGAAAACATCAGACTCTCTAGTAACATAATATTAGCATAATTAAAACTGATTCTCTTGTTTTTCCTTTTAAATTGACCATATAAATAACTAGTCAATAAAGCTTTTATTGATCATTGAGTAATTTTGACAGTTTTTTAAAATTAAACTTTAAGAACATTAGTCAAGAATGTGTATTGAATTTCTCTCATGTAAGAGGATGTAATAGAAATATGTCATGTACTATATAATAGGATACCATAGGAATACAAACCATGAGAGAGAGAGAGATAGATGAATAGATTTTGTGTTGTTTGAATGTGAAGATAATTTTTCCAAAACATCTGCTACCACATCAATCTACATGATCTTTTGATTAGTTGCTTTTTCTTCTCTCTTGTTCCTTGCATTCCTTTCCAGTAGCTGATATTTTACAGATAGAGGAAAACTTTTCCTATAAGTATCTCTCAACATTGTACTTGGGGAGATAAGATACTCTGTCATCTATCTGTATTAGTCATGCAAAACATCAAACATATGTAAAATTAAATAAACTTTCTCATACAGCTTATTCTCAGGTGCTAAATGATATAGTTCAGAAGATAGAAGTAGAACTGTAGGTACGATTAAATAGATTTGGAGTTGGGCAGTATATACATCCCCAGAGAAAGAAAGATTAGGAAGTTTCACTGAAATAATATTCAACATTCTGTGGCAGAGAGAATGTTCTTCTGTTTAGCCTGCATGTGCCAAATCTTAGATGGCAATAGCCCTGGTAAAGAGAGGTAAGTATGAAGGATAAGTGTAAAACTTACCGTAGTATAGTGCCTGCAGCGTCTGAGGGTGAGGTTCCGTATACTTTTAAAGCCAAGTCAAGTGTGAAAGAGAGTGGATTAATCAGTGGGGAAAAGTAAAATGATTTGGAATAAAAGATGTGAAAAGAATCAGGAAATTGCTAACAGATACATGTTTACTTAAAATATTATTTTTATCTCATGTATTCCACTTAAATTTAGTATGCATTTTATATGAAATAGACATCTTTTAAAGGAACTTGTCTTTAGTTTATGTCCCTGAGATTGAGTTTTTCTCTCAAGGCACATAGCACCTGGCAAATGTGGATATTATATTCTTATTAGCAGCTTAATAATAATAAAATCATTATTATTGTTGTTATATCTTGTGCTCTCTGCATTATTCGATTTGTGAGAAATTTACTCTTTCCTTGGATTTCTTGCTTGCTTCTAATTACAGTTACAACAGCAAGCACAGAGTAATCTTTCAAAAATGTAAATCTAATTTTATTCACCAACTTGAAATCCTCCAGTTGCTCCCAGTTTACTTAGAGCAAACTGTTGGGATATTTACCCCTACAAGGTGCATCACATACTTTAATTATCATAAACACTTACAATTCTGTATTGTGGTTATCTGTATAATTATTTATGTCTCTAAATGTAACGCTTATTCTGTATTTGTCTGAATACAGCAGAGTTTTTGAGTTTGTCCTGTATTTTCCATTTTCAAGATGAAGCATTAAGAATTTAAACTTGGTTGAGTGGTTGGGATGTGTACCCAGTGGCAGACAGCTATTATGTGTTGGACATTTGTGGTCATTTATAGAGATGAAACTGTATATGTTAAATCTATGAATGTCAGATTCCTTTGTTTAACATATCCCAAATTCTGTGTTCTTTTTACTTTTCTTTTTATAGCCCTGGAAACAGCAATTTTCCAAAGAACCCTAGTCTTTTTAGTATGTAATGGTGTGTAGGAACCAAGATCTTGGGACTAAATGTGTTCACTGCTACTGGAGTGTAATGGTTCGTAGGCTAGTTCAGCAGACAGAATAGAAAATGGATTATTTTTCCTATTATGAATTCATATTGATACCTCTAATGCTAATCCAATGTTGAAGGTTATTCACTGCCTTCTTTTTTCTACATTGTACTTTCCTTCTACCATGTGAATTCTGGTGGCCAACTTTATCAATAATTTTACATACGTAGCTTAATCCTAATAGATACAAAATAGTTTCGGGATTGCTATACATAAACTAATATCAACAACAAACATTTAATGAGATTAAATTGTGTTGCAGGATTTTTTGTTTTTAGACTGGAGATATATAGTTAAAAATAAAATTGTTGCATGGGTACTTAGTTTAATCGGAATATCGTAGTTCCTCATCTGTTGATTTTATTTCTTTTTAATTTTTAAAATCTTTCTTGTTTTAATCTTCTATTTTTTCTTGGGTTATTTTCTGTTCTGTTCATTACAATTGTGTTCCTTCTAGCTCAGTATTTATTTGTAAAATGAGTTTTAAAATTCTGATTTGGAGTTCTGTGATTGCATTTCTAATTTGTCTAATTCTAGTTTATGTGGTCTTGTATGCCCTTTATCATTTTCTTGGTACCTTTTAGTTCATTAAAAAAAAAAGACATTATTTTATTTTAGTGCAGTTTAAGTTACACAGCAAAATTAAGCAAACAGTACAGAGATTTCCATTATACTTCCAGCCCCTACCCATGCATGGCCTCCCCTCTTAGAAACATCCCCCACTAGAGTGGTACATTTTTGTTTTTAATTGATGAGCTTACATTGGCACATCATAATCACCAAAGTCCATAGTTTACATTACAGTAAACTCTTGGTATTGAACATTCTGTGGGTTTGGACAGATGTATAATAATGACATATAACCATCACTATGGAACCATTGTTTATTTTCACTGCCCCTCCAAATCCTCAGTCCTCTGCTTATTCATTCCTCTGACCCTGGCAATCACTGATCTTTTTATTGTCTCCATAGTTTTGCCTATTTCAGAATGTTTTATAGTTAGAATCAACAGTATGTAGCTTTTACAGATTGGTTTCTGTCACTTAGTTGCATGGATGTAAGATTCTCCCATGTATTTTCTTGGGTTGATAAGCTAATTTTTTTTAGAGCTGGAAAGTATTACGTTGTCTGGATGTATCAGTTTCTTTATTTATTTGCCTATTGAAGGACATTTTGGTTACTTCCAAATTTTAGCAGTTGTGAATAGAGCTGCTGTAAACATCCAGGTGCAGATTTTTGTGTGGATATGTTTTCAGCACTTTTAGATAAATACCAAGGAGCATAATTGCTGATACGTATGGTAAGAATTTGTTTAGTTTTATAAGAAACTACCAAACTGTCTTCCACAGTGTTATATCATTTGCATACCCACCAGCAATGAATGAGAGTTCCTGTTGCTCCACACCCTCAACAGCAAATTTGGGTATTATTATTCCAAATTTTGGCCATTCTAATAGATGTGTAGTATTTTCTTATTGTTGATTTGATTTGTATTTCACTGATAATATAATGTGAAACATCTTTGCATATGCTTATTTACCATCTGTATACCTTTTTGGTGCGGTGTCTGTTAGGGCATTTGGCCCTTTTTAAAATTGGGTTCTTTGTTTTCTTATTGAGTTTTAAGGGTTCTTTGTATGTTTTAGATAACAGTCCTTTTTTAGGTGTGTCTTTTGCAAATAATTTCTCCTAGTTTGTAGCTCATCTTCTCATTCTCCTAACTTTGTTTTTGCAGAGTAGAAGTTTTTAATTTTAATAAAGCCAAGTTTATCAATTCTTTCTTCGTAGGTTATAGCTTTGGTGTTCTATCTAAAAAGTCATCACCATACCCAAGGTCATCTAGGTTTTCTCCTAGATGTTACCTTATCTTTCAGGAGTTTTATAGTTTTGCATTTTACATTTAGGTCATTTTGACATAATTTTCATGAAGGGAATAAGTTCTATCTCTAGATTTTCTCTTTCTTTCTTTCTTTTTTGGCACACGGATATCTCAGCATCATTGGTTGAAAATATTGTCTTTGCTCCATTGTACCTTTGCTCCTTTGTCAAAGATCAGTTGACTGTATTTATGTGTATTTTTGAGTTCTCTATTATGTTTTATTTATACATATACATTTTATTGAAGTATAGTCAGTTTACAATGTTGTGTCAATTTCTGGTGTACAGCACAATTCTTCAGTAATACATGAACATACATATATTTGCTTTCATATTCTTTTTCACCAATAAGTTACTACAAGATCTTAAATATAGTTCCCTGTGCTATTCAGGATAAACTTGTTGTTTATCAGATTTTATGAGAATCCTACTGTATTTCGAAGTGAGAGACACTCTGCCAGAGTTCAGTAGGTGTTCTGTGCCATTCAGTGGGCTTGTAGATGTAATTCTTAGTGTATTTGTGGGAGAGGGCAAGCTGTGAGTCTCTCTATTCCACCATCTTGGCTCAACCCCTATTCTGTTTTGTTTATCTGTCTATTCTTTTGTCAATACCATACTGTCTTGATTACTATAGCTTTATAGAAATCTTGAAATTGGGCATTATCTCAGTCGTGTACTTTATTTTTTTTCCCTTCAATATTATGTTAGCTATTCTGGGTATTTTACCTCTCATTTGAAACTTTAGAATCAGTTTGTCAATATCCACACAGTAACTTGCTGATATTTTGATTGGTCTTGCATTGAATTTATATATAAGTTGGGAAGAACTGACATCTTGTCTTTACCAAATCTTTCTACCTATGAACATCGAATAGCTCTTATCTATTTAGTATTTCTTTGATTTTCTTCATCAGAGTTTTGTATGTAGTTTTCCTTAAATAGATCTTGTATATATTTTGTTAGATTTGTATGTAAATATTTCATTTTGGGGGGTGCTAATGTACATGGTATTGTTTTTTTAACTTTTTCATTGCTGGCATTTAGGAAAATCATTGACTTTTGTGTCTTAACTTTGTATCTTACAACATCGCTGTAATGGCTTATTAGTGCCAGGAGGTTTTTTTTTTTGGTCAGTTCTTTCATATTTTCTAAATAGTCAATCATGTCATTTGTGAACAGACTTTTTTTCCCTTTCCTTCCTAATCTGTATAGATTTAATTTCCTTTTCTTGTTTTACTTCATTAGCTAGAACTTCCCATACAGTGATGAATAGGAGTAGTGACATTTTTGCCTTGGACCTCATTTTAGTGGGAGAGTTTCTAGTTTATCACAATTAGGTATGTTAGCTGTAGATTTTTGGTAAATATTTTTTTTATCAAGTTGAGGAAATTCTCTTCAATTCCTAGTTTTCTGAGAGTTTCTGTAATGAATAGGTGTTGGATTTTGTCAAATGATTTGTTTCTATACCTATTGATAAAATTATGTGATTTTTCTTTTTCAGCCTATTGATGTGATGGATTACATTAATTGATTTCTGAATGTTTAACCACTCTTGAATACCAGGGATAAACCTCTTTTGTTTATGGAGTATGGTTCTTTTTATATATTGTTGGATTTGATTTGTCAATATTTTGTTCAAGATTTTTACACCTATATTATGTACTTTTCTTTTTGTTTAATTATCATCGTCTAGTTTTCATATTGGTGTAGATGGCCTCATAGAATGAGATAGGAAGTATTCCCTTTGCTTCTATCCTCTGAAATAGATTGTAGAGAATTCATATAATTTCTCTCTAAATTTTAGTAGAATTCACCAATGAGGCCTTTTAGGCCTGGTGCTTTATGTTTTGTAAAGTTATTGATTTGATTTCTTTAATAGATATTGCCTTATTAAGTTAGTCTCTTTATTCTTTTGTGAGTTGTGGCAGATTGTGTCTTTCCAGGAATTTGTCCGTTTCATCTAGGTTATAAAAAATCTGTGGGCTTAGAGTTGTTCATAGTACTACTTTATTATCCTTTTAATACCTGTCAGACTTGTGGTTGTTGTCCCTTGTCTCATTTCTGGTATGAATCATTTGTATTCTCTGTCTTTCTCTCTTTTTTAAATTAGTTACCCTGGCTGGAGGTTTATCAATTTTATTGATTTTTTCAAAGAACCAGCTTTTAATTTTATGCATATTCTCTATTAATTTCCTGTTTTCAATTTCATTGCTTTCTGCTCTAATTTTTATTATTTTATTGTACTTTGGGTTTAATTTGCTTTTCTTTTCCTAGTTTCCTAAGGTGGAAGTTGAAGTTATTGCTTTTACATCTTTCTTCTTTTGCAATATATGCATTAAATGCTATACATTTCTCTTTAAGTACTGCCTTTTCTGCATCCAACAGACTTTGTTAGGTTGTATTTTCATTTCAGTTAGTTCAAAATATTTTAAAATTTCTCGAGGTTTTTTTTTTTGACCCATACATTATTAAATGACTATAACTCAATTAAAAACATGTTTAAAAAGAAAAAAAATGTATTGTCTAACCTCCATGTATTTTGAGATTTTTCGGCTATCTTTCTGTTATTAATGTTTAGTTTCATTCTGTTGTGTTCTGAGGCAGATGTTGTATTATTCTATTTTTAAGTTGGTTAAGGTGCATTTTTGGCCTAGAATATGGTCTGTTTTGCTGAATGTTACATGTACGCCTAAGATGAATATTCTACTATTATTGGATGGAATTGTCTGTAGATGTCAATTATATCCAGTTGATTGATGGTACTGTATACTTCAACTATGTCTTTTACTGATTTTCTGCCTGCTAGATGTTTATTTCAGATAGATGGTTGTTCAAGTCTTCAGTTATAGTAGATTCATCCATTTCCCTTTGCAGTTCTGTTAGTTTTTGCCTCACTTAGTTTCACACTCTTGTTACTGGGTATATACACATTTAGGATTGTTATCTTACTGGAAAACTTTATTAGTATGTAATACTTTTCTTAATCTTTGAAGACTTTCTTTGAAGTTTTTTCTGTCTGAAATGAATATAGCTACTGCTGCTTTCTTTTGATTAGTGTTAGCATGGTATAAATTTCTTCATCATTCTACTTTTAATCTATATGTGTCTTTATATTTTAAATGGTTTTCTAGCAGACAACATGTAGTTGGGCTTTTCTAAAAAATACACTGACAGTTTCTGCCTTCATTTATTTTTTGGTAAGTCAAAAATCATCAATTTATTTTTTTTGAAGTATGACACATACATACAGAAAAGGAATAATTACAAATGTATAGCTTGTTAATTTTTATAAAGTGAACACATAAGGGAATCACAACATTAATTTAGAAAAAGTATGAGTCTCTGTCATGTCTTTGCCCCTTTATTCCCCATTGTAAAGCTAATCATTTTGACTGTATTCAATCAGAACCAGATTCCTTTTGCCTGTTTTGAACAGTATATAAAAAGAAACATAAATATACATATATGTATATACTCCTTTATATTTGATTTCTTTTTCTCAGCATTAGGCACACCATATTGCAGTGTGTGGCAGTAGTTTGTTCCTTTTCATTGCTTCAATGTATTTATCCATTTCACTCTTGATGGACATTGGGTTGTTTCCCACTAATGCCTGTTATGAATAGTATAATGTCATGAATATTGTTCCATATGTCTTTCAGGATGCATAGGCACACATTCTTGTTGGGAATTTACATAGGGATGAAATCATTGTATCATAATGATTATACATATATATATTCAGCTATATATATATATATATATATTCAGCTTTAACACTGATTGCTCTCAAGAGTTTCCCAGAGTTGTTCTAGTTCATATTTTTGCAAGAAATGTGTTAACATTGCAATGGCTCTAAATCCTCACCCACACATGATAGTGTGTACTTCATTTTAGCAATTCTGGTGGGTGATATATCATTGTAGATTTAACTTGTGTTTTCCTGGTGGTGGATGATGAACCTTTTTGTATATTTGTTGGCCATTGGATGTTGTCTTTTGTGAAGGACCTGTTCAAGTCTTTGGCTATTTTAAAAATTGGGTTTCATAAAAATGATTTATAGAAATTCTTCATGTATTTGATACCGGATACAAATCTTTTTTTTTTAGATGGATCCAAATATCTATCTATCTACCTACCTACCTACCTACCTATCTATCACAATTGTCTCCTGCCACTCTGTGACTTACCTTTCTGAGGTGATTATATTTTATTCTTCAGTTTGTTAATGTAGTATATCACATAGTTTGATTTGCAGATATTGAGCCATCATTGCATTCCTGGGATAAATCCCACTTGATCATAGTATATGATCCTTTTAACGTATAGTTGACTTTGGTTTCCGAAAGTTTAGTTGAGGATTTTGTATTTGTGTTCATCAGTGATATTGGCCTGTAATTTTCCTTTTTTTTATGGTGTACTTGTCTGGTTTTGATATCAGGGTGATACTGGTCTTGTAGAATTATTTCAGAAGCATTCTTTCCACTTCAGTTTTTTGGAATAGTTTGAGAAGAGTAAGTATTAACCCTTCTTTAAATGTTTAATAGACTTCATCTGTGAAGCCACTGGGTCTTGGACTTCTGGATGTTGGAAGTTCTTTTTTCTTAATGATTTGGTTTCATTACTGGTAATTAATCAGTTCATATGTTCTATTTCTTTCTTACTCAGTTAGGAGAATATACATTTCTAGGAAATTACCCATTTCTTCTAGGTTGTTCTCTTTACTTGTGTATAATTGCTTGAGGTGAGGTAATGTTTTGTGATCCTTTTTATTTCTGGGGTTGTTGGTTGTAACTTCTCTTTCATTCATGATTTTATTTAGGCTCTTTCACTTTTTTTCTTGATGAGACTGGCTGAAAATTTGTCAGTTTTATTTAGCTTTTTGAAGAACCAGCTCTTAGTTCATTGATCTTCTCTGTTGTCTTTTTACTCTCTATTTCATCTATTTCCAATCTGATCTGATTGTTTCTTTTCTGCTGCTACCTTTGGGTTTTGCTTATTCTTTTTTCCAGGTGTAAACTTAGATTGTTTACTTGAGGTTTTTCTTGTTTCCTGACTTGGCTTGTATTGCTAAAAACTTTTCTCTTAAGATTACTTTTGCTGAATGCCATAGATATTGGATTATTGTGTTTTCGTTTTCATTTGTCTCTAGGTATTTTTGATTTTCTCTAATTTCTTCAGTGACGCATTGGTTGTTTAGTAGCATATTGTTTAGCTTCCACGTGTTTGTTTTTTATATTTTTTTTTCTTATAGTTGATTTGTAGTTTCATACCTTTGTGATCAGGAAAGATGCTTGATATGATTTTACTCTTCTTAAATTTACTGAGACTCCTTTGTAGCCTAACATGTGATCTATCCTGAAGAATATTTCACATGCACTTTAAAAGAATGTGTAAACTGTTGCTTTTGGTTGTAATGTTTTATATCTATCTATATCTGTATCTATATCTGTATCTCCAAATGGTCTAGTATGTCCTTTAAGGCTAATGTTTCCTTGTTGCTTTTTTGTCTGCATGATTTGCCACTGATGTATGCCACTGATTGTTACAGTTCCCTACAGTTATTGTGCTATTGTCAATTTCTCCATTATGCTTGTTAAAAATACTTTATGTAGTTAGGTGCTCATATGTTGGGTGCAAGAGGATATAATGAGTGTTGGATTGATCCCTTTATCATTATGCAATGTCCTTCTTTATCTTTTGTTACAGTCTTTGTTTTAAAGTCTATTTTGTTTGATACAAGTATTGCTACTCTAGCTTTCTTTTCATTTTCATTTGCATGGAATAACTTTTTCCATCTTCTCATTTTTAGTCTGTGTGTGTCTTCAGATCTGAAGTGAGTCTCTTGTAGGTAGCATATAGATGGCTCTTGTTTTTTTTATTCATTCAGCCACTCTTTCTTTTGATTGGAGCATTTAGTCCATTTATATTTAAAGCAGTTATTGATAGGTATGTACTTATTTCCATTTTGTTAGTTGTTTTTTTTGGTTTTGGCTGTTCCGTAGTACCTTTTTGTTTCTTTCTTCTTTGCTCTCTTCCCTTATGATTTGATGACTTAAATCTTTATAGTTATGTTTGGATTCCTTTATCTTATGTTGTGTGTGAATTTATTACAAGTTTTTTGTGGTTACCGTGTGGTTCATATATAACAAACTGTATACGTGATTTTTTTAAGTTGATTATCTCTTATAAGTTCAAACAAATTCTAGCAACCTTGTATTTTTACTCCATTATGTTTAATGTTTTTACATCATATTTTATATCTTTTTGTTTTGTGTATCCCTTAATCTCTTAATCTGGATATAGATCATTTCACTACTTTGCTTTTTTAACTTTCCTACTAGCTTTGTAAATGCTTAATCTACTACTTTTCCTGCATGCTTCCCTTACCAATGACGTTTTTCCTTCCATAAGTTTTATATTTTTAGTTTTGATTTTTTTCCTTAGATAAGTCTCTTTAACATTTCTTATAAAGCTCGTTTAATATGGCTGAACTCTTTTAGCTTTTGCTTGTGTGTAAAACTCTTTAATTCTCCTTCAGATCTGAATGATAGCCTTGACAGGTAGAGTATTATTGGTTATAGATTTTTTTTTTCCATCACTTTGACTATATTGTGCTACCTCCTTCTGACCTGCAAAGTTTTTGCTAAAAAGTCAACTAAGTCTTGTGGGAGTTCCCTTGTGCATCACTAGTTGCTTTTCTCTTGCTGCTTTTTGAATTATCTCTTCATTTTTAATTTTAGCAGTTTCAACTATAGGGTATCTTGGTATGGACCTCCTTGGGTTCACATTATGTAAGACTATATGCAATTCCTGGATCTGGATGTCTATTTCATTTCCCAGGCTAGGGAAGTTTTCAACTGTTATTAATTTATTTTTTCAAATACATTCTCTACCCCTTTCTCTCTCTTTCTTTTCCTTCTGGAAATCTTATAATGCAAATGTTAGTATGTTTGATTTTTCCCAGTAGTCTCTTAACTCTCCTCACTTTTTAAAGCTTTTTCCCCCTGTTTAGCTTAGGTGATTTCCACTATTCTTTCAGTTTGCTACTCTGTTCCTCTGTGTCACCTGACCTACTGTTGATTTCTTTTAGTGTATTTTTTCTTTTAGTTATTGTATTTTTTCCATTCTGTTTGGTTTTGTTGTTGTTAGCTCTGTTTGGTTCACATCTATGTTTTTTCTAATTCTTTGTCAACATTCTCACTGTGTTCATCCATTCTTTTTTAAAGTTTGTTGAGCATCTTATGATCATTATCTTGAACTCTTTATTGAGTCAATTGCTTTTTTCCACTTCACTTTATATTTTATTTGAGGTTTTGTCTTGTCCTTTTGTTTGGAATATATTCTTCTGTCTCCTCATTTTGCCTAATTCTCTGTGTTTATTTCTGTTTATTAGGTAGGTTGGATACATTTTTCTGATCTTAACAGAAGTGGCCTTATGTAAGAGACACCCTGAAGGGCCTAGCAGCACACTCTCCTTTGGTCACCAGAGCTATATGCTTTAGGGATGTCCCCTATGTGGGTTGCATGGGCCCTTCTGCTGTGGCAGGACTGACTATTTTGGGTAGGCTGGTAGGTGGGGCTGGCCCCTATGCTAATAGGCTAGAGGGAGGACTTCATAATGGTACTTTCCAGTGCTAATGTCATTGTGGTAGAATGAGCTCCTCAAAATGACTGCTATGTGTCTATGTGCTCATGGGGAATCCCATTGCCTCCTGCCTACCTGGGATAGACTTCATGGTCAGTAAGTAAGTGGGTCTGACCCAGGCTCCTTTCAAGTTATTGCCTTTACATGGGCACTCATAGAAATGCAAAATTTTGTACACACCTTTAAGCAACAAAGTCTCTGTTTCTTATAGCCTTCCAGCTCTCTCATACACAAGCCCCACTGGCCTTCAAAACCAGACATTCTGGGGAGTCTGATGTGGAGCTCAGACCCCTCACTCCTTGGGACAAATTCTGCAATTGTGATTATCCTCCTCTTTGTGGGTCACCTACCCAGGGGTGAGGGTCTTGATTGTATTGCATCTCCACCTCTTCTACTTATGTTATGCTAGTTATTTCTTTATATCTTTAGTTGTAGAAAATCTTTTCTACTAGACTTTAGGTCACTGTCACAGATAGCTGCTCTATAAATAATTGTAATTTTGATATGCCTATGGTAGAAGGTGAGCTATCCTACTCTGCTATCTTGGTCACACTGTGCAACCTCTTTTTTGATTGTTTGTTTTGAATATGTGTTTATGTGTATGTCTGTGTCTGCCTGTAGTTTCTGAAAATATGACAATGGCTTACGTTCTATCTTTTTTTGGTCCCCAGCACTCCCTTTTTAATGTAGACTCTTTTTTTCCCTCTCTTTTTCTCTGTTGTTTCTGTGTCACTCAATTTTGATTCTACCTCCATGAGTTTGTCTGTTTTGGGCTCTGACCTAAAGAAAAGCATTGGCAAGTTAGTTTTGTTTCAATTTTGTTGTCTAGTTGTTTTATTTGTTTTCATATGGGAACCTGGGTAGATTTAAAACCTACATCACTGCCATGATTATTATTTTAGGGTGCCCTCACAAAACAAGAGTCTACCAGCATCATTCACAGCTATTTCTAATAAGCTAAATTTCTGTGACTTCCATATTTTAGATAATATATATTAGCTGATTTTATCTCTTAAAATATAAAAGAATTGCAGAAATGAACAACTGAAAAAAATCTAGGCCAGACCAGTGGGGAACCCCCCTGAGAGAAAGCTGAACATTGGAGGAATCTGCATGAGGCAGAAATGGGCCAGCACTATTACAATACCCTGATGTGCTCAGTCATTGATTGGGAATAGCCTTGGCAAAAGTGTAGTGATGGATCCACAGAGGTGGCAGCTGGGGCTGTCAATCAGCTACACTCCTCATAGCGGGGTCCCTTCAAGGAGATCTGAGCAATGCACTTTTATGCCTGTCATATACTACATACTAAGGGTACATGAAAGTAAAGGTGTGAATTATCTCTAAAAAGAAAACTTCCAAACATTACTGATAGACAAGACCAAAATAAATATAAAGATACTGTCATTTTATGATATTGAATGAATCAAATAGTAAATATGTCGGTTCTTTCTAAATTCATTCACATCTATAGTGTATTCCTAAAAAAAGTCTAGCAGTTTTTCTTTAATAACACATGCTTTAAAGAATAATATTGTGTTGACATTTCAGTTTGCCTCTGCTTATTCTCAAAATCCCATTATACTGACAGTATGAAGATTTAGAAAGGCAGAAGGCAAGAGAAGGGC
Source organism: Camelus bactrianus (assembly GCF_048773025.1). Classification (NCBI taxonomy): domain Eukaryota; kingdom Metazoa; phylum Chordata; class Mammalia; order Artiodactyla; family Camelidae; genus Camelus; species Camelus bactrianus. Next base: position 24,195,235 of record NC_133551.1, read on the forward strand.
AGAGGGAGAGAGAGCAACAAAATTTTGGAAACTGGGGAGCAGATTTGCATGTATAACTGACTTTGGAGATCTTAGAGACATATAGCTAGAGATTAGCAAACTATGGCCTATAGGATGGCTAGCTGATTTTGTAAATATGTTGTACAGTAAATATGTTGTAAATATGTTGCACAGCCACACCCATTCTTTTATGTATTGTGTCTATCATTGTGCTTTTAAGCTACAATGGAAAAACTGAATAGTTGGGACAGAGATTGTATTACCCAGAAACCTAAAATATTTACAATCTGTATTTGGCTTTTTAAGAAAAAGTTTTCCAGCTTCTGCTATAGCCTATCTGATGGTATCAGAAGCCCAAGAGTAAGGCTGATTCAAACTGCAGAACCCAAGGATGATTAGAAATTAAAAATGCTAGGAACCACTATACATGCTGCTGTGTAGGAGCATTTCTTGAGTCTCTGTTTTAGATTCAGTTAAACTCTCCTATTTTATTCTAAACTGAGATATTTAATGTTTTGTTTTAGACATGAAGTATACCCAAGGATCACTCGTTATTGTTTAATGCCTCTGAAATTATAGACTGAAACAAAGTAAAGGAATGCAGATAAGATAGTTTAGGGGGCTTTTTTGTCCTCTCATACTTGAAATATATTTTTATGAGGATTCTAATTTTAGACTGAGATATTTTCCTTTAGCTCATTGAATAAAATTTTCACTCTTTTGGGCTTTCATTGTTGCTGTTGAAAAGTAAATTATCAGGTTAATTATTCCTTTATAGATTATCTGTCTTTTCTCTTGTTTTTTTTAAATCTTGGATCTGTTTGTTTTCTGAAGATGTTTACTATGACAGTTCTAAGAATCAGTTTATTTTTATTATCCAACCTGAGATTTGCTAGGCTTCAAGCATCTAGGAATTGGTTTCTCCTTTATCAGTTCTGGATAATTTCCAGTCATCATCTTATTGATAATCTCTCCAAAACATTTTTGCTATGTTCCCCACTTTTCTTATGGTGGGAAATTACCTCTTTGCAATGGTGGTCTCTGAGTATATTAACAGATAGACTACAGCAGAGGTAGTGCTTACAGACTGCTATGTCGATATTTGGAAACACCTTTGGCTTGGGGTTTCTTCCTGTAGATTCCCACGTCTTACTGGGGAGGATAATCAGGCCTCCATTCAATTTTGGTCTGGATTTGTTTTCTAATATCTAGCTTATTTTCTTATATACTCTGTATTATGGATAAGTTTTAGTAGTTTTCTTCTATTAGGGGCTCTTAAATACTACTTTGATTTTAAAAACCATTTGTGATGTATGATCTTATTTTTCTTATAATTTACATAAGATGACTTTTAATTGCATCACATTCTCATTACCAGCTATAGTGGTGGGAAATTACCTAGATGCTATGATAGCCTCCAAGTAAGTTATCAAGCCGGCTATTTCAGAGGTCTCAGATTAGAAATCTTCAGACCTCAGATTACAATACTCGAATCGTAGTTTATTTAATTTACTTAAAACATACAGCAAGAAGCAAGGAAGAAAAATGGAGTAGATGTGAGTATAAGTGGAGTGAAGTAACCATAGTATCTGAATCCTGCATTATGCAATGTTTGTATGTTCTGTTTCTCACTCTGTTTCATCAGGCTTCCCCTAATAGTTAGGATGTAAGGATCAGAGTTGAGAATGACTGAGGGTCTTCAACAGCCACAAAATGACTGGAGCTAATACATTCAACTTTTTAGAAAGATGTAGGAGCAAGTGTCCTTCACCATAGCTGTAAGCTATGTAACTGATAACTTACTAAGCAGTGATGAATTTTTACTTGCATGTTTTGAGCATAGCATGCATGGAATCTTATTAGGTTACTGATGAATGACTTGGTGAGAGACACAGCTGCCTGTCCGAAGATTATATGGTAAGTGCTTTATGAATGCTTTAAGATGTTATTTAATCTTTCCATACTTTAGTTCATGCTTTATAGCAGTATTCTGCACACACCTGTGTTTCATCTATTAATGTAATGAGTTTTTCAGTTACTAGCTTACTTACTGTGTATACTTAACACATTGTATGAGTTTTATCTGTTTTTAACACTTGCTTGTTCAGTGTCTATTCTTGGCATCTTATGGGCTTGTCCTGTTCTACTTGTTTCTCTTTCTCTTTAAAACATAATTGAATACTCTCAAATCATGCAACAAATACAAATTTACAATGTCTGTTAGCCTTTATTTCATAATTATTTCTATTCTGCATTCTATAAGAAAGATCTTTAGATCTTCCAGTTTAAAAATTTTCTTCTCTGTGATATATAATCTATTATTTAATCTAACCATTGAATTTAGAATTTTAGTTATATTTTTAATAAATTTAGTTATATTTTTAATAGTAAGAAGTATTATTTAGTTCTCTTTCAGACTTTCTTATTGTTTTCTTAATAGCTCTTTCTTCATATGTTTAATCTCCCTTTGTTTTTAAAAATATATTAAGCATACTTACTTCATTCAGTAACTCATAATTGCAGCAGTTGCTATCTTTGTGGGTTCGATTCTGCTGTCTGCTTTTACTGTAGATATCACTTACGTTGTTTCCTGGTGTATTCCATGAGTTTTGATGTGAACTCATATTCCTCAGAACTTTTCCTAAATTCTTTGACACTCTTATCAAGGTTGGTTTCCCCATAGAAGATGTTTTGCTTACTTTTAAATGTCTGTTGACACTTAAAATGATCATCTCCAGTTTTTACAGATTACTCAGATAGTCTGAATTTGGAATGAAAACCCATGTGAGGATCAGATTGCCCTTAAAAATTTTCAATGAATATTGTTTTTCCTTTCCTTCATCCAGGGACAAGGTAGATCCAAGTTGACAGTTTTCTTCCTCTGGCAATTTGTAGAGGGAGTGGAATAGTGATTTAGGTGGTAATTGTAATTCACCTTTACACTGGAGGTGCATATCATTGGATCTTAGATTTTTGTGAAGGTTTCTTATTATAATCTCCATCCTGATGAGACCCTACGCTCTGCTCTACTTGTATACTCAAATACATCAATAATACCAAAGGTCAAGATAACCTGAGTCAAGTAAGTGTCCTGAGGTTGAAAGCTGGAATCAGATTTCCTTCTAGTCTCTGTGAACTGATGTTTTAATTTGGGTTTAGATTCTAAGGAATATACATGTATTTTTTCCTCACCCATCAATGCAATATATCTTATCCATAATTTTTCCATATTTTTAGCAAGAAAATTGATCAGGGTATTTAGTCAGTCATACTTTAGGAGATTAAATTTTACCCTAGGTTTTCATGAAGTGGGAAGTGATTAGAGTTGATTAAAGAAATTGATCTAATTTTGTGCACTATGAGAAAGATAATTGCCATATATCTTACCTCTCTATACTCTGCTTATAATAAAAAGGCTCTTATCAAGCATCCATTCTCTTTTATTCCATATTCTTAAAATTTAATTTATGTTTCTAAATGATATTAAAAAAAAACTCACATAAATAAGCAATTACTGATAATTCCAGCAGTGTTAACCAGCTTTGTGAAATATTTTACAGTTAGCAAGATTTAAGGAAAAAAATTTGCAGAAATAAAATCACTGGTTCTAGATATCCTTAGAATTTTATTTGTCTCATTGTTCTCCATTATGTACAATATGACTTGGGCTGATTTGACCATATATGTCACACCCAGATGAATAATTTCTGATTTAAAGCAGTGTGTTTTATTAGGATTATTTTTATTATCTTAGTAAAAGAAGTAGAAGAGATAAAAGACTATCCAAGACAAACTAGTGCAAGCAATAAAGGGATAAATTAGTTACATGACTGAACAATCCTAAAGAAATTGATTTGGAATGCCAAATAAATCCCGAATTCTACCCTACCCCTGATATTATCCTTTAAAATTTAAAACAGTTTGAGCTCTTGTTATGTTTAAAAACAAATTGATACTATAAGTAATAGACTTCAAAATGTAAAATTGGAAAAACTGAGATGGGAAGAGAATGATGAGGAGAAATCTTTTATCTTGGACTGGAAAGTTAGTTATCATTTTTATGAGTTAAGAAATAGTCAATTAAAGTTTTATTTATATTATACATTGACTTTCACCCACAGAAGGTATGAAGTTAGGAGGATTAGTAGGAAGTATTTTGATTTCTTCTGTGGTCCTATACGTCATCAGCTTATGCTAGCTGCCTCTATATTTCATTGTAACGGTAGATTAATTTAGGAAAGATGCATAATTAGCTTGAAATGGGTATAAATGAAAGCTGTGAGGGAAGAAAATACGACTTTGCTAACAAGGACCTTTTTTGCCCATGATCTGTAATTCAATTTGATGAAATGTTTGTTAATTTGGGAATCTGTCAAATAGAAAAGATGATGTATTTACCTCAATATAAAATTAGGACTTGGGAAGGTAAGATACTAGAAGAAATTAGTACCTATTATTAAGCATTCTCTTTCTGACTCAAAGAATAGTAAACCTCTGTAGGAAAATAGAGCCTTGGATTCAGTGATAAAATCATAAAGAAATATTAATGGAATCCTAGCAGAACCTAATGGAGATAGAAGTCATTCAACTTAGTTTTGCAGGGAGGGCAGAGCATAATGTCTTTGAGCTGGAAGAGAGATTTTTCTTCATTCAAAAAGTTGTTTTGGGGGATGGGCAGCAAAAATACGAACTGCCTACTAAGTGTTTAGAATTGAGTGTCCAGATAAGTCTAAAGCTTCTCTAAATATGTTGATTTTCTTAAGCCCTTTGGCACATCCAGTATTCCAATTCTCATGACTTAGTCTTCTGCTACAGTAACATCTTGCAGACAGACATCTTTATAATTGTTCATCTCAGGGAAAGGACAGTGTTCTAGGGAGTGGCTAGATGAAAACCCATTGGAATTCCCTCAGGTGTAGTGACCAGGGAAGAACCCTACTGCTCAGCCAAGTTCTACCTATCCTTTGGCAGGATGTGATATATGTTACAGTCCAGTAACCGCTTTATATTCATCTGTAGTCACTGTAGTTTTTTATCTACATTTATAGATTGGGTAGGTAGGGTCGGGGAGTAAAATTCATTATTTATCTAGATTTCTTAGACTATGAATTATCAAGGATTCTGAATTTGGATCTAGATTCAGTGTTGGATGTGTTATTGGATCTATCCTTTTGAAGAAGGAGTGCATTTACTTCACCTAGACATTGATTTTGTAGGTATGTGTATGCATTTACTTCACCTAGACATTGATTTTGTAGGTATGTGTATGAGAAGGAAAGTGATTGATATCCACAGAGGTAGATTTTAATGGATATCCTTGCTGTGTCCCTAACCACTATTCCACCCCTCACCATTGTGAAGAGTAGGAAAAATCAAACACTCAGATATAGAGGTGGGACCAGATTGTTCTGAGCCATTCAGAGTAATTTTATGTCTCTTGCCATAGGGATTTTGGTAGGTTTACACTATCCAGTCCATACCAGTTCCCTGACCAAGGGAATTAATTTGGGTTTGACCCAAATGAGCATGAGGTACAAGGTTTTTGTTTTATTTTTACTTTTGGTAATCATGTACCATCTATTCTTCTGGATTATTACTATGCTCATTTTTTCCAACATAAGGCCTACCTACCTGGGGGAAAAATTGACACATGGAAGAAGGGTGAGTCAAGAGAACTTCAGAGCAATGGGGCTGAGATCCAAACAAATGAGCCCTGGAACCCTACCCCCGGATTTTTCAGTTTTGGTAGCCAATAACTTCTCATTTGTGTTTAATCCATCCTAACTTTGGTGAGGTTTTCTGTTTCTGGCAACCAAAAGCTGCTAACTGATAAGTGTATTTATTAGAAATATGTATTTTTAAATTATAGAGTAGCTTACAGATTATCTGCAGGTGCTTAGTTCACTCATAACTACTGCAAAATTAGCAAAATATTCCAAGTGTGGCTCCTTTACAGATAATTTTATTCTTTTTTAAATCTATTTTTAAAGATTGTAAGATAGGATAAACTGTTGCCATTTGTACAATACCTTAACTAGTGAGTTTAACCATTATCTCATTTTAAATGTTGAAATTACTGAAGCACTAAAAACAAAATGAAGTTAATTGCTGTTGCCCAATTTTGAGTAAGGTTTTCTTGAGAAAGGCATTTTTGTTATTTTAATTTACTTGACAGTAAGATGCTTATTTTGTTGAAGTTGTATCATGTATATTTTATTTTTGTATCAATCATGCATATATTTTTGATTAAATTTTTAAGATTCCTGATGCTTTTACTTCATTTTCTGGACATTGTTTTCGATATTGGAAAGCTCTCCTGAAATTACTAGCATTTTGACATACAGTCAATATTTCTACTACGATGGTTGTGTAGCACTTTATGTTATTATCAAATATCAACTCATCTGGATTTAAAATATTTAGTAATTTTAGAATTGTTGATGGTTGATCAAAGAAAATAAGTATATCAAAGGAGAAGAAAAAGTCTTATAGAGAGAATTAAAAATTTTTTTCTCTGTATTTATATGTGGTGAAAATAGAAAGCTTTAAAGATTAAATGTGCCAAATCAAATTTGGTTTTTAATTTTTATTGGTCATAGGTGATTCTTATAAAAGACTCCTTTCTACTGTCCTTTCAGTTGTTAGAAAGTAATATAAAACTGTTTTGGTATAACCCAATATCCTTAACTACCGTAAATTTTTTGGTGTTATCCAAAGTTGACAGTGGATTAGGGTCAGCAGACGTGTTCAAGTTCTGATTTGGCATTTTGTCCCAGACACTTTATGTAATGTATTTCATTTAATCCTATGAAAAATTCTCTAAGTAACTTGTCTGAGGTTACAAAACTAGTAAGTTATAGATGCAGAACTCCACATCTTACAGATCAGAGCTAAATAAAACATTTTTATTATTCTGCTACCACTTGCTAGGATCTTGGAAAATAATATTTTAATGAAGTTTTTATGTGTACAAATTATAAAATTATACAAATTATACAAATGTACCTTATCTGTCTCAGAGGCATGAGATAAAGTAGGACATTAATTTTTATTAACTGGCTCATTCTAGAAATATTTATTGAGTGCCTACAATAGGCTAGGCACTTTCTAGATCCTGAAGATACAATAGTGAACAAAACTCTCAAAAATCACTTTTCTCATTGGGATTATAATCTGATAGAATTCTTATTTTCACATATATATAATGATATATAAAGAAACATGTTATATAATGGTATACTAACTTTATATATTACTTTATAAAATAACATAATAACTTTATTGTTAATAGATTATTTTTACTGAAATGTACTTTTTGTATGTTTTTTACATGTAGTTTTATATTTATTAGCCCACTCAATCCTCATAGCAGTTATGGTATAGATAAAATTACTTGATAGGTATAATAGAGACAATTTGAGGATTCATTTTTAAAAGTAGATAAAAAGTACAACATTTAGATATGTAATATAAATATAAGAAGATGAAAACTAAGTAACCCCATATATTTTAGTAGTGGAATATCTCACAAAATTCCTTTCAAGTTTGTATAGGTAGCATCACTCCAGGTAGAGGGATTATAATATTCTTGTGCTGGTTTTCTCGTATGTTGATGAGTAGGTCAGGTTGCCACTTCTTTCATAAAATTATTAAAGCAATTACTTTTTTATTCTTCCTACACAATTGCAAGATTAGATTATGTAACGCCTAGAGTTCTTGCAAGTAGCAGAAATAACTCTGAATGACTTAGGCAGTGATTTAATTTATTGGAAGTTTATCCAGGAATCTCACAGAATCTTCAGGAAGCCACAATAACTGGGCTTAAAAAATCAGCAGCAAGGGGAGGCAAGGCAGAGCCAAGACTCCACCAAAGAAGCAGTTTACTCAGGGTGCTTCCATGTGTCTATTATTACTAGCTACTTGTCCCCCGTCATTCTGCGGCATTTACCATCAACTGTTTCATTGTCCTTGTGCATTTGGATAATTCCCTAAAAAATAAAAATCCAGGGAGAGGGCATTAAATTGATTGAAGCTAGATCATATGACAATGTTTCAGCTCTTAGGAAAATGGAAAGTGGAACATATCAGTCTAGGCAGCCAGAATGGGAGGGTCTTCAGGTGCTGTGGAGCTCTGGTATATGTGCGCTAAATTCATTTTTATTTGTGTAGCTATATTATCATAATAAGCAAGACTAATATGGGATCTCTTGAACATTTCCATAGGTACAAAAGTTCTTATTTTAAATTTAATTTATAATTAAGTTCTTATACATATGTATGTATCTATATTAAAATATGTATATATATATGCACTTGTTTTTTATTCTCCCTCAGAATACTCTAAGGCAGAATGGGAAGAAAGTGTGTATGTGTGTGTGTGTGTATGTGGACATGTACATATGTTTCAAAATATGATATATATCAGGGGTTACCAAAATGCAGCCTGTGAACAGAATCCAATATGGCTTGTAAGCCAAGAAGAATGGTTTTTACATTTTTAAAGTGGTATGGGGAAAAAATGAAGTATATATGAAAAACCAAATGTGTACTGCAAAGCCTAAAATATTTACTCTCTAGCTCTTTAGAAAAGTTTTTTTGAACTCTTATACAGAAAGCTATGATGAAAATAAGGAGAAAACTTCTAATTTAATTGAATTATGATATTATGAATAATTTTATTCCTTTTTTTTTAATGTATGTTATCGGTCTCTGAGTTGAATTTGAGGCTTATTTGAACCTGTGTTCGAGAACGCAAAAACTTTATTTTTACTAATTTTTAAGTTGGTAGAAAAACATCAATTTAGTTTTCCTGAACTATAAAATTTATACAAAGCATAGGAGTGTGTCATGTTAAACAGGACTAGAGAAATATGTCCTAGGTAGATTCTGATCTGATAACTAACTTAGAAATCTATATTGTTAATTACTTGGTAAACATTTGGATATATGGATATCCTAGATCATGCCAAATATGTTTGCAAATAAAATTTCCTGTGAAAGAAAGAGATGCTGGTTATAATCTAGGAAGGTAGGCCACAGGTTGGGACTGGGTACCCAATTGATCCGTTAAGGGAACCTTGTTAGGGGAAAATGAAAACAAAATTTACTAACTGGAAGGCCCACAAGCAGGGTAGAGAATTAATGGGTCATACTTGGTTCTGAGGCCAAAACTTTGAATATTAACATCTACTAATGCATTCCTTTTATGTACATCATTAATCCTTCACTAGTTTTGAAGGGGTAAGAATTATCAAATAGGATTCAACATAGTACTATCACAATGTATATGAAACAGGAAATGATTGTATCATTTCAGATTATTTGCATCAAAGACTGACTTTAAATAGACAGATTTATAAGATACTTAACATGATTTCATAATATGAAAGCATTATATGCAACTTTTAAGTAATGCCTCTATTATTCAGATGGTAGTTACTTTCTCTACTTGCAGAGTACATTTTGAGACCTCATTTTGGAATTATGAGATGAAATGTTATAATAGTCTATTCTTTTGTTACAGTAATTTAGGTAATTCTGAACACTGATTTTATTGAACGATGATTGCTTTATTTCTGTACCATGAAAATTAAGTTAATTTCTACCTTAAAAACTAGTTATATTGACGATAGCAGTAGTACAAGTTCTTTTCAAAGAAATTTCTATTTTAAATGATAAATTTCGTAGTGAAAATTCCTATGAAAAATGTTTAGTAATGTGAATTTGCCAGATATACACTATTTAAAATACTGTCTAGCTTTGCATGTGGTAGGGATCATTAGTCATAATCTGTAAAAGACTAAGTACATATTCAAGTCAATATTATCTAAAATTTTCAGCTTTAAAATTAAATTATTTTAATGATATCTTTGTACACAATTGTGCTTTCTTCTTTTTGCTAACCAAAAATCATCTTTGTTAAAATGTTACTGAAAGATGAAGAACATTTTATGATTGAGTAAACAATTTTAATAATTTAGTATCAAAAAATAGATTGTGTCTGGTCTTATGTTCCACTTACTAAGTTGAATAATGGCTCTACTTAAGTTGTCAGAATTAGGCTGAATCATTTCCTCTTTTTATTTCAAGTTTATGCAGAATAATTTTAATGGTACTAGTACTTTAAAAAATGTTTTTATTCCATTGAAACTCAGAATTTAAAAAAATTTCTTTATTTGTCTTTTTACAAACTAGTTTTCCATTTTCAGAAGTGGTGCAAGAAACAGAATAGTTTGTATGTTTGTTTTCCTTCAAAATGAATGGGCTTCACTTTCACTCAAATTTATTTTGACTAATACACTCCCACATCAGCAATAATGCTTCTTGAAATTTCTACTAGGAAGACAAAGTGTATGTGTAGCGGGGAGGTGGGAAAAGAGAGGAGAGAGGAGTTGGGGGAGAGAAGAAAGAGGATAGTGTTGTGGGAGCAGGCAGGAAAAGAGATTGTGTTATTTGTGTAGAGAAAAAAAAACCTGGAAAAATGTATCCTGTGTTGAAAATTTATGATTTCAGAGGTAGTATAAAATTCTATTCAGTTGTTAAAAATAAGTTATAAAATCTATTTAACCACGATTTCAGTGATGTATTAAGAAAAAAGCAAGGTAGCAAAGAAATAATATAGCAAAATGCAGTGTTTATACAAAGCAAGGGCAGAAGCTTATATCCATGTGAGCAGGGGAAAAATGTGAAACTTAATCTGCTGGTGGAGGTTGGGCAATGATGTGTAAGGAGAAGGAATGGTGAAGATTGATAACTAATGTTTGAGTGTATATTCCTTTAAACGTATACATTTATGTATTTTTTTACAAAAATGATTGTATTATACCTGCTGTTATCTAATATGTTTGTTTCTATTTTCTGTAGTGTTAAATGTTGTATACGTATTTTTAAAAGCTGGATGTATTCCTTTAAGTGGGTATAGTCTACTTATGTGAGCTCTCCTGTTAGACATTAATGTTGTCTATATTTTCTCCAAATTATAAAAATTATAGGGATAAAACCCCATAAACTTACACATTTATGTGTATTAATTATTATGTACTTAGCAACAGTTTCTGGAATTTGAGTTGGCATATCAATGGGTATAAGTTTCTATTATCATTTATTGCTAGCCTAGTAATTGTCACTTATACTGTGTATTATTTGCATCATGAATATAATAGCTGTTGCTGTATTACTTTTGCTAGTAGTAGTACTATTGCTAATAGGTTGAATAAAATAAAACCTTATTAAAACTTGCTTATCTCTCCTTCATACTTTCTAGATGAGTATCTTTTATTATTAAATAAAGTCTTTATTTAATGTAATGAGCTACATGAGTGAATATAGTTGAGGGAAGCATTTAAAGGCTATGTCAAATACTAATATTTATTAACTGTATTAAAATATACATACATTTAACATCTATTTGTATTTTTCTCTCAACCACTGTCATAGTTCCCTGAAAAATCATATAATTTATCATTGTTTCTGTATTACCTTCTATTTCAAATCTTTTGAGATACAGGTGTTCTAAAGATGTCTATTTTTGTTTTACTGATTATTATGATTTTTTTTAATAATTTGATATGCCTTTTTGTTTTACAATGGGAAAGAACTGAAATGTGGACCCACACTGTTACTAATCACCTTATTTTGAGAAAAAATGGAGCTAAAGTCTAAGTATGTAACAGGACAACTGCACTCATAATAATAGTTTACTTATGCATCTATACGATATTCTCTTTATGCTTATGTACTTTATAACTTATTAATGGTGCATTACATATTACCATGAAACTTTTCATATCTCATAATTACTTAAATTTTTCACTAATATGAAAAATTAATATGTACCCTTTGAAGGTAACTGTAAATATTTTGAAAGCATTCTAAAAGCATATACGTTCTTTCTTGTTGAAAAATTACTGTGATCAAAACTTCCTTTGAATTTTGATGCTTACTTCTCAATATTTATTTATATTTATTACCTGATGAACCCAGATAACTAATAGCAAATTTTGAAAAGTCACACTTAACTTTTAAACAATCATTCTATAATTTTATAATTAATAATACCTGTATGTTAAATTGTAGATTAATAATTAATCTAATCATTTTTACTGTTATTTAGTCTCAGAAAGGAATCTCAATCTTTTTTTCTAATGTTTGCTCTGGACCTTTGTTCAGTGGGGAAGAGCATTGTACCTGGTGAATATATGTCTTCATTTTAGAAACTATTTATGGGCCCTTATGTTAATTTTCTACTCCTCAAATTTCAAGCCATTATAGTACTCTCAATATATGATTCGACTTTTCCAGGGTTATAAAAGAACAAAGTGAATCATGTAAGTGGAATCATGCAGTATTTTTCTTTCTGTTACCCATTTATTTACTTAACATAATGTCCTCGAGTTTTAGCCATGTTGCTGCATATTGCAAAATTGGCTTCATTTTAAAGCCCGAATAATATTCTATTTTAGGCACATACTACATTTTATTTATCCATTCGATGGACATTTAAGTGTTTCCACACCTTGGATATTCTGAATAGTACTGCAAGGGAAATGGGAGTGCTAATATCTTTTTGAATCCTGATTTTATTTCTTTCTGATACCTAGAAGTAGAATTGCTGGAATATATAATAGATCTATTTTTAATTAAAAAAAAAAAAAAACTTCCATACTGTTTTCCATAGTGGTTGCATCATTTTGCATTCCCACCAATTAGTGTGCAAGGGTTTCAGTTGCTTCACCTCCTCCTCAATACTTGTTTTTTTTTCTTTTTTTTTTTTTTGATAATAGCCAACCTGACAGATACGAGGTGATAATTTTATTATAGTTTTGATTTGCATTTCCCTGATCTGTAGTGATGCTGAGAATTTCTTCATATATATAAATATGTATGTATGTGTGTGTGTGTGTGTGTAACATTTGTATGTATTCTTTGGAGAAGTATCTGTTCAAGTCCTTGGCCCATTTGAAAAATATAGTTATAATTTTTTTTGAATCTTGAGTAGTAGGAATTCTGATATTTTGAAGTTTAACCCCTTATCAGATAGATGGTTTGAAAATATATTTTACTCATCCTGTAGGATGCCATTTCATTTGCTTGATTGTTTCCTTTGTTGTGCAGACACTTTTTATTATGATGTTGTCCCACTTGTCTATTTTTGCTTTTGTTTCTTGTACTTCTAGTCTCATACCCATCAAATCATTGCCAAGCCCGGTGTCATGAAATTTTCCCCTGTATTTTCATTTAGGAATTTTATAGTTTCAAGTCTTACATTGAAGTCTTTAAGACATTTTGAGTTGTTTTCTTGTGTATAGTATGATGTAAGGTTACAATTTTATTCTTTTACATGTGAATATTCAGTTTTCCCAGCATCATTTGTTGAAGAGACTGTCCTTTCCCCATTGTGCATTCTTGACATCCTTGTCAAAGATTAATTGACTATATACATATATATGTACATATTTATTTCTAGTCTCTCCATTCTGTTTCATTGTTGTTGTTATTGGTATATTATCTGCCATTACCATAGTGTTTTGATTGCTGTAACTTCGTAACATATTTTGAAGTCAGGAAGTGTAATGCCTTCAGCTTTGCTATTCTTTCTCAAGATTGATGTGACTATTTGTGGTGTTTTATGGTTCCATGTAAACTGTAGAATTGTTTCTTCTGTTTGTAAAAAAGTCCGTTGGTATATTAATGAGGATTGTATTTAATCTGTAGATTACTTTGGGTGGTATGGGCATTTTAACAATATTAATTCTTCTGACCCATAAACATGGGGTGATTTTTCCACTTGTCTGTGTCATCTTAAATTTATTTCATCAATGTTTTGTAGTTTTTAGTATAGAAGTCTTTTATCTCCTCAGTTAAGTTTGTTCCTATATATTTTATTCCTTTTGCCTCTATTGTAAATGAGATTGTGTTCCTAGTTCATTTTTAGATAGTTTGTTGTTAGTTTATAAAAACATCATTGATTTTTTTATGTTGATTTTGTATCCTGTAACTTTACTGCATTTATTAGTTCTAACAGTTTTTTTTTTTTTTCATGGAGCCTTTCGGATGTTTTATATATAGAATCAGACATCTGCAAAAAGGGATGTTTTTACTTCTTCCTTTCTAGTTACGCTTCTTGGATCTGGATGTCCATTTTCTTCCCCCTACTTAGTAAGCTTTCAACCATTATTTTTTTGAACACACTTTCTGATTCTTTTTCTTACTTTTCTCCTTTGGGGACCTCTGTAATGCATATATTGTTCCATTAGTATTTGATAAATACCTTAAGCTTTCTTCACTCTTTTTTTACTCTTGTTTTGTTTTGTTTTGTTTTGTTTTTACTTGCCAGATATTTCTAGTGACTTGTCTTTAAGTTTACTGATCCTTTTTTTCTGCTTGATCTAGTCTGATATTGACCCACTTTGGTACATTTTTTAAGTATACTTTTTGTGTATTTCAGCTCCATGACTTCTATTTGGTGCTCTTTTATATTTTCCATTTCTTGCTGAAATTTTCACTTTGCTCACACATTGTTCTCTTGACCTCAGCAAACATCTTCATGACATTTATTTTGAATTCTGCATAGGTAACTCATATAACTCTTTTCATTAGGGTTAATTTCTAGAGATTTATGTTGTTCCTTTGTTTGAAACATCTTTGCATTATTCTTCATTTTTCTTGACTTTCTATTTTGCTGTCTTCTCATTTGGCAAAGCATTCATGTCTCCCAGTCTTCATGGACTGGCCACATATGGTAGAATACGCTCTCTCACCAATCAGCCTGACAGTCTGGGGCATCTCAAACTTTCATGGTAATCTAGCTGGCTTTCTTTGTTCTTTGTATTCCCCAGGTATCTAGGGTATGTCAGGTACTGTTTGTGTACTGGGACAAGTGCAACTGAAGCCATTTCCTTAGATGACCCTCAGAGAGTTAGATCCTTGGTTTCCCTCTCCTTCCCTGTTCAAGGAGAAGCTGAGAGCTAGGAATTTTGTCTACTTGCTCTATGCTGAACTGGGAGCAGGGATGTGGCGGCTGCCAACCTAAATCTCCCTCTCTAGTCTTCCTAGTCCCCAGGGAGCTAGGTTATGCCAGGTCTTATTAGCACTTGAATATCGGCAAATCAGAAGCCAGTACTTTGGGCAGCCTAAGAAAAAAATGTCGCATTGTAGGCAACCATGTTTTCTATCTGCTTACTCTGTGCTGAGCCAATGTGGGGTGGAGTTATGGCCATCTACCAGCCCAAGCCTCTGTCTCCATTCTTCTTCAGGTTGCTAGACTGTGTTAGACCCATCAGAGCTCTGAGACTGACAAGATAGAAGCTAACCCTCTGGTGAGTCCCTGAGAAAAGTTGGGGACACTGGAAATGTGAACCAGCTCTTTCCCTCCCCTGGGAGGAGCTGGGAGCTAGGAGTTCTCTTCCTGATGGTATTGTGCTGTGCTAAGGGTATGGATTCTGGAGGGAGGATTCCTTAATCTCCCTGCTTGCTTTGGTGAGTCTGGTTTCATGATCTTTTTCCTATGGATTTAAATCACCATCTAGTATCATTTTATAACTCCAAAACAGCTTTGCTCCCACATGCCATCTTATGCTATTATTGTCAAACACATGTTTTAGACACAGAGATATAACTATATAAATATTTTATCATATAGTTGCTTCTTAAATTAGTTAAGAGAAGAAAGTAGTAGAAATGTGAATTTATATTGTTTTGTAATTGCATAATTTTTTTTACCAGCACTGTTTGTTTTGTCTGTGGATTCAGATTACTATTTAAGGTCACTTGCTTTCAACCTGAAGAACTTCCTTCAGTATTTCTAATAAGGCATGTCTCCTAATAGTGTATTCTCAATGAGTTTGTGTTTATTTGCCAAAATTTTATTTTACCTTCTTTTTCTCCCAGTTTTATTGAGATATAATTTATATACATCATTGTGTAAGTTTAAGGCATACAGCATAATGGTTTGACTTACATATGTGGTGAAATGATTACTGAAATAAGTTTAGTTGCCATCATAATCTCATATAAATACAATAAAAGAAAAAAAAATTTTCCTTGTGATGAGAACTCTTAGGATTTACTCTCTTAACAACACACACACACACACACACACACACACACACATATATAGACACATACATATGTATATAATACAATAGGATTAACTATAGTCATTGTATTGTACATTATATCCCTAGTACTTATTTATCTTAAACTGGAAGTTTGTGCATTTTGACCAACTTCCTCCAAATCCCCTCCTGTCCAACCCCTGCCTCTGGTATACACAAATCAGATTTGAAATCTGATTTCTTTTTCTATGAGTTTGTTTTTTGTTTTAGCTTCCGCATATACATGAGATCATACAGTATTGTCTTTCTCTCTGTCTTATTCATTTAGCATAATGCCCTCAAGGTCCATCCATGTTGTAACAAATAACAAGATTTTCTCATTTTTTTGTGACTGAATAGTATTCCACTTGTGTATATTTGTTGTATGTTTGTGTTTGTATACACACAACTTTTATATTCATTTATCTGCCCATGGATACTTTAGATTGTTACCATGTTTTACTTATTGTAAATAATGCTGATAGAACTTAGGGGTTTAGATACATTTTTGAGTTAGTGCTTTTGTGTGGGTTTTCTTTGGATATATGTCTAGAAGTAAAACTGCTAGATCATATGAAAGTTCTGCTTTTAATTTTTTGAGGGTCCTTCATAATGTTTTTATACTGACTGTATCAATTTACAATCCCACCAACAGTACACAACGCTTCCCTTCTACTCTACATCCTCGGCAACATTTGTTATCTCTTGTCTTTTTGATAATGGCTATTCTAACAGGTATGAGGTTACATGTCACTGTGGTTCTGATTTGCATTACCCTGATGATTAGTGATGTTGAGCATCTTTTCTTGTGTCTATTGGCCATGTGGAAGTCTTTTTATTAAAAATGTCTATTAAGGTCTTTTACCTATTTTTAAATTTTGGGGGTTTTTTTGTTTTGCTTTTGAGTTATAAGAGTTCTTCATATATTTCGGATATTAACTCTTTATCAGATATATATCTTGAAAATGTTTTTCCTGTTCTTTAGCTTGTGTCTTCACTTTGTTGATTATTACTTTTGCTGTGTAGAAGCTTTTTAATTTGATGTAGTCTCATTGTTTATTTTTTATTTTGTTCCTTGCACTTTAGGTGTCATAGTCAAAAAATCATTGTCAAGACCCATGTCAAGGACCTTTACCCTATATTTTCTTCCAGAAGTTTTATTATAGTTTCAGGTCTTACATTCAAGTCTTTAATTCATTTTGAGTTAATTTTAGTGTATGGTGTAAGAGAGTGGAGCAGTTTCATTCTTTTGCACGTTGCTGTTCAATTTTCCTAACACTGTTTATTGACAAGACTGTCCTTTTCCCATCATGTATTCTTGGGTCATTTGTCATAAATTACTTGACCATCAATGCATGCTTTTATTTCTGGGCTCCTTTTTCTGTGTAACTAATCTATGTGCTTGTTTTATGGCAATACAATGCTGTTTTAATTACTATACCTTTAAAATCAGGGAGTGTAATCCTCCAGCTTTGTTCTTTCTCAAGATTGATTTGGCTATTTTGGGTCTTTTGTTACTCCATATAAATATTAGGATTTTTTTCCTACTTTGTTAAAAAATGCCATTAGAATCTTGATAGAGATTTTATTGAATCTGTTGATGGCTTTAGGGACTACTGACATTTTAACAATATTCATTTTTTCAATCCATGAATATGGGATACCTTTCTATTTATTTGTGTCTTCTTTAATTTCTTTCATTAATATTTCATAGTTTTCAGAGTAGAGATCTTTCACCTCCTTAGTTAAGTTTATTCCTAAGTATTTTATTATTTTTGATGCTATTTAAATGTGATTGTTTCCTCTATTTCTTTTTCATATAATTGGTAGTTAGTGTATAGAAACATTACTGATTTTTGAATATTAATATTGTATCTTGCAATTTTAATTATTTTCCTTGGTTAGTCTAGCTAAAGCTCTGTAATTTTGCTTATCTTTTCAAATAGCCAATGCTTAGTTTGGTTATCTTTTCTATTGTGTTCCTGTTCTCTATTTTGTGTATTTCTTCTTTAGTTTGAATTGTTTTTCTTCCTTCTGCTAACTTTGGGCTCAATTTATTCTTCTTTTTCTGCTACACTAGGTCTCAATTTGTTCTAGTTTTTCTCTAGATGGGTTTTTTTTTTTTTTTTTTAAATCCTATCAGCCATCTTACATCTTTTGATTGGAGCATTTAATCCATTGACATTTAAAGTAATTATTGATAGACATGTACTTACTACAATTTTATTACTTGTTTTCTGTTTTTGTTTTTTTTTTATAGTTCTTATCTGTTCTTTTAGTTTTGTCCTTGTGGATTGATTCTCTTTAGTGATATGTTTATGTTCCTTTCTCTCTAGTTTTTGTACGTCTACTGTAAGTTTATGGTCACCATGGGGTTCATATATGTTGACCGATAACTATTTATTTTTGTTTTGAAAGTGGGCCTTTAAATTCAAACACATTTTAAAATACCTATATTTTTACTCACCTCCTCTGTATGTTGTTTTTGATGTCATATCTTACCATCTTCATGTTTATCCTTTATTGATCATTATAGTTGATTTTATAGGTTTGTTTTTTTTTTGTCTTTTAGTCTTTGTACTAGCTTATTTAAATGGTTGATTATCATCCTTTATTATATATTTGCCTTTACTAGTGGAATTTTTCCTTTACGGATTCTTCTTTCTTTTTATAGCCTTTTTCACTTAGGATTCTTTAACATTTTGTTCAGGGTAGATTTGATATTGATGATCTCTTTAGTTTTTACTTGTCTGAGAAATTCTTTCTCTTTCCAATTCTAATGATAATCTTGCTGGGTAGAGTGTCCTAGGTTGCACATTTTTTTCTTTTCAGCACTTTGAATATATCGTGCTACTCACTTCTGGTCTATAATTTTTCTGCAGAAAAATCAGCTGATAGCTTTATGGGGGGTTCCCTATATATGACTCTTTGTTTCTGTCTTGTTACCTTTTGAATTCTCTCTTTAACTTTTGCCGTTTTAATGATGATGTGCCTAGTGTAGGTCTGTTTGGGTTCATCTGGTTTGGGGCTCTCTCTGCTTCCTATATCTGGTTATCTGTTTCCTTCTTTAGGTTTGAGAAGTTTTCAGACATAATTTCATCAAACACATTGTTCAGCCTCCTTCTCTCTCTTCTTCTGGGACCTCTATAATGTGAATGTTGTTATGTCTGATGTTGTCTCAGAGATCCTTTAAACTGTTCTAATGTTTTAAATGTTTTTTTCTTTTTGTTGTCCTTGTTG
Source organism: Camelus bactrianus (assembly GCF_048773025.1). Lineage (NCBI taxonomy): Eukaryota > Metazoa > Chordata > Mammalia > Artiodactyla > Camelidae > Camelus > Camelus bactrianus. The sequence continues at coordinate 24,214,569 of NC_133551.1, forward strand.
GGTAATTTCCATTATTCTGTCTTCCAGATCTCTTGTGCATTCTTTTGTATCAGGTAGTCTGCTGTTAATTCCTTTTAGTGTGTTTTTTTATTTCAGTTTTTGTATTCTTCAGTTCTGAGTGGATCTTTTTTATATTCTCTAGTTCATTGTTAAAATTTTCACTGTGTTCATCTATTATTTTTCCTAATTCAGTTAACATTCTAATTACTAGTGTTTTGAACTTTTTATCTAGTAAATTCTTTCTGTTTCATTAGTTGTTTTTTTCAGGGATTTTCTCGTGCCTTTTCAATTGAAACAAATTACTCTGTCTTCTCATTTTGCTTAACTTCTCTATCTCTGTGAAATTAGGTGAAACAGTTATCTGTTGCATTCTTGAAGGAATGTTCTTGTGAGGCACCATTTCCATTTAGTCTGTGTGTGCCCAGTGGCTTTGGTGGGAGGGCTGGATCTGACTTAAACACTAGTCATATCTTTCCTCAGGGTGTGCTGGCAGCTATCCCCTTGGTAGGAGTTGGGGCTGGAGAAGGAGTGGCTATATCCAGAGCCATGTGTGAGCTGGGGCTTTTCCTCTGCTAAATGGCTTATGGAGGCATGTCCCACATTGCTGGAGGGGAAGTCCTGAGGATCAGGTCCTCAAGCTGGCTTTGTTCCCGTTAAATGTTTTCTTCTACCCTCCTAGCATGAGCACCCTCACTGCAGAGGGGAGCAGTTCTGGGGCAAGAGGAGATAGACTTTGCACTTGGGTGGGCCAGGAACAGGTTTTGGTGGTCTGGCCTTGGTCAGGGACCTGGGCTGCTTCTGATGCACTGCCTGTGTAAGCACCAGTAATGGTTGCTCCTGCCCTGCTCAGATGCTGCTTTGGGTCTGAGCCTTCTTTGTCACTCATAGCCAAGCTTCCTACTCAGCCACACAGCCCTCGCCCTTTGTGGAACTGTGCCATGAGACAAGCAGGGCTGGAGTCATCACTCTCCTCAAGTTAATGTGCAAGGCAAGGTGGTTGCAGGAAATTGGCTAGCCACCAATGCAGTCTTAGTCCTCTCTACCCTGCTTTGGGAGCAAGCAACTTTGTTCATGGTCCTCATGTGCAGAGTCTAGGCTTTCCATAGCCCTCTTGTTGGTCCCACTGGACCTCCAGTCAGCCAAGTGGTCTCATCTTCCCAGTGTTGGACCCCACAGCTGGGGTGCTCAATATGTGGCTCAAACTGCTCATTCCCTAGGGAGGATCTCCACCCATTTAACCTCCCTTTTCCTCTGAGTCCCCTCCCAGGGACAAAAGTCCTGACTTGATGGCTTCTCTTCCTTTCCTACCTGATTCCATGTAGATCTTTCTTTAGATTTGGTTGTATAGGAGTATTTCTTCCAATCTCCAATTACTTTTCAGCGAGAATTGTTCCACATACAGATGTATTTTTGATGTGCTTATGGTGGGAGGTGAGTTCCATGTGTTCCTACTCCACCATCTTGATCTCTTCTGATCTCAAAGCCACTCTTCTGCTCAAAACTCTGCAGTGACTGACTATCCACCTCAGTGGCCTTCTTCCTGTTCTTCAGACATACCAAGTGTGTTCTTGCCTCCCTAAACATACTTCTGCATGGCCTTTTATACTTGCTGTTTGCTCTACTAGAATGTTTTCCTTAGATTCTCACTGTATCCTGCTTTTTCTCAGCAGTACTATCACCGTACAGTTTGGGTAAAACACAATTCATTTATTATATATTTAGTGTTTTACTTCTATTTTATCTAACTCTACTTATTAGAGAATTTAAGTTTCATGCTGTGACAAACTTTCTACTCTTCACAGAGCACATATTGGTCATTTTCAAAATACTGCTTTTTCCTTGAAAATCCATTATTTTATTTCCTTAGCAGTTGAGGGACAACTAGAAATTTCATTAACCAATTTTACTTGTAGCTAAGTGTGTTCATCTGACTACATTTTCATTACATGTGTAAGTGAACAGAAGTAAGTGATGTCTACAACTGCTGCTTCAAGTACTTAAATGATAATTGTACCCCTTTGTTTCATGTCTTTCCCTTCCCATGGGTTGGATTGCATTAGTCATGTGGGTGAATGGCACTGCCTTTGAGTATGGTGAGGCAAAACTGAATGACTTTATGGAGAGAGCTGCCCACCCAACCTACACTGCATGAGAGAAGAGTAAACTTATTTAAGCCATTACAAGTTTTATTCTCTTAATGTATTTTACCCTTAACTAATTTGTAGATCACCAGTTAAAATACTTAAATGAAGGAATGAATAGATGGAGCCCACTTTAAAATTCTGAGGAATGGAAAAATTGCTTTCCTTGGTTAATTTTGTTCTACTTTTGCTATTTAGTAATAATGTTAACGGTAAACTTCCTGTTTCATCATTTTAATTCAAGTTATTTGCTCTTTCATCACATATAATGAATGTTACTGATTTTTGGTAGTCTGTCTCCATGATAGTGAACTTGTTTACTTTGATATTCTCTCTTATAAAAAATTTAAAATAAAGATTGGCTGCTAAATTTTATGCAGTGCCTTTTTGTACCCATTGATGTACTCATACATTTTTCTCCATGAATTTGTTTATATAATGAGTTTGTAGTACTTGATCGTAGTGCTCTCATTATTCTTCACTTACATTGCTGGATTTTTTTCATCAGTGTTTAGAATTTTTACATCTGTTTTCAAAGATTGGATTGGTCTGTAGATTTCTTTTTATTGCTTTATTGGACTGCATAAGACTTCCAGTACAATGTTGAAGAGTTTGGATAAGAGACAATATCCTTCCCTTGTTTTTGATCTTAGAAGGGAAATATTTAGTATTTTACTATTATATTAGTTTGTTGACACCATTTATCAAGCGATATTTTGGATATATAAGGTTAAATAAAACATAATACAGTCATCCCTTGGTATCAACAAGGGACTGGTTTCAGGACCTGCTGTGGATACCAAAATCCATGGATGCTCTAGTACATTACACTCAGCCACGTGTACCTGCATGTTCCACATCCTTTGGATTCACAGATAGTATATTACTATTTTTATTGAAAAAAATTCATGTATAAGTGGACTTGTGCAGTTCAAACTTCTGTTATTAAAGGGTCAACTGTATTAATAGTAATCTCACCTATTTCTTTTTACCTGTTTGTAGTGTGGCTAATAGAAAATTTTAAATTATTTTGTGGCATATTACATTCTCTTGGACAGTACTGCTGTAGAGTAATGTTCATAAGTGAAAATAAGAAGTTATTTCTTTACTAGAGAAGAAAAATAAGAAGAGTTCATACTGATAACCTTACATTTCTATAGATAATTTAGTCACATTCTCCCTGATGTTATATTATAAAATGCTTAGCTGGATGTAGGTACAGAATTATTTGTAGATAAATATCACCAGAGATTTCTCAGCACCCACTCATCCCTTGATGAATGTTGATGAGCAAGCCTTAGTACCTAAGTAGTTTTATATAGTAATAATATGAAAACAAATATTACATTAAATTTACCCCTATGTTTTCTAGGATGTAAATGAACTCATAAATAGTTTTCTCTTTCCTTATTTTTATTTGTGGCAAATAACTAAATGGCAGTTTCCCCCCCTTATATTCAGCCCCTTGTTCTTGCGTAAAAAACATCAGAAAAAAATTAATGAATGTGAAGCAAAATGGATTTACATACATAGAAGATATGAAGATAAGCTCTTTAAAGATCTCTTTTTTCTGCCTGGAACTAATAAAACAGAGAAGCTTCCACGTTGGAAATATGTAAGTAAAATTAGTTTATTACTTTTCTTTGAAATGTTTTATTTAAGATACTATAGTTATAATTATGTTGAATTAGTAAGAATTTCTTCAATCTCTTAAATATCTTCCATTACATTGTTAATATTCTGCTTGAGATTTTCTTAATGTGAGAAAAGTCATATAATATATTATAAATTTTTAATGGTATATTAATAGCTCTTACCAGAACCAGCTTATAATTTATGCTTTGTATATATATTTTTCTCTCATTAATTATTGAAAGTATTAATAGTAATTTAAATCTCTTCTTAGCTGAAAACATAAATATTCAGTTTATTAAAGGCTGATAATTTTACATATAATATTCATTCAGTGTTTTATGCTAAATCACATACTGCTTTGAGAACACAACGAAAATAGAACGAGAGTTCTATTTCTTGTATTTATTGAGTGCCTACTATGTACCAGGCACTGTGCTAGATATTTTTTACAAAGTATGCAGTTTATTCTCCACAATACTGTAAGGTAAATATTTTTACTTCTTTTTTATGACTAGGGAAACTGAGACTCAGAAGGGTTAACTTACCAAAAGCGAGATGGTTAAGTGACATTGCTAGAACTTAATTCCAGATCTTCTGACTCCAGACTTTGTGCCTTTTTGTTTTTACAGTTTTGTTTTCATTTGAGCAATAGGTAAGGGGAAAAATGAAGACTCAGCATTATAATATAATTAACTGGAGTGAACTTTTTATAATGTGTAAGGCACTGTGTTTGTGACATAAACTCCTTCATATATGGACCTGTTCCCAAGTAGCCTGGGTTACAAATGTTTCCATTATATTAACATGATTAGAAGAGACTACAAAATGTCCAGACTTCCATTAGTCTGATATCAGTGTAATTGAAGATGTATGTTCTAGATATAGCACAGTAACATCTTCAAGTCCTTAAATCCCACAAAAATTAACCATTGAATAAAAACTTAGGTTTAAAAGGTAAATTATCCTACTCAAAACTTTTCCCTCATTAACACTCATTGCCAACTGTATTACTTTGCTCCAGATGATAATGTGCTCTATAAAGTTTATGTGAAGTGTCTTTTGGCCCTCTATGTAAAACATAAACTTATTCATTTCAGTCATGTCACCTATTTTTTTTTTATGTGCTTCATATAGAGGAGAGTCTTCACTGAATGTTGTATACTGATAGCCAGATTGGATATGGATATGTTGTATGCTGATAACTAAGTTGGATATACTGATAACAACACTTATGTATAAATTTGTCTATACATACATATCCATATATATGTATATCTGCGTATATGTCATATTATGGCAAGTGACTATTATATGTGCAAAAGTAAGAATGAAATATTCATATTATAAAGGTTATGTAATATTTATGAAGTTACATAGAATATACCATTTCAGATCTTTAGAAGTATTTTGAATATTATGAAACTTCTGCTAAAATATGTTAATTATAAGGAGTTTTCTTTTTTTTTCTTTTCAAACATTTCTTTTAACATTTAAAATAATGGAAAGAATAACATTGTTTTTCTTATTACACCATTTTTCATAACAAAGTGAAACTTATCTCTGTGATTTATATAAGGAGTTTTCTAAAGCTCTATGATAGTGATAATTCTGCTAATCACATTACTAATGCCAGTTATTAAGAACACTTGTTTCATATCCAATAAATACATACATTGTCCTATGCTTTTTTCATTGTCTATAGCTACCATTTATAGAACATTGCAGAAGTTGTCTTCAGCTCAATTTCTTAAAGTAATTTAAATAACTTTTCATTGTAAGATTCATCTTTGAATCTACTTCTTCTATATAAAATTGTTGTTCCATCTTCTGCTGGCTTTTTAGTCTTCTTTCAGCTCACTCAGTTGATACATTGTTCTTTGATTATTTTTACTACTCACATGTCTAGTATTTAGTGACTTGTAGCTTGGTTTATTAGAAACTGTAGTGAGAGCAACTGATACCACAGAATGCTCAAGAGAAGCTAGGATCCAGAAAACACTGAAAGATTTAAGGAATAGGAAAGGGGGAGGAGCTGAAAAAATATCAGCATTTAATCCTGGGAGTTAATTTTTAAAAAATACTGTGAGCAAAATGATGGAAAGTGTTAGTAATGGAATTCAAGTTTTGGTAATTAGATAAAGTGATCATTGTCCGAATCTGTTCCTGTTTGGGTTGAAATGTACTTGGTCCAAAGGGCTTAAAACTTTCTATATTAATGGTAACCTAAAACAGAAAGAGACGGAGGTGTGAGTTTAAGTCACTTTCATTTAGGAAATGCTGCCAACCCAGAAGTCCATAAACATCCAGAGTTCATGGTACAAGAGTAAACTGTAAATGAGATCCAGAACCAAAAGTTAGGAGCCATGATGAATGAATCTGATAAAAATTGGGTTGGAATAGAAGAAATTAAGGATCTGAAACAATTGTTAGGGACATTATTTATCCATGGCTTAAAGATATTCATCAGAGAGTGGTTTTTCCTCTTATAGTATAGACTAACATAAATAAAGAATTATGGTGGTCAATTAGATTAAGTTTTAGGGACATTTGTATATTATTATCATGGATTTTGGGGAAATTTAGATACTCTTATGATGGATTTTTCTGGGACACCCAAGACAGTCTGAAATCTGCTTTGGCACAGTTAATCCTTTTACTCAAAGTTGCCAAGGAAAATATATATACAGGGAATAATAGCAAACAAAGCATTCCTAACTAAGGCTTTGTACTAAAATTCTGTTGCAAAATTTTAGTAACCTGGGCTAGACGATGAGATATTCTTTGCTACCTGTGCTTTTTTATCTTGAATAGTCTTCTTTCACTTATTTCCTATATTGCAAACATGAATTTTGGAAGGAATATAGTATGAGAGAAAGTCACACCCAACCAAAAGGAAGGAGATTCAGAGGAGGGGAAAGCAGTCTGCCGTATATTTATCTCAGAGCAGCTTAGTTGTCCCCTTTCCTCTTGCCCCATGCCCTCACATCTGAAGCTTCTTTAAGCCGGTTTATTCATATGTTGTTAGGAAGAAAAGAAAGCATCTAAGAGGTAAGAAAGCATGATGGCCAGGAATCTTTACAGTTTCAACCTCTTGGAAAGAAGGAACAAGTCTATGTGTTGTGGATCTCTATCTTCTTTGACAACCCACCTCCTAGAATCATGATCTAATTTTTTCTCAGAACTTGAGCAACACCCTCCTGCCCTGAAGCGTGAATATTGGAATTTCACACACCTCTGGAAAGGGTGCATATGTTCTCCCTAGTTATCAACAAAAAGAGGGAAAAGATCAATAAGGCAAACCAATCCAATTTCTCTGGAAGAAATTTCTTACTTTCAGCTGTTTCTAACACATTGAATGTTCACATCTTGTTCTCCTTTATGATGTTATATATATAGTTCCTGGAAACACTGGACATAATCTAGTATGACAGTCATCTATACTAAGTAAGATTTATTTTAGGACTGCAGATTTGGTTGAATTCTAAGATTTTTTAAATTGATTTCCCTTGCTTTCAAAGATTCATTTTTCACATAACTAATATTGATAGAACTATATGCATTCCATGTTGAATACCATTTTTGTAAAACCAAATAAAGCAAAATGTTCTTGAATATAATCTTCCTGTGAACTCTTTCCATTAATTACTATTAAATACATTTTCCTAAATATCTGTGTATATATGTGTATGTATTAAAAGACAAACAGTACACACATATTTACTATATATATATTTATATATATAAAACTGAGGAACTGTTTGTCTTTTAATAAGCGTTCAAAAATATAAACTAACTTTTTAATTATACCACATGTACATTAAAGAATACATGGAAAGCACAGTCATCAAGATAATAGTGGTTATTTAAGTGGCAGAATGTTAGGTGATTATTCCTTTCTTTCTGATAATTTTACATATTTTTTCCTCATCAGAAATCATGTTTTATTTACATGATAAAAACAAAGATTTTGCATTGTGGATAAAAAGATTTTATCTCCATCTTTTATAACAAACAGAAATAATGCCTTTAAGAACTTCTGTTTTGTATCATACCCATATTAAGAATTACCTTTTTTAAATTAACAAGCATTATTTTTAGAACACTTTCAGGTTACAGCAAAATTAGCAGAAAGTATAGAGCTCCTGGGTCCACCCTGTCCCCACATATATACACTATCCACTATCCACATCCCACACCACAGTGGTGTATTTGTTACAGTTGATGAACCTATGTTAACACACCATTATCACCCAAAGTCCACAGTTTACCTTAGGGTTCACTCTTGGTGTTGTACATTCTATTGATTTTGACAAATGTGTAATGACATTTAACCATTAGACTATGATACAAAATAGTTTCATTGCCCTAAAATGCTCTGTGTTCTGCCTATTCATCCTTTTTTCCCCTTAACCCTTGGCAACCAATCAATAATAAGCTGTCTCTATAGCTTTTTCTTTTCTGGAATATCATATAGTTGGAATCAAATAGTGTGTAGCATGTGTAGCCTTTTTAGATGGGCTTCTTTCATGTAGTAACATGTATTTAAATTTCCTCCTTGTCTTTTCATGGCTTAATAACTCATTTCTTCTTAGCAGTAAATAATATTTCAGTCTCGATATACTGCTGTCCATTTATCCATTTACCTGTTGGAGGGCACTTTGGTTACTTCTAAGTTCTAGCAGTTATGAACAAAGTGGCTATAAACATCCATGTGTAGGTTTTTATATAGTCATAAATTTTCAGTTTGGGTAAATACAAGGGAACATAATTGCTAGATTATGTGGTAGGAGGATTTTTAGTTTTGTGAAAAAACAAGCAAACAAACCAAAAAAAAAAAAAAAAAAAACTGCCAAACTGTCTTCCGAAGTATCTGTACCATTTTTCGTTCCCACCAGCAATGAATAAGAGTTCTTGTTGCTACAAATTTTTATCAGCACTTGGTATTGTTAGTGTCATGGATTTTGGCCATTCCAACAGGTACGCAGTAGTATCTCCTTGTTGCTTTAATTTGCAATTCCTCAATGGCATGTGATGACATCTTTTCATATGTTTATTTGCCATCTGTATATCTTCTTTAGTGGGGTGAAATTCTCTTTTTACTATTAAAAAATCTGATGATTGACCATCACATGGCCCATGTGAATAAGAGAGGAAAGAGGATTCACCATACTCAGGTGCGCTGAGTGCACTGATAATCACGATCTATGTGGATGACATTCCCTGGAGTCGTGTGGAGCACAGCTTGCTTGGCAGGGTGAAATTGTGCTAACTTTATAAATCTGAGTAACTAATCATATTTGAGTTTTTGTTTTGGTTTGGTTTGGTTTTATGTCCAATTTAAATTCAGGTAAATATGGGGGCAGGGAGAGAGAATAAACAGCTTCATAATTTTAGAAGCCAAAAATGTTGAGTCTACCCTTACCCTCTTCGTTGTCTAGTTTAACAGTAAATGATACCAAGAAAATATTGAGAGGGTTGATCTTATATCAGATTCAGGAGATGTTAAATGGGTCACCCCATTTATTTTATGTAGGGCGTTAAAAAAACTCATGGATAGATTTTTTTTTTTTTAATTTCATTGTATTGTGAAGAGTGTTTCCTTATGCTGGAAACTGACTGTTATTATCATTTAGCTTCTGGGATGTTGTACTAGTTGATGTAATTCTAAGAAAAATCTTTGTAATGACATTCTTCCATCTTCTCTAAAAATTACTTTTTGTTATTGCCTAACGGTCGTTTGGGGGCCCCATCAGCAATACCGGCCTTTTCAAATGGGTAGTTTTTGAATACTTAGAATATCCTTAGCACTGTAACAAATTCTAAGGCCTTAAAAATTGCCATCAAGCCATTTCTATGCTGGAATTTGTAGGGAGAGGGGGGAAAAAACTGGGAAAAACTTACTGGGTAGGGGCTGATCATATAACCTGTGGAATTGAAAGGAATGTACAAATTCAAATCCTACATCTTAGGGTCTGATCAACGGTGTTGGAGTTGTCCTGAGTATAAAGACTTATGAGAAATAGTGGCTTTTAGGGTGAGATCGAAATATGAGATATTTATCAGAAGAGTCTATAAGTACAGATGCCAGGGCTACCAGAGGCTAAGGGCAACTTAATTTAATTCACCCTTCTTTTGGAGTCCCAAGAAGCAAAAATGATGACTTAGAAGTGCAGATGTAGCTTAATGTCTTAATCAACACATAAGGGGCTAATTTTATCCATTTAATAAAGTTTGATAGATATTTACTAGGTGCTTCCTAGGTATCAGGTCCCCTGCTTGTCACTGGCAATAAAAAAAAAAAAATAAAGCATGGCCCCTTTAATCAAAGATTTTACTGAGACTAAAAGAAGAAGATCTGGAACTAAATGAATAAGATTAGGACAGAAGCATATAAGGATAATATCAGACACCATTTGTAGCTGCTCAGATGCAAGGAGTGTGGCTAGCTGACAGTTCCAGTTGTTAGATTTTTCAGGGTCCACCCCTGCTTTCAAATCAAAGTCACATTATTTTCTAGGCAACCTTCAGCCAACTCCTGAATAAGGCACTGTTATACAGACCCGGCCATTTCTGCTTATTGTTGGACTTTTCAGATAGAGATAGACTTTGCTTCAGAGACATTGGCTCTCCCTACTTAATTCACTTCCTCTGTTTTCCTTTAAAAAGTGTGAATTCCCAATAAAACTTTTGCAGACTTAACTGTCTTGGTATCTCCTTTCTAGAAAACCCTGTGACATCATATATTATGCTTGGCTCCATAAATATGAATAAGAAAGATTTAAATCTAAGCAATTTCAGAATTATTTTAAAAAGCAGCAAATGGATGCTAGATTAATACATAATCTGAGTTATAAAACTATGGGGTTACCAAGGTCAACACAGAGAGAGAACTAGCAAAATGAGAGAACTAGCAAAATGAGAGAACTGAACAATTTACCTTATAGCATAACACATCTGGAAAAAGTAAAGGTGTACAAACTATGAAGTGCTCGTAGTACTGCTCAACATAAACTTTGTGCAGTGAGGTGAATAAAGGAAAATCAAGTGACTTAAACCCGAGATGGATAGAATTTAGGAAACATATTAAGGAGATCTTTATAAATTATGCCAGATGATAACTTTATTGGCATTTTTTTAACATCTTGCAAATTGTCATTTCTGTTGGTCTTATCCTAAAAGCTGTAGTATCAATAATAAACAATACATTGATTCTCTCCTAGGGTCACAAGACAAATATAAATACAAATATAAGTAAAAATCCCTTTATTCTTAATGTTATTCAGTGAAGTATTCATTTTTCTGTTATTGAAAAATACGTTATTATAATCATAGTTCCATCTCAACTGTTCACACAGAATACTCACGTTATCTGCATGCTATCCTGACCTTCCAGAACCAGAGGACAATTGGCACTATAAACACAGATTTCCTTTTGTTAAAATACACCGTTTGGAAGTAATCTTTTGCTCTGTGTGTAAAGATGCTGTGTCCACATTTCTGTGGACTACAAAGAGTATTCCTGCCTGAATGATTTCATGGAGAGGCTAGAAATCTACCAGTACCCTTCAGCTAATTCTCTCTGGTATTCAAAGTTTCTCAGTGTTTGCTGACTCAGAAGTGAAGGCTAATTTTATGACAAGCAGAAAACTAGCTCAAATTTATGTCCTTCAGGTTTTCTCATCTGCCTCATTTTCCAGACAGTAGGCTTTATGCCACTCTTTCTTAAGACAGGTTTTCTTGGCATGATCATGGTTTGCAGTCTGCACTTTTGAGACCATATCTCTATTGCACATTTCCAGGTAGCTCTCCTTTTGGTTCTCCTTCTTGCCTAGAAATAAGCTAAATTTGCTTCCCCTTTCCTGTTAAGGTCCTGCTCTATTACTATCATTTCCATTTCTTTATGCTCCAAGTTACTAATTTTCCCTTATAAATCTCATCCCATGGTTCATTTGTTCTTTCCTTTTATTATGTCACAATTTGATAATTCATTTAAATAATGTGTAAATCTTAAATGATTTTGAAGTAGTACTTACATCCTTTGGAAGTATCTAAACATATTTTTTATTAAGGAACATGCAAATTTAACTTACATCATACTCAATATTAATTAAAGAAAGCCTTTTTTATGTATTGACCACTTGTATTCCTTACTTTGTGACTTGCCTTTGTTTATTTTCTTTTTCATTGTTTGTTCATATCCTTTCCTTTGTTCATTGTTCTTTTGGCATGGGCTTGCTATAAAGAGTTTTATTCCGTTTAATTTGGAATTTATTCCATTTAATTTCAGTTAAATTTGCATTTTTCATGTTTTTTTCCAGTTTATCATTTGTGTATTACTTTTATCTATAGTGTCTTCTGCTGTTCAGAAATTTTTAATTCTAATGTGGTCAAACCAGTGAGTATTTAGGGTTTCTGTTCTTTATGTAATGCTAAAAAAAAAAAAGTTCTTCCCAACTATAAAATTATAGAAAGATGAGTCCTTTTATTCTAACATTTCCTGTTTTATATTATTACTTTTAAGTGTATTTCCATTAGGAGATTATTTTAGTTTTGGGTTGTAGAAAAATAGAACTTTATATTTTTGAATGAAATATGGCCATTTGCAGCAATGTGATGAACCTAGAGAATCATATGCTTAGTGAAATAAGTCAGACAGGAAAGGCAAATACTGTATAATAGCACTTATATATGGAATCGAAAAAATAATACAAATGAACGTGTATGTAAAACAGAAACAGACTCACAGATATAGAAAACAAATTTGTAGTTACCAGAGGGGAGAGGGGAAAGAGAAATTAACTGCTAACAACTACTATATATAAATAGATAGGTAACAAAGATACACTGTATGGCACAAGGGATTATACTCAATATCTTTGATAACCTATAATGGAGTATAATCTGCAAAAATACTGACTCACTATGCTGGACGCCTGAAACTAACACACTACTGTAAAGCAACTATACTTCCAATAGAAAAAAATAATTAACTTTAGAGGAAGAGAATGTATGTTTTTATCTGTAGTAATTAAATCATTCCAATACTATTTGTTAATTATTATTCTACCAAGTATTTAAAATAATATTTTTATCACATATAGTATTCTCATTTCTACTTATCCAAAAACAGCATCATTCTAATGTTTTAGCCATTTAATGTTGATTTTTTGATAAGACAAGCCAATTTTCATTATTATTGGCTATTTTTGTGTTTTATTTCCTCAAATGAAGTTTAAAATTATTTTATATAATACAAGATACGTAATTTTTAATGGCCTTATATTTAGAAACTGATTATGGGAAAATAAACATGTTACAATATTGAGTCATTTGATTAAGTACTTCTGTATATATCTCCATTTATTCTGTTATTCTTATCGCTTTCAATAAAGTTGTTTAGTATTCATGTAGGTTTTGTACATTTAAGATTACAAGATGTTGTTTTATGTTTTATTGAGAATTGAAATTTTTAAAATTATAATTGCAGACTAGTGTTTTTATAAGAGTGTGTTGATTTTTTCTACTCACTATCTTACGATTTTAAATAATTTTTAATTCAGTTGATTCCATTAGATTGTCAAGGTATTCATTAGAAAATGATCATTTTTCTCTTCCTTTTAAACAATCATACTTTTTGCTGTTTATCTTGCTTTCTTGAGTAGGTCACAAATTCAAGAATAATATTGGTAGTAAATGGGTATTCTTGTGTTTTTTCTGACTTTGATGCTAATGCCGCTATTATTTCACCCTGAAATACATAATAATTTCTGATAGGTACTCGTCATCATGTTAGAAAGTATCTTATTACTGAGATACTGGATTAAATATAAAGCAAAAATACTTGTTTAATATTATCACATGCCTTTTCAGACTCTATTGAGAGTCTTAATTTTGTTCTCTAGTATACTAATGAATTAAATCAATGTATCTTCTTATTTTGAACCATATTTGCATTCTTAAAACACACCTTAGTCACTGTGTATTTTGGTTTGGATGGGAAACATTTGGCTGGAATTGCTAATACTTATTTTAAGATTTCACTCTCTGTAATAATGAGTGAAGTTGTATTGTTTTCTTTTGGTGCCTACTTTTTGAAGTATTGATATCAGGACCGTGGTCTATCTTAAGACATTTTTCTCTTTTTCCTATGCTTTGAACCAATTTCAGGAGTACAGGAATTATTTATCCTTTGAATGTTTACTAATAAGCCTTGCCCATGCAATTATCAAATTCCTATGACTTTTTTTGTTTGTTTGTTTGTTTTTTGTTTTGTTTCATTTTACATTTTTCATTGTGGTATAAAAAATAACATTCTATTTACCATTTAAATATTTTAAGTTTATAGTTCAGTAGTGTTAAGTATATTCACATTATCATACAAAGATCTCTGGAACTTTTTCATCTTGCAAATTGAGACTCAGTATTCACTGAACAACTCTCTCTTACCCTCTCCCTCCAGCCCTGGGCAGCCACCATTCTACTTTCTGTCTCTATGAATTTGAGTACTCTAAGTCCTTCATATAAGTGGAATCATACAGTTATTTATCCTTTTGTGACTGGCTTATTTCACTTAACACAAAGTCCTTAAGCTTCGTTCATGTTGTAGCATGTGTCAGAATTTCTTTCCTTTTTAAGGCTGAATAATATTCTGTAGTATGTATAGACCACATTTTGTGTATCTATTTATCTGTTAATAGACACTTGGCTTGTTTTCACCTCAGTCATTGTGAATAATGGTTCTATGAACATGAATGTACAGAAATCTTGTCATGACCCTGCTTTCAGTTCTTTTGGGAATATACCCATGAGTGAGATTGCTGGGTCATGTGGTAGGACAATTTTTAATGTTTTAAGGAATCGCCATTCTGTTTTCCATAGCAGTTTCTCCATTCTGTAATTCTACCAAGTTATCTATTTTCAAAAGCTTCAACTTTTTAAAAATTGAAGTATATTTGATTTACAATATTGTGTTAGTTTCACATATACAGCAAAATGATTTGGTTATATATGTATATATTCCTTTTTTCGATTCTTTTCCATTATAGGTTATTACAAGATATTAAATATAGCTCCCTGTGCTATACAGTAAATCCTTGTTGTTTATTTTATATATGATAGTGTGCATATGTTAATCTCATAATTCTGATTTATCCCTTCCCACATTCCCCTTTGGTAACAATAAGTTTGTTTTCAATGTCTTTGAGTCTATTTCTGTTTTGTAAATAGCTCATCTGTACTATTTTTCAGATTCCACATATAAGTGAGATCATATAATATTTGTTTTTCTCTGTTTGACTTCACTTAGAATGATTATCTCTAGGTCCATCCATGTTGCTGCAAATGCCATTGTTACATTCTTTTTATGGCTGAACATTGTGTTATATACTTTTATATATATTTGTATCTATATTTATAATACCACATCTTCTTTATCCATTCATCTATTTATGGACATTTAGATTGCTTCCATATCTTGATATGGAATATCAAATAAGTCTGCAGTAATCAGAGGGGGTGCATATGTCTTTTTGAATTAGTGTTTTTGTTCTTGTTTTTGATAAATACCCAGTAGAGGAATTGCTGGATTATATGGGAGTTCTATTTTTGATTCTTTTTGAAGAACTTCCATACTTTTTCCATAGTGTCTGCATCAATTCACATTCCCACCAACAGTGCATGAGGGCTCCCTTTTCTCCTCATCCTCACCAGCACTCAGTATTTGTTGTCTTTTTGGTAACAGCCATTCTGACAGCTGTAAGATGACATTTCATTCTGATTTTGATCTGCATTTCTCTGATGATTAGTGATGTTGAGCATCTTTTTATGTCTGTTAGCCATCTGTATGTCTTTTTTGGAAAAAAAGTCTATTCCGATCCTCTGCCCATTTTTAAACAGGCTTTTTTTTTTGATGTTGAGTTGTGTGAATTTTTTTGTATACTGGATACTAATCCCTTATAGGACATATCATTTGCAAATATCTTCTCCTTCATTAGGTATACTTTTCATTTTGTTAATAGTTTCATCACCCCAAGAAGAAATCCCATACCTTTTAACTGTACTCACTACACTCCTTAGCAATCATTAATCTGTTTTCAATCTCTATGAATGTGCCTATTCTAGGCATTTAATATTAATGAAAAATATGTGGTCTTTTGTGTCTGGCTTCTTTCACTTCACATAATGCTTTCAAGATTCATCCATGCTGTAGCAATGTATTAGTCTTTCATTCATTTTTATAGCTTAATAATATTTCTTTGTATAAATATACCACATTTTAAAATCCATTCATTAGTTGGTTGTTTCCAATTTATGGCTTGATATTATTAATTCTGCTGTGAACATCCATGTACGTATTTTTCAGTTTTCTTGTGTGTATATCTAGTAGTATAAACAGGGTTATTTGGTATTTTATGTTTAATTTTTTGAGGCACTGCCAAACTGTTTTCTTTGACAGCTGCACCATTTTGCATTCACATCATCAGTGTATGAGAGTTCTAATTTCTCCAAATCCTCATTAACACTTATATTGTCTGTCTTTTAAATTATAGCCAACGTAGTGAGTATGAAGTAGTATGAAGTGGTACTTCATTGTAGTTTTAATTGGCATTTCCCTAATGACTACTGATGCTGAGAACCTTTTCGTATATTTATTGGCCATTTGGATATCTTCTTTGGAGAACCATCTATTCAGATCCTTTGATCATTTTATAATAGGTTGTTCTTTTACTATTGAATTGTAAAAATGCTTTATATATTTTTGATAAAAGTTTATCACCCATATGATTTGAAAATATTTTCCCACTATGTAGGTTGCTTTTTCACTTTCTTAATGGTATTCTTTGAAGAATAAAATTTTTAATTTTGATAAAATCCAATTTGTCTGGGTTTTTTGTCACTTACACTTTTCTTGTGACATCTAGGAAACCATTTTCTAGACCAACATCTCAAAGATTTATTTCTATGTTTGTTTCTAAGAGTTTTATAAATTTAGCTCCTAAATGTCAGCATATGATTCATTTTGAGCTAATTTTTATATAGTATGAGACAGAGTTTCAAATTAATTCTTTTATATTAGATAGTTGTTTGTACCATTTTTTTTTTTAAGAAAAAAACTCCTCTTCCTATAGAATTATCTTGGTACCCTTGTCGGAACTCTGTTGACCATACGTAATGATTTATTTATGGACCCTAAGTTCTGTTCCATTGATCTGTATGTCTATCCCCACACTCATTTTGGCTTTCCATGATTTTTGAAATTTAAATAATATGAAATAAACTGAAAAAAAAAGCTCAGTATCTTAAGAATCTCTAATAGTAAAGTTTACCTATTATGTTATGCTTAAGATTTAAACCTATTATACTTATATTTGTGTTTTATATCATTATACTCCTATTCAAAAATTAATCAACATGCAAACCAACTCCTCCCATATGTATAAATGATATATTATTTACCTTCAAATTTTTGAAAAAATTTGCAATTTTAAGATTCATGGATAGGTAGAAAATTTGATATGGAGAGAAAGTTTCCAACAGTTGACAAGTGGAAAAAAATATTCAAAATCCTTAGAGACAATTAATGATTTTCCCTTTCATAGAACAGTGATTTATCCCACTACGGTCACATAGTATATTACAAATGTAATGGTCTTCATAATCACAAATTAACTTTGCCTGCATATTGTAAAGGCAATAGATGTATACTAGCATGATTTTGTACATGTAAATAGGTATCAATATAGACTTTTTTTTATGTAAGTGTTAAACCTTGGTTTTAAATTTCAAGTTCTGTATTCTAACCTCAGTGTGTTCTTCACCTCAGCATACTATGCAGAACTCAAGAAGAGGGGAATTTTTTATTTTTTAGGATTTTATTGTTTAGATGAGGTAATAGAATAATGGCCAATACATCTATATAATTAAGCACCAAATGCGTGGTGGATCATATAAAAAAAAATGAATGTCAAAACATTAAAAATCAAGGGTAAGATTAGAAAAAAATTACATGAACAAAGTTATGGAGGTGAAAATTAGCTTGACAAATGTGTGAATGGGAAGGAAGTTATGAGAGGAATTGTGAAAACTGAAGTTGGATAGAGATGTTAATGGACATTTTAATTTTCACTTGAGTGCTTAAAATGATTAGTTGACAATAAAATGTCTATACATTTTAATACCATATTGCAGTTATATACTTATGAAATAATTTAGAATTAACAAGTTACTTTTGTTATTCAACTTTTATGTAGGATAGTGGGATTAAATTAAAAATTAGGATGATTTATTTAATTGTTTTATTTATAATGTAAAGGAGAGAGTAAAGAGTGAAATCTTATAACCATCAGGCTAAAGTTTTCTAAGTACTGAAGTGTCGTAACACATGACAAGAGAATGTAGGAAGTTTTCCAGAGGCTAGATGAAGGCTGTAATAGAGGCTGTGGATTTTAGTAGTTTATGGGCATTTTATAATTTTGTTTCAGTTTACCTTTTCACTGTTTTTTGCTCATTATTCTATTATACACAATACACTGTAACTGGTTCAGTTTCTTTACCTTTATCTTCCATCTCCTTGTTAATTCTTACCTGTTTGCCTCTTATTTTCCTTATGTGAGTTAAGCAATTATCTACTTTTTCACATCTGACTAATTCTTTCTCCTAGTTTCTTCAAGATGCTTTCCAATGAGCTCAACCTTCTGATAACATTTGCATTTTTAAAATATCACTCAAATTGGAACTTTAGCATATATTTTATCTTGATATTCATGGGAAATGGTAGATTAATTAAAGCAAAATTGTTAGGCTAGGAAAGAATTTGGACTTGGTCACTGGTACATTTCAGGAGACAGAATTAGTTAGAGGTGGGAAACATTGCAAAGGCAGGACAGAGTGATAAAGTCTTAAGTGACAAAGTTCTAATTACCATCATTATTTGTCAGGCTAAGAGCAAAGATAAATTAACAGGGAATTTTAAGTATTAGTCTGGAGAGACTTAGTGTCTCCTATCTTATGTCCTAGAATTGGGAGGAGAATGGACTCTGTATTTTGGAGATTTAGTAGCTCCGAAGGAGGGAAAGGATGATTACAGAAATAGAGCATTATATATTGCCAACGGCCTTTCCTTCAGAAGAGAACCATTGCTGCATATGAGAGATTCCAGTATTAGAATTCAGCTTGGTAGAATTAGCTGTATTTGATCTTGGCTGCTATGAATCATTCAGCCAGTTATTGACAGCAGTCTCTTCTTTTTCATAGAGAGGGCTAATACATAAAAGCATTGCTATGTTTTCTCCCCCCAATTCACCTCCATTCCAGCACATTGCCTCCTTTCTACAATTATGCCATCAAATAGTCTCCATCTCAAAGTAGGCACTAAAATGCCCCTGTTCATTCACCTTAAGTTCTTGGTGCCAAAGCCAAAACCTCCTTCCTAGAATCTCATTTTTGCTTCTTTTTGTTTAAGGATGAGATTATTCCCAGAATTATACTTCTTTACCTGTTTCCTTCTTCACTTCAGCTTGTAGCGTTAAATAAAAGGCTAAAGTCCCTGATGTAATCCGGAACAAAGACTTCTTCTCTTCTAATATTAGGGGAAATTAGTTTCTCTCACGTAATTGGAATATTATTACTAATATTTTTTTCTTGTATATGTTTCTGTTTAAATGTATGTTTACCATACTTCCTTTGAAGGTGACTATTTTATGTGAATGTCTATATTCTGGGAGCATAAGCTACATTATGGTAGGTTGTAATTTATTTATTTTTGCCACCCTTTCCTAGCACAGTGATACGCACATAGGAGGCACTCAACAAATATTTACTGATTTAAAATACTATTTGATGCATTTAAAAGAAATATATTCCAGACTCTACTTATATTTTTGAGTTATAATTTATTTATAACTCATGGAGTCATTTTAGTATATTTTCTGAAAATATTAATCCATTGTGCTAGCATGAAAAGACTAGTTAATAGAATTCTGCTTATCATCGAGATCTTTGTATGTGGGCAGAAAGAATTAAGGTTATCGTTGAAAGAAGACAGATTATAATAAGGTGCAAGTCAAAAATATAATATGGAGTACAAAAAGATCTTACAAAGTTATGAGCTATATGAATAAAACAGATTTTCTTGCCAGACCTGTTACTAAAACTTAGAACACCTTTCAAAAATAGAGAAGGAAAAGGGGTTACCATACTGTGGTAATTATAATGAAACTCATTATTCTGGAAATGCTATATGCCAATGATATAAGCAGACTAAATTATATAGATAAATTAATGAATAGTGGATCCTTAATGGGTTATAAAGAAAATGAAAATTTTTTTTTGCTGCATAGCCTGAATTTTTCACAGTATGTTTCTTTTTGCTTCTGTTAGAGGTAGGATACTTGGTTTAGGGCAATTGATCTGACTTCCTATGCCAAGTCATTTCTTCCCCAATTCTTAGGAATGCTGATATAGTCTTGAAAATACGTTCAAAGACACCATTAGAATATAATACAAGATGTACACTTTTTGAAATTGGTGCATGGCCTTAATGTAAGAAATAGTGTTTATTTCTTAACTACTAAATATTTATAGGAAATGCATACACTCTCATTTCATAAGAACCATCTTAGTGGAGAGTAGAGGTAGAAGAAAATAGATAAAAATTATGCCTTTCCTTTTTAGTTTTAACTTCTGAGTTCATTGAAATGTGAAAAACGTATCATTTATATTTTTAGGTCTCTTTCTGTCATATAGAGAGCCATGATTATTAGAATTCATGAGCACCTGAAAGCAAATCTGGAGCTCACTTTCCTCAAGGCAAAAATATAATGTTTGCTGACTATCATTAACTAATGGTACACCTCAAGAGTTTAACTGTATTTTTTCCATCTGTAAACTTTGTTACTGTATTTTTCTTCAGGGTAAAAAAAAATTATGGGTCAATTTTCACTGAAGTGGGCTGGATTTATGTATTCACCTCTCATCAGTGTCAAAAGGAATTGTGCACATCATTCTCTGGACAACAGGATGAAAACCTGTCTCTGATTGGACACTAGGGATATCAGCTGTACACACAAGATAAGTCTACAGTTGAAAAGAGAAATACACTTAATAATTCATCCAAGCCAGCATAATTTAACAATTTGAGACTTGCATAAAAATGTTCATGAAATTATTTACTTCCTCATGCAAGAAAGCTAATATTACCATTTTAAAATCCAGTGAAACGTACCAGCATAAAAAATTTGCCTTGCAAAGACTGCTAATGCAAACCTTTTCAAGCTGTCCATCTTTTTATAATAAAAAAGCTAACAAACAAAAGTAATAAAAGACCATTCTTTACCACTTACTTAGAATGAATTTTTATTTGTTCCACGTAAGAGAAAGTGGCTATTTCAATGTATTTTAGTATCGGGTCTAAGCCTTGAATGACAAAAGATTTGTGTATTATGACTCATCTAGAAATTGACAGGACTGAATTGTCTTAAAACAAATTTAGGCGCCATGACTTGGTAAATATTAATTATTGAATCACACTGCTGCTCTCTGGTCTACTTAAGATATTTTTAGAGATATTCCATATAAGTATGGGGTTTTGCTGACGATATTCACCTAGAAAGCCTGGAGAGACTCATAGTAAATTGCAGACATTTCTTTACATTTGTCTTTGTTTGCTAAAATATAAAGATTCTGACAATACCTACTTTAATAGCTTAAGAACCTGAAATAAGCCTGTTTGTATCTTTGAAAGTTTTGGTAACTACAGCATTGAGTTATTTTATCCAGCCATAGAAATGTTGAACTTCATGTAAATAATAAGGATTTGGACCATGGCGGAAATATTTCCAGTAAGAGCAGTAGGGCTGTGGTTGTTACAGAAGCTGTGCTGATTACATTAAGTCGGACAGACTGAGACCTGTACTGAAGCTGTAGAACTTGCAGGTTGGCAACCCATGGTCAGTGAAAGCACTTTACTGAATCTGTCTGTCTGTCTGTCTGTCTCTCTCTCCTCTCTCTCTCCCCTGAGTATGTATACATATACTGTTACATCCATTATATACTCCACCTATTATATAATCCACTTTTTCTCAAAGGAGTCCCTGCAGTTTCTGGGATATTTGTAACATCTGGAGGAAAGGAGCATAATTAAACTGAATTTGAAACAGTCATTTTAGTCCTTAGTATTGTAATAAAAGCTTGTATGAAGCAACATTTATAAATATTCTGAACTCTAAAATTGCAAAAGGCTAAATCCTCAGTTTTAGAAAATATTATCCAAGTAATTGTTATTGAGTCAATTTTAGTAGTTTGTCAATATGTTTTTGTAAAGCATATTTAAATTGGTTATAATATGCTTTACTTTAGAAACATAATTATATATATGAATAATATGTTAATTTATGGAGGTGTTTTCTTTATGGTAAATATAAACCCCTGCTCAGATTCTAAAGCAATTTAAAACATATAAACTGTTTAAGAGAGGAAAATACCATATGAGATCGCTCATATGTGGAATCTAAAAAAAAAAAAAAGAACATAAATACAAAACAGAAACAGACTCATAGACATAGAATACAAACTTATGGTTGCCAAGGGGGCGGGGGGTGGGAAGGGACAGACTGGGATTTCAAAATTTGTAGATACTGACAAGCATATGTAGAATAAATAAACAAGATTATACTGTATAGCACAGGGAAATATATACAAGATCTTGTGGTAGCTCACAGCGAAAAAAAAATGTGACAATGAATATATGTATGTTCATGTACAACTGAAAAATTGTGCTCTACACTGGAATTTGAAACAACATTTTAAAATGACTATAACTCAATAAAAAAAAGTTTAAAAAAAACCATATAAACTCTTTAAAGTGCTAGATTTGCTTAAGGTGTGTAGGGTAAAGAATAACCTAAACATCATAAAATGTTGGCAATCCCTATCTGTTGTTCTTTTCTCTTATTTTTATAAATATAGATATTGTTCAGATATGCATAGAATTATAGACTCTTGAGCTATATACTTTATTGCTAAAAAAGGTTTTTTTTTTTCCCTAGAAAGTTCTGTTTCATTACCCATCATTGAATCTTACACCACTATGTGAATGGTCTCATTTGGGGATTACTTAAGCAGTACTAACTTATATTACTAATACATGCTATGTCTCTTTCATTTCAAAATGATTAGATTTATGGATTATTTATTTACTAAATGATTTACTAAATATTATTTTAATCAATTTAGTTAATACATGAAGTATAATATAATGCAAAATTTTATCAGGAATGTGTTTAGCATTCAGCCTGTGCTTTCTATTCTGTTTTTCTCATTTTCAGTGTCTTTATCTTCTCCTGCTTTCCACATCTATGCAGAGAATTAATCATCAAATTATGCAAAATTTTGAGAAGTATAGGATTTAAATATTCACAAAATAATAACTTTGTACTTATGCCTAGCATGGTGCATGGATATAATTGGCACTCAATACCTATTTGTTGAATAAACTAATCAAATGTCTCTATTTTTTTGTTATTTGTGAGTTGATACTGCAATAGAAATTGAAGAATCCAGTCAAAGTGGTACAGGGATATTGAGATAAGTAAACTATGGCCCCAGTCCTCTGAGAGAGTAATTTTTTCTGGGGATCAAAAATATACTTAACTATGATAAAAGATAGAGTGCAATAAGTACTTGAAAGTTATAAACAAAATGATATTTATTATGTAGAATTATAAAGTAAACCAGATAACAGAATTATTCTCAATTGTTACTATATAACATGTAGGCTATTAGACAATGTAAAATGTATTAGAAAAATAGGCTTATGACTAGAATTGCATTGTCATGTAAATAATAATCAAAAACATTTCTGGAGAGATTTGCAAAGAAACACAAACCTGTACTCACTGAAATTTCCTCATGCCCTTTACTTACTCTGCCTAGTATCAGTTATTATTCATGAATTACCTTTGTGTTCTTGCAACTTGAAATTCTAACTTGCTTTAAAATCATGGGAGTTTGTAGCATCTCTTTTTACTGGGTTTGACAACTGCTACTACCAAGCAGTTGCTATATTACCTGTGTCACATAGCAGACAGAGTGGGCCTCAATAATTTACTCATTGGTGTCTCTAATCTTGGTGAGGATAGACCTTAGACCTTAACCATTATTAGACTGAGGGAGCATGTCTTTCTATGATGCTTTTTTCCTATGTGTTCTTTAACTGGACAGTTGCAGCAAAACATAATATTCAGCCATCCTCATTTCCCTTGGCTGCTTTTTGTATAGAAGAGCAATGTCACATTTTTTTCTGTATCTTCTAGGTTTCTCCTGTATTTGTTTATCCAGTTCATTCTTTGTGAATTCTCTTCTCCGTAAATCAAGAATATTGTTGCCTCACTTATAGCCTTCTTTGTTAAGATAAAATGAGATTGGGATCAAATACAAGGTGGTAGCAATTTTTCAAATAGCAGTTAAACCTGCCAGTTGCTTAAAGGGGAACATCTTTAAAAGTAACTTTTTCTCATAAAACTTTATTTTAAATCCTATTCCTCCCTCTATGGTTTTTCCTGTTAACCAGCACTTATTCTTGAAAGTAGAAATCAAGTAGCCTTTGCCATACACGGACCACTATGCATCAGCCCCCCGATTTTGAAGGCTTTGCTTGCTGTGCTAAGTTTACGAGAGACTGTGTAGCCGAACACCAGAGCTAGCAATTTTCATTCAGACAAAAAAGATCAAAGTTTTTTAGTTTGAGTCTTAGTATATTCCTAAAGTTACCTCTTTGAGTATTATATGGAAAACCTAAGATCTGGATTAGCATTTTTAAGATGACGTCTTGGCTGGCAAGAGGAAAGGGAAAACAGCAGCAACAACAAACGAGACTACTTACAATGAACAGCATATAACATAGACAAAGCGTGTTCAGGTACAGAATGGTATAGATAATAGAGGGAGAAGTGTATAATACAGCCCTGAGTCTCGGTTAACAATCTGCTTTGGTTAAAGACATAATTTCCTTCAAAGTCCAAGAACTCTGACGTGCATAGTGTATAATGTGAAAACAAAACCACAATCTTCAGGACACTAACTAGGCTCAGCTGAGAAACTCAAACCACTAAGGGCTAAAAATGAATCTTAATATTCAGAGACAGAAAGTTTAGTATAAAATATTTACCCTTGGTCTAGAAAGAAGATAGAGGAAAGTGTTACCACTGTCATCGTGCCTCAATTTCTAAATGGTAAATTATCATTTCTCTGGAAGAAATAAATATCTGGTACAGTCATCCATCTGATATTTTACAACCAGGTATTTATTTTGTTTGTCAGTTACAGGGAGCTCCATAGCTCCTCAGTTACTCTATTCCAATTTTCAATAATGCTTTGAGAATTTTTCTCTTATTGTTATTAGATGAGAATTATTCATATAAAGATGTCTCTCCCTACTTCCATACCTGTTATAGATATTTGTTTTTTTCTTAGCTTCTCCACTCAATACCATCAAAGGAGAGCTCTTTCATTGCCGTTTTGGTTCTCTGGTTCATTGTGATATAGAATCAACAGAATATGTAGATAGATGTGCCTGAGGAAATATGTAATTATTCCTATCAGATGGTTATGTTTATGCTTTTTTAATGAGTAGCATATTGAGAAATGGTGACGTAAAGGAGACTTTAAAAAATTTAGACTAAGTTGATGTACTGCTGCCAAGTCCAAACTCGTTCTGGTTGCCGCACGACAGGCCAATAAATCGGGAGATGAGGTGTTGGGGCAAAGAATAGCGACTTTATTCAGAAAGCCGGCAGACAGAAAGGATGGCAGACTTAAGTCTTGGAGAACCATCCTGCTCTAGTCAGAATACAGGCTCCTTTTATACAAAAAATAAGGGAGGGGGCGTGGTTGGTTGTAATATACTTGCTACAGGCATCCTTTGTTCTTACAGCCATCCCCGTGGGCTAGGTCACGGTGTCCCTGTAAAGCCAATAAAACAAAGGTTATTCTCTACTACAGTATGAGAGAAAGAGCTTAGAAGGGGAGGGGAGAGTTGTAAAGAGTTGCTCAGTGAAATGCTTTGGAGTAACCACTGAGTATGAAAGATATCAGGAATAAAAGAAGGGAATGTTGAAAAGCGTTACTTGGGGTAGAGTCCTTTAAAAAAATACAAGCTAGGATTTTATTTTAAAATTATATCTGTTTGTGTGACTCCAAAAAATGGAATTCATTCTATATTATATTATATTGTATGAGCCAAGTTTCCTTAAACTCCACTCATTCCTTCTAGCACTTCTCTTTGTTTCTATTCTTTCAACATGTAACAAATAATTATTGAGTATCTGCTGAGTGCCAGAGGCCATTCTTGACCTTGAGTAAAGAAGAGAAGCAAAGTCCTTGCCCTTGTGGACTAGATTATTAAAAAAAAAAAAAAAGAAAAAGAAAAGAAAAAAGAAAACAAGATGTAACCCTAGTAAACAAACAAAATTGTGATGAATATTATGAACTAAATAAATAAGATACTGAAATAGAGAATAGTAGGAAAAAGCCTGCTTCTCAGGGGATTGTCACTGAATGTTTTTTTTCCTGAGAAGACATTTTAAATTAAGACCTAAAGGATAATAAGCTAGCCATGCAAAGGATAGGAAGGAGAGTGTTCTAGTCAGAGAGAAAAGCTTACGCAAGCAACTGAGGCATGCAGTGGCTTGTTTTATTTGAGTTGGATTCAAGAGACTGAATGAAATCCAGTGTGACAGGAGTATAATGAACAAAGTCAAGGGTACTATGAGTTGAATTTGATTATGTAATCAAGGGCTATATTTTGCTGAATTTTTTTTGCTCATATTAAGGACTGAGCACCTTGGACAGCCATCAAGGGATTTTAAAGCTAAGGAGAAATGTGATCAGATTTACCCTTTGACAAATGTAAATATATCTTGTAAGAGCCAGGGGGAAGGCAGAGACCAATAGGAAGCTATTTGTGTTTGGAAGGGATGATTATAGCTTAGACTAGAGAAGTAAAGTGAAAATGGAGAGAAATGAACAGATTTAAAATACACTTAGGAGGTAGAATTTCCAAGATTTGCTGATGACTTGGATAAAAGGATAAAATAGAGATAGAACTTTAAGTTTTTATGGTTTGAACAAGAGAATGGTGTCATTTTACAAGATGAGGATGACAGTTGGGTGATGTGAGAAGCCTGGATCTCTTTGTTACCTCTTTTCTACGCTGGATTTATATGTGGCTTATTTATATAAGGCTTACTTTAAAAATAATTCAGTAGGTAGGCTCCTTTCTTTTCATGTTCCAGATTACTTCTAATTATCTGAAAATATGTTCCCCTGTCCTGACATAGTGCTTCAGCTATGGTTCTGATAAAAAATGAACGTGATAAGCCTGTAATTTCCCTCATTCTAGATGGAATGCTTAATACAACATAAAGTCATCACAAAATGGGCTTTTAATTAATTTACTCTTAACTAAATGTTTTTATCACTTGTGGTTTTAAATCACATTATTACAGAGATTAAATGTATTTTTCCCAACAGCAATATTTATTCCTATTAAAATTCATCTTTAATCATGGATTCTTCTTTTATAAAAGCCAAGGAGGGACAATTATTTTAAATGATGACATGTGGATAGTATACTAAAAGGGGTATGTAGGAGAACTAAAGAAAATATATTTCTGAAAGGAACTACCTAGCTATCTATTTGATTTGGGGGCTTTTAAATTTCATGATTCTGCAAATTAACTTTATTTGTAATAGACTTTGGATACTCAGATCCGACAGATACATACTCTTTAAAAAAATTCCCCTATTCTTTCAGAGGGGGTAAGGAATAAGTACAAGTAGAAACAGAATCGTTGAACATATCCTTAAATTCCACTTTCATTATTTTCTCATGAGGAGAATATAAGTGTGAGATCTAGAAGAAAGAAAGGGTCCATTTCTATGCCTGAAATAGAATTTGAGGTGATTTTTAGCATATGATGAATTATATTGTTAAGAAGGAGTGGCAAAGAGAAGTTATCAAAATAGAGCAAAATTCGTAGAATAAGAAAATAGAAGAATGATGATATAGCTTGAAGAAAATTGAAAGACAAATTTGAGGTTGAAAAGCATTTGAAATTGATTGTTACAGGTTTGATTGCAAAACAGTGGTCTACATTTTTTGTCATACTTTGTGTAATGGAAATAATTGAGCCCAAATTAAAATAGAAACAACATTACTTAAAATACTGTCATGTTTTGATAATGTGTTGATATTGTATATTATTATATTGTAATTATTCTTGATAACCTTAAGAAAACTTTGTAAATATAGAGAGAATAGATGAACTCAAAAGTAGCTGCTTATTGATCTTTCTAGCAAAAAGTAGTATTTTTGTCATATTAAGACTGAAAACAGTGTTGTATAAAAGGTGTTAGTGAAGGATTTTTTTAGTGAAGTGTAAAAACTGAGATTCCAGGACCAGATAATACCTAGTATCTGTCAGGAGCATTAAAAAAATCCTTGCACAATGAGTCATTGCATAGAGACTGTTGCTTTAAAAAAAATTAGAGGACATCACATACAAAATTTAAAAGATAAGTAGAAACTCAAGGATGTGTAATTACTTATATCTATATCGTGTGGCGCAGGAATTTGGGCATAAAATTGTAAATAGAGGGAACCGGGACATATATATCCAAGTATCTCTATTAAATTGTAGAGTAAAGGAAGTTTGGATAAGTGGACAGTCAAGCCAGGGGAAATATGAGAAAATTCTCTATTTACAAACTCTGTAAGTTATCATATGTTACAGAATTTATGTGAATTTTCTCTCCTTGGATGAAGGTAATGCTACTCATCCGAACTAGAAATAAGTATTGATAGATTTGGAGGAAAGATGACTTCAGTTCTCTTGAGTATGTTGTGTCTGTGAGATTTTCGATTAATATCTATGAAGAGCTTAAAATAATGGCAGATGATAAACACTTTACAAGTATTCCATAAACAAATATACAAAACCAAACTTCTCAGAAAAAAGATCTATTTGAAGATATATATTTATGAATCTTCAGAGTTTAGATCAGTGGTTCTCATCAAAGAAACCAGAATATCCCAGGAAAGTTTTTCAAAATACAAATGTATATACATACCTTCCTGAGATTCTGACTGGTTCCCCTGTGGCAGTCTGTTGGTTGCCTCTAAATATCTGTCCTTTCTTCTTTCTTGGGAACAGACCTGCCATTTTACTCCAGGAAGTAAAGTACTTAGCAAGAAAGGCTGCATTTCTTACCCTCTCTTTGTAGCTGTGGGAGGCCAGTGAGATACAAAACAGAAGTTATTGGAAGGACCTGGGTTCCCGATGACCTGGTGGATCCTCCATACCGGTTCTGGACAGACTGTGACGAGAAAGACAGATAACACAGTGTCAATTATTAAAACATCCCCATCCAGTTTACAGACGTTGTTTAGTCTACATCTGACAGTGCCCCCACTCTCCGCAAAGCTCCTTCTCAACGTTCTACTTATTATTCCTCCCACACATGTCTGATCCTTGGTACTTTTAAGGCTTGTGATAATTCTGGTCCCATTTTTTCTTCTTATTTTACTATTTTTTAGTGTTCTGTGAAATAATTTTGTCTTTTCTTTCTTACTCTGAACCTTCCTTCAGGCTTTCTGGGCAACACTATCTTGCTTCTCTTTGTTTATTATTTATTTTTCCTCCCCTCTGGTTCCTCTTGTCATAGTGCCCTCCTGACAGATCCCCTTTCCTTCAGTCTCCCTGAGAACATTGTCCAAAATATATACAGTTTATCAAAATCATACATAATGGAACTCTTTTTATCTTTTCTTAACTCTGCCTATCTCAAAGGCAGAGTTTTTGTTGTTTTTTAAATCAAAATCAATCATCATAATTTATTATAATGCATGTGAGAGTTCTTTGAGAGCTCTAAAAAACATATGTGAGATATTATCATTGTCATTGGTTTTTATTTTCACAGAATATATATTCTCCTGTTGATTTACAAATTTCTAGTGAACAGAGAAAACATGTTTCTTCTATTTCATATGAATTAAAAACAAAAAGACCAAGACATCTCATTCAAAAAGGTTAGTTATATGAATTTTTAATTACATTTAATAAACATATCTTGATAAAGAATAGTTAAATTCATTAGACATTGGGCATGTTAATTTTGAATTATAAATATAAGACTCCATGGAATGTATGTTGAGATTTCTAGATAAAATATCTATATCTTATTCAATATTTTATAAATATATAAATTCAGAAAGTTGTTTCATGGATATCAAGGAGCTGATTCTGGGTAGAAGCTGGGAATTAGGAGAAAAAGGTATTAACAAGAACCATATTGAATTGATAGTTTTGTTACTATATGATTATATCAGCATGGTACTTCCTTCAGGAAATCTGTTGAGTATCAAATTAGTTAATATAAATAATTTCCATTAAAATGATATTTAATGTCCTTCAGGCTTTTGATATAATTACTTTTGTAACATAAAAATACATTTTATCTTACTGTTAATAAAATTCTGGTCATCAAATATTTACTTATTTTTTTGTTTTGGCATAATTTCTTCTGATAAAATTGTGTTATAATCAGATGACATTCTTTTCTTTACCTCTGTCTTTCACAGAATAATCATAAAACTAGATTTGTAAAATAATTTGAAGGTCTTATAAATTTTCTCAAAGTTTCTCTTAAACCTCTTAAAAACAGTTGTGGTAAGAACACTTAACATGAGAACTACCCTCAACAGTGTTTTAAGTGCATAAGACAATATTGTTAACTATAGGCAGAATGTTGTACAGCAGATGTCTAGAACTTTTCCACCTTGTATAACTAGAACTTTGTAATCTTTAAACAGTAACTCCCCATTTTCCCTCCCTCAACCTTTTAATTCTTACATATTCAAATCTTTATATCTTTTTAAAAACTCATGGTGATGTCTTCATCCTTGTTGATTTTTTTCTTCTTTGTATGTGAATTGGTCAAACTCTACCAGATCCTCTTTTGTCTGTGGCTTTGTTGATTATTTCATCACTTCTCTATTAGGTTCATGTACTATTTCTCCCAGCTTCATTTTGTATCCTTGGATTTTTTATTGTACTTCTCAGTCCACATTGTTTATCCCCCAGGGATCCCCTGCAATTTTTATGTACCATAGTGTCCACTTTTATTTCTTTGGGTTTTGGCCTGAGATCTAAACTATATATTCACTTCTCTTCTGAGCATTGCATCAGGTAAGACACAAATCCATCCTTCAGACAGCCCTCAGTGGCTAGAACATTCCAAGCAAATTCTACTCTGTTCCTTCCATCCTAAGGGAAAGAAACTAAAAATGGACCACTTCCTCCTAACTGTGCTATACCATACTGGGGAGAGGGTGGTGAACTGCAAGTAAAAATGCTATAAAATATCTTACTGTTTTGAATGTGGGTCTTTCTTGATTGTGTGTTTACTTAGTTGCTGTAAATCTTTGACTCATTTCCAGAGCTCCTGTGAAGTTTTTTAGTCATTCTGTAGTTATTTATTTGATTTTTCTGTGGGAGAATGAGGGCATGGGACTTCCTAGCCTGCCATCTTGCTGACCCATTTTCTCCGTTTCCTCTTTCTAGAACTCCTATTATTCAGGTGGACCTCCTGGACTGATCCTTTAGCTTCTCTACTTTTTATCACTTATTTCTCATCTCTGTATGTGTTTGCTTTTCTGAGATAGTAACACATTTTTTCTTCTATTTCTATTTTGTTTAATTATGTAATCAAATTTCTAAAATATATACACACTGCTGTTCTTGGCTCATAGATACAATATCTTCTATACATATCTGAGGATATTAGTAGCATATAGATTTATTTGATGGCTTTTTGTGGGTGATTATTCTGCAGGCTGTGTTCTCCTATTCCCCCAAGTTACTTTATTCTTAGAGCTTTGAAAAATTCTTCTAATTCTTCTTTGTTCACTAATGTTAAGAATAAGGTTCTGAAATGCCACTTGGATACTCTGTTCATGTGGGTGGATTTTATTGACTTGTGAGTTCTAATGTAGGATAGTTATGTAGGAAATAAAGACTATTTATTTAAGGACCTGTAGGTTTGTGAGGGTTCTTCAGAAGATGACCCTTCCAATATTTTGCCTGTGATATCTGAGTGACTGCCACTCTTCTCAGCAAAACTTGGTATGAGGACTTCATTTCCTAGTCAGGTACCCCTAAAACCTTAGATATCCTCGATATCCATGAATCCAGAATCTCTCTGCTTTAACATTTCTGGAGGGTGAAGCTTTAGACTCCTGTGAGGTCAGGGGGGTGGAAGAGTCACTTGGTGATATGTAGTTGCCGAAGGATCTATTGGACCGATTATGCCTTTCAAACAATTCTTTAAACCATGTTTCCAGTATTCTGCCTTTTAGTGTTCTGTATTGTGAATCAACTTTCCTCTTTGATTCCCTGCATTAAATATCAGCTTCGTAATGTCTGTTGTCACCTGCCTTTCATTCATCTGCTTTCCAGCTTCCTTTTTTTTGTGTGTGTGTCACTGCTATTTTCTGTCTTTCTTTCTCATTGTCTTTACAAGTTTTTTTTTTCTTTTTGATCACCATACTACAGTGCAAGAAGGAAGCTAAAAAATACGTATGTTTAAAGAACTTAATTTATTTTTAAAAATCTGAAATCTATATTGATATTTCAAATTGAGCTGACTTGTATCTACATTTTATATTAAATATATGAAAGGAAAGAAAGGTTGGAAGGTGAAAAGGAGGGAATAGGGAATTTTGGAACACATATCCTCTTCCAGACAAGGGATACCTTAACTCTTGGAAAACATCACTTAAAAATCGTGCTGAATCTTGATTGACTTCTCTCTCAAGTGAATGCTTCGTGCAGCCACAATCAATGGATCATGAAAATTAAAGTATGTTATCCATCTCAGTGCTAGATAATGTCACATTGTAACATTTAATTTATTATTTCTGTTTTACAGATAAGAAAAGTGAGTTTAAAGAGCTAAGACAATTTATCCAAGGTCACATATCCAAAAATACCAGAGCTATACTATTCCCAGTCTCTGTTTTTTGATTTAAAGTCTAATGCCCTTTCTATATCACCATGGTGCCTCCTGAGGACTATAAATGTATCACTATGTAATTATTAAATCATATGCTTGGGAACATGGTTGTATTAGATTAAGCTATCTGAAGCTGTGAAATCTAATAAAATCTGTCATTCTCTCTGTCATTCCAAATATTGTGGAGCAACCCATTTTATATAAGTTTCTATTAATTATTTCTCATTTTTAAAAATATTTCTGATGTTTAAAAAAAGCCATGGGAGTTGATGAGTATCTTATCTAAAATCATTACAATTAGAAGAACTAGAGTAAAAATAACATTTCCTACCATATTTCTTTTATCTAAATCACAATTACTTTATAGTTGCTTTAACAAATTGGATAATTTTAAAGCAGCCAGAAATTGTGCTGATGTTGCTTGAGCAGATTATTATTTTTGGCATGAGTTTTTATCAATTCAGTATTAAAAATTATTTTTATTTTCTTTAACCAAGTATTATTTTCTGTTACTTTCCAATTATTGCATTTTTCTATTTAGGATTATTTTAATCCATTTTACCAATTTTTACATAATAGCATATTCAAATATATATTCAAAGTCATGTAGGATGACAAATATCTTTTCTTCTTAGCAGTGTCTCTCCTTCCTTCAATATAAAGATTTCCTTTCAGAATAATCAGTATAATTTATTTCTTTGCCCAGCCTCAAATATGGGCTCAATAAATCTTAGTTTGGAAGATTGGGAAGTTTGGCAGTCTCCTCCTTCTGCTTACTTAGTTAATATTAAATAATACCATTGTGTTTGAGATGCAAACCTTTCTGGGCTACTTATTCACCCCCTAAATTAAAAGATGAGCAATGCTGGGAGTACTGAGTGGGAAGAGTGCTGTTGCTGTCCCATAGGAAGCAGCATCTTTTAACTTTCATGATTTTTATGAGAAGAATCCTTTTCAATCCTGGTTTCTATCTATTCTTTGGTATTTGTAAAAACCTAGTTATGACAAATGCATAAGTCCATTGGATCAAACTTTTCATTGTTATTCAAATAGTCTTTCTTTGCTGTTTCTTCTCCTGTCTACTTAACCAAGAATTGAAAGAGATATATTGAAATCTTCCACTATAATTGTGAATTTGTTTGTTTCTCCTTAATTCTGTTAAATTTTGTTTTCAACACTGTGAGGTTGTTTTATTAAGAACCCAATTATAATTGTTAAATATTCTTGGTAAATTGAACCTTTCATTATTATGCATTTACCTTCTTGTTCACTAATAATGCTTTTTCCTCATACTCACTTCTGTCTGGTGTTAGTATAGCTGCACCAGCTGTATTTTGGTTAAAATCTCCCTAATATATTTCTTCATCCTTTCCCTTTTGAGTCTTTACTTTATATATGTATCCTGAAAATAAGAAATTGCTGGGCCAACTTCTGTAGTCTATTTATTTTTATTATATTTATTGAGACAGTTGTGCCTATTTCTATTTTCTACTTTTTTCCAGTTTGCTCTACTCTCTATGTTTCTGTTTTCTTTTTAGTTTTTTCATAATTGTTATATAGATGGCCCCTTCCTTTTGACTTTTTATTTTAAAATAATTTCAAATTACAGAAAAGGTACAAAAATTACAAATTATTCCTAAATATTCTTCACCATTCCCCAAATGTTATCATCTTATATAAACATATAACAGTGAGCAAAACCAGGAATTTAATTAACATTGATAGAAAACTGTTAATTTATCTATGAACCATATTCATGTTTTGCCAGTTGCCTGACTAATATGCTTTTATTCGTCCAGATCCATTCCTATTATTGTCTAGGTTTTAATTGTGTCATTTTATACACACATACACAGACACACACACGCACACATATGTGTATATATATATATACTTTTCTGTTTATTTGATTTTAGTTAAAAAAATCTTTAAGAAACAGCAACTCTTACCAAGTTATTTGATTGATCTTACTTTCCATATCATTTGTAGCATCTCCTAGATATATTTTTCATTTTATGTCTTCATTTTTCTTCAAATATGTTTATTATGTGAGGCTATAGTAAAAAAAAAACTTCTTTCACTTTATATCATAGATACTAATTTTTTACTCTCACATTTGAACAATAAATTGGCTAAATTTTAAAGTCATTGTTCAAGATTATTATTTTCCTCAATACTGGCATACCTCATTTTATTACACTTTGTTTTATTGCCCTTTGCAGATATACTTTTTTTACAAATTGAAGGTTTGTGACAACCCTGCATCAAACAAGTCCATTTACACTGTTTTTCCAGCCACATTTGCTCATTTTGTGTCTGTTTCGCATTGTGGTAATTCTCGCAGTATTTCAGTTTTTTTCAATATTATTATTATATTCATTATGGTGATATGTGATCAATGATATTTGATGTACTATTGTAATTGTTTTGGGGCACCACAAATCATGCCCATGCCGTATAAGATGATTAACTTAATAAGTGTTTCACCAACCAGCCATTCCCCCATCTCTCTCCCTCTCTTTGGGCCTTTCTTATTCTCTGAGACACAAAATATTGAAATTAGGTCAATTAAAAACCCTACAGTGGCCTCTAAGTGTTCAAATGAAAGGAAGCATCACACATCTCTCACTTTAAGTCAAAAACTGGAGGTGATTAACCTTATTGAGGAAGGCATGTCAAAAGCTTGGCATCTTGCACCAAATAGTTAGCCAAGTTGCAGATGCAAAGAACTAGTTTTTGAAGGAAATTAAAAGTGCTACTGCAGTGAACACATGAATAATAAGAAACCAAAGCAGCCTAATTGTTGATACTGAGAAAGTTTTAGTGATCTGGATATAAGATCAAGCCAGTCATGATGTTCCCTTAAGCCAAAGCTTAATCCAGAACAAGACCCTAACTCTCTTCAATTCTGTGAAGGATGAGAGAGGTGAGGAAGCTGCAGAAGAAGAGTTTGAAACTAGCACAGTTTGGTTCATGAGGTTGAAGGAAAGAAGCCATCTCCATAACATAAAGGTGTAAAGTGAAGCAACAAGTGCTAATGTGGAAGCTGAAGCAAATTATCCAGAAGACCTAGCCAAGATCATTAATGAAAGCAGCTACACTAAACAACAGATTTTTAATGTAGACAAAATAGCCTTCTATTGGAAGAAGATGCTATCTAAGACTTTCACAGTTAGAGAGGAAAAGTCAATGTCTGGTTTTAAACTTGCAAAGGACAGGCTGACTTTCTTGTTAGGGGCTAATGCAACTGGGGACTTTAAGTTGAAGCTAGTGCTCATTTACCATACTGAAAACCCTAGGGTCCTTAGAATTCCACTAAATCTACTCTGCCTATACTCTAGTAATGGAACAATAAAGCTTAGATGACAGCACATCTGTTTACAGAATGGTTTACTGAATATTAAAACTACTGTTGAGACCTACTGCTTAGAAACAAGGATTTCTTTCAAAATATTACTGCTCATTGACAATGCACCTGGTCATCCAAGAGCTCTGATGGAGATGTGCAATGAGATTAATGTCGCTCTCGTGCCTGCTAACACAATATCCATTCTGTAGCCCATTGATCAAGTAGTAATTTCAACTTTCAAGTCATATTATTTAAGAAATACATTTTGTTAGGCTATAGCTGCCATAGATAGCAATTCCTCTGATGGATCTGCACAAAGTAAATTGAAAACCTTCTGAAAGGGATTCATCATTCTAGATGCTGTTAAGAAGATTTATGGGAGGAAATCAAAATATCAACATTAATAGGAATTTGAAAGAAGTTGATTCCAACCCTCGTGGATGACTTTGAGGGCTTCAAGACTTCACTGGAGGAAGTAACTGTAAATGTGGTGGAAATAACAAGAGAACTAGAATTAGAAGTGGAGGCCAAAGATGTGACTGAATTTGCTGCAATCTCATGATAAAATCTGAGCAAGTGAGGAACTGCTCCTTATGGATAAGCAAAGAAAGTGATTTCTTGAAATGGAATCTACTCCTGATGAAGATGCTGTGAATGTTGTTGAAATGACAACAAAAGATTTAGAGTATTATATAAACTTAGTTGATAAAGCAGCAGTAGAGTTTCAGAGGATCAGCTTTCAATTTTGAAAGTTCTGCTGTGGATAAAATGCTATCAACAGCATTGCCATCTGTAGAGAAATTATCTGTGAAAGGAAGAGTAAATTGATGAGGTAAATTTTGTTACTGTCTTATTTTAAGAAATTACCATAGTCACCCTGACCTTCAGCAACCACGACGCTTCAACCAGCAGCCATTAACACTGAGGAAAGATCCTCCGTGACTTGCTGAATCCTCAGATGATGGTTAGCAATTTTCAATAGTAAAGTATTTTAAATTAAAATATATACATTTTTAGACATAATGCTGTTGCATACTTAATAGACTATAGTATAGTGAAAGCATAACTTTCATATATTCTGGGAAATCAAAACATTTGTGTCTCACTTTATCATGATACTTGCTCTGTCACAATGGTCTGGAGCTGAACCGGCAATATCTGTGAGGTGCGCCTGTCCTTCAGAAATAACACTCCATTCTCTTGTATTCAGTGTTGCTGTTGAGAAGTCTGGTATCATTTGATTCTTCTTCCTTTAGAAGCTTTTAAAGTTCTCTCTCTGACTTTAGTCCTTAAATTTCACTATAATATGTGTAAGTTGGTGATTTCCCCCACCCTTGCTCTCTTCTACTAAGTATATTTTACATTTATTTCTTCACTTATTTTCTCCTCTTCATTTTTGTTTTTCTCTCCTTCTGGGACACCAATAACCTAAATACTTTTTCTTCTATTTTCTGTATCCTTCAATTTTTTAAAAAAATAATTTATATCTCTTTATTCTTCCCAGACTTCTTTTAGGAGAAATCCTCAATCTGATCTTTAAACTCATGAATTACTCTTTAGTAATGTCCATTTTACTATTTATATCATCTATCTACCTAAGATTTTCACTTACAGCTTTAATACTATTTTTTCTCATTCTTGTTTTATATTGCTTTTTATTCGCATTTCTTTCTTGGTACATTCAATATAATTAAAATTCTTAGTCTAATTTTGCTTCTTCCAGCATCTGTTGTCCAGCTTGTTATCTTTTTCTTGATGTAGTTTTATTACCCTATGAAGGCATGTTCCCAGGGATTCGCTGATATCTCAGTACTTCTCCTTCTTTACAAAGACTATGTTCTAGTTATAGATACAGTGCTATTTGTAATTCCAAGGATATCCCACTGTGCCTGTGCTTATGTTTTTTCCTCCACTTGAAGCACATCCATTTTGCCTGTTCAAACTCACTTGCTCTGCAATACCTTAATTACATTTTTTTTCCTCCACTAAGCTTTCGTTCTCCTCAGTAATTACAATTAATGCCTTGGTCATATATATCCTGTAACTCTCTATTTGTACCTTTTGTTATGATTATTTTTGGCAAACTTCCCCTTGCCAAAATATAATTTTTTTTTAAGAAATGAAGTCTGAATTTTCTTTCTGTCTCTGTTTCCCAGTGTCTGGCAGAATATTATTAAGTGATCTTAAATCAATATATAAATTAAGTCTACCATTATCTGAGAGAGGTAAATTGCATGGCAGCAAGTAAGCAAATGGATAAATATAAGCAAACTATCCGTAAGGGTAATATATCATTTTTTAATGTTTAATTAGAAGCAACACACAATTATGTCATACTATGTTTTTTCTGATCCTTGTATTGTTATTATAAGGCTAGTCAGAATAATTTATAATTTACATAGGCTCTATTGCAACCCCTACATGGGGCCATATTTCTCCTTTTACTTTCTCATCATGACACTTCAAGTTGCCAAACCTTTAAAATACTTATCAGATAAACAAATACACTAATGAATTAAGAACTCATGGCTGTTTGTACCGTGACTACATACCTCAGTTTTGCTCTGGAAAGTCTCAGACTTTGTCTGTTGTCCTGGTATAATTATTAATAATAGTTTCTTCCATTCTTGAAGATGTCCCAGTTTGAATGATACATTAAATGATTATACAAGTTATGTGCCATCCTCAGTTTCTCTCATTCATAGGCCAGTTTCAAACTTAACTAATAATTTCAAGGATGTAAATAGTCAAGAGGCTCAAATGAAGCAGGAAGATTTCTGGGACATCAAGGGTGACTTTCCAGGCTCTTTTTTCCCTTGAAGAATATTCCTAGCAAAAGAGATGAAATCTCTACTGAGGTTTATGGGTTTACCTCACATAGAGGCAAGTGAATATTATGAAATATTTCTGTTTTATATTTCAGAAAGTTGTATAGTTTTATGACATTTTTCAGAGAGTGTAACATCATAGATTCTGGATTTATTTAATATAAGCAGTCCTTTAGCTAGGTGCCATTCTGCTAAGGGCATTCAATAGATAAAGTCTCTTCCTCCTAGAAAATATCATTTGTCCATTTTTTTTTTTTTTTTGGAGTTCCAGTTGACATGGGAGTTAGATTAGATCACCTGCCTTCTTTCCTTTCCCCATGGGCATCCGCCTTATGAACACAGTGAATGGATCACTGTCCAGATGCTTTAACTCCTTCCTCCCACTCCTCCAACACGTTTTGAAATTTAGAGTATTTTACTATACTTCAGTTTTTTGAACTATACTTTAGGTTATTACTGCATGTGTATTTTTGACAGTCCTAGGCTTTCAAAATCCAACAGAAAACAAGACATATAAAACCCTCCCTCATGGAGCGAGCATATTAGTGCTAAGGATGATGCTTCATGTGTCAGTAGAACTTCTGTATGATTATGACATTAAAAAGCCCTACTTGTAACTTATGCATAAGGGTATATACTATATTGTTTCATTTATATTATCAAATAAATCAATCAAATTATCCATGATAGCTTAACTGCTGATTGCTTTTGTTATAAATATTATCCAAAATTCCTATTTTACTAGTTATTACCTGGTAATAAATAGATGCTTTTATCTTATTTACCTTAATTAAACCTATTGTGCTTTCTAGTTTTTATTTTATATTACCTAACCAAATATTTTATTTTTTCTTTATGAAATACTGCAGGTAGGTCAGATGTTTTAGAGACATGATATGCTTCATAAATGCCTATTTTATCTCATATTTTAAGAGTTTATTTTCCCATTGTGAAAAATTAAATGTGGACATTTATCGGTTTATACTGAAAGGACACAGCATACCAGACAGATGTTGCAACACTTCAAAATGTGTGTTAGTGTTTTTTTTTAACCCTCTTTAGTAAGTTTATCTGAACAATGGGACAGTTCTCTACAGGTGTTTCAGAACAGCATTTATAGTTCAGATACAGTTATGACGAAGTAAATTCAGGTATTTTTTAAAAAGTGCCAGACATTTCTGAGAACAAAACTGCTATTTCCAATTCAGAATATAAGGTCAAAGGGTTAATTATTTGAGAGTCATTATATCCAAGTGCCTGTGATCAGATTTATACAATCTTTAGTTATTTTGCCTCCATTATATACTTTGTCTTTCTCTAAATCCACTGATAAGTCTAAAATGAAGACTCTAAAGGAGATTTTATGGTTTCCATTGAAACTTATTACATTTTCTGCCTCCAACATTTTTCTTCCAAATTCATCCAATTCATCATATCTTGCTGATTTCAATCCACTTATGCTTTAGGCAATTTTAACAGTGCTTTTTTTTTTTTTCCTTTTCTCCTAAATTGTTTGCTGTAATGACTGAATTTTAGTCCAGGATATAAAATAGTATCAACTAATTTACTTCAGATGAGCAATTAGAGCATACTCATGAATATAAAGCTAGAAATCTTTGTTGCCGGATTTAAAATTGAAAGCAAACAAACATTTATTTTATAACTTTTGATCATTCAAATTGCTTTGTAAATATTTTTAATATCCTTACTATGAAGAACAGAGAGGGATACAGTTAAATTCAAATGAAAGTTAAGTGTAGCTTGATGGTAAGAAAATAGGCTTCTGAGTCAGATATATTTGGATTTATTTTCTGATTCTAAGCAACAATATCATATATTCCATATACTCCCCTGCATCACCCAGCTTCCCAAGTACTTAGGAATTATGTGATCATTTCTGTCTACTTGACTGTGAGCAAAAGTGATGATTATCACTTCAGAGTAAAAGTAATTCAGAGAAGCATTCTCTTTCCCTACTATGTAGATCTTGGGGGCCATGTGATCTATTAGCATATCTGCAGGGTATTACTGACACACATTGGTTCTTAGATGAGAAATAAATAAATCTTTACTGTGCTAAGCTACTGCAATTTAAGGGTTTATATGAGATAGAAATTAAGGTTAATTATGCTGATACAGAAATTGGTATCATTAAAAAAAACCTTAAATATAGTCTTATCTTAGTGATCAGATGAGAAAACTGATATAGAAACTGGAGAAATGGCAATCTAAATTTTGTAGTAGCAAAGATTTCCCTGTGATAACTTAGAAGGCAAACTTTGTGTCTATTAATTTATGGCTTCAGGGGAAGAAGTTGAAAAACAGAGTATTGATTTTATGTGTTGGCTGTACTAGACTGTGTTTGGCAAGTTACCCTATTTAAAAAAAAAAAAAAAAGAGGAGCTCAGCAAAGTAGTTGATTTGCAAGGCAAAATAAAAGAGACTGGAGAATTCAGAAATTTAGAGCCTTTCACCTTTGGAAAAGCTGTTTGCTTCCATAATCCCAAATAATAAAACAAAACAGGGAATTATATAAGGCTTTGAGACAGAGGCACACAGACCTCTTAGTTGAAAATGATGACTCAGGACAGAGTTTAGATTAAGTGTGTGGGCTTCCCACCTATTGTTGCAGATAACTTCATAGTAACTTCCAGTAAATTGCTAGAGTGAGAGAGACTGGAAGAAAGCAAGGGAAAACAAAAGCAGAAAAAGCAGATCTGATCACTACATATGGCTCCAAAAGAATTTTAAATGTGATTACTGGCACATGGAACTGACAGAAGAAAATAGATGTACATCTGAAATTTTAATGCGAAGGTGTTACCAAGTATCTTTGTCTGAAATACCATTGACCATTTAAGACTTAAATAAACACTCAAATCCCCTGTCTTTAGCAAGCAGGAAGTACAGTGATAAAGCATTTGTTGTCTCCAAAGTAGGCAATTTGTCCTACCTGGGATATGGCTAAGGAGGATAATGAAAAAGGAAGAACCTCCAGAAGACAGAACTCCTCACAAAAAGTATTATGAGGGACTAATTCAGGAACCATCCACACCTAAAAGTAGGAGAGCTTCACAGAGTGAACCAGTGCCTAGAGTGTGCCTCCGGTTCTCCCCATTTGTAGTTGGTCTTTCCTTATTCCAACTTTGTATATTCAAAATGTGTATGGGTGGGTGGGGCAGGAGGCAGATGACTTATCCTTTTAATTTATTAGCCTTTAGACTAAAACCTGATCCAGATCTGACTGCACACATGTAGAGATTCTGGACTTGATGGGACTTTCAGTTGTCTTTCTTTAGGAGTATGTTCTATGTTTAAGAGAAAAGGGATCAAAGGATCTTTGATGACCTTACAAAATATTTCACTTGTTTCTCTACAGTTCCCACCTTCTCTCAAAATTTGGTTGGGGCCACATAATTTGGTCCTAATCAATAGATTGTGACTTGAAGTAAGTGCGTTACTTCTGGGATAAGGTAGTTAAGCACACCATTCCCTTTTGTTTGTTTCAACATCCTTTGAGGGCTCATGTTTCAGATGGTCTAGCTACATGGTAGAGGAGAGATGTCCTATCCAATGTAGATTTCCATGAGCAAAAAAATTGTTATGTTATGTTAATTCAATTTTAAGTTTTATCTGTTACGACAGCTAGTGTTAATTATTTTAACCATAGTGATAGCATTTTCTTTAGTCAGAAGGGTATGATAAAAAAGTGTACTAAAATGGTATTCCGCCAAGTATGCTATAAAAATTAAATAATAACATGCATGTATAGCACTTGGCATAAGGCTTAGCACATGGCATACACTCCGTCACTCAGTAAGATGTCTAGCATGTCGCAAATGTTCCCTAAATGTGAGCTGTTGCTGTTGCGATTTCTGTTGTTATTGCTAGACCTCATTTACCTATAGGCCTGAAATTTATCTATGAAAATGTTTCTGTGGTTTTACAAATAAATTCACCCATTATGTGTTATATTTTTGAGAATTTACAAAGAGAAGTGGTAAGTGATAGAGACCCATAGGGGATTAGTAAGTACAAATTATGTCATATAAATCTAATTTCCATTATTATGTGTTTAAAACAACAATAGAAAGATAGTGTCGGTACAGTCTATCCTGATTTAGAGAGTATTTTTTATTTTAAATGATTCTCAGAAGAACTTCTTAAAAAAATTTTATTGACGTATAGTTGATTTGCAGTGTTGTGTTAGTTGCATAAGAACTTTTTGGATAAAATGGAAAATGTTTAGACATAGATACAGTTTTTCTAACACTTAACAATAATTATAAATGAATCAATGTTACACTGGAGTTGTTTTTAATGGTATCATTATCTTTTATTTTACTATTTTTAAGAAAGACAGAATAAAGTACAAACAGAATGATTATATATTTCATGAGGTTGGGAGAGTTAGCCCAATAAAATAACATTACATAAGAGTAAGTCTGTCACTTTAAAAAAAAAAAACTATTTAAACACAGACCGAAGGATACGTGACTTAAAGAAAATTCATGTGAAATTGGCTTAGGCCTTCAGCTGACCTCAGGCTTATTCTAAACAGTCAGTGTATTTTGTGCTTGTTCAGGAGCTTGTGGGTCTTTGGTTTATGAATGATGGCATCTAGAATGAAATACAAGGCTACTGTTATCCTCTAATGGTAAGACTCTTAGTACTTGGTATTCAGATTATGGTTCACCATTTAAAAGCATCATTACCAACTGAAGCTTATTTAGGGCACTATAATTATAATGCTAAGGGGGGGCGTTGTAAATAAACAAGAGAAGACTTTCTTAATATAAAAACTGTCTTAAAATTAGAGAAGGTTAAAATTAAAATTAACTACTTCAAGAATTAGTGATATCCTTCACTAAAGGTATGCAAACAATACCTGGGATAAGCATTTGTTGAAGTTATTATATGAACAAGATGATAAATTAATTGGCTGGTTTGTGCTAAAAATTGGCTGGTTT
Organism: Camelus bactrianus; assembly: GCF_048773025.1. Taxonomy (NCBI): domain Eukaryota; kingdom Metazoa; phylum Chordata; class Mammalia; order Artiodactyla; family Camelidae; genus Camelus; species Camelus bactrianus. The sequence continues at coordinate 24,258,559 of NC_133551.1, forward strand.
GTAGTGTCGACTATCTTGTAATAGTCTGTACTTCTTTGATTGTAAATACATTATCTTTAGGTTGCTACCATTATATCAGACCCTGTAGGTCAGCAGTTCTTTCAGGAGATCTACAAAATTTAAATTATTTTCATAATAGTAAGATATTTTTTGTCTTTTACACTTTCATTCTCTCATCGGTGTAGAATTTTCCAGAGGCAACATAATATGTGATGGTGGCATCACTTATTTTAATATATAATGACTCCATTATTTTATTCTTAAATGAATAATTTTTAAAATTCTGTTTTAATTTATAACATAGTAACCCCCCAATAGAAGCTTTCTGAGGTCCTCAGTATTTTTTTTAAAGTTATAAAGTCATCCTATGGACAAGAAGTTGATCTAGATGCACTGACTACTCAAACTCCCTGATTTTGGGTTTACATTCCAAAGTAGAGATGTAGACAACAAATAAATGAAGAAACAAAATAATTTTAAATGGTGGTAAGTACTATGAGTGAAAAGTAGAAACCTGATAGAGTGTGTAGGCAAGGGTGATGGGGGTACTTTAGGTAACACAGCCTTCTTTATTTAAAGGAGTCTACTTTAGATAGGTAAGGTCACTTCTGAAGGGATAGTATTTATCCTGTAATGAAAAGGAATGATTCATGAGAAGACTGTAGAAAAGAGTATGCCAAACAAAGGCAACAACAAAAAGTTATAAACTGGGAAAAAGTTTCACATGTTTGAGGATCAAAATGAAGTCCTATGAATCTAGCATATAGTGAGCAAAGAATGATAATTTTGGATAAATGGGGAAAGCTTTGTAAGTAACCCAAATATCAGGATTTAGGCCTACCTTGTAGTACAGCTTATCTTTATATATAACCTTTTCTAGCCATATTCATGTCTGAAAAATTAAATTCATGATCCCAAAAAACCCCAAGCAAAATAATATGTGGCAAAAGCCTAGAGTCATATTGCAAGTTTAATAAAGTCAAAAATAATGTGTAGAAGGGGACTTCCAGCATAGTGGAATCAGGACCCTGTCAGACCCTCTCCTCAGCAAGACCACCATTTAACTAGTGAAAATTATAAAAAGCAATCATTTAAAGTCCCTGGAAATTATCCAAAGGATATAAAGTAAATGGAAGAACACACATTCAAGAAAATCTACTAAATCTCAGTAATGAGTGAGGGTTTGCGATGTGTGAGCCATGATTTGCTCCTTTGCCCACTTCATTTTTGCTCCAAGTTAAAGGAACAGAAACTCTACCCAGGATACTCTACTCTGTGCAAGTAGAGCTGAAAACATAGGATTTTTTTTTTCTTCTGTCAGTTCCTAGTATAATGCTACAGTTTTACCCTGGAGGGATAGGCTGCTGACATTTCTCACTTCCCCAGCCCTGTGCTGCAGAAGCTGTATTCCAGTCTGGCACAGATGGAAGACTTAGTACCCTCTCCTTACCTTCTCCCAGCCTCTGCTCACAGGTGGAAGCTCTACTTCAGGCATGGTGGGGTAGGAATACTGGAACTAGATTACTCCCATCCCAGCTTTCTCTTAGGGCAGAGCTTCCATACTGGGTGGGGCAAACAAATACAACCAGAGGCTACCATTTTTCTTTCCCAGTGCCTACTTACAGAGCAGCACTGTCACTCTAGTAGAAACAGGCCGCTGCCTTCACCCGTTTCTGTGCAGTGGAACAGAAAAGGCAGACCATAAGGATAAAGAGTTCTGCAGCTCTGAAATGAAGAGATTGAGTTTATCTGAAACAGTTGGAAAATTCCATTCCTAAGGGCATTGTTGAAAACAGCAGATATTTCGGTGGAGAGCAACGAGAAGGTGCTGATAGTCCCATGATACTGGTAGTAACAAGTTAATAACAGAACAACCAGAAGCTTAACAGAGAGGCCATGGGAAGGGACAGCAGAGAGCCCTCCTGGGATCACAGTCAACCTTGAGAATCAAGAGGTCTATGCACATACTTGAGGTTTCACCCACTCAGGGGCAATCAGAACAAGATACGGAGAAGATTTAAAAGCATTTCCCAGTCCATGCACAAGCATATTAACATAAGACAGACGCTTCACTGGCACAAAGGGCTTAAGGAAAAACCTCTGACAAAACATTGGCTAAACAACAAGCTACTCTAAGCCAGGGTCAACTCCTAAGGAGCGAGACATAAGATTAAAAATACACATCTCTGGCAGTCTAGGAGACTGTGTGTGCCCAAGTCTGCATCCTCTCAAAAGCAATTGGACAGGATTCTTCCAAACAACTAGTCCCTGGATTAACATAGGTCAAAAACATAAAATCACTGAATTGTAATAGCAAGCTCCAAAGCCACACACACACACACATATCTAATGGTAAGAGGTAAAAATCTTAATTGTCTAAGGAGGATAAACACAATCCTTAACCAGAGGCTGAACTTGGCTAGGCAGCCAAACTAAAAGATTAAAAAGAAAAAAGGATGGTGGATCTGAGCAGGGACATGTGGCTTTACACTGAGGGAGAAATAGACATCAAAGAGTTACTTCAGCTCAGTCATTAAATAAATTTGCAAATGACCAAGCAAAAAACATCAGCCACTTGTGGGAATGGGTGGGAATCAGTATCCTGAGTTGCTACCACATACTATATAAAATGTCCAAGTTTCAACAGAAAATTATGAGACATTCAAAGAAGAGGAAAGTGTGACCCATAAACAGGGAAAAAAGAACCGACAATAGAAACTACCTTAAAGAGGACTTGTAGTTTCTTTTGCTGAAATAACAATTCATTAAAAAAAACAAAAGTATATTCTCTTACAGTTCTAGAGGTCAGGAATCCACAATGGACCTTAGAGGCTCACAGTGAGAAGGGCTAGTTCCTTCTGGAAGCTCCAGAGAAGAATCCATCATTGCATCTTCCAAATTCTAAGAGCTGACAACATTCATTGACTCATAGCCCTATCACCAAAATCCCTTCCATATGTCATCATGTTTCTTTCTCCAGTGAGAACCAGTGAGCATAAACCTCTGGAGGAACCAATGCCAGAATAGGAAAACCTGAAATATAATTAACAGATTGTTAGAGGCACAACATAGGCAAGTCTGACAGATAATAGTAACAGGGGGACCCAGTCATTGAGGGATCCCCACACTTTTCTGAGTTTTAGCTCCTGGAGCTTTAAATAAGTTTCACAGTGAATATTGGAGAAATGCCCTTTCAGGTTTCTGACAAAGGAAGAGAGAAAGGAATCACTTGGAAATACATAAGAGCATTCTATTCTTATTAACAAGGTCTTCCCTCAGGAGAAACTGTATCACAAGAGCTTAAACTACTGAAGTTTAATCAGAGCCTAACCAATTTGAGATAAAGAAAATACCTACCTAACCAAAGCCAATTCTAGCTTTCCACATGGAGGAAGGAAATATAACTTCAATCTAGCAGTCCTGTCCCACCTAAGGGGTGAAGTGACTGAAAGTACATGTGAAGTTTATAATCTGGAGGCACAGGCTCACTAAAATACTGAGACCTAATCATAGGACCACAGAATGCTTCCCTTTCCTGACACCTTACTACAACATTACTAAAGGTGCATTTGCAGCACTGTTTTATCCACTACATCCTGCTCACTAGCCAAAAAAAATTATAAGACAAAAAACACAACTTGACAAGGCAAAGATCAGAACTAGACTTAGATATGGTAGGGATGTTGCGATTATCAGATCAGGAATTTAAAACAACTATAATTAATATGCTAAAGGATGTAATGGATGAAGTAGACAACATGAACAGATGGACAATGTAAGCAAAGAAGCAGGAATTCCAAGAACGAACTAAAAGCAAGTACTAAAGATAAGAAACACCTTAACACAAATTAAGAATGTCTTATTAGTAGACAGGGCCAACTTTAGATGAAACAAAAAAGGACACATTTTACTAATATCTGAAAATTTAAAAGAGAGCATATCACTTCAGATCACATGGACGTTTAAAGGATAATAAATGAATACGGTGAACAACTTGATGCCCACAGAAAGTCATCAGGTGTAAAGAGGGACATAACGTAATGACAAGGCATCATTTCTATGAGAAGACATAGCAGTTCTTAACATTTATGTCCCTAACAACTGAGCATCAAATTACATGTGGCAAAAACTTATAAAATAGCAAAGATAAATAGATGAATCCACCATGAGAGTCAAAGACTTCAATATTCCTCTATCAGAAATGGACAGATCCATCAGGCAGAAAATCTATAAGGACATAGTTGAACCCAAAACACTGTCAAAGAACTATCAAACAAATAAAGAACATCTATAGACTATTCCATGTAACAACAGCAGAAAATATGTTCTTCTTAAGCTCACATGGAAAATTCACCAGGATAGACCATGTTCTGAGCCATTAAATGCACTGTAGTAAATTTAAAAGAATAGAAATAATACAATGTCTGCTCTCAGACCAAAATGGAAGAAAACTAGATACAAACAGTGGAAAGATAGCTAGAAAATCCCAAATTACTTGGAAAGTAAACAATACATTTCTAAGTAATATATTAGACAAAGAAGAAACCTCAAGAAAAAATATAAATATGTAACTAAATGAAAATGAAAACACAATTTACCAAAAACTACTGGAACACAACAAAAGCAGTGCCAAGAGGGAAGTATATAGCTTTGAATGCATATTTTAGAATAGGAGAAAGATCTAAAAGCAATAATCTAGGCTTCTACCTTAAGACACTAGAAAATTAAGACACATTAAATTCAAAGTAAGAGAAGAAAAGAGATGATAAAATTTCGAGTAGAAATCAATGACATTAAAAACAGGAAATCAACAGAGAAAATCAACAAAAAAAAAATTTGTTCTTTGAAAATATATGAAAAATTGATAAGGCTCTAGGAAGGCTAATAAAAAAGGACACATTTTACTAATATCTGAAAATTTAAAAATAGGGCATAGCACTTCACATCACATGGACATTAAAAGGATAATAGACAAATACAGTGAACAACTTGATGCCTACAAGTTTGATGGCCAGGACGAAATGGAATGATCCCTCAAAGACATGATCTTCCAAAATTCACACAAGAAGAAACAGACAAATAGGCATATATCTGTTAAGGAAATTGAAGTGTGAGAGAATATTTTTTTGCAGTTTTAAGCCCACAAGTTTGTGGTGAACTTTAAAACAGTTACAGGAAACTAGACCACCACCTGGACCAAGGGTCTTATTTGTGGAAAACATTTTAAATTTCTGATTCAATTTCTTCACTTGTTATAGGATTATTCAGATTTTCTGTTTCTTCTTGGGTCAGTATAGGTAGTTACCTCTTTAGAGGAAGTTGTTTATTTCATGTAAGTATCTAATTTGTTGGTATACTGTTGCTCATTATATTCCTTTAAAATCCTTTTTATTTCTATACATTTGGTAGTGATGTCCTTTCATGTCTGATTTTAGTAATTTGAGTCCCCCTCTTCTGTCCTTTTTCTTGGGAAGTCTATCTAAAGATTTGTCAATTTGGTTGGTCTTTTTAAAAAACCAAATTTGATTTTGTTGATTTTCTCTGTCGCCTTTCTTCTGTTTGAGTTGGGTTTAGGTTTATCTTGTTTACTTGTCTCTTAAGGTGGGAGGTTAAGTTATCTATTTGAGATCTTTCATTTTGAATGTAGGTGTTTCCAGATATAAATTTCCTTCTGAGCGCTGCTTTACCTGAACCCCATAATTTCTTTTTAGTTTCTTTCATCTTAGAATATTTTCTAATGTCCCTTGTGATTTCTTCTTGATCCATTGGTTATTTAGAGGTGTATTTCCTTTCCACATACATGTTTATTATTTCCCCAAATTTCCTTCTACTGTTGATTGTGGTGAAAGGACATGCTTTGTATGGTTCACTATTTCTGAATTCACTGAATGTGTTTTCATAGTCTAGCATATGGTCTATCCTGGAGAATGTGGGCATGTGACTAGAGTATATATTCTTCTGTTGGGTGGTCTGTTAGGACTGGTTAATTTATAGTGTTGATGAAGCCTTCTATATCCTTGTAGATCTTCTATTTAGCTCATTTCTTTTTAGTTCTGAATAATATTCTATTGTACTCAGTTTACTTATCCGTTCACCTCTGAAGGACATCTCGGTTACTTCCAAGTTTAGCAATTATAAATAAAGATGCTATAAACATTCATTTGCAGGTTTTTGTGTGGACATAAGTTTTCAGTTCATTTGGTTAAATATCAGGGAGCATGATTACTGAATCATAAGGTAGGACTATGTTTAATTTTTTAAGAAACTACCAAGCTGTCTCCCAAAGTAGCTGTACCATTTCAAATTTACACAAGCAATAAATGAGAGCTCCTTTTGCTCCACATCTTCTCTAGCATTTCGTATTGTCATTATTTTGGATTTTATCCACTCTAGTAAGTGTGTAGTATATCTCTTTGTGATTTTATTTGCAATTCCTTAATGATATGATATTGAATTCATGTGTTTATTTGCCATCTATATATCTCCTCAGACGATATGTCTGTTTTGTCTTTTGCCAGTTTTATTAATTGTATTGTTTCTTACTGTTCAGTTTTAAGAGTTCTTTCTATATTTTGGATAATAGCCTTTTATCTGATATGTCTTTTCTAAATGTTTTCTCCAAATCTGTGGCTTGTCTTCACATTCTCTTGACATTGTCTTTCTCAAAGCACAAATTTTTAATTTTAATAAAGTCCAGTGTATCAATTCTTTTGTTCATGGATTGTGCATTTGATGTTGCATCTATAAAGTCATTGCTATAAAGGTAATCTGAGTTTTCTCCTATGTTATCATCTAAGAATTTTATAGTTTTTCATTTTACATTTAGGTCTATAATCCATTTTGAGTTGATTTTTGTAAAGGGCATAAAATCTGTGTCTAGACTCATTTCTTTGCATGTGGATGTCTAGGTGGTCCAGCATCATTTGTTGAAAAGACTGTTTTGCTCCATTATATTGTCTTTTGTCCTTTGTTAAAGATTAGTTGACTATGTAGGTCTGTTTCTAGGCTCTGTAGTCAGTTCCATTGATCTGTTTATCTGTTCTTTCACCAACAGTACACTGCACACTATCTTGATTACTGTAATTGTACACTTTTTTGGATATATTAATATGATTTTTATTTTTACTTATATATTTATTTTTTGTTGTCATAGTTATTTGTAATTGTACACTTTAAAAAGATATATTCTTTAATTTTTGAATTATATCTCAATAAACATGTCATTTGAAAAAAATCAAAAAGAATAGTGAACAAATAAGTGGGTACACAATTACCTTTAAACCAAAAAGTAATTGCAAACCTAGATTAATATCAGTTTTAAGAATCACACAATCTAGAGTTTTGTTTTGTTTTAAAACAGCCAGATGCAACATATATTTGAGGCTAAAAAGAAGTACAGTTCAAGTATATTAGACAGAGAGAAAAGCTCAAGAAGGGATTTGTAATTATTGTATAATAAAAGGTTAATCAAAGTTTATCATCTTAGACAAAAATAGTAAATGTGCATTGACTCATAGTCTACTCTGATTAATTGAGCACTCTGCTGAGAGTGCTGTTTTTAGATTCTAAGACAACATCTGGAAGCATGAGAAAGGCTTTTGGGTGAGTTAGAAATGTCTGCCATTGTCAAGGAACTGAGAATTTATAGGGTTGAAAATGAAATCAATAGCTGAGCTAATAAAACCTAGACTTTAAAAGTTCTTCCTATGTGCCAAACATTTTTCACTCAATCCTTAGAGCTGATCTATAAAGTAGGCACTTTTGTTCTTCCATTTTATAGATGAAGAAACTGTGGCCTTGGAATTTAAATATCCTGTTTAAAATTACTTTCTGAAATGCTAGGATATGGCATTTCAGAAATCCAGCTTATTTTGTTCCTGATTTTGTACTGCTAATCACTATCCAACAGTGATTCTTATTGTCCAGGGGTTCAAAAAGCAACAGAGTGATAGACTCAAAGCATTTTTTCAATAGACATTAGACTAGGATGATCTGTGTGGTCAGGGTGGTCCAAGTTGAACACAGATTTGACAGACTATCAGGTTAAGAAATTTAGATCTTCAAATTAAGACCCCATTGTTGGAACAAAAAAAAGATGGAAGCATCATGTTGCTTGGAAGATTACAGAAATGGTGAACCTGGATAAAGGGAAATAATATAATCATCAAGAGACTGATTCATAGTAATATAGGAATCTGTAGAAAGTTAGATGTTAATACTGAGCCACCATTTGCCCAAACAAGTTCATTTTGTCTTTCACTGTTTATGGCTAGGTATGGGATTGTGTTGAATATTTTGTTCTATCTAAAATTACCAGACAAGTAGAACTATGTAATACTATATAAAAGGTAAACTTAAAAAGGAAAGAAGTCATAAGACTGCACCTGGCTTCTTTGGAATATAGTGAAACTCATCACCGAAGACACGTATTTATGATCTCTTTTATAAATAAATGTCCAAAATACATAAATCTATAGAGACAGAAGGTAGCTAAGCCGTTGCCTAGGGCTGAGGAAGTAGTGGAGGTTGGAAGATGTAGAGTGACTACAATGACTTATAGCAATTCTTTCTAGCGTAATAAAAATATTCTAAACCTAGATTGTGATAATTGTTGCAAAACTCTGAATATGTTAGAATCATTGTGTTATACACTAAAATGGCTTAATGGTTAATTTTTATGGTGTATTAAATATATCTCAATAAAGATCTTGAAAAGTCACATGTAAACATTTTTAAAACATGTGGATGTTAACAGCGGTGATGTTTATCTGGAGTATTGCTTTCACTAACAGGAGCCATATCATTGCAGTTGAAGCAGCTATTTGTAAGCAACCTCATTAGTTGATGGTCAAGTAATAATATTTTAAGTATTTCACATATTTATAGTATGTAAGGTGCTTATAAATATATATTTTACTGCTATCATGTTTTAAGGGTTTTTTTTGAAATTACAGGGTTTTGTGGTTAACATATAATGCATTACAGTTTTTTCCATCTAGAATATAGAGAAATAGGCTCTTGGATAGCAGTTCCACAGAGAATGTCTAATTTTCAGAAGTATATTAATGGTATTAAGTGGAGAGATAACTTTGTCTGTTGCAGTCAGTCTCCAATATAGCTCTGTTACATGTGAGATACACAGTTTTTTACAAATGTATTAATTATTATGATCCTGGATCATATTTTAGATAAGCAATTTATACCACATTATGTGTGTGCATGTAATGGGATGGGGTTGGGGAATACCTCATAACCCTTTGTATTGTTACTAAGAAAATTAACCTCAAAGGAAGGAAATGGCCACTGTGTCACCATAATAGCATTGACATTTATGTGCCTAACAAATCAGGGAAAACACAGTGCATGACAGAATTTGATGTCACTGCTTTTTTCTTTACATTTTCTTTCTTTTTCCTCTTCCTCCTATTCTTTGCTTAACCTAAACGCAAAGCTGCCTCGAAGCCCATTTACCACACTAGGCCGTCTACTCTAGTTTCCCTCCCTACCCTCTTGTGGTCCACATTCAAATACATCTTCTTTTCAGTAAAATCACTTACCATATCACTCCCCTACTTAAATGGATCTAAATCTCAGAATAACTTCCAAACCTGTTTTTCTGTGGCCTGCAATGCCGTGTTTTGCATGCCCCCTCTCCTTTTGCTGGCTGAGTTCTAACAAAACTGGCTTTCTTTCTGTATCCCTAACAGACCAAACATGCTCCTGCCTAGTGTCCTTAACAGTAGTTTTTCATTTCTCCTGGAATAATCTTTCCCCTCTGAATTTTCCCACTGCTTATTCCTCATTATTTTTTACATTTGAGATGAAATTGAATTTCCTTTAAAAAATCTTTCTTGTCTACCCAACATAACTGGTAGACTTGGTGTCATTGTTACCTGACTAATTTTCGTCAGAGCACTTATTCCTTGATATTTTCCTGTGATTTTGTTACCTGGCTTCTCCCACTAGATGTTCCATGAGGCTGTGCCTTTCAGAGTGCCTCATCCCCCGTGTCCACAAAAGTGCTTACACATAGCAAACATTCAGTGCTATCTGTGCACTTTTCATGTGTATTCTATTTGTCATCTGATTGCTACGTTTAGCAAAGAAAACATTTTTTTAATTAAATAGAGATTGAAAATATCCATAGAAACTAAATAATTCTCAAACAACTAAAAAAGAAAATAAAATTTAGAGAAAAATTAAGAAAATTAAGAAGTGGAATCAGTTTGAATAAGAAACTTCATACTTGTGATTCCTGAGTTTAAACTGAATTTTCAAGCTACCAAAATATGAATGGATGGATGGAGGAATGAATAGATAAATGAATTAATAGATGAATAAATCAAAATGATTCTAAGAAGCTAGAAGCTATTAAGTTCTTCATTGAGACCATATGTAATTTTAAGTAGCTGCCATTGGGAGAAATTGGTGTCTGTTACGTTAATAAAACACTGAAATTGAGACTTGAGATCTGAGACTAGATAAATGCTCACAGAATCCTGGACACACTAGGTAAATTATCCAAAAAAGAAAATTAAAATAGAAGAATCATTAACATATCAGAATGAATTATAATCGAAATGAAATAGAAATTAATAATTTAGGAATGAGAAAAAGAGAAAAATGAACCCTAATATGACCACAAGTAGCAATTAAATATCTACATTATTGTGGGCTGTATATAGTCTCTGAAATTTCTATGAGGTTTTGGACATTTCTATTTGTTGATTTATGCTTTGAAGCTTGTGTCATTGGAACTTACCATAAAATTGGGTTCTTTAGAGGTTGAAATTTTAGGAATTACTTGAAGGGACTTACTTATTTAACACTTTAAGGGTCAAAACAGGGATTGAGGAAATATACTAGCATTATTTGCTTAATAGACACTAGCTAAATCAAAGGTGGGGAGCTGTGTTTTGTGGATTAGGCCTAACTCTGTACTTTAAAAAATACTCTATTTTGTTGTGGTAAGAACTCTTAATGTGAGGTCTACCCTCTTAATAAATTTTAAGTATACAGTACAGTACCGTTGACCTCTAGAGCTCATCCATCTTGTTTAACTGAAACTTTGTTTTAGTTGGTTAGTAACTTCGCATTCCCCCTCCCCCAGCTCTTGGCAACAACATTCCACTTTGATTCTGTGACTTTGACTGTAGTAGATACCTCGTATAAATGGAATCATGCAGTATTTGTGTTTCTGTGACTGCCTTATTTCACTTAGCAGTATGTACTCAAGGCTCATGCATGTTGTCCCATATTGCAGAATTTCCTTTTTTTTTTTAAGACTGAGTATTTCTGATTCTGTGTATATGTCACATCTTCTCCATCCATTCATCTGTTGATGGGCATTTATGTTGTTTCCACATTTTGGTTATTGTGAATAATGCTGCACTAATGAACACAGGAGAACTAATATCTCTTCAAGATCCTGATTTCAGTTATTTGTGACAAGTACCCAGAAGTGGGATTGCTGGATCATATGGAGTAGTTCTATTTTGAATTTTTTGAGGAACCTCCATACTGTTTTCCATAGTGGCTGCACCATTTTGCATTGCCAAGAGTGTGCAAGGGTTACAGTTTCTCTGCATCTTTACCAACTTGTCTTTTGATTTTCCTTATTTTGACAATATCCACCATGACAGGTGTGACATAGTATCTCACTGTGGTTTTGACTTACATTTTCTGATGACTAGAGACAAAGAAAAAAATTTTAATATATCTGTTGACCATTTGTAGGTCTTCTTTGGAGAAATGTCTATTCATGTCTTTAGTCCATTAAAAAAAATTGGAATATTCTTTTTTTTTTTGACTATTAAGTTTTAAGAGTTCCTTAATTTATTTTGAAGATTAACCCCTTATCACAGATATGGTTTACAAATATTTTCTCCCATTCCATAGGTTGCCTTTTTACTCTGTTGACTGTTTGCTTTGTTCTGCAGAAGCATTTAAGTGTGATGTAATCACATTTTTCTATTTTTGCTTTTGTTGCCTTTGCTTTTAGTGTCACACCCATGTAATCATTGTCAAGACCAATATCATGAGGTTTCCCCCTGTATTCTAGCAGTTTTACTGTTTCAGTTCTAACATTTAAGTCTTTAATCCATTTTGAGTGATTTTTTGTGTGTATAATATAAGGTTTCATTTTCATTCTATTGCATGTGGAGATCCAGGTTTCCCAACACCATGTGTTGAAGAGACTATTACTTTTCCATTGTATATTCTTGGCACCCTTGTTAAAGATCAGTTGACTGGATTTATTTCTGGCCTCTATTCTATTCTCCATTGGTCTTTTGCCAGTACCTTACTGTTTTAATTACTATAGCTTTGTAATTTATTTTGAAGTCAGAAAATGTGATGCTTCTATCTGTGTTCTTTCTCAAAATAGATTTGGCTATTTTTGGTCTTTTGTGGTTTTATATGAATTATATATATATATTTCTATTTCTGTAAAAAATGCCACTGGGATCTTGATAGGGATTGCATTGAATTTGTAGATTTCTTTGGGTTGTATAGACAGTTTAACAATATTCTGCTGATTCTTGAACATGAGGTATCTTTCTCTGTATTTTTGTCTTCATTTCCTTTCATCAATGTCTTAATATTTTCAATGTGCAGGTCTCTCATCTGCTTGGTTAAATTTATTTCTCAGTATTTCATTGTCTTAATGCTATTATAAATGGGATTCTTTTTATTTATTTTCCACAGAGTTTGTCAGTAGTGTATAGAAATGAAACTGAATTTTGTATGTTGATTTTGTATCTTGCAACTCTACTGGATTTATTAGTTCTAATTGTGTGTGTGTGTGTGTGTGTGTGTGTGTGTGTGTGTGTGTGTGTTTTGGAGGAATCTTTAGACTTTCCTAGATATTAGATTATATGTTCTGCAAACAGGGAAAATTTTACTTTTTCCTTTCTGATTTTGAATCTTTTATTTCTTTTTCTTGTCTAATTACTCTGGCTAGAACTCCCAGTAATATGTTGAACAGGAATGGCATCTTTGCTTTGTTCCTGGTATTAGAGGGAAAGCTGCGGGAGTTCATTACCACTATATCTGCCTTACAAGATAAAGGCTAAAGGCTAAAAGGCTAACTTCTGCAAATTGAAAGAAAAGAATGCTAACCAGCAACATGATAAACTAACTATATACCTTTAAAATAAGTACTAAAACATTTTAAGACACTAAGTGAGAGACCTATTTTATATCCCTCTGTTATCTAACAGAACAGTATTAAACAACATTTCATCATTTTGTGTATGTATACACTCCTTTTAGCCCTCTGCTTAAGAATCAACAAAAAGAAAGAGAAAACAAAGACACAGAAAAGCTTCTGAGCATATTTGCACCCTGAGTGTTTTTTGTTTTGTTTTTGGTGGGGTGATGTGTTAGATATTAAAGATTTCCTTGCTGGGGAGTTTCTCTTTCTATGTGTGGAGGTCTTCAGGCCATTTTACAACACATTTTGGAACAAAAATTGTTGGCAGGCATGACCTCCAATCATGGTTCCATTATTTTATTCAAAGATTGTTTAGCAGACAGATCCTTTGCTATTTTTTGTAGCAACATTTAAAAAACTAGCATGAATTTTGCATGAGTTTCAGTTTTTCATGTTATTTGCTTAAAAGTTAAAGTTTGTTAAACATCATTTTTTATATGAAGATAGCAGAAATAATCATTAATTTTATGGTGAGTGTCAAAAAGCTGCTTGTCATTTAAAAATTCAACCAAGGGTTTCCAAGAACACTTGTGTTTGTTCCCAGTCTTCAGTCATAATTCTGATACCCTGCTCTTGTCTTTTACATAAAATGGGCAACTAGAAGCTATATTAATACCTTATTTTCTTCAATCTGATGACTGTTCTTTAAATTAATGGCTGAGTAATTGTTATTTCTAAGCCTACAATTCAAGTAACCAATTCTCATATTTTTTTTCTGAAAATTAAAAAAAATTGCTCTACAAAAGAATGTTAAATAGAATTGTATAAATTATTTTCCTATAGTAAGCTTGAGTCAGAGATGCAGTTCCAAAATTGCCTCATGTCACATCTTTCCCTTTCCCTTTGATGGTTTGACAGTTAGTTTGCATTATTTTATGCTAATGCCCTTCATATTCAAAGGTGATGCCCCTTCTAGTATTGCGTGCCTTGTGTATATAGATGGGTGCCCTTCAGCCCTTTTCGTTTGGATTGTATTTATTATCAATTCCCTAATTCACAAAAAGGAATACCATTTTGGGGCCTATTGTTACCGAAAAGTTTTTACTGGATATCAAGTCACTCCAGGTCATATAGAAGCTGTTTATATATCAGATTATCAATCTTCCTCACAGATACGAACTTATATATGAGTTACTTGTGATTATTATTTTTGTCTTGTAATAATACAAGAGAAGCAGGAAAAATGCTACCAATACAAAGCTGTTGTACATGTGGAACTTATCCTTGCTTGTATAGAAGTTTCACTTTGCAACCTCCTAGGTTATTATAGTCACTGTTTTGGCTCTTAATGTTGTCAGGTTATACACAGATGAAGCAAAAAGCTATTAAACAGATAAAATGTAAATAGAAAGGAACAGTAAAAGAAAGAATAAGTTAATGAGATGAGGAAAGAAGTACATATCAGATAATTTAAATTGTTCATCCCTCTGCCATACTTAAGTCTTGTAGTGGGACTCCTGACTTCCTTATAAAACACAAAGTATCTTTGAGAAAAATTAATATATTTAAAAGTAATTTTACATGTATTTTAAAAATTCTAGTTGCAAGTATAAATACTCATATTCAATAAACAGTTGAATTTTTAAAATTGTCTACCAAAAATGCAGAACACTATGTTAACTATAGTAGAGGATACAAAGATTTAAAAGACATATTCCCCTATCCTCCAAAAACAAAGACTTACTGAAAGAGTTAAGATAGACCACTATAGCACAAGCAGAATTCTTCACAAATTGCATGAGCAGATTTTGTCTCACTGCTGTAAGTCAGTGCTTTCTGTCATGGCACAAATCAATAGTAATAAAATTTGTGAAATTGCTGAGCTAAATGAGAGAGTTTGTAATTAGCAGAAACTATATTCCATTTATATTATCTAATTACAGTAATAAAAATAAAATTAAATTATTAGATATCAAATATTGAATTTATATAAAACTTATATATAATATCTTTAAAACTATTCCATTGATGGACTTGAGCTTGAAGTCTATGAGTATAAAATACTTATATCAGATGCAGTAATTTTTAAAATATGTCCACAAATCCTTTGATCCTCTTACCTTCTAAAAGTGTGGCCTAATTCTCCTCCTTTTGTGGGGTGGACTTAGTGACTTACGTATAATGAATAGAATGTGACAAAGGAGATTATATGTGACTCACAAGTCTCCATCACAAAAGATACTGTATCCTGCTCTGGGCTCTCTCTGTTAGAACACTTGATCTGGGGAAAATCAGCTGCCATATCAGAAGGCCATTTATATGTATACCAAGCAGTTGCTCTGAAAGGCCTTCTGCCAGCAGCCAGTAAGAAGCTGAGATTGTTTGTCAACAGTGATGTGAATGAACAGGAACTGAATCCTCCAACTCCAGTCAAGCCTGGATGCCTGCTACCCTGGCTGACACCTTGACTGTAATATCACTGGAGCACTTGAGCTACAACCACCCAGTTAAGCTACTCTTGCATTTTTAACCCAAAGAAACTGTGAAATAATAAATATTTATTGTTTTAAAACCTGTATTTGTTAGAGTAATTTGTTAGGTAGCAATAGGTAACTAATACACCAAGTTTTAATGAGTATCACTTTTAAGTCTTAATAGTCTCCAGTAATAAGTAACTTAGGCTGAAAAACTGCTAAAAATATAAAACTTTTTATAGTGATTCAGATACTCTCAGTAGTTGAAACATTTGATGCAAGAATTTATTTTCCCATTTCTTTCGTTGACAGATATAAACCTGATTGTGTGTGTGTGTGTGAAAATGTAAATGGACTTCAAATCTAACTTAATTTTTGTATCATTCTATATTTCAAAACTGTGATGAAACTAATTTACAGAAGAGAAGCCATTCTGCTTCTAGGCGGAATAGCCTTAAACATGCCTATCAATCAAAAGATGGATTGAAGTATCTGATGTATGTGTATAGTTGGCCATCCATATTTGTGGGTTCCACATCCACAAATTTCACCAGTTAGAGTGAAGATATTAAAAAAAAATATTCCAGAAAGTTTCAAAAAACGAAACTTGACTTTGCTACTCACAGGCAGCTATTTACATAGCATTTACATTGTATTAGGTATTTTAAGTAATCTACAGATGATTTGAAGTATACGGGATGATGTGCATAGATTATATGCAAGTACCACACCATTTTATGTAAGGGACTTGAGCATCTGTGGATTTTAGTATGCACAGGTGGTCCTGGACCCGATTTCCTGTGGATATGGAAGGATGACTATAGTCTGAATTTGGAAGCCTCCACCCCTCAGCACGATCTGTGTCTACTCGGGCCTCTCATTCTGGCTTGTAGCTGCCAACCATCTTTCTCTGTGCTCACGTGGCCTTTTTTAGTGTGTGTGCAAGGAAGGATGGAGAAAGCGATTTCTTTTATGTCTCTCTTTTAAGGACATTACTCCTGTTAGATCAGGAACATTTTATTTGTTTTCTGCTCTGTTTTGTGTCTGTTCTCAGTTTTTGTTTCTCTGTTTCTTTTTTCCTATTTTTTTCTTAATTATTCAAATACTTTTTATAATCTATTTTGTCTGTGGATTTTTAGTCAAACCTCTTTACATTATATAATTATTTTCTCCTGAGATTATAATATAAATCTTTAATTTTGCACAATCTGCTTAATATTTTCCCACTTCACAGAGGATACAGAAAACAGAAGCCTAAATGGCATGTATTGTGGTGTGAGTTCTGAATTGTATGTAAAGTGCTATCTTTCGTGGTGTAATTTTTATTCATATTATGTGTTTTGGTTTATGTTGTTGGCTTTGTGAATGTTGTGCTGTAATTCTCTGGATTCTTTTGTAGGAGTGTTGATATTTTTGTCCTAACGCACCATTAAAATATACTTTCTTTTGTTCATCCTCCAGAGTCCTCAAGCTTTTTTTTTTTGCCAGATATTAGCCAGATTTTAAGATCTTACCCTAGCATATTGACAATTTCTTCAGTGTCTTTATCTGAAAATGGGGTTAAAAATAGTATAGTATTTACTTTGTAAGATTGTTGAGAGGACTAAATGAGATAATTTGTTTAAAGTACTCAGAACAAATTGACATATAGCAAATATTTAGTAAATATTAGCTGTGTTGTTATGATTAGTGGTCAATAATATCTATCTTATAAAATCATCAATATTAAAGTAAATGGTAAATACATATATACTCCAGTAGCTACCACATGGTAAGGGCTCAATAAATGACAGCATTTGTGTTATTCAAGATGAATAATCTTTTTATAGGTGTTGATGCAAATGAGGCCTTTCAAACAAATGGGAACAGCATGAGCCAAAGATAAGAGGTAGAAGTGTATGAGTCCTGTTTGGAAGTTGTAACTATTTTAAGTATAGGATTCTTAAAGGGAATAATGGGAGTGTGGGGAATACAGGGAGGAAACTGAGGGAGCAAATAATGAGGAGAAAGTCCAAGTTTATTATCAGCAGCCCAGCATCCACACTGGAGAGTGTCCTTGAATTGGCTTAGCTCTTTCTAGAAAATATATTCTGTAGACACATATTTACTGAAAGACTGTCATGCACCAGACATTCTTTAAATTGCTTAGTATGAGTGATGACTAAAATAGGCAGAGTTTCAACTTTCATAGAGCCTTGGGGATCTCTTAACCTAAGTTTTAACAAAAGCATTTATTATAAATCTACCAAGTCTTGGGCATTGTACTAAGACCTTTATTTCACTTAGAACAATGCAGACAGTTCAGTGTTTCTCTCCCACTTCTTGTCTATTATTGGGCAGTGTCCCTAAAGCCCAGATGGCCATATAATTTACAAACTGGGTCACTTCTGAGACTGTTAATGCTTACTGTTAATAAAACTTATCAGGACAATGGGCATAAACTGGGACTTTCCATGGCAAACCAAAGTATGTACATAACTCGTTCCCTTTACATAATAGTGATTTCTTTAGAGACTTACATGTCAAAAGGCTATTGCCACAGATTTTTTTTTCTTAATGTTTGGCTTACCTATTGTGGACATAATAAACATTGATTCCCCAAGATTCCCTCCTTAGTTCTCTTGTCTTTTCTTAACTATACTAATAATTATTCCTAAAATTCTGTGCTGTTGGCTTCAAAGTGTTTATCTCCAGATTTGCCGTCTCTTTCAATATTTAGATTCTGCTCATGTATGTCCCTGCTTACTGGACATTTCTAGCCACTAACTGCTGATACCAGCTGCTGACTTTATATTTTATAAAACCAAATTTCACATATTGTTCTTTTTTCACATCTGCATCTTTGATTATGAAATTCTTTTCTTTTTCCAGAGAGTGCCTTGTTTCCTGTTCTTTTAGCCACACATTTCTTAAATTCATTACATTTTCTCACATAACCAAAACATGGGCCTTATAATGATACAGATACGAAAACAACATCCCTCCTTAAGAATAAACCCAGTTGTTAACCTTCCCCAGAACTTGCTGACAATCATCTACCTGAGCCAGATGGGCTGAAATATCTTTCTTCTATGATTCTAAGGTTCTCTATGTATACTTCTATTGTAACATTTGCCATAGTATTTTAAGGATATCTGCATTACCCATTTGCTTTCCCTACTAGACTTACAATATCTTTCTTTAGACCATAGGATTCTTGAGAGGCAGCACTATTTTTATTTTTTGAAGACCCTGGTTCATTGTAGATACCCACATATTTATTCAACTAAGTCAAATTGAACTTTCCCTTATTAAACTGTGACCAAAGGAGCTGACCTTATTTTCGTCATTTATATATAGTTTTGTCACTCAAAAATTGTGCCTGGAAATTACGCAGCAAATCATTTATATCTTGGCTGTAGCATCATAAATGCAGTTAGAAGTAGTTGGAAAATTGTATTGGGTAAGTAAACAACTATAAAAGCATGCAAGGCTTTGTAGACTACGGCAAGGAATTTGAATTTTATCATGAGGACATACATAAGCTGTAGATCTTTATAAGACACAGTTTTAAGAGATTACTTTGGCTTGATCACTTGTGTCTTGGCAAATGCAGAGACTACTTAAAGATACATTGCAAATAATCAAAGTAAGAGTTGACAGAAGCCTGAAGTAGAGGGATAGCAGGGAAATGGAGGAAAAAATCAGTTAATTTGAGCTTCATTTTTGAGGTAAAATGTACAGGACTACTTGGTAAAATTGACACAGTAAGACTAAGTTATTGGGGGTTATTTGTTAAAATAGGGAGGGCTGATTTTAGAGGGGATTGATTACTGGTAGCAAATAAGATCTTGGTTTTGAATTTGCCAAGTTTGAAAAATATCTATAAGACTTCAAAGTGGAAATGATAAATATGAGAGTTATTATCATAGAGATTGATATTTAAAGCTGTGAGCATGATTCATTTAAGAAGAGAAAGTAGAGAGAGGGGGGTAGAAGGGACCTGGTATCAAGTCCTCAACAACTAAGAGATTTGGTGAAAAGAAAGAGCCTGCAAGTGAAACTACAAAGAAGCAATCAGAAAGCTGGAAGGAAAATCAGGAGAGCTTTAGACAATGTAGGGAAAAAAGAGATATCTTCAGGATATCATGGGAGATTTAGAGAATCTGAAAATCAGAAAAAAAAAAAAAAAGAAAAGATTTCCAGCAGAAATAATCAGGTGTGTTAAATGCCATTGAGAGTTCAAGAAAGATTAAAACAGAAAAAAAGTGTCCTTTGTATTTATCACCACAGAAGCTTTTGGTAGGGACAGTTTCAGCAATTGGGGGGAACAGTATAGTTGAAATCTATATCTAAGTGAAAGATTGATAGAAAATAGAAAAATTAATAGACAGTGAAGAAAAGGGCATAGTACAGGGAGACAACTCTGTCAATAGCTTTTACTCTAAAATTGAACAGGAAAAATGAAATGGTAGCTAGAGAGCATTGAGGGTCAAGGGAATGTTGTGGTGCCTGCACTGGTGGTGGGAGAGGTAGTTATGGTGGTTTAAACATGGCTGTGAATGATTCACTAAAGAGTGGATGATAAAGGAGAAAGTTAAGATAATTGCAGAAGCAAAGCTAAAGGGAGATGGGGCCAAAGCACATGTGAAGAATTTGGCTTCTGCTGAAAGAAAGGATGCTTCCTTCATTGTGTCAGGGTAGAATAAGATGTATGAACATACAAACAATTTTATAAATTTGGTTACGGAAATATGAGAGCTCTTCCGTCACTTGGCTTCTATTTTTACTGTAATGAATGAGATGAATTGTAAAGTCTTTAAACAAAATATGCATACAAAGAAGGCTTTTCTGTGTGTTCTGTGATATACTTTCCAGTGGATGCTGAGGAGTGTGATCAAAGTTCTTTGCCGTGCTTTCCCCACTTACCACTAAATGATGTGGCTATTTGAGCACTAGGCCATTGACAGAATTAAAGAGATAAGATAAATTCCTTGTTTTCCATATCAAATATAATGAAAAAATAATAAATAACATATCATTCTTACTCTTTGTCAAGCAGTGTTTTAATAATTACATATTGTGTAACTTGTCAGTCTTTTTGCATTTCATTAACTCATTTAATCCTGTCAGAATGCGTAAGTTGGGTATTATTGTATCTA
The DNA here is from genome assembly GCF_048773025.1 of Camelus bactrianus. NCBI lineage: Eukaryota > Metazoa > Chordata > Mammalia > Artiodactyla > Camelidae > Camelus > Camelus bactrianus. Next base: position 24,279,327 of record NC_133551.1, read on the forward strand.
TCCACAGTGATCAGACTAAAGCCCAGACAATTAAGTAACTTGCCTAGACCACACAGCAAGTGGGAGAACCAGGTTCAGATCCAGCCAAGTCGTCTCCAGATGTTAGGCTTTCGCCACTGCACAAGAGTTACTGATCTTGAGCAACAGATTCACCCTTCCATTCATCTGCTCATCCATCCGACTAATATACACATTGGCATTTACTATTTAGTTAAGTCCTCTGCCCCACTTAAAAACAAACAAACAAAAACTCTACTCTCTGCAAATTGCTGGGAATGGAGGATCAACAACAGCAACAGCATGATCCCTACTGCTAAGGAGATGATACCTAGTTTGCTCTTATAGCTAAGAATTACTACATGGAGCTTTACTATAAACGGAGCGTGGTAAATTCTATACAGGAGGGACTGGTATGAGGATTTTGAAAATATATTAACTCTTGCTTAAAGAATAAAGAGAGATGACAAGTGAAAAGACCTTGAAAAATGGATAGAATTTGAATATATGTAGCTAGGGAAAAGAACATCCTTGGCAAAATGTAAAATAACATAAGCAAAGGCCCAAAGATGGAAAGATGTAGCGCGTGTATGGGGGTGGAAATGAAGCTTTTTTCCTATACTATAGGATCCTAGGCTTAGAGGTGAAGAACCGTGAATGTTTTGTTTTCCTTTGTTTCAGTGGAAGGCATGACATGATTAGAATCCTAACTTAGAAAGATGAATTGTATAGCAGTGAGTGATATCTAAGCAAAATAGGAAACTGGGAAGTTTTAAAAAAAAAATGCTAAAGGAATTATGTTCAGCCAACCACTGAGAGCAATGTCAATCATCAGCCACAAAGTAATTATGTTTAGTACATACAATAAAGTACAGCTTCTGTCTTATAAGAGCTTCCAGTTTCAAACAAAGAGGCAAGACTTACTTATATTACACTGTTAAGGAGCAGACGTATGTATACTGGTAACTGTGATACTGTGATTTGTAACAGGAAAAATATACTTGGTCTTAGCCCCCAGTTCTGACATAGAGCTCATAACTTCCTAAATGGTGGGAGCAGAGCAGCAAAGATGTCTTTTGTTATGTTAGTGAGGTGACTTTTTGACCACACCTAAGGAGCTGGTTTCCAGGTGAACCAACCAGGTGATTAGAGAGTTGGAACTTTTAATCACATGCATGTCCTCCGGGGAAGGAAGAGGAGCTGGACATTGAGTTTAGTTGTCAATGGCCAGTTATTTCATCAGTTGTGTTTATGTAATGAAGCCTCCATAAAAACCCCAAAGGACTGGGCTCAGAGAGCTTCCGTGTTTGTGAACATATGGAGATCCTGGGAAAGTAGTGTGTTTAGAGAGAGAACATGAAAGCTTCTCCCTCTTCCCAAACCCTTGCCCTGTGCATCTCTTTCCTCTTGTTCCTGAGTTACATCCTTTTATAAAAACCAGTAATACAGTAAGTAAAATGCTTCTCTGAGTTCTGTGAGCTGCTACTCTAGCAAATTAATTGAAACCAAAGAGGGGTTCAGTGGAACTTCCAATCTACTGCCGGTTGGTCAGAAGCACATGTGATAAGATGGACTTACAACTGGTCTCAGAACAGGAAGAGGGCGGCAGCCTGGTAGGACTCAGCTCTTAACCAGTGGGACCTGATCCTATCTTCAGATGGATAGTGTAAGAATTAAACTGAATTGTAGGACACCCAGCTGGTGTCAGAGCATTGCTTGGTGGTATGGGGAAACTCCACTCCACACAAATCAGAATCAGTGACCAGAAACTTTAGGAACTTTTTAGAGTTTTGTTTTCTATCCCTGATCTTTTATTCTTGGCCAGCTTTCCCATGTCAAGGTTTATACGAAAAGTCAAATTTACCCAAAAGAGTACTTTTTCTAAAAGATAGTTTTCCTATGTCACACCCTGCCTCCTCTAGACTTGAAACTCTGGCTTTTGTCCCTCTGAGTCTCTAGTGCCTTGCTTTGGACTCAACCTCTTCATACTTATTTCTGGACACTTTGGCTTTGTATCCTAGTGGATTACCCTTTCACTTGCTAGCCTTGGCTTTCTACTTAGCTCTAGACTCTGCTTCCTTTTCTAACGTTAATATTCCTGCAGCCTCTGGTGGAAATCCTGCCTTTATACTTCTTTCCTACTGCCAGACTAGGCCACAGGCCCTGCCCTTCTTCATGGCCACCTTACCTTCCAGAAATGGTATCATCAGATTTGGCATTTGATATAAAAAGACTTTAAGAGGATCTTCTATTAGAAAATATAAAATCTTCGTAGACTAGAGTTAGCAGGGATGCAATTTTATTTTATTTTATTTTTTTCTTTTTTGGGGGAGGTAATTAGGTTTATGTATTTATTTATTTATATGGAGGTACTAGAAATTGAACCCAGGACCTTGTACATGCTAAGCAAGCACTCTACCATGGAACTATACCCCTCAGAGGTACAATTTTAATTGAGAAAGGGAATCAATCAAACATGGGAAACATCTTATATGAAGATTAATAAGCGTATTTTTTAACCTGTTTTTTGCAACCTGATCCTAAACTCATCAACAGGTTTGTAAGAAACTAAATAATGAACAATAATGTGATTCAAGTTATTATATTAGTTAAGTTGGCCCTGACAACAAATAGACCCATATATATATAAATATATATAAAAATTAAGCATAAATGCCATTTATTTCTGGCTTCCATAAGAGTCCAAGTTGGATAATCCTGGTCAGTGAGCACTTTTTCAAGTAGTGATTCAGGGAGCCAGAGTCCATCTACCATGTAGATCTACCACCTTCTAGGGATCTATCCTCCTTTCTGTATGGTGGGTCAGAAGAAGAAAGAGGAGGCACATTTGTTTATTAATAGCCTTGGAAATGACACACATTGCTTCTGCCTACACTGTCCTAGAGAAGACTTAGGCTCATGGCCACACATTAGTAGCAAAGGAGGCTGAGAGATTTAGTTTCTACAATTGTGTGTCCAATGAAGGGAGAAGCAATTTTGATGGCAGCTCTTAGTTTTCACCCGAGTTAAGAAAAATAAGGTAAAGTGGATTACAAAATCCTTTGCCAATATGATATAATAACTTTGTGTAAAAATAATGTATATGATTAAGTACTAAGTTTAAGATAAAATGCTGCTATTAAGTCAGTGCAAGTTAAATAATTATGAGAGATAATACAGGAAATATAGAAATCAGTGCATTTCTTTGTTAAAATGTTTCAGTAATGATTTTTCTCTCCGAAATCACTTACATCACAAATTGAAAAAGAACATCAATTGGGAAAAATGCTTCTTAATAAAGTAAATAACAGTTTCTTGTCAACTTTATTAATGTAGCTTTCAAAACAATTGGGACAGAAAATAAACTGTGCTTAGCGCTTGTATAATGGATTATGTTTGTCTGCTATGTGATGTAGGTCAGAAAGAGACTGAAGATGAAATTGAGGATGAAGAATCAGATGTCAGTTTTAGGATATCGGCGTTCAAACTACCCATACACACTGCAGATTCACTGAAGTATGCTGCAGTATTGAATGAGAAGCAACGAGATTATTTTCCTGCATATGCCCAGCCATTTCCTACCACTCATCAAAAACCAGTAATTAGAAAAAAAGACATGCTGTTGGAGAGAAGTGTAAGAAGAGAGTTTTTTACAACACAAAGAGCTGGTATGAAATTCCACGCGCTCCATGATAGTGAAAAATATTGCTCAGAACAAAAGAAGCAAGAAAGCCATAAAAATAAAGTAACAGCTGTAAGCATGGCCCAAGTGGCCCAAGAAAGAGTTAGATTAGCTGTTCAAGAAAATTTAAATAATAAAATACATGCTACGCAAAAACTAAGTGCAAAAGATAATGAGACAATTCAGGATGGTTTACGACGACTTTGGCAGGACAGATCCAACTACCTTGAGAAAGTTAAAGAGAGGAGAGCTCTATTTCTGGAAGAAAAGAAGCAAAGGGCTAAAGACCGTTTATTAATTCAAAACTTAAGTAATGAGCGCACTCTTTTGATCAAAGGAATCACTAAAATTGAAAGATTAGGGAAGAAGAAGGATGTCTTAAAAGAGAAACGTCTGATCGTTCAGCAAAAACTGAAAACTGAGAAGTATCAAAAGGATTTGCGTAAACAAATGAAGGAAATTAGGTAGGTACAGTTTTGATACAATAGAAGCTTTTAAGACATCAGGGAGGAAGAAATTTCCCTCTCCCCTCTAGGTTCTCCTGGCTGGTTTAAGAATTAAGTTGACAAGAGACAAATGAACAGGAGAAAACCAAACAAAATTAAATAACATCTATACATGGACGAGACCCAGGCAAACTGAATAACTCTCCAAAACAGCTGCAGCCATGCCTTAAGTCCCATATTTAGCTAAAGACAAAAGGAGATGTCGAGGGTGGGAACCAACCATGAGAGTTTACCAGGAAAAGCAGAGTAAACAAGGGTAAGGTTGTAACACAGATCTAAGTCGCTGTCTTCTCCATTGATAGGTTTCTAGAGGTTGGCTCATCCCCCTCTTGCTCAACTTACAGAGTTGTGAAATAGCTCAAAGACATTGAAAGACACAGATAAATCTGAAGAATGCACTAGACAGGACTGCCAGTAGTTTTTTGTTTTTTGGGTTTTTTTTACCCATTTTTTCCCTCACGTGTGTCTTTCATACACTTTTTTTCTGATATTAGGTTGAAGCTTATCAGCTACAGTTTTATCCAGGTGATACTTTAAGTGGCCAAACTATGAATACATATGTTTAGGGCTCATATAGAAATACTTAAGAGGTCATTGTAACTGCTTATTTCATTTACATTTTAAAATACCATTATTTGAAAAATAGTTTGTACTAGAGAAAAGTGTAAAATAAGAAAGTATTTGCTTTTTTCTAGTTATAAGCAATTTTTAAACTACTTACTAAGGTACTTTATAAAATATCCTTTTAGGTATAAAAATATTTTATGTTTTTCTCCTCCAAAATTGAGAAACATTTTTCTTAATGGGTACTTTGTGTGTGTCTGTATGTGTTTGTGTTTGTGTGAGTGTGTGAGAGAGAGAGATTTTGGAAACTTTTTTGTAACTTGATAAAAAATATATTTTGGAAAAGATAGTGAAAGCTAGTCAGGTATATCAAAATACACATCTAGTGCAAATCAATGTTAAAGAAATTTAATCAGCTTAGTTTTATTACAGCAAATTCAATGTCTGGCCATCATTAATTTGTAAGGTGTACAGAGTCAAGGGAGCTTCCTAATGTATCTTAACTAAATTATCTCCTCTTGTAAGCTGCTGCAAAGATATCATCCTTGAAAGTGCACAGGAGTAAGGCGATGTTTTGGTTATGTCAGCAGTATATCCTAAAAGGCACTATTGAGTTCTATTGTAAATGTTTTCAAATAAAATTAAATATCAATGTGCAGAAAAGAGCTTTGACTCAGAAAGGTAAATTCTGTCTAGTGACTTCAGAGATTTTCAGTTCTTTCTCTGCCAGTTGATTCTTTGTTAACGTATCAAACGCTTCACCTAAAAGCATTCTGATGAATTTTAATAACTAGTGAAGTCATTGCTGAGAATATAGCTCCCTGATCCTGCTCTGGAATAAGAATGAATGAAGAAAGGGGAACCATGAAGCTCTAGTTTAGGAAGTTGACAAAATACCCACAGGGGTATTTAAGATTGAATTACAGAATTGGAAATGGAAGAAGATATGTATCAGGTAAAAGCTTGTCATAAGTTTCCCAAATATTCTTGTCTATACTCTAAAAAAGTGATGATCCTGCTCAGGGCAGAGCAGCACCATGTCCATTTTGAAGTAGAGTATCATTTAGCATGGAAGATCTGGCATCTCAGATAGTTACCCAATTACATCATCTTCCTATCCAAACACCACCTCTGACCTCTCCTTCTCAGCAAGTTACTTTATCCCAGAATAATTTTAGGCCTTCAAGCTTGAATTTGTTCAACTTTATGTGTATATATATGTATATACTTGTATATATATATGTGTGTGTGTGTGTAATTATACACATCCTGTATTTATCCTCATTTCCTTGTCTACTGTCTCAGGATTAGGTTCCCATTTTTCTTTTAAATGCTAATAATCATTCTACTTATGCCCTTAGTAAGCCTTGAAACTGGTAATGTAAGACCTCTGCACTAGGCAGAATTATGGCCCCCAAGAAGATACCATGCTCTGATCAATCTCTATGAATATGATAAGGTACTGTGGGTAGGGGAAATTTTCCCTCTTTCCCCTCTTAGTTCTTTTGGCTGTCAATTAAAATGGCATAAGGCAGATTAACAGGAGAAAATCAAATATATTACATGTTCATGGGGAACCCAAATAAGTATGAAGAATTCCAAAGGCAAGGTGAGGTGTATACATACGCTGGACTAAGGAGAAGAATGTAGGAATCTAAGGCTTCAAGGGGAAGGTAATTTACAGGAAGATTTAAAGAGTTACTGTTCAGTAAAAAATGTTTACTGGGCCATCTAAAGACAATGAGGCACAGAAAGGACTTTGATTAAATGGACTTTGCTAGGTTCCTCCCTGTCTACCACACCTAATACTTTACTATAGTTCTCTATGGTGATAGCTTCTTCCTGGGACAGGCCTCCTATTTTAAATTCTTTTAGGCAGTAAAGGGTATGTTCAAAGGTTCTTTTGGGCCTAGATTATTTTCAGCTCAAAATAATCTGCATACCAGAGTGGCACATCTTGGGGAAGCCTGCCCTTAGTCCCATCAATACTACATTTATGCATATGCTACCTTTTGTGGCAAAGGGACTCTGTACATCTAATTGAGGGTACTAATTTACTGTCTTTAAAATAGGGAGATTATTCTGCATTATTCAGGTGGACTCAGTGTATCACATGAGCCTCTAAATGCAGAGGCAGAAGAGAAAGAAAGATTCAAAGTAGGAGAAAGATTTGACATGCCATTGCTAACTTAAAGATGGAGGGAGCCATGTAGAAAGAGAGAAGGACGTGAATTCTGATAATGACCAGGAATCTTGGAAAGAGGACCTCAAGACCTGTATAAGAACCATAGACTCAGTTGACATCTTGATTTCAGTCTTGTGAGAACCTGAGCAGAAAACCCAGCTGAATTATGAGGTGCCTGGACTTTTGACCCACGGAAATTATTAGATAACAAATGGTTGTTGTTTGAAACCAATACATTTTATGGTAATTTGTTACACAGCAATAGGAAAATATAGACTCTAAGTTTGTTTTTCCTTTCCTAAGATCTCTTTGGTTATTCCAGTGTCTTTGCATTTCCATATAAATTTAAATTTTAACACATTCAAATTACCTAAAATGCATTTAAAATAAATGTTAATCTAATTATATGTATTTTAAAACAAATTAAATGTTAATTTCTACCCAGAAGGCTCTTGGCATATTAAGTAGAATTGCATTGAATCTATAGATAAATCTGGGGAGAACTAACATCTTAATAATACTGTCTTCCAGCCCTTGAACATGGTATAACTCTCCATTAATTTAAGTCTTCTTTAATTTTTTCAGCAATATTTTATCATTTTCATGTATAGGCCTTGCATATTTTTTTATTAAACTTATGTCAAAGTGTTCATGTTTTTTGATGGTATTATAAATGGAATTTCTTTCTTAACTTTATTTTCCAATTGTTTCATTCTCCTATATGTAAATATAATAGGTTATTACGATTTTTGTTCTTTAATTCTTTTAAATATATTTTTTTACATTTGGCCCATAGTTTATAATTGTTATCTGCAGGAGGCTGTTTCAGTACGTTTCTTAGATGTAATTAGTACCATTAAATACATGTGCCATGACTTCTACTCTGCTACATGTCCAGTTGTGGCTACTCTCCAAAGCTCCAGATTTTCAAAATAGTTGTAGCTAATTTTTATTGAGTGATTATTAAATACTGGCCTTCCTCTAAGGATTTTAAATGTATTAGCTCATTTACTCCTTGTTAAACCCTATGAGTTGGATTATTCCTCCTTGAAGATGAAGAAATGATGCATATAGATCTTAAACAACTTGCCCAGAATCAATCAGTAGGTTTGCAGATGTCAGTTTCAAACCCAAGCAACATAGCTTCACTATGTGTACCAAAAGCCATTGTTTCTCTATATCCAACTCCATGGGCATCACCATATGGATAGTCAGGTTCTTTAAACTCGATACTACTAAAACAGAACTCTAATCTTTCTCCCCATCTGGCTGCTCTTCCTACATTTCCTATCCTGATGAATGTCAGTATTATCCATTAAATAAAATAAATTATTAAGTGCTAGGTACTCCTCTGAGGATTTTAAAAGTATTAACTCATTTAGTCCTTTACTAAACCCTAGAAGTTGGGTTATTCCATTTTTAAAGATGAAGAAAGTAAAGTGGACAGAACTTAAGTAACTTGTACAAAATCACATAGTCAATAAGTTGCAGACTTTCTAGACTTAGGCCTCTCTCCCACTCCCCAAGTCCGTGTTTCTGCATACCCCTAAATAAGGGCTCCATGATCTGGTCTATGTCTGTTTCTCTGGACTTCTTCGCTCCACTATTCTTACCAGACTGTATGACCAAGACAGAGTGTTGTCACTTCTCCAAGCGTACCGAGCTCTACTACCCTCTCACCCTTTATTTTAGCTGCTCATGTTATATAAACAAACATGCACAAAAAAATGTTCGTCCCTTCACTTTCTGCCTGAAAAATACGTGTTTCAAGAGTAAATTCAAGGATTATTTCAACTCTGAAGTCTTTCTTGTCTTCCGTCATGCTGTTCACCAGCTTATATTTACTAATTTGTTTGCCATGCCTTACTCTGTCTTGTTACATGTTGCTTTCATTATGGTACTATCATATTTCATTTATGTATTCATATACCTTTATTTCTCTCTTACTTTCTAGAAGCATCTCACATTTATGTTGTGCCATATTAATCTTTATGTTTCCAGAATCCAGGGATAGTGCCAAGCATTACAATACGTAACTCTTGAATGAGTGAGGATAATGAATGAATTCTCCTAAGTCCCATGGCATTTCCCAGAGTTGACAGAGTAGCCTGGTTCACCTTCCTCTAACTTATTAGGAGTCTGTGTTAGTGCTGCTGTCTTCTAGTGCTGCCATAACAAAATACAACAGACCAAGTGGCTTAAACAACAGAAATTTATTTTCCTACAGTTTTGGAGGCTGGAAGTCCAAGATCGAGGTGTTGTCAGGTTTGGTTTCCCTGAGGCCTCTCTCCTTGGCTTGAAGATGGCTGCCTCTTCCCTGTGGCCTCACGTGGCCTTTGTTCTGCGTGTGCGCATCCTTGGGATCTCTTCCTCTTCTTATAAGGACACCTCTTAAAGGCCCTTTTCCAAATGTACTCACGTTCTGAGGCACTGTGATTTAGTACTTACAACATATGAATTTGTGGGACACATAGTTCAGTCCATAATAGAGTATTAGAAAGAGCTTGGATTTAGTGAGGCTTAAGTAAAAGTTCTGCAAACCATAACATAGTTTGGTTTAGAAGCTTCTTTGGAAATCTAAGCCAGAGTTTGTAAAAATTCTGTTATAGCTAATAGAAATCTTAGAAATACTAGCCCAATATGAATATTATTGAATGATATAATAAAATTTTATGCAATAAGTGGAGTTCTTTTTTCTCATTTGTGTATTGTCTATTTTGAAGACATCTAACTGTCATTAACAATCAGATTGATTGTTATGGTTTTAACCATTTAAAAATTTCTCATTCTGTTACCTTTCTTTTTTCTTCTTAGGGCTCAGGAAATACATAAAAGACACTGTGAAGAAAAATTTGTCAATGATATGATTGCTTTTCAAAAAGCTTGTGAAAGATTTCAAGATGCAAAAACAAGAGCTGCAACTGTGAAAACTAATTTAGGCTTTAAAGTTCCCAGTGGAATGACACAGTGAACTGATACCAGATCACATTCTATGGTCATTTTGAATTATGGTCATTATTTTTAATTACAGGACTTAGAAATAATACCATGAAAGAAGAAATACTCTATGATACAAGATGGCTTTGTATATAAATCTTCTAAAAATATAAAGAATAATTAAAATGTTTCTCTTCTTGGTCATAATTTAACTTAAGTCAAGTTGACTTCACTCACCCAGAGTTTCCTTATATAGCCAGAAATCCAAGGAACAGTTAAAACTGATTTAATTTATGGCAGGAAATATTTCATAGGCATAGCTTATATTTGATATTTTGAGTACAGCAATTTGTAAGCAATTTTCAGTTTCTCTGGCAACCTTAGCATAGTAATTTCTGCCCAGCTGTTGACTTTTATTAACACACTGTGTTCTTTGATTAGTTTCATTACTTGCTTTCATATATTTAATTATATTTCCTGTTTATTTGGCTAAAACAATTTCTGAATTTCTTTTTTCAAAATAAGGGCTTCAGCATTATATCAGTGACTCATGTTCCTATAAAATTCAGAAAATTTAAAATATGAAAGGAAAATTAAACATTCTCATTAACTTCCTTGGAGACTGTGAGATATTTATATATTTAGTTTTGATGTGTTTGCCTTTTACATAAATCTGGGGACAGAGAGAAGAGATAGAGACAGAAAAAGGATGCATATACTTGTGTAATTGTGATCATAAAGTACACAGAAATGGTATGTGTCTATTTTAAGTCTATTTAATATTCATAGTGTAAAATTGGAAAAATAAAGAACAATATAAAAAGATATGAAAAGCCTTTGTGAAATTGTAGTCAGTTTTCCATGTATTTTCATATATCTAGAAAGATGTGTCTCACAGTTACTATGACATGCTCACTTAATTCAGCGTCGCTAATGCCATTCATAATTTCTCTTTAGCACTCATCAGTTACAGATACAGGTTTTTTAAAGTGCTCCCTTTTAAAATTCTCTAATTTTATTAGTCTGTTGTAAACTTCCAAAAATTAAGTATTTTACAGTAGCAGTTATTCATTGTGTTTCTAAGCTGGATGACTAAAGAAGGCTAGTAGGATTTTCCTACTTTTCTGTAAAATAATGTCTGTCTATTTAAATCCACAGCACTAGCTCTTTTTTTTTTGTTCCTGTTAATTTGCAGAGAACTAATGAGCAAGTCATATTGGTATTTCTAATTACTCTTCAAAAAGAACAAAGGAGGGTACTGTGAAGTGGTAACAGTGTGACAGATGTAGTTTTCCATAACAAATTAGATAATCTCTCTGTTACCCATTTTTCTGTTCTGTATTTGGAAATAATACATCTTTTTGAGATTTAATGAAAATAATAATCCATGTCGTATAGTAGTATTATGAGACTTGAATGAGAAAAACACAAAAAGCAGCACAGTGCCTTCCATGGTGTAAGCACTTAGTAAAGGTAAGTGTGTGGTAGTGGAGGCAGAAGTCTTTTCTGTATAGTTACAGGAGGATTTGTCAGCTAAGAGCTGAGGGACACCATCAAGGAACTGTAGAATTTTTGTATGATGTATTTGAACATAATTCATTCATTCGATCAATACATTTATTGAATATTTGTTTCCCTTCCTCTGTGTTCCCATTCCATATATGGATTTTTCATAGCCTTTATCACACAATAGGTAATCGATAATTTCCTTGATTATTTCCACCCAACTGTCAGTTTCTTGAAGGCAAAGACTATTTCACTCATCTCTGTATTTCTATTTCTTTGTACCGAGGCAGATATTATATTACACACGGTGCTTCTTTGGTTCATAGCTCTCTTTTCCTATTTATGTGCTATCCCAGGTCAATCTCATGACCTTTGCTTCCAGTGTTTATGTTTTGAAGAGTCAAAAATCTGTATCTCTAAGTTATATCTTTAGTTTTAATGTATCTCCCAATATTCCCAAATGGATGCTAGATACCTGTATTTTGAGGCCTAAAATATTTTTAAAGTTATACATTAAAATTATTGGTATTATTATTTTTTACTATTTATCTCCCTTTCCAATCTTGCTTCTCTTTCTATATTCCCAAACTCCTATAGTTTTATAACCATCTAAATAGTTTCCCCTTTTAAAGTTTAGAATATATCCTTGACTTTTTTCTCTTACCCCACATCTTATTAATTATGAAGCCCCCAGATTCTGTCTGCAGACAGTCTCTTGACAGAGACTGGGTAGCTCTTCACCAAACCTATTTTCTGATTCTCCAGGACACAGTAAGCCCATATTTTCCAGCCTCCCTTGCATAGTTAATTGAGGCACAGGACTGAATGCTGACCAATGGAATCTGGGTAAAAGTGATTCTTTTCCAGGTATGTACTGTGCACTGTCTCCCATGACTTTTCCTCTTCTGTTGCCACCTTGGAAAATATACATTAAAGATGGCTGAACCACAAGATGAAAAGAGTCTGGGTTCCTGGATCACTGCTCGTGATCCAAGAATACCTGTTCTATTCCTTGGCAAACTTTTTTCACTAAAGACAAGGTAGTAAATATTTTAGGCTTTGTGGACCATATGATATCTGTTGTAGCTACTCAATTCCATGTTTAGCATAAAAGCAGCCATAGATATGATGGGGGAATAAATAAGTGCAGTTGTATTGGAATAAAAATTTATTTACAGAAACAGGAAGTTGGTCAGATTTGGCCCATGGGTGATAGTTTTCCAACCCTTAACATAGATAGTAGAGCCTTCAATTTTCTAGACCTTATATATACAAGGGTGCTAGGTCCTCTCTTCTAACACAATACAAACCTTAAAAACAATAAAAGTTCTCAAATAAATAGGTATGTATAACCTTCCTTATACTAATAAAGGCACTCTGAAGAATTATTACAGATTAAATTTGTTTACACATGCTACTAATACTTAAATGTTTCAGAATAAATCACCATTAAAAACAACATACAAATAACAGGGCAAAATTTGCTTAAATAGGAAAGTGACATACTGAAGCCAAGGTTAACAGGAAGAAATAGCATCAGATTAACATTAAAAAAGAGAGTGATAGAAAAAAAAAAAAAAGATTAGAGCCAAAGAGACATACTGTGAGCCCTTTCTTTGAATAGTGAGATACTAATAGAAGAAACACTTTCTTTTCACTTCTTCCTAGAGTTTCCTTAGCAGAAGCAGTGACCACTCTGGATCTGAAGCAGTATCCAGGGTTTACAGCAGCAGCATCTCATCTTAGAAGAAAACTAAAAGAGGTCAGTTAGCAACTTTCTCTTCTTCTACTTTCTTAGAGTCAAAAGTAAATTGGTATTTTATATCTAGTTATCAATCCACTAGGCAAAATTATATAATGATAGAGTACAGTGGTTAAGAGCACAGGCTTTGGAATCAGAAAGACCTGAATTTAAATTCTTTGTCACTTTATTAATTTTTTGACCTAGAGAAAATGACTGAAGTTCAATTGAAATTTCAGTTTCTTCATTCATAAATTAAACAATATATGTAAAGCATTTACGATGTTATTATATCTCAGTAAGCACTCAGTTCATGGTAATGATCTTTATGTACAAAAGCAGTAGAGATTTCATGAATTCATGAGAAATGACTCATTCTCTTGAAATTCACTTGGTGTCTTATTGATACCTTTGTACTGTATTCTGATGAAATTATTTCCTAAAGTTGAACATTTATCTGCCAGCAAGAGTGAGCCTTGGAATTGCAGAGGCTAACAAGGCCTATCTAAAATCATTTGCTGGGGAGGTGAAAGGGATGGACAGGGAAACAGCAAGAGAAAGAAGCCATTATACAAATATATGTTCATTCATGTAACCACACAAGGGCAAGCTTAGAAAGAGAGTCTAAAAATACTCCCAGATAATAGTTTTCTGCCTATTATTTGAGTAGTCTGCCTATTATTTTGACTATCATTAACTACAATAATTTGTTATTGTGTACACAATATAAGAAAAATGCATTTTGTAACATCCATAATCTAAAATGTGAGGGAGGGAGAAATAAAAGCATAGTTTCTTATGCTATCAAAGTTAACTTGTTATATTAACATGTTAAGTTAATATGTTAAGTTAACATGTTAGCATAGCATGTTATAACTGTAAGATATTTTAGGAAAGGAAAAACCTGTAGTAGATGCACAAAAGATTAAGACAAAGGAGTCAAAGCATACAACCACAAGAAGTAATCAAATCAAAAAGAAAGAGAGCAAGTGAAGAAAGGAACAGAGGAGTTGCAAAACAGTCAGTAAACAATTAACAAAATGCCAATACTAAGACCTTAACTATAAGTAGTTACTTTAAATATAAATGGATTAAATTCTCCAATTGAGAAATATAATAACTGAATGGATTAAAAAACAAGATCCAATGATACTGCTGCCTACAAGAGACTCATGTTAGCTTTAAGTATACACATAGTACCTAACTGAAGGGATAGAAAAATATAAGCAGATGGTAACCATAGAGAGCAGGGTTAGCCATATTTTTATCAGACAAAATACACTTTAGGCTAAAAGTGGTGACAAGAGACAAAAGGAGCATTATGTAATGATAAAGGAGTCAATTCTTCACAAGATATAATAATGGTAAATATTTGTGCACCTAACATTGGCACACCTAAATTTATAAAATAAATACTAACAAACCTAAAAGAAAAATAAACAACAGTACAATAATAGAAGACTTTATACTTGACTCATAACAATGGAAAATCATCAGACAGAAAATTGATAAAGAAGCAGTTCATCTGAACAACATTTTAGACAAAATAGGACATTCCTTTGAACTGCAGTGGAATACACATTCTTCTCTAGCGCATACAAAACATTTTTTGGGATAAATCATATGTTGGGCTACAAAACCCGTCTCAACAAATTCAAGAAGATAGAAATTGTATAAAGTATCTTTTCCAAACACAACACCATGAAACTGGAAATCAATAGCAGGAGTAAAATTGTAAGTCACATTTTCCCCATTACAACTAGCCGAAATGGATAACCATTCTCTCTCAATCTCTCTCTCTTTCCCCATGTGTGTATATGTTATGTATTGTGTGTGTTATGTAATCTGTCTGACAGCTGGAGATTTGTAGATGCAAGGGAAACAACAGGAACTGAATTCTTGCTAGGGAGGAGCCCTTCCTGGGTGGGCAGAAATACCAAAATCTGGGCATGGGTAGGCTTATCAGGCAGAGAGATTTTGCTGAATTAATTTAAAATCCATAAGTTTATGATTTCATAATTTATAAATTTACAAAGATTTTTGGGCTGGTATGATGGTTTAGAATCTTTAAAACCCCCAATTGCAGAGATAGTTCTCCTTGCTGAATTTCTCCAGTGGAACTTCTACTAAGTTTTTAGTAATTTGGGAAGCTGGAAGGCTGGGCTTACAAGGAGGAAGCAGAGAGAGACAAAGAGAGACAGAAGGAGACTGATATGTAACCTTTATGCTTAGTTCCAAAGACTTGCTAGAATGAGGAATTGCTAATAAACGTATGTTTGATTTTACCCTCAAAACCACAGACCAGGAATCTACTGAAGCTGCACCAGAGACCCCATCCAACTTAGTCCCTCATGGATAGAACTGATTAACTCCTTACTCAAGCAACCTGGAAAGGCTTGCCCTCTTTCAGGGAAAATAAAATGTTTTCCTATCTCTCAAGTTATTGTAAACACAATGTCTTACATACAACAAAGAGAGCTATGAGACACATGGGTATTAGGGAAATTTTATCACAGATGCCCCAGTAGACAAGAACTCCGTGTAAAATACATCATAAATATTTAAAGAAATTCAAGGAAAAATCAGCAGAATAGATTAAAAGATGGAGAATTTCAACAGGGAAATGGAATATCTAAAAGAGAACTAAGTCAATTTCTAGAAGTTAAAAATGCCATATCATAAATTAAGAATTTATTGGATGGGCTTAAATAGCAGACTAGGCAAGGCGAAAGAATCAGTGAACTTGAAGATGTATACATGGCTCATGTTTCCCTACTCCACTCTTCAGCCAGTTCATTTTTAAAAGTTTCTTAAAATTCTGTTGCACTCTTTCCTAGAATAACTCTTGCCTTCAATGCAAATTCTAGACTTAATCAGGATGATAATTTCTCTCTCTGCTTACAAACACAGATCACATGCATGTGCAGGCATATACACAATAAAAAATTCTTAAAGATCAATATCAGATCTCTGCCCAGAATTCTCTGTTTAGAAGTGCTGCTATATCCCTTGATTTGTTTTAGTGTTTATCTTCTACTAGTATTCTGTTACTTATGCTCCAGTCATGTTAGAATCCCAGTGATTCTTGAAAATGCCATGATTTTCTGCTTTTCTCCTTTGATGTCAGTATTTCTCCCTCTCAGCTAGAATGCTCCAGAATAATTTCTCAAGATACTTAATACCCCCAAAATGCAGTCTATTGTTTTTGAAAATTTGCCTAATTCTTCCAGTCAGATATATTCTACACCATCTTCTGAATCATCATAGTACTTAAAATACTGTGTTTTAATTATAAAAGCAAAATCATCCTTGAAAAGTAGAAAATACATTAAAATTTATAAAATAAAATTAATAGCATTTAAAAGCCTATAGTGTATAGATAATCACTGTTAACATTGTGGTGTATTTCTTTTCAGATTTAGGTGTGTATGTGTGCCTTTTTCACCAGTCTCCCCTGCTTCCTTCTCACCCAACCCCTCCCCCACCCCATGACTTTCTGGGTCACTGACCCACTATTGTTAGTTGAGCACTTCTTGTCGTTGGCCCCACCCATAACCCTATGGTAAGTAGCTCTAATATGGGCTAATATCAGCACTACCCAACACATCCAAGCATATCCTCCCTCTGATCAATTGTTTACTGGAATTAGTGTATCATAAATGGATGAATATACACAAAGTCGTTCAGCAGAATCAACTGTAAATTGCAGCATTTGTGCATACTGGGAAAGAATTATCCCATTTTTATGCTGCTGTAGATCCTGAGTTTGAACCAGGAGGCAGAAGTGGTAGGGGAACAGTCTATTTTCCTACCTTATTTTAGCCAAGTGGAGTTTTTCAGTTCATAAGGAAAAGTACTGGTAGACTAGAGAATGTTTTTCTCCATTTGGTGGGCATTTGTTTTTTGAAAAACATCTGTATCTCAACACCCTTCTTATGTTGCAGAACCCCCTCTCTCTACTTTGTGGATTTTTTAAGGAATAAACAGGCCTGTCTTCCCTGGTGGGGGCAAAATGGATCAAACAGTCCCTCTCCCTACTCTGTCAGCAGGTATGAGGGTACTTGACCAGTTATTTGTTCTTGCCCAGGACTCTGGACTTTGAGGAAGAGTTGCTAAGACAGAGAGAGTTGATATCTCTGTTGCAGCATCAACATCCCAGAAGCAGCAGCTCCTAGTTTCCTATGACAGCAGTACCAGAAGTTCTTACCAGATTCTTCTGTGCTGTAACTTCACTTTGTTTCGTGCTGCCTAGATTCTCAGGTTCCTGCCCATGCGTTAAGCTGGGAATCTACGTACTTCTTTTTCCTAGTAAGTTTCTGCCTATCAAGGGGAAATAGAATAGTTGGTACACAATGGGAACATGGAAGAATGTGATCTGAGCTCCAGCCATCCCCTGGAACATCTCCACATCCTTTTATGTCTAGGCCTACAGTTAACGAAGACTTCCACAGCACTTTACAAGCAAGAGCTTGTGTTTCTCAGGAATGAATGTTTGGGGAAATCTACCAGGTGAAGCCTCCTATTATTGTGAAGTATTGGCTGAAGGCAAAAGTACATTGAATGCATGGTGCAGGGAGGAGTCATACATTTAAACTATGGCCTCATAAATACATAGAGAAATAAGGATCACAGCTTCTACTCATATCATTTTCATTGTTGTGTCATGAACATATCTGCATGGTTTAATTAGTATCTTTTTTCTTCCTCTCCATTTCTCCTAGTTCTTATATGTATAATATTAATATAATATCAAACCGAACCAAAGAGGAAGGGACATTGTACAGTAATCGTGAGTTGTAAGGAGGATGTAGTAACTAATGAGGCTTTGAATTATTTCCCTCAGGGAAGTGGATGTATGTTTTTTTGTTGAATAAAGAATATTTATGCTAGAATTGAGCCACTTTGGGCGGAATGAGAAGTGTTAGTATAAGACAAGGGGTATAGTTGGATATTTGTCAAATTCTTTTGTCTGTTTTTGTCTCTAAATCATACGAGTGCCCTTTTTTTGAGGGGGTATCTTTTGGCTAAAGCATTCTTTGAGGTATAGACCCATGTCCCAACATAAAATTTAGAAGGATCAAATAATTGTCACCCCAACTTCTGGCAGACATTTTATGCTCATGCTAGCACTGTTAATCCTGGAAGAGTGGTACAGAGACCATTAAGAAGCCACTCACGGTGGCATTAAGCATTCAGTTGTGGCAGCAGCAAGTTTCCAGTGTTAGCGGTCTAAAAATTGGCTGTTTCTGTGGCACTGTCCAGCCCATACTCGCACTACCTAGTCTCCTTTGGTTTCAGTTCATTTTCTGAGCTTGGTCTCCGGATTTCTCCTGTTGATTTATGAGTTACCTGATAATATCCTCCCAGTGAGTACCTGTGTTGTCTCACTAGCAATGTTCTCAGTTGCATGCAAGAATAAGGAGAGTCTAACACACTTAGTTCATCTCAGTAAACCTTAATTTTCAAGTGTAAATGATTTCTTTCCTGAAACTGACGCAGTAGGCTATTTATCGTAATCATTTGTCAGTGATTATAATAACCTATCAAGCAGATTTTAAATGTAGTGCAAGTGAAATACACAGAGCAGTGCCAGGGCCGTAAGAAGTGCTAGATTATTACAATAATGGTAGTAATTTTTATACTAATTTATATTAATATTAATAAATGATTACTATTAATCATTTCAGTGCTGTAACTTTCCAGCTTGGGGGAGAACTGGAAGGGACTGCATCAGAGGCTGATAATTAGAAGGCACATATTAAAAGTCAGTCCTGGTGTTTTGAGGGTACAGCCCTGTGGCACTCATCTTCCCTTGTGCTCTGGTCACCTGTCTTGTTTAATTTCTCCACTTAGGTATAAAATCCTTGGGGTCAGGAATGTGTGTCACCATTTTGCTGTTCCCAGCTGTCTCTGGCAGAATCGTCCTATATGCCATGGGTAGTCCTCACCTCAATCATCATTCACCAGTGTCTTCCTCAGATGTGATTTAATGAGCATTCAGCAGAGTAATTTGAAAGATCTTCCTTAAAGCCTTCATCCAAAAAAAAAAAAGAACAGACAAACTGCTTATTTTTTTTTAAGTTTTTATTATAAATGTGTGTACTGAAATAATTGAATAATGATTTCCTCTTTTCTGTTGTTTTCTATATGCCCCTTTTGTCACCCTTATTGACTCCTTGTCTCCCAAATATGTATCTTAGGCAATTCTAGTCTTATTTAAATGCACAAACAGTCTTTAATATGTTTGACGTGTCAATCCCATAAAATCAGACTTCCATTCCTTCCTATGGCACTGCAGTGAAAACACCTACCTTCCTTCAAAAATACCACAGTAATCTTCTGTTGGTTAAAGCACATCAGCATTTCGTAGCCCTTATTTTTCTGGAGGTTTTAGAAGCACTGGGTACTACTGATCCCTTCCCCTTTGCTGCATCTTTTTCCACCTCAACATTCATGGTACCACATGCTGCTCTTCATACTCTCCCCTACTCGCCCTTTTTTGGGCTCCTATTCCTTTTCCCTTAAATGTTGGTGTTACTCATGCTTCCACCTACAATTTTCTTCTCATCTATATTTGCTTCCTGGTTGACAGTATTCAGGGCCATGGTTTGTGGCTATATTCTAACTGGTCCTAAAAGCATCTCTCCTGAGCTCCAGATATATTTCTAACTACCCACGGCATATGATTACTTGGATGTCCTCCAGAGAACTCAAACTCAGTGTGCTATGAACTGAAATCACTACCTTTCTTTTTAGAAGCTATCCTGTGAGTCATCTCGAACTTCCCTCTTTACTTCCTACCTTACATAATCAAATCCTGTCCATGTTTTTATCTCTACTCTCAGAACTCTCCATCTCTGACTTCCCAATGGCAATGTCTAATTTAGTCCTTACTATTTCTTTCCTCAAATCTATGTTGCATATCCTTCTAAAATGCAAGTCAACTCTTTGATTGTGTTTCCATTGTTATAGAATAAAGTCAAAACCTTTTTCACTTAGCAGAGAAAAAAAAGTCCTTAATGAATTTTCCAGTGCCCACCTTTCCAGCCATCTCCTGCCATCGGAACTCTCAATTCCAACGTTCCAGCTATTGGACTATTCACAATTCTCAAATTCCTTTGTCTGGATTTCCCTTATCCCCTTATCTGCTTTGAGAATTTTTGACTGATCTTCTAGAGTGTTAAGGGGCACGCTTTGTAAGAGTTTTCCCACAGTGGTTCTGTGCATGCTTCCACTATAATATTTATTACATGGCGTTACAACAAAATTCATTACATATTCTTCTACGCATTTGACTGGTATGATATTTAATATTGTTTCCTTGATGCTAAAAAACAAAAATAAGATATTTAAAATTTTTTCTATGCATACTATATAGTCCTTTGAATAGTTTCAAGGACAAAGGATTGCCCTTTAAGATATTTGTTTATATTAAAATTTTCTCACCTGTGTAGGGGCAACTGATTGATTAATGTGTTTTAAAGACTGATAAAATTGACGTAAAGCCATTCGGTACCACTAAAATTTCAAGAGGTAAACTCTCTTCTGTCTTATTCTTTGAATTAACTATCCCAATTGTTGTGAGGAATCAACTTTTAGGTTAAAAGCTCCATTTATAGTAATTTCAAAAACCTCTTACTCTCCCTTCTTTCCCACATTTAGAGGGAAAAAAACAAACTTGAAAGCTGACTCTTTTTTTAGAATTTTGCTTCTTCTAAAAATGTGGTTCTTTAGATAAAGAAGAAGAGTGATTATGAGAGTTTAAATAAAGAATGAAGTACTTTATCATAGCTTTGGAAAGAGTTCCGAACACACTACCTGCATGCATAATCGTTAACTGTAATTTTCCTGGCCGCCTCTCTCCTCTCCCGTGGCCATCCTGCTCCCGGAATACAGATTGCAGTTAGGCTCCTTATGAAAATGTCAGCTGCTGTCACACCACGACCCTCATGATTCACAAAGTGAAGTGCTTTAGAAGAAAGGAAAGCCACCCGTGTATCATACGGACGTTGTTTTTTCTTCTGTTTGAAGGGCCGGGAGGTGCCTGCTCCAAAAAAGTCATCAGCACAGGTTTTTAATTGTTCAGCTCATTTGTCTCAGAGGACAATATGGGACTTTGAGATGCGCTGGAATTCATGGAAAAAGCTGACTCATGTCAGAAATCTGTAGACACAGGCCTTGTTCACCTGATACAGACCTGCAGTAAAAGTCTCTACGAAGTCTTCTTAATACTCGGGAAAAAAGAATACAACACATCGCAAAATGTACTTACTGTGTGTACTCTGAAGTCTGTGGATGTGTGTGTATGTTTCCATTTGTACACAAATGCACAGGTCCCAGTCTATACGTGTAAATGAGAGCTACTGAAAATGGCCGAAGCTAGGAAAGGCGGCAGTTGACTCAGCCAGGGGAGACATTTCTTGGGCTTAATTGCCTAAAGGGGAAATACACACATGATAATTTCCTAGGCCGCGAGGAGGAAAGGGTTTTTTATTCAGTTTGCTTTAGGAGAGTGAGATAAGGAACTGGTGAAAATAGAAACACAAGGCCTAGTGCCAGGTAAGAGGTACCTTTTTATCTAGTTAATTTTGGAGAGTGAGATAGACAACTGGTGAAAACAGAAAGGTAACACCTGGTGCCAGGTGAGAGGCAGTAACGGAAAAGACCAGATAGGGCTGCGCCCAGGTTTCGGTGGATCCTAAAACATATCCCTCTTGGAAGGATCCTCTTTTAGAAAAATTATCTGAAGTTACAAATATGAAGTTAGGAAGAAGACCTTGGAAGGGGCCTGTAACACAAGGGGCACTAAAGCCTCAGTCCCATTATCTTCACTGTAAATCTTCTTCTACAGCCTGGAAACCTGGAAATCTCTTGAGGAAGAAGAAAAGAATCTTTGAGAAAATGTGACTGTCAGGGCTGCAGAGCCTTCTTTCATCTTCTCGTGAATAGAAGTAATCTCCAACCAGGCAAGAATTGAATGTTTTATTTGTATAATATGCAGTACTTCTGAAAATGTGTTGGCACAGCCATACTCACAGTATGGAAAGTATTTGGTATTCTTTTTAACCACTCATCCCAAGGAAAATTTATTTCTAATCTTTACGCATATATGGAAACTGGAGATCTATACCGTATACATTTAATAATTAGCATAGTGATTGGTATGTAGTGAGTCCTTAAAAATGTTTGCTGAAGAAATGAGTGAATAAAAGAGTAAATGAATGAATACAGACCATTCACAATGACTAATTCCTGTAAGAAGCAAAAAGCAAGCATGTGCTCCTAAAAATATCCATCAAGTAAGCCCTAATGCTAAAGCTTTGTACTTAATCTTTTTCTTCTTCTTTTTTTTTTTTCTTTCTATATCTCATTTCAGGTCTGACCTGATTGTGGTTTTTACTAAATAAAATTATTTACATTTCAAAAATCTTATATTCTGTCAAATGAGCCAGGTTTAGCAAAGAATTTGAACCCAGAATTCTCACTAGGATTTATATATTTTTTAAAGAAAACCAAAAACTTGACCTTAAGAAATTAAATGTAAAGAAAAGCAAAGTTATGCCCAGGGAGAATTTGATTGTCAACTATAGATCAACATGTCACTTGCCGCAGAAGGAGCTGATAAGGAAAGGTCAGAAAATAGCAGTTTTCTTTAAAGAGGGAAACTATCTCAATTTAATGAATATGTTTCCATGATTACTTTATGAATGATTTTTTTTTTGGTGATATATAGATTTTTTTCACTTCTTATGATGGTTATTTAAACATGCTTTCTCATTCTGTATATTTTCATTTATAATATTACTGATATATTTTCTTTGTCATGCAATGTTAAGAGTTACTAACATTTAAAATGAATGTATTTCTACTAGAATATATTTTGTGTGGTGAGTTGAATAATATAGCTTATTACATTACAGCACTACTTGAGGGATATTTTATCTTTTCGCTTCCACTGGCTCAAGTTTGGTACTGTCAGAAAATATTGTATGTGGGTTTTCCCCTTCCATTTTCACTGCTGTTTTCTGAAGAATTATAAGGTCCAACAGAGTTTACCTGATTGTGCCTTTCCTTCCTATAAATTACAATATCCCTGCTCTAAAGTACTGAGTTTTCTTTGGAAAGACTAACTCGCACCCTTATTTCATGGTGTCTGAGTCCATCACCAACTAAGAGCCTTGGGGAACCATTTTCACTAATGGACTCTATACTCCCCAGTGTAGTTAATTTCACCCTTGTGGTCAGAAAGGGTTAATGTCCTTTGCTACCAGGGTGTAACACAGACACTGGGGGGAAGATGACACCCTGTGTTTCTCCGGAATGGACGTCTTTGCAATCATCAGCAATTTCATCTCCCAGGAGTTGTCTTTTAGTTTTCTTTTTTTCTTCCCCAAATTTTAAACTTATACAATATGCGACCATCATTCTTTGGAAGGGGCATTTCAACAGATTTGATTTTCTTATATATTTTTGCCTTTTGAACAACTTGATGAGTTGCTTCATTAATCTCTCGGTCTCCCTGCCTCTCCTCCATCTGGCATCACTAGCAGATGGAGGCAGAATTACTCAGATATAAAGGGACAGACTCCAACTGCAAATATATTACAAAGATAGCAAACAAAGATACTTTGTGATTGTTGGATGATAAAAATTAGGTAAAGTCCATCTATTATTTAACATAACTGCTATTAAATATACGCTTTCACAATTTGTAATTGCGGTATATAAACAGTGTCCATAGCTGTTTACATAAACTGTGACCTAGTGATTGTGGTTTGCACATTTATTCAACAAACATTTGTTGAATACCTACTGTGTGCCATAGAAGCTGAGGATAAAATGAAGGGCGAGATAAGACAATCTTTGTTCTCAAAAATATATTAATAATCATTTTTAGGACACTAAGTATTTAGGGTACATAAAACACAGAAGGTTTTCACAAATACAGTATGCTGCTGCTCTTCTAACCTTCGCACACAAAACTTTTATGAACTTATTCAACTTTACTTGGTATGTAATTAGAGTCAACCTGTAGCAATTAATCATTCAATTCACTTGTCAAGAAACAAATCTTCTAAGCTCCAACTATAAGCAATATATTTTGCTTATCCTGTGATGAATGCAAAGAATTATAAGGCAATGCTCCTTCTTTGCTCAAAGAATTGAGGGAAAAAAAAAGCACTTGGTCAGGTTAAAAATGCACACGGAATGGTAAATGACAATGAAAATGAACATGTGATGCATCCCAGTTGATTCACACAGAAATGCACACTGGGCATCGCCTTTTGAAAATCTGGTAGGCACCTCAGGCTATAACCAAGTGCACCCTCATCTCCTCCTCCATCCCACCTATGCTGCTCTTCCCCAGGGTCCCATCATCCAGGGCGGACACCACGGCATCATTCCGGACCCAGCTGCTCTACCATCACCTTCTTTTCCTTTCATCTAAAACTCTATAGGCCCTTTCAATTTAAAATCTTTAAAATCAGTTCCTTAAATCAAAGTACTTTTGCCATCATTGGTTCAGACCCTCATCATCTTTTACCTGGATATACTGCAAAGAAGCCATTTAACTTCTCTCCTTCTAGCTTTTCTGTCTCCAGACCTCAGGCACATTGATCTTTCTAAAGTGTAAATCCAGACCCACTCAGCTAAAAGATAAGCCATAACGCTTCCCCATTGCCTTAGTGTTAAATTCTTAGCACCTTAGCATGGCTTTTTAACATTTAGTCCCTCCTGCCCCCAGCCTCGTCTCCACCAGCATTTACTACACTGTGTTCCCGTCACACACAGCCACTCTGAAGGTGGTGCCCCCTTTTCCATGGAGTGTTCTAACCTCCACCTACTTGTTTTGGCTTACCCATATTCATAAGTGAGAGATAATCTGTATGTACCTCTTTTGGAAGATTTCTCTCTCACTTTACCCTTCCTATTCCCATTCTAAGTCTGGTGTCCCTCCAGTATGTGCACATGACCCTATGCATGGTTGTCATTTTTTGTAACACAATGATGTATTTGTCCATTGACTTTTCTCCCATAGGCTGAAGGGTTCTTGAGGACAGAGATCTGTCCTCTCATCATTTTCTCATCAGAAGTCCATACAATGCCTGATACATAGTGAGCGCTTGGTAAACATTTATTGAATCGAGTCAATAAATACCCTCGGCACTCAAGAAAGTGAGCAGTTACCTTAGATATAAAGACTTCCTGGAAATAAAACCAAGTAAAATGTGAAAGACCCAGCAGATATTGTCTGTCAGGCATGGAAGCTGCTCAATTAATGCTCGTTCCCTTTCCCTCAAACTTCTCTTAAAAACAGATTGCAATTATGTGAATGAAGGTAAGAAAGAGGAGCTGTATAGACTGGGGAGTGTATCAGTCTCAGCTTTGAAAAGTATTTGGAGAGTCAGGTGAGTTTAGGGCTTAAACGATGTGTGAGGAAGCGAGGAAGGGAGCTGGAGGCCTGGACAGATGGCCAATGCCTGGAGCCAGACGCATGACTGCAGAGGCCGGGGCCCACACAGGAGTGCAGGAAGCCGCAGCATCCAGGTGGGGCAGGTGTCGCCCAGTGAGCTTTCCGCACACTTCAGCACAAGAAGGAAGGTGCAAAGGAAAGGGCAGGAGATAAAAAATCAGCCAAGGCCAGAGACTAATTATATGTCGGCAAAAGAGCAAGGAAAAGGAGTTCAGAAAATTAAATGGACAGGTGAAGAAGCTTGAGAGACTGAGTGGAGGAGTGGGGAAAGTTTGGAATTAGAATAATTTGTTTTCAATCTGAGCTTTGTCATTATTAGCTGTGTTATCTGACCAAATACTTAATTTCTCTCAGCCTCAGTTACCTCGCATGGAAGACGGGGATGAACCTTGTAGCAGGGTTGTTGTGATACAGAGTAAGGGAGGATGCATGTATAGCCCCAGGGCTTGGCACATATTAGGCCATCTGCGAAATTTAACTGCTCTGTTGTCTTTGTACATGTTTAGGTCTTTTGTGGCCCTTTTGATATCTGTTGTTCTTAATATTGTCAGCAGTGGAATCCCAATGAATTTTTTTTTTTTGAATAAAGAATTAAGAGACATTTCTCTATAACACTTGAGTTGGCATTTGAGTATATGGCTCTTCAAATTTTTGTGATGTGTTTCTCTGGTGTATCTTATGTTTCCAGGAGTGTATGTTATATGAATTTCATTAGATTGCACCTTCACTGAGGGCAGAAGCTAAGTATCCATCTGCTTATGACTTCACAGTACCTAATGCAATCTGATAACCATGCACACAGTTCAAGATTGATGAATGTTGTTAACAGCAACAACTGTACCAATTTCTGTCTCATGCTACCTGTAAGCTAAAGAACCTGGAAATGAGCAGAGAAAAAGTGGGGAAACATTTTACGCATTTAAAATGAATTGACCAACTATGAAAAATAGCTAAAACAGGTGAACAATATGAAGTAAATTGTATAAATTCAAGTGTGGAAAAGCCGAGACTTGAATAAACATAAAAATAACTGGTATTGTTTGCTTTTAGCCTTAGCTAATTGACTAGGTTAGAGACTATTACAAGGACATTTTTCAGATGACCTTGTACTTGAAACTGTAAAAGTATCTATAAAAATGTTCATTTGCAGAAGGTCACAGTAGTACATTTTTCATATAGTTTAAAAAAATCAACAATCTTATTGTTAAAAGTAAATCTGCAAGACTTAGATAATGATCTGTTGCTGGTCAGTTGTTTTCTCACCATTGTATGCAAAACTAGATCATTTAAAGGGGTCTCACATGTCTTAGGCTTTTTGGCATAATAGACCAAATACCCCTAGAGGCTTTACTCCAGAACTCCAAGTGATTTCCAATTGAAAATGTGTAGGCTTATTTAAAATGAAACCCAGCACAGTGATATATAGGTTTAATTTTTTTCTCAATTTTAATGATGTAAAAAATGTATTCTATGAATAAAGAATTGATTTGTTTGAACATTGTGCAAAAATAGAGCAAGGAAAAAAAATGGGACTCTGGAGCAATTAAAATCAGATTAGTCACTACTACAATGTACCGAATCATTCATACACTATCTTTTTGTACCTTCATTAAATAGGTAAATATGGACATATATCGATGATTCTTCTTTGGTCATTTCTGGTATCTTGAGTTGTAGTCAGCTTACTTTAACCCTGGCATGTCATCATTGAACCAGTAAACTAGTGGCTCTTACAGATTTAATTTACCTTTTTAAGTGATAGGACCATCTGTATCAGAGTCAAGAAAATAAAAAAGGAATAGATTTACTTTCCAAGAAAGCAGCAAAAAGGAGCTACAGCATGAGAATATCAATAAATGTCCACTGAATCCAATGAATGGGTAAAACAAAACAAAACAAAACAAAACAATCTGAAAAACAAAACCTTAAAAAATGCTTTCTTCCCCATTTTTTAAAAATTGAAGTATAATTGGTTTATGATGTATTTAATTTCTGGTGTACAACATAGTGATTCAATTATACATATATATGTATTTTCTTTTTCATATTCTTTTTCATTATAGGCTATTACAAGGTGTTTGAATACAGTTCCCTGTGTTACACAGTAGGACCTTGCTGTTTATCTATTTTATGTATAGTAGTTAGTATCTGGAAACCCCAAACTCCCAATTTATCCCTCCTTACCTATTCTTAATGTGACTTTAAAATTTTTAACTACTTTAAAAATCATTTTTAAATTAAAATAAAACAACACATGCAGATTATAGCTTTCAAAGGATCTGCCCTGCCCAGCAGGTGATGAAGGCCCAGTGCAGCAGGTGAGAGTCTCTAGCTGTAAGGAATGTGGCTTGGAGAGCAACAAACATATGTCTCCTCAAGAGACCTCTTTCCTCCCTTTATCTCTGAACTTTGCAACTCAGAGTTGAATTAAAAAGTGAAATTTCATTAAAAATTTGAAGATTAAGCACCATTAACAGCGGGAGAATAAAAACATGGTAGATAAAATTATGGGTTCAAATCCTGGGTCCACTATTTGCTGAGTATAGCCTCCTGCACTTTACAATAACCTCTCTGACTTGTATTCCCAGAATATGGAAAATGTGCCTGGTATAAATTTTTTAAATGACAATAAGTGAACAAACTTTCTCATCCGTGTGATAACTGCAGCATTCCTTCTAGACTTATCGGGAGAGTCAAGTGAGATTCTGTGTATTAAATGCTTTACTCGGGGTCTGCCACGTAGTAAGCACTTAATAAGTGGAAGTTGTTATCATAATGAATCTTCATCACCATCTACCTACTAAAGGCACTTAGATTTCTTCTTAACAGAATGGAGCAAACATATTGTCCATTGAGCTTCATGTGACAAATTACCAACACTGCTTTGCATGGATACTCATAACCAGTTGGCCCATTCATTAAAGTACTGTCCATACATGTAATATTGTTGGATTTATGGAGTTCCGGATTTCTACTGATATAAAGGCTAATAAAAAGCCTGGCAATTTACTACCATTTTCCTAAATAGAAGCCCATGTCCTAAGGGTGATGTTAATTCAGCCTATTGAATAGGAAACATAAAACGGAAGCTTTTGAAAGCGGTAGAACTGGAGCTTCATGTACCCAAATTAATAACCGTATAACTGCCATGGTCCACTAGGAAGCCCAGCTCTAGAGGCCCCTTGGGACCACTGTTTTCGTGCTGTTACAAGATCTGGTCCTAGAAGAGGTGTCGGGAGTTCTCTTTCTCTGGAAGGATTTTATTATCTGCAAGCTGTTCATCCAGCCTTTGCTGTCCTTTCCTGGTCCTGGGAAACCGTTTAGAGGTATGTCTCCTACCATTGTTATTCAGGGGAAAAAAATCGTGGCACCTTACATACAGCATACGCTCAATAAAGTTTTGTTAAATTGAATTACCCGCTGGTGGCCTTTAAATTTTACTTCCTGAGAGAGTACTTACCTCTCAGACTCAGCAAGTCCTTACTTATGTTTTCATAGCAGCCTTTGTTTCCTCATAGACTTTTCACAGGGTTAATGAATTAATTGATTATTTAATTGTAGTCCTTTACTTAATATCTGTTTTCCCAAAGATTCATGAAGGCAGTCACTGTACCCGTCTTACTGATCCCTGTTCCTGCACCCAGTGCAGTATCTATAGGCACGTCAGGATATTTGATAAATGGGTGGAAAATTGCTTACCCAGTTACTGCCTCCTTCCACAGTTACAGAAGTAAGTTTATTCCTCTGTCCCATAAGGCCTATTCATTTCCTCCCTTTATATCTTATATTAGACCTCTGTGTTTATATTACTTAACACCGAATAGTACAAACTTTGGCCTGCGTTTTATTCAATGGAATCATTGTTTTCTCCCCCTCCAACTCCCCATCTCTTTAAAGAGTATTCTGATAGTTAATCGTGCAGGTAACATATTTTCCAGAGTCCTTGTTTCTTTCTTTTCTCTTTTACTACCCACCTTTTGGTCATTTTCCTCATCATTAATATTTTAACTTGAAGTTAGTTTGTGGAATTCGTTAGCAAAGGTTCAGGCAAGGGAGTGTTTTGTAGACTTAGCTACCTTTACTGTTTTCTACACTGTGCTGTCTTAGATAATCAAGAACTGAGTATATACATCTGGGAGAATGATTCCAAATAAATCTCATGAGTTTTCCTAATGGCAAACTTAGATTAAATTAACAGCTGGCAAATGCAACCTTAAGAGAGATTTGATTCCTTTAGTTAGATCAATACTTTTCTGGCTGTTGTTGTCACATCTCGAAATTGGAAACCAGAATCTAAGAAACTTTATTTTTTGAGAGACCAATATTTAGCTTTAGTAGTGTGTGAAGTAGAGATATTAAATAGTAAGTTATCCAGAATTCTATTGAATGTTTCATATAGTTTATTCATAGAATAAAAGTGTGTTATATTAATTATGTTACCTTAAATTAAATCTGCTCTCCTCCATCCTACCTGAAATAGAAGAACAAGATTTCATTCTGTTTTCCATGGAAAGTCAAAAGGAGAAATGTACCCCTTAAGAAGCTGAGTTGCTCCAAATGGGAATTTCTCTATCTTTGTTATCTTTCTACATGGTGCAAAAAATTGGCTTGTCCCTAAGCAATCATGTTGTAATTAGTCAGTAATGACAGTAAACAAGGGTCCCACTCTCGCTTCAATATTTCATTCCTCCAACAAAATGATTTGCAGTTACTTTAATGGAGTGCTGTCACCAGATTAATGGCCTCTCTTTGCAACCATGTCAACCTCTTGACTGGACATGGTTTTGATAGGTGTCCTGGCATATAGGTATTAGAAACAACCTATTAGCTTGTAACAATGCTGTATTTCTCTGAAGCATTCAAAATGTGTACCTTGTTTGCAATAATACACCAGATAATCCTATTTGTGCATCTTTATTTTATAAAAATATGTGCTTTTTGTTTTGTTTTGTTTTCATTCTTGCAAGGTGACAAGGTGTGATGGAGAGCTATGCAGTTTCATGATTCCAGTTTGGCAAGGTAGGAAAATAAGATCCTTTAAAGTACAGTATTTTTCTCTCCTTTAAAAAAAAAGTCACATTTTTCATTCCAGTGAGTGGTGGCTATTTCTGTGTGTGTGAATTAAACTTGATTTGCCCAACAAAAGAGCTCTATTTTATGAACAAAAGCTGCACTTCTCTACTTTTTAAAAATATCTCAAAATACCTGTTGTCTTTAACCAATTTTCTTGCATGTCAGGCACTTCAGTGTTCTGAAGCAAAGTATTCCTTGTGCTGGGAAGGCTCTGGGAGAGAGACATCTGTTTTAGTCATACATTTTGGTGTCCAAGCCTTTCAAGTCTGGCCACCTTTGGAGACATCAGCACCTAACTCTACCTGGATAGAGTCCAAAGTAAGTGTATCTTACATAAAATGTGACTTCTGTGCATCAGATAACTTTAGACAATTATGCCAGTGTATTATTATTAGTGACACTTATTCTCTAAAAATGAGTTTGGGGACAGTATGATTCACAGAAAAAAAAGCAGCAGAAAAAAAATATCTTTTTTTCTGAATAATTCTGTAATTTTGCTAATTCATCCATTTAGAAAAACTTTACTGAACACTTACTATGTGAAACTGGCACTGCTAAGTGTGAAAAATAGAATAGTGAATAAGTTAAGATATGATGCTGGCTGTCAAGGAATTTAGAGAGTAGTGGAGAAAACAGAGGAATATACAGGTAAGTATCATAGAGGGATAAGTTGCTGTAATAAGAGGTAAGTCCTTGATGTGCAAAGAGTGTTCCAGGCTGAAACAAAAGCAACAGCAATGACCTGAAGGACAAAAATTGTGGAGTGAATTCAGGTTATTGAAATTCATTTTTAAAAGGGTCTGAAAGGCATTATCAGAACTTGAGACCTTATCTTAAGAGCAATTGCAAGATAATATAGGATTTTGAGGAGAGGAGTGACAATTAAACAGGTGATGCAGAAAGACCATTCTGGGCCTAAAGTGGAAAACAGGTTTGGAGAGGGGGCAAAATTGGAGGCAGGAAGCCCATTAGGAGGTTGTTAAAAATAATCTCGGCAGAAGATTGTGAGGCTTAAATTTAGGCAACAGAACTGAGGATGAAGAGGTAGACGGTTGAAGAGACATTACGATTCCAGTTTCTCTCTCTCCACCTCTCTTTGTGTGTTGTGAATTAGCTAGAGGTTTTACCTTTATCTCTACTAATGACAGAATGCCTAGACTTCTAGATGCCTTAGAACCTTTAATGTTAGAAAATGACACTTGGCTAGGAATTTCATGAGCAATTGCTGCAACAACTTCTAGAGGAGAATGGATATTTATTTGTTGATGTGAATGGTGTCATCTCAGAATGGCTGCAAAGGGTAACGCAGTGGAAATCCTAGAGAGGAGGCCTTGATCTTTGACAATTCAAAGTTCAACTACACCAAAAGCAAAGACAACAAAAACAAAAAACAAACGAGGGTGACTAGATCAGACTAAAAAGCTTCTGCACCACAAAGGATCATCAACAAAATGAAAAGGTAACCTACTGAATGGAAGAAAATGTGTTTAAATTATGTAAATACTAAGGGGTTAATATACAAAATACATAAGGAATTTTACAACTCAATAGCAAAAAATGAAAACAAAAACCAAAAACCCACACTCTGATTGAAAAAAATGAGTGGAGAATCTCAATAACCATTTTTCCAAAGAAGACATACAGGTGAGCCAACAGGTACATGAAAAGGTGCTCAGTACCACTAATTACCAGGGAAATGCAAATCAAAACCGCAATGAGATGTCAATTCACACCTGTTAGAATAGTTATTATCAAAAAGATAAGAAACTAACAAGTGTTGGCAAGGATGTGGAGAAAAGAAAATCCTTGTGCACTCTTGGTGGGAATGTAAATTGGTACAGCCACCATGGAAAACAGTATAGAGGTTTTGCAAAAAATTAAAAATAGAACTATCATGAGATCCAGCAATTTTACTTATGGATATTTATCCAAAGAAAACAAAATCACTAACTCAAAAAGATATATACATTCTCATATTGATTGCAGCATTATTTTAATAGCCAAGGCACAGAAGCAATCTAAGTGTCCATTGATGGATGAATAGATAAAGAATAAGTGTTATAGAGATACAAGAGAATTTTATTCAGCCTTTAAAAAGAATGAAATCTTGCCATTTGTAATAACATAGATGAGCCTTGAGGGTACTATGCTAAGTAAAATAAGTCGGATAGAGAAAGATAAATACCGTATGATCTCACTTATATGTCAAATCTAAAAAACAAACAGTAACAAGACACCAAATTCATGGATACAGAGAACAGATTGGTGATTGTCAGCAACAAGGGCAAGAGGGTGGGGAACAAAATGGGTTAAGGGAAATCAAACTTCCAGCTATAAAATAAATAAAACGTGGGGGTATAATGCACAGCTTGGTGACTATAGTTAATAATACTGTATTGGATATTTGGAAGTTGCTAAGGGAATTGATCGTAAAAGTTCTTATCACAAGAAAAAAATTTCTGTAACTATGTGTGGTGATGAATGTAAACTAGACTTATTGTGGTGATCATTTCCCAATGTGTACAAATTTCAAATCATGCTGTACACCTGAAACTAATATAATGTTATATGTCAATTTATCTCAATTAAAAATATGAAAGTTAAAGAACACTGCAATATCAGCATTAAGATGAAGGACATTGGACAGTAGTATTATGGGTTTAATTTTGTTCCTCTGAACGATCTTGAAATCTGAACCTCTAGCACCTACGAATGTGACCTTATTTGGAAACAGTGGCTTTGCAGATGATCAAGATAAATTGAGGACATTAGGGTAAGGCTTAATGCAATACGATTATCTTCTTATAAAAGGGGACATTTGGACACAGACAGTGCACTTAAGGAATACCATGTGAATAGTAGGGTTATGCTGGCACAAGACGAGGAACTATAAGAAACTAGGAGAAAGACGTGGAACAAATCTAGCATCTTTAGGGGAAGCATAGTTCTGCTGACATCCTAAGATTTCTGACCTCCACAAACTGTGAGACAAAACATTTTTGTTGTTTCAGCCACCTTATTTATGGTTACTTTGTTACGGCAGCTTGAGAAAGATAATACAACTAGAAAAAGGAAGACTTCAGCTGGACACAGACGGTGATTTATTAGATGTTAGAGCAGTTCAGTAGACGAAGGCCACGTTGGTTTTCCACAGGTAGTGATTTCCCAGTAGCAGGACTATTCTACCACATAGACGTTAAGTCCAGAATTCCAGCACTGTGTCCGTTAGTGCCGAGTGTCTTCCTCACATTACTTCATTGACTGATGGGAGTAAAGCTGTGATAATTAACTAGCTGGGCCTTGATTCTGAATTAGACCTTTGGTTTGATAGCTCTCCTAACTCCTTCTCAGGACTCCTGCATTCAGTATTCAATATTGCCTTTTCCTTTTGTGCCTCAGCCTTATCCTTCTTTTCTCACAGAGAACTGAGATGTGTTTGTTCGCCTGCATTGACTTAGGCTAGTCATGTCTGTATCCTTCCTTTGGTTCTGGGCTCCCCTCACCCCCCCCATCAGATGCCTTGTCTAGTAGCTCGACTTCTGCTAGTTAGTTGAAACCAGCTTAAAGCAGATTGGTGAGTGAAATCAGATTAGCAAGTAAAACTGAAATCCAAGAAGCAATTATCTTCCTATATTCTTATGGTTTAATTATTTTATTGATTGAGATGTGACTTATATGCAAAAGATGCACATATCTTAAGTGTGCAGCTTGATAATTTTTGCATATCTACTCATATGTATACTTCCATGTGACCACAGCTCAGATTAAGGTGAAGAACATTTCTAGAAACCCAGAGGGCTTCCTCATGCCCCTTCAAGAAAAAACCATGATTTTTACTTCTACCACCATAGATATATTTTGCTTTTTGTTGAATTTTTACATTGATTGTAATCACACAAATTTAACTCTTTTGTGTGTTACTGCATTCCTTCAGAATTATTTTATAAGATTCATTCACGTTGTTCTTGTATTATTAGCTGTCCTTTGTTACTGCTTAATACCCACTTTAGTTCTTTATGGACCTTGAGTTACCCCCCCCCTTTTTTTTTTTTTGCTATTACAAATAAAGCTGCTGTGAACATTCTTGTACAGGTCTTTTGTTAGACATTTCTGTTGGGTATATACTCTGAAGCATGATTTTCTGGACATATGTTTACATATATCTAGCTTGTATATTGACAAGACATTTTCCCAAAGAAATTGAACCAATTTATACTCCCACCAGCAATGCAGGAGAGCTCCAGTTGTGCCACAAACTAACATTCTAGGTATTCTCAGTCTTTGAAATTTTTCCAATCTAGTGGTCATGTAGTGATGTCTCACTGCGGTATTAATTTGCACTTATCTGACTTTATGTCCATATGATTCAGGTTTGTCTCTTGTAAGTAGCAAATACCTGAATTATTTTATTCCAATGTGACAAATTTTGATTACTACTGAGTTTCATTGATTTATGTTTATTATGACTTTTGAAATATTTGGATTTTTCTACCATTGTATTTTATGCAGTGTGGGCAAACTGTAACTAAAAGAATGTTAGAGTAGGGATATGAGTATTTGTGTAGTGAAGAGTTAACTTTGCCCAAAGAGAAGTCTGGTCTTTGTCCTGGCTTCTGGGAGGAAGCCTCCAAACCCTTGGAATTTCCCACATAATTGGAGCTTCTTTGATATTCATGATGGGGTCCTTAGACCAAAGCTGATAGTTTACGTTAATAAGGTGCCTTAGGATAAGGCTGACCATGCTGCAGAGGCCAACCACATCACTAAAAGATTGAGGCTTTGATATCATGATAGCAGCCTGTCCATGGAGGGAGGGAGGGAGGGAGTGGCTGAAGATCAAGTCATATAGGAAATGATTCAAACAATCATGCCTACAAGATTAAACACCAGAAAAACGCAGCGAGCTTCCCTGGCTGGCAATATTTTGAGTATTGTCACACTTTAATGCTGAGAGGATGACAGAAGCTTTAATTTTGGAATCCTCCTAGATTTATCCTGTGCATTTTATCTGATTTTTACCCCATTGTTGTAATAAAGCTGTTAGTGTAAGCATAGCACCTTCAACCAGTCCTGTGAGTCTGTCAGATTATGGAAACTGAGAGTGGTATAGGAACAGTCAAAATTAGAGCCAGCTGGTGAGTGAGGGTGACCTCCGGGCCCCTGAACTTGTGGCTACTGCCTGAAGTGAAGTCTTGTGGGAGGCTGTGTCCTTAATCTGTGAAGTCTGGCCCACTTTGTATGGTGTAAACATACAGAATTTAAGATGAAAAGCATTAGTAAGAATGAAGAGGGTCAGTATATAATTATAAAATACTGTATTTCTCAGGAAAATATAAACTAGAACAGCCTTAAAATTTAGGAAGCAGAATTACTAGGACAAGGTAACATGTTTTAAATCCATCATCATAGTGGGAAATACTAGCATACTAATAGATGGGTCAACGTGGGAAAAAAATAGTAACGATATAAATATGGACAACATAATTAACAATTTTGATTTCTCTACTTAGTATCCAATAACTAGGAAATGCACGTTTTCAAGCATACATGAAAAGTTACAAAATTGACTATGTGCTAAATCATAAAGTCTCAACAAATTTCAAAGAAAATGGTACTATATATAAATTATGAAAAACCGAGGCTATGCCCTTTATTCTGTAGAATGTATACTTTTATCTGTGTACTTTTTTCAAATAAGAGGCATCTGGTACAGTAAATAAAAGTGCTTGAGACAATGGCACCCCATTCTAATACACGTAATTGTGGGCTCTGAAAAGCCAGGAAACTATTAAGGTTTGGCTCCTGTGGCCTATCGACTTAACATTGGGAGTTCATTGTCAGTGTGTGCATATATGTGTGTGAACATGTGCACGTGCTTTACTGTCTAAACTGAGCTTATTTCCAGCTCCAACTCCTTAGTTTGTATCTTTCCCTTGATTATCTATCCCTTGACCTTCTTGGGAGGCTGCTGGCATGGCTGTTTCAGGACTTAATCTTATGGAAAGTCTCATCAATGATGCTGAACAGCATAACATAATATTACAATATAGCTTGAGGGTATCGTTCTTTAATTGTCTTTCTTTAACAGATACATAATTTGTTTCAAGATTGCTTCAATTGATCTTACAGTGATTCGAAAAAAATTGCAAGATGAAATCCATTTGAAGATTGAAAAATGAAAAATGATTCTGGGACCATGGAAAAAATCTTGAGCACTTCCCCTTAAAAAAAAAAAAAAAAGTCTTCTGACATACAATGAATGCTATACAGTACCTTGTACCAGTGCTTACCAAACTTTAATGTGTATACACAACACCTAATGATCTTGTTAAAATGCAGATTCTGCTTAAGTGGGGTCTAAGGAGAAGCCTAAGATTCTGTACTCCTCACAGATTTCCAAATGATACTGGTATTGCTGGTCTGCACACCACACTTTT
The DNA here is from genome assembly GCF_048773025.1 of Camelus bactrianus. Lineage (NCBI taxonomy): Eukaryota > Metazoa > Chordata > Mammalia > Artiodactyla > Camelidae > Camelus > Camelus bactrianus. The sequence continues at coordinate 24,316,430 of NC_133551.1, forward strand.
TGCACCAGAACCTCTATATTACACTGAACTTTGCTACCACGTTCAATGTATGTAATGGTTAAGCTTGTTGCGATATTTAACCCCAAATCATTGAAAAATATTTTAGCAACTCAAAAATGTTTTTGAGAAAATCCGAGACCAAAGAGGATTTAAACATGGTGAGTTGATAAATAATGCATATGGAACATAGATATTTGTTGTTAGGTTTGTTATGTATTTGTGAAGACCATCTTTTCAGCAGGTATGTTCGCATACTTTTGTAGAAGGAAGCGGGGCTGTTCGCGTTAACTTGATTTGGTTCTACTTACCAGTAGATGGCAGTGCATATTCAATCTTAAGGAAAGGCTGTTTGTGTAATAAAAACTGAGTAGCGTCTAACATTTAGGTAGTCTTTCTATTAAGTGCTCCCCAAACCCAAAGACAGAATCCAGAACTCTTATTTGCAAAATTACCTTTATTTAGTATAGGTTCTAAATATTTACCTTTTATTCAACTTGAATGTTAATAAACATTTTTGTCAGGGAATCAGAAAACCATACCCTATAAGGTCAGATAGAAAAATAAAGTCAGGAGACTATTAGATATTTAGTTTACGTTTGTGTATTGGGTGTGCGGGGGCAACTAATTTCCTTCTAAAGTAGGTATGAAATAAAGAACAAATCGGGAAATAAGTAAGAAAAGAATTTTTGGAAAGGTTTATTGAAGCGAGAAGAAAAGGGTCTATTACAATAGGGGGAGGGAGACAGTTGCAATGAATCCTGGTATCTGCAAGCATTCAAAATCAGAAAAGGTTTTTCTTTTATGGGGAAAAATAAACAAAGACAGAAAAAAAAAGAATGTGGGGAAGTGGGACCAAAGTGTGGCTCTGAGAGTGTGTTAGGCCAAAGCTGCCTGTTCTCAGGAGGGACTGTTAAGGAGGAGTTTTATGCTGGCTCAGGTCAAGGTTCAGGGCCCTGGAGGAAGGAGAGAGGCTTAACCAAACTTAGATTAATAAGCATTCTGTTCTGATTGATTAGTGGGGACAAGCAGTTCAGCTAATCATTAATAAGTCAAAGAGTGGGAATTTGGAGGGTTTTTGTCTGGCTTTGTCAAGGGTAAACACAGGGAGACTCCATTCATCTGACCTAACTCACAGGGGGAAAGTTGTTTCTTTGCAGTAGACCACTGCCTGGAACACACAGAAACGTTTTGTTTGTTTTTAAACATTGCTCTTTTCCAGGATCACTGGATTCTGATAAAGTTCAACATTGTCATAGGTAAAAAAAATCTAAATAAGGAATTGAATCATTTTGGTAGCAATTTATTCTATATAAATGTGTTGGGAATTCAAGCAATGGGTGGATGTGGGCTTTTGTCTTTAAAGAGCAACATATTATAATTAAAAATTCTTCTCAAAGACTTTCTATATATGTAGTGCTGAACATTCTATAATTATCCAGGTAATTTGAAAAAATGGCTTTATTTTTTCCTAAATAATTTAGGTTCATAAATCAAAGCAAGTGCTTAATAAATGTTTGTTGGATAAATGAATGGATTGTGCATTAAACATATCATTGCATATTTGCATATTTGGTCTAGACTGAATAAGAACTGACCTAAAGGTTAATTTTCCCAAAATCTTTCATTGTTGCTTATGGACAAAATCTTCTCTGATGTTTTCTATAAAGTCGAGATGTTGTTTTTCAGGGTACACATACTTTTTTTTTTTAAGTTTACACAGTTTAATTATTCTATCTTTCTAGAGATACTATATGACTTATCTTCTTCATTTAAAAACCCAAGGTTTATGGACATAAACTAGAAGGATGAAGGAATATTTCAGGCCCTGTCCCTAAGATAAGAATATCAAAGAGCCTTGCCCTCCACCTACTTATGAAGGAGCTGTGGTTTCCAGTGGAGAATGAAGGGCTGGGATTGATCATTTATATCTAGACACTTAATATATGTTTTTTCACATAATGCCCTCAACAACTTTGCAGGATCTTCAGTTCTGGTAAAGTTCTATACACAAATTCTTTGAGACTTAGATACTTTTCCAAGTTCACTTGTTGTGAAGAAACACAAAGATGGCAGAGAGGATTTTGAGTCAATTCATTGAGTCAAAATTTGTTTAGTGAATAATTACTCTGTTCCAGGAATAGAGTCATCTGTTGGGAAGTGTAAGGCTGAATAAAAAGTAGTCCCTGCCCTTGAATATTTACCATCTGAAGGAATCAAGTGACAGGGGTACCCGGAGAGCATTCTGTCTGAATACAGGGGGAGCAACAGAAAGGAGTGGTGAATTCTTCCAAGGAGGGAGGCAGCTGTCAAAACAAAACAAAACAAACAAACAAAAAAAAAAAACAGTGTGGCAGAGAGGGCTGGATGTTCTCCAAAAATTTGAATCCCTACTTCTACAGTTTGAAGTTGGTGCTGGGAAGAGGTCTTCAGCTGGGGACAGCATTTTCCAGTCCCCCTGGCATCCAGATGAAGTCATGTGTTCTCACCAGTGAGGACTCGGCCCAACAGAAGGTGAGCAAAAGTGATGCGTGCCAGTCTGGACTGGGCTTCTCCGTTCTTCTTCCTGCTTTTTTTTTTTTTTTTTTTTTAACTCAAAGCAGAGAACTTGGTTTCAGTGGATGACAGAGCTACTAGGTGGAAGAAACTTGGGTCCCAGAATCACAGTGTAGGAAAAAAGTCACCTGTCAGATAAGAATATTGCTATGTGGGTGAAAAATAAATTTATCTTATTTTAAGCATTGAAATTTTGGAGTGTGCTTGCTACAGCAGCTATTAATACTCTAATTACTATAGCAGTTGCTCCTAAGTTGAGTTACATGGGTCAAATCATTTTAAATTGTGAGGAAACTTACATGTCTCTTCCCTGTTTTCATTTTATATGGTGAGATGTATGCCTACAGAAGACCCAAGGACGTATAGCTAATTAGTAATGAACTTAGGTCTAGAATCTTGGGCTTTCCTACTGCAGTGTCCTTTTTTTTTTTTTTTGTATGACATTTTTATATAACACGAAAATCACCCAATGTAACTTTTAAAAATTGACTGAGCTTATTTCATTATATTGAGTTGTCTGAGAACAGCTTGTCATAGTTTTTCCTGTAATCACCTTCTCTGTGGTTGAAGTCAGCTATTTTTCATTCAAATATCTTACTTTTAAGCCAAGATGTATAATTTATTGAACAATTTCACATTTGTTTTATTTTATCTGAATTGTCTTAAAATACAGCCCACATCCATTGTATCTTTTCTGAAATGAGGACACCCCGGAACTGCTTCGTAGAAAGAATTCTAGGCTAGACATAAAAATTATACTCAACTTAAACTATCTGTGGGACACTTACTGTATACAGGACATTTGCAGTAGTCCTGATCAACTTGCATTTCTGTGAAAAAAAAAGGTTGCCAGCCAAGTATCTCTAGTTCTTCCACCTTGGAGGAGCATGGTCGAATTGTACTTCATGATCTTGTTGGTGGGTGGGGAAGCAACATGTGTTGCTTCCATGCCATGGCTAGTTCCAGAACATGCTTTCCTCTGGCACCGAGTTAAGCCACGTTCAAGACTGTGGCTGCTCCATCAGCCATTGTCTTTGGAATGAAGGAGTTCCTTCTCCTAACCCGGGGTGAAGCGGCGGAAGGAAAAACAAATAGAACTTCTGGAATTGTTAGGTCATTCATTACTGCAGCATAATCTAGCCTATCCTGACTGAAATAATGGCACTTTGGACCTTATCAATGTTACCTTAAACGATTCACTAAACCTCTTAGATTCAAGCCTGCAATTTGCAAATTAACTGTTACTTGGAGGGTAAATTACATAATGATTGTGGAGAATACTAGAGTAGGAGTCAGAAGGTCTGAGTTTGGCTATCTACTCTGCCACTATCTTGTATAACTTTAGAAAGTTATTCCTTTCATTTTTTTTACAAAACATTTATTAAACACCTACTGTGATAAAGTACTAGAAGACAAAAATGAATAAAACATAGTTTTTGTCCTCACAGGCACTCACAGGCTACATGGGAAAGACAGATGTAAATAAACACAGAAATGTGTTAAGAGGCATAGTGGAGGTTAAGTGAAGGTTATTATGCGAAGGCCAGAGGAGACTATTGGATAACAGGGGAGGAAGGAAGGCATCACAGAGAAGACATTTCAACTTGAATTTTTTCATTAGAAGAAGTGGCATCTTTAGGAAGAAAAATAATATGTAAAAACATGTGAAAATATTTTAAATAAAAAGGCAGTAACTTTTCTTTCTTCTCTAACATTCACATGTCCAACCCCTGTTTTTTTTTTGTTTGTTTTTTTTTTTTCCTGGACAGGAGCATGTAATGGATGTTTCCAATGTTTGTCAACGTATCCTAATGGCTCACTTTTAAAAATCCAGTTGGACATTATCTGGGACTTAGAAAAAGAGCGTAAAAAGAAGGTAAATTTGCTCTTTATTAAAAGATTCAGTTCTACATAAATTGTGTCCAGGGAAAATAGTGCAGGCCTTTTGCATATAAAAATTTTGTTTTAAGGTGCTCTTAGACTATTATTTCTAATGTTTTTATAAAGTGGCTTCTCTGTGTATACATATTTCAATAGTTATCCATCCCAAAACTATAGGCAAAATTAAGAGGTATATTGGTACTTCACACCATGATGGAGAGCTTAAAGAAGAATATATATGATGTGACAAAACATTCCTTGTAGTTTTCTAATGCATTCCCTGGACTCTACTGCTGAAGCCGCCTGGTTCTAAAGCTAGAACAACCTCAGTGGTGAGGGATGGGTTAGAGTATCCTGTTAGGGAATGGGGCGGGGGTAGGATGGGGTGAATATAACCCTGGGATATATTGAAGAATGCAGTTCTTTCAGAGGGAGAGCAGAGAAAAGTCAAGATGGAAAACCAAGTCTAGGAACAAAAGAATTAATGATTCTTTTTCCTTGACTACAAGGAACAATCATGCATAGCATCTAGATTTGTCTTACCTCCATTTTAGTTCTTCTAGTTATCAACACTGCAATAAAGTCTGTTACATACATAACACCTTCTGTAGTGATTCTTGTGGAATTAAGGGATGGTCCATAAAGGAAGGAGTGTCCGTCCCCCTGTCACTCTCCACTGAAGCTAGCACTTCAGTGGCAACACTATATAGAGGAACAGAACATCCTGGAGTATCAGGTGGTACCCCACCATAGAGTGAACAATGACCAGAACTAGAGATGAAAGCAGTAGGGAAAATCATATCTCATGTGGCAGTAACAGCCAAGGGACAACTCAGGATTAGACACAAGACATACCCACTTTCCCCCAAATATACTAGAGAAATGGAGGCTAACATTCTGTGTTTACAATATGAAAGTGCCTGTCATATTTGGGTAAATGTTAATGCTTCTTTGTGACTACAGCACAGGATCTGTGGGATGGTAGACAGAAAACATATACGTAAGCAGGAAAGGGGGCTAAAACGTAAGGGCAGATCACTCTGAGAAGAGCTAATGGGTCTGATGCTAATCCCACAGGGTAGTGGAAAGTTACTGAGAATTTTAAGCAAGGGAAATTGTAATGAGATTTTTATTTTGTAAAACATTCTTTGGGAAATATATTAAAGATGAATCAAAATCAGGAATAAGTAGGAACATAATGCATAGACAAACAGAATTTTGCTGTTGTATTTGCAGCAGCTGGTGCAGTATGTGTCTGGCACAAGTTGCACAGAAATATTTGTGACATGAAAGAATGGAGGCAATGATGAGGACATGAAAGACCTCTGTGGCTATGAGTTAGTGAGATGTTTAGGATGCAAAAATAAAGAACACTTGTCTTACTGATTAGATATGGGATGAAGACAACCCATATTTCTAGCTTGGATGAGTTCTGGTGGCTTTAACTAAAAAAGGGAACTCATAGGGAAAGTAATTTTGCCAGACTGGAGTTTAATTCACCTAATTGGAGCTTAATTTCCTAATTTTTTAAATACAGAAGACAAACTAGGAAGTCTCTTAAGTTGTCAAGTAGCTCAAACAATTGATAATTTGATGATTCTAAAACATTCATTAAAAAAAACTACTATGAAAGAAAATACTATTCATAAAAATGCTGGCTTCTAACAAGGCACTATTGTAAGAGTGGCCCAGTTAGCACCGAATAAAGAAAGATGAATATTTGCAGACTCTTGCTGGACCTTTTCTTTTTGGTCTAGTTGTCTTGCCTGTTGTTTGTTTTCACAGAGCGTCATACACTTAACATTTCTGCTTAAATTTATGAACTACTAAGATTCTGTTCTTTTATTTTATCTCATAATGTCTTTCTTCATATTCTCCTTTTAAAAACAATAAGTGCACGCCTGTGTTTTAATCCTGATTTTCTCTCCATTACTTTTTGTTAACTTTGAATGCTTTATCTAGCATATCTAGATATTAGCAATTCTAGTTGGCTTGGCATTAGCTGAAAATGCAGTGGTTTTACTCTTCAATATATCCTTGAGATCATTTTAAAAGGTAAATGCTCATCACTTCCATAGTAACAGTAAACAGTCAGAAAGTAAAATAATGATAATAATAAAAATTCCATTCCCAGTGACAAATAATATAAAACATGTAGGAATAGCTGATAAGAAATGCATGTGCTATTTTACTGAGGGGCATGAAAGAGTGCTTGAGTCAATGAAGCAACATGCCATATTTCTGGAGGATGTCTGAATATTGTTAAAATATCAGTTTGTCTAAACTTATATTGTAGTTTTAAGGTAATTGAAATCAAGCTCCAATTAGAATTTTTTTATCTTGACAAAATTGTTTCAAAATTCTTGCAGAACAATGCTCAGAAATAAATAACACAAAAGAAAAAAAGTGGAACTTACATTACAATAATTAAAAAGCATGTAAGTAGACAGAAGTGTAAGGTGTCTTACTGTGGGGTCTCTAGAAGCAGAACTTGTGATGCGCATTCACGTACAAATGATTTATAAAGAGCAGGCTCAGGAGACACATACAAGGGAGGAAGGAAGCAAGACAGGGAAAGGAAAGAAATTAAGCAAGGACGTAGTTTGGATTATGTATTTTCAGTGGGACAGTATCACTTCAAAGGGAGTGAAAATTTGTTGTTGGGGTAGGAGGTGAAAGATACTACAGGGTTGTGTAGCCCTCCAAAGGACCATAGTACATAAACTGATAGGTGATAGTTGAGCTATCTATGGTATCAAATTAGGGGAAAACCATCTATAAAGACCCCTTAGGGGGACAATAATGGAAAACAGAGGGCTGACAAACACTGTTTTAAATGAAGTGCAGTCTAAAACCAATTCCTGGGAAGTTCTCTGAATTGTAAACTGCACCCAGGATTCGTTCTGTCTTAAGATAAGAGATCTTCATGCCATCAGCTATTGGATATGGGTCACCCTTGGAGGGAAGGGACACAATTCCCTGGCACCTTCTGGAGGCAGCTCACCACTGAAAAGCCACCCTATGTGGGAGGTGGCCTGTGTGAGCTCCTGGCAGTAGCATCCATAGCAGCTGCGGGATGGGCATGCTGAACAGTGCCGGCTGCAGAGGGGAGGGATTAAGCAGTCATTATTTTCACATAATTTACTACTTTGCACAGAAAAACATAAAATTCAGCAAACTACTGGAACTAAGAAGAGAATCCTGAAGGATGGTGGATGTAAGATTAATGAACAGAAATAAGCATTCCTCTATAGAGTCAGAAACAACCAGAATAACTAATTGAAAGAGATTCTGTTTTCAACAAGCAACAATGATTCTGAAGTATGTAAAAATAAATCTAACAAATTATGCACACAGTTTGGGGGAAAATTTTAAACTCTGTTAAAGGACATAAAAGAAGACCTAGATAAAAGATATTGTGAGTGTTGTTCAGATTTCAATTATCTGCAAATAAATCAATGCATTTAATATGATTCCAATCAAAATTCTGACAGTCTTTGGGAAAATAACTTAAATTTTTACTTAAACAATTTGGATGTTTGCAGTATGGAGAGTCCTCAAAAGACTAGGAATAGACTTACCATATGACCCAGTAATCCTTCTCCTGGGCATATATCCAGAAGGAACCTTACTTCAAGAAGACATCTGCACCCCGATGTTCATAGCAGCACTATTTACAAAAGGCAAGACATGGAAACAGCCTAAATGTCCATCAACAGATGACTGGATAAAGAAGATGTGATATATTTATACAATGGAATACTATTCAGCCATAAAAACCGACAACATAATGCCATTTGCAGCAACATGGATGTTCCTGGAGAATGTCATTCTAAGTGAAGTAAGCCAGAAAGAGAAAGAAAAATACCATATGAGATCACTCATATGTGGAATCTAAAAAAAAAAAAAAAAAACCAAACATAAATACAAAACAGAAACAGACTCATAGACATAGAATACAAACTTGTGGTTGCCAGGGTGGTGGGTGGTGGGAAGGGACAGACTGGGATTTCAAAATGTAGAATAGATAAACAAGATTATGCTGTATAGCACAGGGAAATACATACAAGATCTTGTGGTAGCTCACAGCAAAAAAAAAATGTGACAATGAATGTGTGTATGTTCATGTATAACTGAAAAATTGTGCTCTACACTGAAATTTGACACAACATTGTAAAATGACTATAACTCAATAAAAAAATTTTAAAAAAATTTGGATGTGTGTATATATATATAAGTATACATACACTTGTAGAAGTACTCAGTTTCTAAATGACAATTACAGTACTATTTAGAAAACAAAAAAGAAACACCGAAGTGTCCAGCAATGAGAACTTACAAATGCATGAAGACACAGCTATGTAATGAAATAGATTGTACATGAAAAATAATAGATCGCTATGAAAAATAATTATTAGTTATTAATAACTAAGCTATGTTACTGCTTTTGTGAGATGTCCAATATATATTTAATGAAAAAAGCTATAATACTCTTGTGTGTGGAAGTGGTTTTAGAATTGAATAATGGATAGAGAGAGGCTGGAATAATTTTGAGGAGCAAGATAGAAAATAGAAAATTCCTAGAATGCCTTGTACAGACTGTTGGTAGAAAGATGGATGCTAAAGACTCCAGTGAGGACTCGGAAGGAAGTGAGGAGCACAGCAGAAAAAATCTGTATCATCTTAGAGAATATCTAAGTTGTTATAAACAGCCTACTGGGAGAGATACGGATATTATAAGATCTGTTGTTGAGGGCTCAGAAAGACATGACAAACATTTGTAACATGATTATTATTCTTCTTTTTCTCCTTTCTTCTTTAGTTCCCATCTTTCCTCCCTTCCTCCCTCCCTCCCTTTCTTCCTTTCTTCTTTCTTCCTTTGCTTTTTCTTTCTTTCCTTCTTCCTTTTTGTTTCTTCTTTCTTTATTTCCTTCCTTTTATTTTCTTCTTCTTTTCTTTTCTTTTCTTTTCTTCTCTTCCCTTCCCTTCACTTCTCTTCTCTTCTCCTCTCCTCTCATCTCTTCTCTTCTCTTCTCTTCTCTTCTCTTCTTTTCTTTTCTTTTTTCTTACACCCCTTAGCCACTTCCTTTATCAAACACTCACATCTGGGCCATTATACACCAGCCTTAATCACCCCAGGGCCAGGTACCAGACAAGTAGGGATAGGCTGTTTGCTCCAGAGCCTGAGAAATTGTTCAAATTAGCCACTCCACAGGAAGCCTATGAAACCTAGCAAGCCTCACCCCACTTACCATCCATAAGCATCTGCCTACAGCTCCAGCTGCTGTTACCTTCCCCACTGGTTGCAGCCTTCTGTATGGCTGCTGGGCAGTCTTCTCTCATTTAGAGCTGTAAGGAGTAAGAGTCCTTCCTTTCTTCTTTTTTCCCCTACTCATGGTGTATATTCTCAGCATGACAGCAACAGAAGGAAACTTTCATAATCTGATAAAGTATCTTTAATAGACATGCTTGATAGTACAAGAGTGCTTCCCCCTATATCTGGCACTTGGCAAGGATACTTTCTCTCTTTCTGTGTGTGTAGGTGTGTGTGAATATGTATTTTATTTTTATTTTATTTTTAAACTGAAGTATAGTTTATAATATTAGTTTCTGGTATACAACATAGTGATTCAATATTTTTATGTATTATACTCCATTTAAAGTTATTATAAAATAATGGCTGTTTCCCTATGCTATACAATATATTCTTGTTGCTTATTTATGCTATACATAGTAGTTTGTAGCTCTTAATCTTGTATCCCTGTCTTCCCCTCCCTCTCTCCTTCTCCAGACTGGTAACCACTAGTTTGTTCTCTATATCTGTGAGTCTGTTTCTGTTTTGTTATATACATTTGTTTCATTTTTTAGTTTCCACATGTAAGTGATAACATAGAGTATTTATCTTTCCCTGTCTGACTTATTTCACTAAGCATAATAACCTTTAGGTCCATCTAAGTTGTTGTAAGTGGCAGAATTTCATTAATTTTTGGCTGCATAATGGTCCATTGTATATACATACCACATCTTTCTCCATTCATCTGTTGATGGACACTTGGGTTGCTTCCATATCTCGGCTATGGTAAATAGTGCTATGAATATTGGAGTACATGGATCTTTTCAAATCAGTGTTTTCATTTTCTTGATATATACCTGCAGAATATACAGGATATATACCTAGCAGTAGAATTGCTCGGTCATAAGGTAGTTCTGTATTTAACTTTTTGAGGATCCTCCGTATTGTTTTCCGTCATGGCTGTACCAATTTACATTCCCACCAGCAGTACACGAGTATTCCCTTTTCTCCACATCCTTGCCAACATTTGTTATTTGTAGACTCCTTGAGGATAGCCATTCTGACTGGTGTGAGGTGATACCTCATTGTGGTTTTGATTTGCATTTCTCTAATAATTAGTTATGTTGAGCATCTTTTCATGTGCCTGTTGACCATCTTTGGTCTATGGCTCCTTTGGAAAAATGACTGTTCAGGTCATCTGCCCATTTTTTAATTGGGTGTTTTTTTTTTTAATATATTAAGCTTCGTGAGGCTTTTATATAGTTTGGATATTAACCCCTTCTTGGCCATATCATTTGCAAGTATTTTCTCCCATTCAGTAGGTTGTGTTTTCGTTTTATTGATGGTTAGCTTTGCTGTGCAAAAGCTTTTAAATTTAACTAGGTCCTATTTGTTTACTTTTACTTGTTTTGCCTTAGGAGACAGATCCAAAAAATATTCCTATGATTTATGTCAAAGAATATTCTGCCTATGTTCTTGTCTAGGAGTTTTATGGTTTCAGGTTTTACATTTAGGTCTTTAATCCATTTTGAGTGTATTTTTATCTATGGTATAAATGTTCTAGTCTCAGTCTTTTACATGTAGCCGTCCAGTGAGTTCTGCCTTTCTTGTATTCAAGTGTCAGTGTATTGTGTCTTGTCATCAAAATAACCTTTAAATCTTATAGAAATATTATTGTAAACTGGAGGAAAGGGGATCCTTTTTTATACATAGCAGAAAGCTTACCATAATTGCGTCCTATACTTGTAAGTGATGAACTTGGATCTTTAGCTGAGATTTCCAAGCAAGGTGTTGTAGATAAGGCTTGGTTTCCTCTTGCTGCTTCTAATAACATGTGAGACAAAGTGATAAATTAAGGAAATAACTATTAATCAAAGAAGAATCAGAGTATTATGGTTTTGAAAGATTTCAGCCTAGCTAGATTTTTTTTTAAATGCTAAAATTAGGAAATTCTCTGTAAGAAAAGTATGCTCTGAATAAAAACCAAGGGTCTAGTTGGACCATCTTTAGCTAGTGCCTCAGAAGGAACAAAAAATCACAGTATTCAGTTACATATATGGCTCCTTGAGGAGATCAGCTGTGTGACTCATGGATTCTCTCTGCCATCTCAAGAGGAGCCAAAAATAGAGATGGAATAACCTAGGAAAGACCTATGAAAAAACTTCCCATTTAATGGAATGAATCCCCGTGATATATGCAGAAGACCCATGTTTTGAGAATATTGTAGCAGCAGAAATATGCCAGTTTTACCCTAAAGAGATAAAGAGGAGATAAAATGAAAGAAGGCTGTTAGACTCTCCAAATTCCATAAACAGAAAATAGTTTTACTACCCAGCTGCAAACACATGCTACCCTTCATGAAAAAGAAAGGATGACTCAGAGTGGACCTGCTTGCCCAGAGGGATGGGCCTCAAGTCGCAGAGGAGTATTCGGAGGCCTTAATATGTAATGGACTGTTTAATGATGGTCATTCTGACTGGTGTTAGGTGATACCTTATTGGGTTTTGATTTACATTTCTCTAATAATTAGCAATATTGAGCATCTTTTCATGTTCCTGTTGGCCATCTGGATGTCTTCTTTGGAGAAATAGCTATTTAAGTCTTCTGCCCATTTTGTGATTGGGTTGTGTTTTTTGTTTCGTTGTTGTTGTTGTTTTTTAATATTAAGCTGCATGAGCTGTTTGTATATTTTGGAAATTAATCCCTTGTTGGTCTCATCCTTTGCAAGTATTTTCTCTGATTCTGTAGGTTGTCTTTTTGTTTATTTATGGTTTCCTTTGCTGTGCAAAAGCTTTTAAGTTTAATTAGGTCCCATTTGTTTATTTTTGCTTTTATTTCCATTACTCTGGGAGATGATCCAAAAAATACTGCTGCAATTTATGTCAAAGAATGTTCTGCCTATGTTTTCTTCTACAAGTTTTAGAGTATCTGGTCTTACATTTAGGTCTTTAATCTATTTTGTGTTTATTTTTGTATATGGTGTTAGAGAATGTTCTACTTTTATACTTTTACATGTAGCTGTCTAGTTTTCCCAGCACCACCAACTGTAGAGACTGTCCTTTCTTGATTGTATATTCTTGCCCCCTTTGTCATAGCGTAATTGACCATAAGTGTGTGGGTTTATTTCTCGGTTCTCTATTCTGGCCCATTGATCTGTGTGTAGATTTTTGTGCCAGTATGATGCTGTTTTGATTACTGTAACTTTTTAATATAGTCTGAAGTCAGTGAGCATGACTCCTCCAGCTTTGCTTTTTTTTCTCAAGATTGCTTTGGCAATTCATGGTCTTTTGTGGTTCCATATAAATTTTAGGATTATTTGTTCTAGTTCTGTGAAAAATATGGATGGACCTAGAGAATATTATGCTTAGTGAAATAAGTCAGACAGAGAAAGACAAATACTTTATGTTATCACTTTTATGTGGAAACTAAAAAAATGAAACAAATAAAACAGAAACAGATTCACAGATATGGAGGACAAACTAGTGGTTACCAGTGAGGAAAGGGAAGGAGGGCAGGAGAAAATAGGGTATAGGATTAAGAGACACAAACCACTATGTATAAAATAAAAAAGCAACAGAGATACATTGTACAGGGAAATATAGCCATTATTTTATAACAACTGTAAATGAAGTATAATATATAAAAACATTGAATCACTGTTTATGTACCTGAAACTAATATAATATTGTAAATCAGCTACAATTCAGTAAAAAAGAAAAAAAATAATTTTTATGTGAATGAAAGGACTAGCTAGTAATTTTTTTTTAGAATGAAAGAGGATTATGAGTTGATATTGAAGATTTTTTTGATCAGATTATGAAGGATGATACACTGGCAAGATATGGCAACACCTGGGTACACAAACAGATTTTGATGAGGAAAAATATTATTTGTTCCTGACTCTGAGAATCTCATTATTTTGCTTCAAAATGAGTTAATAAAATATGGTAGGCAGAATTCTGTGATGGCCCCTAAGATTTCCATCAACTGGTATAAATTCCTTACATAATCCTCTTCCCTTGAGAGTGGGCAGGACTTGAGAATGCATTGGGACAGTTATGATTAGATTGTGTTATATAAGACTTTGCTTGCTTTGAGGATAAGGAATAATGTTTTGGCAGCTTGGCGAGGACCTGACAGCAGCCTCCGGTAGCTAAGAGTGACTCACAGCCAACAGCCGTCAAGAAATGGAAGTCTTAGTCCTGAAACTGCAGAAAATGGGATTTTCCAGCAGTCTGTAAGAGGACTGCAAACTTCAGCTGAGAACACAGCCTTACTGACACATTTATTATAGCCTGGTAAGGCATGGATCAGAGGTCCATACTTTGACCTCTGACACATGGAAACTGAGGTAATAAGTTTGTGTTATTTTAAACCACTAAACTTGTGGTTATTTGTTATACAGCAAGAGAAAACTAATACATGGGGTAAACTTGTATAATATTCTCCTTTAAGAAAGAGGACTATGACCTGGAGTAGCCTGGCCTGGGATACTGGTCCTTTTTAGCCTCTGCTATCTGCTAGTAGAGCTGGCAGTGAACTTGTACCCAGAGAATATTCCACTCTCTAAATCTTTCCTTTCCAGCATCTCCCCTACAGGGGCTGGAGAGAATAGGAAAAAATCATTATAGGGTGCCAAGTAGGTTTCAAGAACTATGGATATAAGCTTTCTACCTGTTCCTCATTTTATCCTCAGAAGTCCATGGAGAAGTAGATATGAGGACCTCCATGTCTTAGATGAGGAAATGACTCAGAGATATTTAGTAACTTGCAAAAGGCAATGTAGGTAGTAAAGGGCCCAACCCCCAGGACCCTGCTGACTTTTAGGATTTCCTCTCGGTTAATGCTATTTCTACCTTTCCTAGGCATTTTCCTTTAATTCTTTAGCCAGTCCTAGAAAAATAACAAATATCTATCTGTGGCTGATAAACTGGAAATCCAACTTATCCATTATTATTTCATATTTTTGATAATACAGTGAAAAATAACACCTTTAATAATATGTAAGAATAACATGTAATTACACAATTTAATATCTGACATAATTTTTTTGCAAGGTAAGGATTACACTGTTAGTCATACTGTTAGTTGGTTCAAAAGTGCTTCCAGATGTCAAGGTGAAACCTAATATGAAACTATTCAATACAGTTTAAGGCTATTAGCCAGCCAACATCTGCATCCCAGTTACCTTGGGATTTTGTACTCTTTAAGTTGTCTTAAATTATACTCTGCTCACTTATGTGTTTCTGTGGTTTAATTTTTTAAAAATATAAATAATTCTTAAAAATAATTAGTAACATTTCAGGGGAGCTCAGAGCTGTAGAAGTAATTGGAGTCAAGAGGAAAGTTATCAGCCAGAATGAAAAGAGCTAAGAGATCACAGACATTGGCTGCATTTTCTCCTTAGAGAGAGCTTCATCAGAAGAATGCCCACACTGATGCCAAGATTAATGAAGTGCCAAATCTGGAACATGACAAAGACTCTGAATGCCATTTAATGAAGAAGATGGAAAAAAATACTGGTAATGGATATACACAAATGCTGCCTATTGCTTGATTGGGCATTGTCAATAACTTTATTTTATGTTTAATTTTTATTTTTTTATGGAAGTATAATCGATTTACAATGTGTTAATTTCTAGTGCATAGCATAGTGATTCATTTATACATAAAAATGTATTTTATGTATAAATATATATATTTATGTATATATATATATTCCTTTTCATATTCTTTTTCATTATAGGCTGCTATAATACACAACTATTGAATATAGTTCCCTGTGCAATACAATAGAATCTTGTTGTTTATCTATTTTATATATAGTAGTTAGTATCTGCAAATCCCGAACTCCCAATTTATCCCTCCCCATCCCCTTTCGCCCTGGTAACCATAAGTGTATTCTCTATGTCTGTGAGTCTGTTTTGTAAACAAGTTCATTTGTGTCCTTTTTTTTTTTAAGATTCTACATATATGATAGCATATGGTATTTTTCTTTCTCTGGCTTACTTCACTTAGTATGATGATCACCAGGACCATCCATGTTGCTGCAAATGGGGTTATTTTATTCTTTTGTATGGTGAGTGGTATTCCATTGTATAAATACACCACAGCTTTACCCATTCATCTGTCAATGGACATTTAGGTTGCTTCCATGTCTTGGCTATTGTAAAAGTGCTGCTATGAACATTGAGATGCATGTTATCTTTTCAAATTAGAGTTTCCCTTGGATATTTGCCCAAGAGTGGGATTGCTGGATCATAGGGTGAATGCATACTTTTAGATACTCAATTTTTTCTATAAATTATTTAGTTACTCTTCATATGTATGTAAAATGGATATGCCTGATATTTTCTTCTTTTTAAACAGATACTTTATTTTTTTCCATTTTTTTCTCTTTAAATAGACTTTCACAGCAAAATTGATCACTAAGAACAAAGTTTACCATGCCCCCCAGCCCTCTGTATACACCATCTCCCCTATTATTAACACCCTGCACCAGAGTGGTACATTCATTACAGTTGATGAGCCTGTATTGACACAGCATCACCCAAAGTCCACACTTTATATTAGGGTTCATGCTTGGTGTTGTACATCTATTTTTTTTTTCCAGCAAAGGATAGTTTTAATGCCTATTACTCTCATAATCCTCCAGATCTCATAGTTTGTGTTACCACCAGAGCTTCTCTCTCTTACTCTTTTTTCTCTTTATATGTGTGTGTGTGTGTGTGTGTGTGTATGTACACACATATATATATATATTTATTGAAGTATAGTCAGTTTACAATGTTATGTCAATTTCTGGTGTACAGCATAATGCTTCAGTCATACATGAACATATATTCATTTTCACATAAGTTACTGCAAGATATTGAATATAGTTCCCTGTGCTATCCTGTATGAACTTGTTGTTTATCTATTTTATGTATATTAGTTAATATCAGCAAATCTTGAACTCCCAGTTTATCCCTTCCCACTCCCTTCCCCGCTAATAACCATGTTTGGTTTTTTGTTTGTTTGTTTTCTATGTCTGTGAGTCTGTTTCTGTTTTGTAAATATGTTTTTTGTCTTTTTTTTTTTTTCAGATTCCACATATAAGTGATATCATATGGTATTTTTCTCTCTCTTTCTGGCTTACTTCACTTAGAATGACATTCTCCAGGAACATCCATGTTGTTGCAAATGGGATTATTTTGTTATTTTTTTATGGTTGAGTAGTATTCTGTTGTATAAATATACCACAACTTCTTTATCCAGTCATCTGTTGATGGATATTTAGGTTGTTTCCATGTCTTGGCTATCGTAAATAGTGCTGCTATGAACACTGGGCTGCATGTATCTTTTTGAATTAAGGTTCCCTCTGGATATATGCCAAGAAGTGGGATTGCTGGATCATATGGTAAGTCTATTTTTTTAGTCTTTTGAAGACTCTCCATACTGTTTTCCATAATGGCTGCATCAAACTACGTTCCCACCAACAGTGTAGGAGAGTTCCCTTTTCTCCACAGCCTCTCCAGCATTTATTGTTTGTAGACTTCTGAATGATGGCCATTCTGATTGGTGTAAGGTGATACCTAATTGTAGTTTTGATTTGCGTTTCTCTGATGATTAGCGATATTGAGCATTTTTTTCATGTGCCTATTGACCATTTGTAAGTCTTCATTGGAGAATTACTTGTTTAGGTCTTCTGCCCATTTTTGGATTGGGTTGTTTGGTTTTTTATTATTAAATTGTACGAGCTATTTATATATTATGGAAATTAAGCCCTTATCAGTCTCATCTTTTGCAAATATTTTCTCCCATTGTGTAGGTTGTCTTTTTGTTTTGCTTATGGTTTCCTTTGTTATGCAAAAGCTCATAAGTTTAATTAGGTCCCATTTGTTTATTTTTGCTTTTATTTCTGTTGCTTGGGTAGACTGCTCTAGGAGAACATTGCTGAGAATTATTTCAGATAATGTTTTGCCTATGTTTTCCTCTAAGAGGCTTATAGTGTCTTATCTTATGTTTGTCTTTAAGCCACTTTGAGTTTATTTTTGTGTATGGTGTGAGGGAGTGTTCTAACTTTATTTCTTTACAGGCAGCTGTCCAGTTTTCCCAACACCATTTGCTGAAGAGACTGTCTTTACTCCATTGTATGTTCTTGCCTCCTTTGTCAAAGATTAATTGACCAAAAATTTGTGGGTCTATTTCTGGGCTCTCTAATTCTGTTCCATTGATCCGTGTGTCTGTTTTTGTACCAATACCATGCTGTTTTGATTACTGTAGCTCTGTAGTATTGATCCCTATCAAATTACCCAGGAAATTTTTCACAGAACTAAAATAAATAATATAGCAGCTTCAACAGGATAGAATTATTTTCCTTTTTTTATTTAATAAGATTGCTCATATTATTGCCATTTTCAAGTTAGCAGGAAAGGAGGAAAAACGAAAACAGGGCAAGAGACTTTGTGTTTAAAATAATATGACATCATACATAGGCTTCTTCTATGTTGTCCACCACCAAGGCATGTTGTGTGCATTCCATTTTGTGGTAATGATGCCCCTGGCATTGTGCAGAGTGGTGGCCCTGGCATGGTGGCTTCTACTGCAAGACCAGTGTAGTAGGCAGAATTTTGCTGACCATAACTTTTGCTCCTTAATGTTTCTCCAGTGAAAATGTTCAATTTTATGTCAAAAATGATGTATTTAAGATTACTAATCAGCTGAATTTAAATAGGAAGATTATCCTAGATTACTTGGTTGGGCCTAATATAATCACAGGAGACCCTAAAAGCAGAGATGTTTTAGGGTAACAGAAGAGGAAGTCAGAGATTCAAAGCAAGAGGAGTATTCAGTGTGCCATTATTATTGACTTGAAGTTGTGGGGCTATATATTAAGAAAACAGAGATCTCAGTTTTGAAAATGGCAAGGAATTTAATTCTGCCAACAATCTGAGATTAGAAGCAGATTCTTCCCCAGAGTCCCCAGGTAAAAGTTTAGTCCAGCCAACATCCTGGTTTTGGCCTTTAGAGGCCCTCAGTCAAAAGCCAACTGAACCCATCTGGGCTTCTTGTCTATAAAACTGTGAGACAATAAATGGGAGTTATTTTAAGATGATAAATGTTGATAATTTGTAGTGGCAGCAATGGAAATCTAATTCAGGAAGTTTTGAAATGTAATCTCTAGTTATGCAGCCAAATGCCCAGCCAAAATTCACTGCTAAAGGGAAGGAGGAGAGAATGTGTATTGGGGTAAATTAGTGAACTCCACAACAGCCACTATTTGTAAGACTGTGACCTCAGATTATTCATCTGTGGAGGTCTGACCTAACCAGAAGATCTCTATGGTTCCTTTTCTGTGATATGTCATTATGGTTACACTAAGGATAAAGTAAGTTCTGTCTTTTATGCAGACTGCCCTGCATAGAACATCTGAGCAGTTATCTCACTTTCTGTTTGTCCATCAGGAAGCCTGCTCTCTCTAGACACCTTGATTCTGCTCTTCCCTTTGCTTCAATATTCCACAAATATGCCTAAGTGAAAAGGAAAAAAAAAATAAAGATAAAAATGTTAACATCAATACTGATAATTAAAACAATGATACCTTTCCTGCACTGAGTAAATTGGGGTAATATCTATCAGCTTAAGGGTGCTCCATTTCCAAAGAAAAGGTAGAATGCAGGGTGAGATAATCAATGCAGAGGTGATGCCAATGAGATGATCAGGTCTCACTGCTGATGGTTAGCCCTGGGACAAGGTCATCACATACAGTAGTGGGAGAGGGAGGCAAAGAGAGAGGGAAGCAGGAAAGGAAAGAGGAGAAGACACTGCCTTAGGCCTTCAGCCAATTATTCTTTCATGAATAGAAGGAAAAAGCAGAAATATTTAACATGCACAGAAGAAAAGATTAGAATTACAGTTACCAAGAAGAAAAGTGGAATTGGCATCAATTTCATTCCTTCTTTCCACTCCTCTCCTCAAACCTGCACTACCTTGTTTGTCACTATGAAAGTCACTTAGACACACGCACACAAACACACGCACACTCACATGCACAAAGAGATTAAATTGAGTGGCAGAGTATAGTAAATTTCCCACTAGGTCTGATCCAGAGTAATATTTGACTCCAATGCATATAAGTCATTGTTTATTTTCAGACTCAGGTGAATCTGCTCTCAAAAGCTGCAAGGTGAAATATAATGAATTCCCAGCATATGGTAACGAATGATTAAACGATTATGTCTAAGGTTACGACCTTCCTCATCTCTAGCTTTTCATTTTACTTTTGTTCCATTTAAGATCTTGTAAGATCTTAATTTCCTCCAATAAAGGTTTACTTAAGAACTGAAACTCATTAAACTCCAAAAGGACTCATAAAAATTCAGATCTACCTTCCCTCTGAAATGCTAACTAAATTTCAAGTAATGCAATAAAGTAAAATTAAGCTTTTTTTCCAAGTGTCTTGTTAGTTGACAAGTTGGAGTTTTGTTTGTTTGTCTGATATTTTTTCCCCAAGAATATTATGAGTAAGAAATTTCTGTAAGAAAACACAGTCCTCTATAGTTTCAAGCTGAGCTCATCATTTAAGAAATGTGAGGAATTCCAGGCTTAAGAAAGTTTAACTTTTTATTATTTTTAATATCTTACCTTAAAAAATCACCTGGGACATAGTTATAAGGCAGTAGAGCTTAGAAAAGATGAAGGAAATTACTCTCCAAATTTTTTACTGGCATTGGTGCTGGATATCTGTGTGAAAATGACTGAAGAGGCCTGCTGTGAGTTGAAGGGTGTCCCCTCAAAAGATGTTGAACTCCTGGTCCTGTGAATGTGACCATATTAGGAAATAGATGATCAAGTTTAAGATGAGGTTTGTAGTGGGCCCTTTCCAGTATGGCTGTGTCCTCACAAAAAGGGAAAAATTGGGCTCAGAAATAGACATACATGCAGGGAAGATGATGTAAAGATACATCTGTCATGACATCTGTGATGTCCAAGAAAATGACGCCTGCAAACCAAAGCTGGAGGCTGCTGGAGGCTGGGACGGAGTCACGGAGCAGATTCACCCTCACAGCCCTCAGAAGAAACCAACCCTGCTGACACCTTGCTTTTGAACTTCTAGCCTGCAGAATTATGGGACAATAAACGTCTATTGTTTAAACCACCCAGTTTGTGGCACTTTATGGCAGCCCTGGGAATCCACGTATGGTAAGTCCCAAGCTCAACTGTTTCCTGGAAAGAAATCTATGCTAAGCAATGCAGGATGCAAATTGCTTCAATGGATACTTTCCTCTGCTCAATAAAAGTAGACATAAAAAATGGAAGGGATGAATACATCCTTGAAATAGAGATGCTTAAATAAAGTGCTTAACCTAAAATATCAATTAAGAAAAAACATAGTTTTATTTTTCTGGAACTATAAAAACTAATTCTAAAAAGTTTATATGGAGAAAAATTAAGCAAGTAAGAATAGCCTGGGAAATTTCGATAAAGGGGAATCAGAACAAATAACCACAAACTTGAAAAGCTTGAAATAACAAAATGTATTATCTCTCAGTTTCTGTAGGTCAGAAGTGTAGCCACGACTTAACTAGCTTCTCTGCTCAGGGTGCCACAGACTGAAATCAGGATGCTGGTTGGGCTGTATTATCATCTGAAGCTTGGAGTCTTCCTCCAAGTTCCTTTGGGTCCTTGGCAGAATTCCGTGTCTTGCATTTGTAGCACAGAGGTCTGTATTTTCTTGTTGCCTGTGAGCTGGGGTTGCTCTCAGAGACTAAAAATGTTGTTTACGTTCCTTGTCACATGTCTTTCTGCTTTCAAACTAGTCATGGAGTTTTTGTTTTTGTTTTTGTTTTTTCTCCTTAATTTGAATTCCTTTCTTTGGGAAAAGCCCAGTTCCTTTTAAGGATTCACCTGATCAGATCAAATAGGCTACCGAATTAGACAACATAGGCTAATCTCTTTCTTAAGGTCAACTGTGTCGTATAATGTGATCTAATCATGGAAGTGGTATTCCATTATATAAACAGGTCCCTCCCATGCTCATGGGCGGGGGGATTATATTGGGGTGTGGGTCATCTGTTGTCATCTTAGAATTCTGCCTACCACAAAGCAAAGGCTATTAATTACAGTACAGTTTAGAACAGTGGAAATGACAGAGTACTATGCAGGTACAACAAAAAGCATAAAGACATTCTGATACAGAAAGATACACTATTAAATTCGAAAACTGTCAGAAGCCAACCAGTACAGGGCTCTGTGTATCTTTGAGTAAGGATTGGAGAAAATAGAGATTTTTAGATTATTTATTTCTGCTTGTGTACATTTACATAAAGAAACTGAAGAAATAATCAAGAAAGTTTTTAACTGTTGGGCATAGTTGGGGGTGGGGGGCGGTAATGGGTGGATGGAGACAGAGGTGGGAGGAAAAGTGCTCCCATCCGTTCATCTGAAATGAATACTCTTCCTACCATTTTGATTGTTGGACAATTTAAATATATTGCCTATTAAAACTAGAATTTAAGATTAAATGAAGCAAACATTTATTTATACCTACTGTGTGCAGCCTCCTGCTGGGTGAGGAGTAAAGCAATGATTAAAGCAGAGTTCCTGTTCTAAAGTAGCAGACAGTGTGGTGGTGGTCAAAAGTCAAAGCCAGCACTGACTGTAATTCAAGAAAGGGAAATGGCATAACAGAAAGACAGGCAAACTATTTTGTGGGTTTTAAAGGATTACTCCAAGTGCCCACATAACCTAGTGGCATAGCTGGACACACCCTTCTGCCTGCCAGAAAGAGCAGTTTAGATCACTGTGTGTTGATCCATATAATTCAAACTTTCACATTCGAAGAACTAGAAGAAGCATTACATCCCTCAGTTCTCATTAGGTATCATTACATCATTGATTTCTACATATTGATTAGAAGGTGATATACAGTTTACATGATTTAAAAAATAACTTCTTGTAAAGCATTAGTGTGTATGAAAGTCAGAAAATTGGATATGAGTTTCCTTCATTTTTGTTATGGTTGCTGCACAAAGAAAAGTTGTTTGTAAAATGTAAATGAAACATTCATATCAGATAATTAGACTATCCAAATTCTCCTTTTAGACTATCATTACTTTGAGCTGAATTTCTTCTTTAGTTATTTTAAAGTTCCAGTATTCATTCCTATCTTGAGAAATAGCAAAATAAGTTCACTGGATTTTCATGTGGCTTGCTTTTGCATTTCCCTCAAATATCAGCTCCGGAATGGCAACTTCTCTAGAATAACCCCACCTCTCTGTCCCAGCTCCCTATACCCATACTCTGCTTTTTTCCTTACAGCACTTACCTTTGAAACTGTTGTATATATGGGCTTACTTCTTCACTCTCTGATCTCCTCCATCACAATGTGTGGTCCGTGCACAAGCAGGGACTTTGTTCTGTCTGCAGTTGTGTTCAGCACAATAGAACAGTGTTTTGCTTAATGCACTAAAAATATACATATTGAATGAATAAATAACCAATTTAAAGAAGAATAAACTCTACATAGTGTGCTCATATGAGCTATCTAATTCTTGCTTTCCTTTCCCTTAAGGAAGTTTCTGGCAAATATTAAAAGAACAAAATCTCAGTGCAATCCTTTTGCTTTGCCAGAAGCTGCCCCTTTCTGGAAGCAGCATGAGGACAGTTATCAGGCCACTTCCTAACAAACATCCAAGGGGAATAAGGTGCTGGGTTGCCCTTCTTGCAGTGTGACATAATGGAAATAAATGTTTGAGTTTTGTCCTCAGTTCCTGGCACAGGGCTCCTTGCAGTTTACTGCTCCATATGCTAATGAGGTGACTCTTGGTGGGCCCTTAGCTTCAGGATGAGATTTTGTCCTCAGAAAAACCAACCACATGATTAGAGTGTTAGAACTTTCAGTCCCACCCCCAATCTTGAGAGATCAGAAAGGGGCCATACATTGAGTTCAGTCATCAATTGCCGATGATTTGCCCACATATTAAAATTTCCATTTATTATTAATAACAGGATTCAGGGAGCTTTCCAGGTCAGTGAATACATCGCTGTGCCAGGAGGGTGGTGTGCCCAGAGAGGGCATGGGCTCTGCACTCCCTCCCCCTGATACTTTGACCTTTGCATCTTTTCCATTTGCTCTTTTATAGTCAACTGTAATTGTAAGTTAAGTGCTTTCCTGAGTTCTGCAAGTCATTCTACTGAATTATTGAACCTGAGGATCAAGTTGTGACAACCCTTAAATTTGTAGTCAGCTGGGCAAAAGTGTGGGTAAGCTGGGCACCCCATTTCCATCTGGCATCTGAAGTGAAGGGCAGTCTTGTGGGACCGAGCCCCTAACCTGTGGGGTCTGTGATAACTCTGGGTAATTAGTGTACAGATTGGACTGAATTGTTGAACACCTGGTTGGGGTTGGAAAAGACACACTATTTGATATTAGAAAGCGCCACACATAGAGGCAAGTCCAGTCTGTGTGAGTGGCCTCTCAGAGCATTTCCTCAATTGTCTGTGGAAACTTTCCCTTCTGATTGCATTCTTTCTCTTAGTGGGGAACTGCTATTTGGAGAAATTCCTCAAACTCCCTAGGCTTTTACTTGAATAGGTAGACAAGGGGCTGTGTAGGGATGATGGTTGGGTAGGTCCTGGGAGCGTGTTTTTGGTGACTTCCTTTTGAGTGAGCTTTGAGGTTTTAGCTGTGATTCCAAGGCAACATGAAAAGTTTCCATCTCCATTCTGAGATGAACAAATTAGTGTTTAAATTTTTACTGTACATATTTTGTTGAATTTAACTTTGTGAAGACTTTGTGCAGGACTTTTACTTAAGAGAATATCAAAATCCATCCTAAGACCAACTAGATTTCTGGCTGATGTTTGAAAGATAGCTCTTAGAATCTCTAATTATTATCTTGGGAATTCTTGAAACTGACTATAAATTGTAATTAACTTACAATAAAAGGCAAATGCAAATATTTTGTTTTTAAGAGTAATTATAAAATATAATTACAATAAAATAATTAAAAATAGTCACAAAAATAAAATCTATTGACAAGGTAGAGATACAGCCAAAATTTGGGATTGTATGGTAATTCTGAGTATTAAACTGCATTTTACCATTTTGGAAGCAAATATAAAATAGATATCATACTGTTATTTAAGTCTCCTTTGTCTTAATAAGAAGCAATGTGCCCTACTTCACTAAAATTGACAAATACCTTAATGGAATTTTTAGCCTGATTCCTCTTGTAAAAGACACAAAAGACAAGGAGGAAAATATTCTTTAATAGCAATTTCACAGAAGGAAAAGAGGAAAAATAATAATAACATTATCATAAAAGAGTGCTTAATATAATCCAGAAACTATACAGAGCACTTTACAAATGTGGTCAGATTTGATATTCATAGAAACTCTGTGAGGTACAGATGAGAGATTCCATTTTGCAGAGGTTTGCAAAAATTATGCAATTTTCCCAAGGTCACATGTTTGACAGTAGTCAGAACTAGATTGAGGGCATGTCTTTTTCACTCAATTTCTTTTGAGGTTATGTCCCACTTCAACTATATCCTCATTTTGTTTTTCATTATCTATTTATTTATTTAATTTATTTTTTATTTATTATAGCAAAATTTCTTGAGTTTATATGTATATACTCTTTATTCCTCCACTTCCCTTGTTCCCTCAGCTCATGCTAATCTGACTTCCGTGGCAACCACTCTATTAAAACTGTTCATCCACTTTCATTTTCATCATAGAGCACTTATTACTTCTTCATTTTGCTGATTTTTTTTTTCTTTTCTGTCTCCAGTGGAATATAAGCTTCAGGAGGAGATGGGTCATATCTGTTTGTCCTTTTCTGTATTCACAGGGCTTACAAAGTACTTGGAAAATAGTAGGATCTTAATAAATGCTCACTGAATAAATATATGAATGACTACATAAATAATTATTCTTCTTGTGAATTACAGAAAAAGATTGAGAAATGCTTGAAATAGATAGGATAGTTTAAATTGATTAAAAGTTAAAATTATACTTAAAAAAAATGAACTTCATTACTTTTAGGTAACCTAATCTTGGTTAAGAAAGAATTGCACAGAAAACCTGCTAAGGAACCAGCTTTAAAGAACAGAAGACAATGAATTGCAATTATACTATTGATTACTTTTATGCAGATAAATGCTTCTAATGAGCTTGAAGTAATTCTTTTAAACTGGATAAATATTTCCCCTGCAATCCTTTTTCGTACTCTTCTTTGGCTTTGAAACTTGATTTTTTTTTTAAATCCTTGAAATTTACAAGAATACAATTTTCTAGTCTATGACTGAATAATTACACAGTTTTAATTAGTTGAGTAAAAATAATGTGACTCATGTAGTGAAACTGAAATTTTAAAATACTTGATATAGAAAGGCTGTTTTCTGAATATCTTAGCTCATTTTTCAGCATGTTTCTTTTAAAATTTTAAATGGATTACTCATACAATGGTTAAAAATAGATTTTAAAAAGGTGACTATCAGTTGATCCCTAAAGACAAAAAGTCTTTAAGTGGATATCTAGCCCCATGTTTTGTTACCAGCATGGCATTCTTATAGTCTGTAATCTGTTGGCGACACTGTATTTTCTTACCTTATAAAAAGATTAATTAAAATTCTCACAGAGTATCTTCCTTTCTGATTTCCTTCCACAAATATGTATTGATCACCAGTTATGTGCCAGCACTAGTTTTGGTACCGTATACAGTGATACAGAGATCTTGAGCTTAGTTACATTGCTTGTGCTCTATCTGGGACAGAAGGGTAAGTAACAGCCAACAACTAGTATGGTGAAAGGATTAAAAGGCTTAAATAAACGTGCTGTTTTAAAAAAGGGCTCCAATCCTGAGTGAGAGTGAAGTCATACATGTAATTCTAGAAGAAATGACAGCAATTTTTAGACTTTAAGACTGTTGAATAAATGTTTTCCAGGTAACATGGAAAAGGAAGAATGTTTTTGACAGGTGGTTCGAAGTTCAAATGCTTAGAAGCCAAAAAGAATGATGGAACATAGAGCATTTGGGAAACTTGAGGCAGTTTATCATGGTTCAAATTTAGAATATGAGTGGGGTGCTGGCAGTAGACGAAGCTGCGGATCTGAGGCAAGGCCAGATTAACAGGATCTGAAGATGTGTCTCGGGACTCGGTATAGACTGGATGAAGGTGGGGCTCTGTGGTCACTTGGCTGTGCTTCTTTTTCACATCTTACACAGCAAGCTGACTCCCTTTCATCATCTCTAATGTTAATAATACAGTAGAAACTCTTAAAAAGTTAAAGTGATCAGTCACAAAAAGTGATATATGTAAACTTGAGCATTTGATTAGAACTTAACCACATACTCATTTGCCAGTAGTTTGATGAAGAGTAAAAAAACATTTCTTTTAGTATAGGTCTACTGACCGGGCCACTGTGAGGTCTTGCATAAACCACACCCACCGTGATTCTTCTATAATTTTCAGTCTCAGTTTCTTTAAAATGAGCAAGAACGTAGACGCTTGTGAAGCAGTGTGTCTGTATAATCTTTCTTGATTTTTATTTTATTTATTTGTAGTTTTTTTAAAGTGGCTACACAAACATAAAATGTAATAGCATTTCTTTTTATTGACCCATCTTTATTCAACTCTCCAAATATTTCACTTAATGTTTATAGAAACCAACTTTCTTTCTTTAGAAATTTCATTTTGGTTTACAAGTTACTTAGATAACATAATTTCAAAAGAATGACAACTGACCTTTAAAGGCTCAGGATCCAACTCAGCTGTTTCTTGGTAGAGTAAAACTAATACTCTGGGTGAAGAAAGAACACTCTTCGGTACTCTTTCACATTAAAGAGTGGCCTAGTGGCTACAGGTGTTCACTGTATAATGAACATTGCTCACTGTGTTTCATTGATGGGGTGGAGAACGTCGATTGATCTAGGGAATCCTTTATGTGAAATATGTTTAAGAAGGTTTTTTTTTTGTAATAGCATCTACCTTATAAAGTTTATGGGAGGGTTTAATAAATTGCAAGAAAACCACTAATAGAGTGCCAGGTGCATAGTAAATGTTTATGACCTTATTTCCACTTTGTATTTAGTATTATTTATCTCTTAATAAGAGAGACTAAACAGCTTTACTTTGGTATGTTTTTCTAGGCCAGTACTAGCCTATGCCATGTCTCTGTGGGAATTAGGAAAAGAATTCTATCAGAGCAGGGGAAGCACTCCATCAGAGCATGGGTTATGAGAGGAGAATGCTTTTGTGTGAATTAGAAAATTGTTACTTCTTCCAGAAGTGTGGCCTGGCCTGTGAACTGGATGTCAGCCCCCTCTTGTCCTCTTAGCTGGATGCCCTTGTGTGGCTAACAATGGCAGAATCCTACATTGCAGGTCTGGATCACAGCCCGAGTCTTGCTGAAATGACAGTATTCATGTTCCAGGGCATCTCAGGGTTTGTGAGCCGATCTGCTAAGGTCAGGGTGATCCAGCCGCTCCTAGTCCCAGCAAGAGAAATCCTTACTCCCTCCAGGTGAGCAAATCTGTTCTTCTTTGTTCATATCTGAGCAGCTGGTTTGTGTATTTCTATCAGTACATTCACTGGAGGATCACATTGGTGAGGGAGGCTCTGTTCTATCTCTGCCCAGGATGGAAAGGACAGGGACTGAGTGTTGATGAGGGAAGACTCTTCAGCTAACGAAAAAGTACATCCCTACTGCATGATGTTGCTCCTCCAAACAGGATGGCTGAGAAAAAGGCAAATGTGGATTAAATATCAGTTTTCCATATTTTTCTTCCTTGGATGGAGAATTGAACAGCTTAATCCTACACGGTCTATAGCATGAGTTTACATATAAACCAAGGCAGAATGTGCTTCAGCTTGAAGAGAACTACCCATCCTTTTGGTCCTTCAAAGGTTGCAGATTTCATGAGGCAAAAGACATTTAATTTCATATAACTTAAACTTGGGGAATTCAGCCATCTTCCTTCTTGGATTTCCTGCTCGCACTCACTTCAGACATAAAATATCAAGCGGGACATTTTTATCACTTGGACACAACATGCACACGAAATAACAAGTTAGCTGAATTCTTAAGTGAACTTAAATGATTTTCTTCCCAGTACTTTGGGCATAAACAAATGTCCTTCAGTGGGAGATGTACCTTACTTCTTCAAGCCCTTCTTTTGCTGAATATTCTTTGTTTCATGATGGGGTTCTACTCACAGGGGTTTATTTAGGACTAGGATGTATGAAGAACAAACACTTGTTTGCTCTGCAAAATTTTCAGGGAATTGAAAGGCCTACCAGCAGGTTCTGCAAACCCTGGGAAAGGGCTGAAATTTGTTGATTCTGAAGGGGCTGGCTTGCCTTATGACTATGAGAAGACTTTCTGTTACATTAAGGAAGGCTGTGAGCAAAGATGAAAACACATGAGATTTGCTGATAAACACAGAATTGCTTAAAGAATAAGCCATAAATAAAAACAAGAGAGAAATGTATCTTAGCTGGATTTAAAAGAATATATGTTATTTTAGTTTTAAAAATGCCAAGAAAGTACTCTGTATGCCATTTTTCAGTTTTTAACTTTATCTTGTTTTCATTGTTGTCTTTTCTTAGTTTCTCATATTTCCAATTTTATTCTTTCACAAAATATGTCCTAATCTGCTCATCCAGAAGTAATGCTACTGCTACCTTGGTCTCTGGTTGCTCTTACTTAAGATGCTTATGTTTTCTAACTTAATTCAATTAATATAATGTATATATCTTAGCTTTCCTACTGAGGGGTAAAATTCTTGAAGGCAGGACCAGTGCCTCACAAAGACATCACTCTTGGAGAATATTCCACAAAATTTGGAGTGTAAATGAATGAATGAATCTCTCTGTTGTAGAACTTGATCACAGCATTTTAGATGCCAGCTCCAGAGAGGTGTGAAGATAAAAAGCTCCAGGGCAAGTGGATCATATCTGACATAAAATTTTAGGAAACCTTAAAAATGTCAGTGAAAGAAAGCAAGCAATGATAAATAGAACATAGGGTTTGTGTTTTAACAAAACATGGTGACAACTGAAAGTCTTAGCTTAATGTCAGTGTGAAATGACGGAACTCGGGATGGAACTGTTAAACCAGTCCTTTGTTAAGATTTTTAAGGTATTCTAGGCTCTGGCAGAGGTAGAAACAAGTTGGTAGACCATGGGGAAAAAACATGGAAATATGTTGCAGGCAATAAGAGTCAGTTTTACATGCATTTTACTAAAATGAAGAGTTGACCCTCTATTTATTAAAGCTGTTTTTACAAGAAGTGTATATTTCATTAAAAATGGGTAGGAGACAAAGTACCTATGTCCGTCTGATCATTTGTGGTCAGGAATACTCTCAGTTCTCGTATGATTAAAATATTGCAGTTGAGTCATTAAGTGTCACCACTACCAGTCAGATAATTTTTATGGGAGGTTAAAGAAATTCTCTCCTACTAGCCTCATGTTAGTAGCTCAACTGTCTTATCCAGGAGACTGACAAATGGTGGAAAGGTCTGAGTTTCATTTTAATGAGGATACATATTTGCAAAAACAGAAATAAATCAAACTAGTGTAAAAAAGAAAGAGGAAATGCTTGTTATCTGGACACAGGTGCGTACTGCGGAGCACGACAGCAGAAAGTAGACTTGAGACTCCAGTAGGATGGAAGTAGGAACTATAGGCTCCAAGGAAGATACGGTCTTGATCTTTCTTTTTGTGGAACTCATGGTCTGTCACCTTGGCTTCTCCTTTCAAGTCTATTTGATTTTTTTTTCCTGCTTCTCTGGGCCTATAATGGAGATGATTTCCTTACAGCTGCCAAATCCAGCTGTTCTCAATTCAACTAACTAGCAGAAACCAGCAGCTATCTCATTAAAACAAACTTCTGGTAGAGATAATGTTAATGGTCCAGCTTGATGCACACCTTGTCCAATCAGATATGGCCAGAGGGCATCAGATACTGCAGATTGGCTGCCAAGGCTCCTCCCTTTGGAGAGAGGTGGAGTTCTTAGTGAAGGGCGGTGCTCATGTGTTCAAGAGACTCTAACAAATATTTTCGACTTCCATTCACCTTTTGATGAGGGCACTATCAAGTAGGGGAATAATTCTTAAGTGGGGCAATAGAACAGAAAGCTAGCTCTCACTACAAAGTATTCCCAAATGCATAATACTTGAGTGTATGGGGAACATATATTGCCTCCTGACTGACTATACACAGACGTCTCGGAAATTTGACAGAACATTCCCCCGCTTGCAAAATCTACCAGTCTCACTAGCCTCCCTTCGCTCAGGTGAAGAAAAGTTACCAGAGATGCAGAAAAACGTGTGGGGGGAACACCACTTGATGATGGAGGCAGAGATTGAAGTGCTTAAGCTGCAACCCACGGAAGGACCAGGATTGCTGGCAAACCACCAGACGCTAGAAAGACGGAGGAAGGACTCTCCCCTGTGGATTCCAGAGGGAGCACAGCCCTGCTGTCACCTTGCTTGTGGACTTCGAGCCTCCAGAACTGTGAGACAATAAATTTATGTTGTTCTACCCAATTTGTTGTACTTTGTTAGGACAATCCTAGAAAACTAAGACTATTACATAAGAGGAAAGGTTATAATCTCAGAGTCATTGCTGGTTCAGTGTTTGGTTAAATGTGTATCTTGAAGGATGGCTTTGGACATACTTCTCAGTAGAATGACAAGAATTTCAGAGGTGGTTATCTAGGAGATTTGGATGAGAAAAATAAGATGGGAAACTAAAGGGAATTAACGTAAACCAGCAAGATGGTAAGAGGTTGAGGCAGTTGGGGATGGAAGGTGGGGAGAAAGCCGGCAAGAGGGTGCTGGCGGCAGTTTTAGGAAGGGAGTTGCTAATACAGTTGATATTCATTATTTGTGAATTCTTTATCTTCAAATTTGCCTACTTGCCAAAATTTATTTATAATCCCACGGTCAATATTCACGGTGCTTTTGCGGTCATTCCCAGACATGTCAAAGTACCGACAAATCTGAATAATTGAACAAACTATTCCCAGTGGGGTCAGTGAACAAGGAGTTACTCTGCTTCCTCGTTTCAGCTCTCATACTATAACAAGTGTTCTTTTCGCAGTATATTTAGTGCCACCTTTTTTTTTTTTTGCATTTTTGTTGGTAACTTCTCTGTTTAAAAATGGCCCCCAAGCACAGTGCTGAGGTGCTGTGTAGTGTTTTGAAGCACAGAAAGGCTGGGATATGCCTTACAGAGAAAATACGTGTGCTAGATAAGTTTCCATCGGGTGGGCATCCTGTCAGTCACATACAAGGAAGGATATGACAGACAGACTGCAGCATCAGTTCTATTAGAACGTCATGGCCAGTTTAGGATTCCTGTGGTTGTAAGATTTGACTGAGGTGAGCATCAGTCCAGGTGGCATTTTCTCCATTCATTCATCTACTTATGAAACATTTTTTAAGTACCTATGTTACCAGGAAAGGGGAAAGAAACAAGAATTACCTCAGTTCTTAGTCACCCACAAAAAAAAAAAAAAAGAATTTTTAACAAGAGACAAAAAGCATGATATAAGCAAGATATTTATTAGTACAGTAAAAAGGTGTATAAGATAGTGCACTCCCTAGAACTGGGGGCGGGTCAGTCCAAAAGAGGAAAAACGTCACCATTCCTTTGTTTTTCCTGTTTTGATTTCCTGGTTTCGTGATTGATTGATTGATTGACAGCTCAGGTTCCCTGCACTCTGGTTGATTGACAGCTCAGGTTCCTTGTGTTCTGGATTGTTCCTTTCCCCTTCCTCTCCCCCTGCTCAGTGCTCATCTCTGTCTAAACTGCCTAACACCTACTTTGTATCGATCACTGTTGTAGACACTGAAAATATATCAGTGACTAGCTGACAAGGTTCCTGCAGTCATAGAGCTTACATTGCAATGGAATAGTCTGACAATGAACATAAACAAAATGAATAAAGTCAGAGTGATAGTAGGGGTGGGTGTGGTGATGATCAGAGAAGGCCTGTCTGAGGAAATGAGTTTTAAACTTGGACCTGAAAGATGAGAAGGCGGCGGTCATAAGTGGACCCACCCGCCAGAACAATCCAGGCAGAAAGCTCAGCAAGGCTAATGCCCTGGAGGAGAACAAACTTGATGATGTACTCGAGGGACGAAGTGAAGGCTAGTGTGGCTAGAGTGTAGTGAATAAGGGGGACAATAATGGGGTTTAATTAAAAGAAATAGGCAGAAGCTAGGGTATTCCAAGGTATGAATATGCACTTTGTGTTTTTGCTCTAATTGCAATGGAAGACATTGAAAGAAAGGGAAGAGACAGGAGTTGATATAAAACCCCATTTGGTCTGTTTTGTGGAGAATGGTATTGAAGGGCGTCATCCAGAAGACAGGATTACTGGTTGAGTGGGACCCAGGCAACCAGAAGTTCCTTCCTCCCTTGCCCTCGGAACATCTGCCGGGACCACCGGTCCTGCAGCTGAAGTCATTTTAAGGATGCAGCCTTGAGAGAGCAATGTGTTATTAAGACCATCTGGATGGCTTACGTGGTTAAACCCAGTTAAAGCTTCTATATAAGCCTTTTAAGATCCTGGCAGGTGGGTGCAGAGATCTACTCATCTTGCTGCCACACAAGACAAGCCTGGTGAGTAAGTTCCCATGCTTGTGAGACCTGCCGCCTACCCATCTGGAGGGATCTGCCTCTTTCTTAGGTCTCTTCTTGCCCTCTGTGTACAGAGGCCAGTTTGTGAACCAAAGCATGGACTGTGGGGATAGGAGTGGTGAGAAAACAGGGAATGAGAGAAATCATTGGAAGTAATTGCAGGGGTTTAGGAAACAAAGATGGTGACTTGAACTAGAATCGTAGCAATGGGGATGGTAGGAGGCAGTTGGATCCACAACATAAAGATAAAGCTAGTAGAAATTGTTGATGGATTGGATGAGGAGTTGAGAGAAATCATGAGTAAATAAGGGTATGGTTATGAAAAAGCCTTTTGTGGGGGTGCTGTTGGAGTGAGCAGGCAGGAATTGAATCCCTATGTCCTTGTGTCTGGGGAGCTCCTCCAGAATCTGCCCAACAGGCCCAAAGTCAGGGCCCAGAGCCCTGAATGGAAAGATCACAGTATAAGTTACAATGGAAAGAAATCATTTCTCAGACTGTATGATGTAAAAATACCTTTTTTTTTTCCTGATTACCATGTAGAAATGGGCTGTGAGAGTGGGCAGAATTCTATTTGGCTCTAAGCAACTTAGAGTAGTTGTGCTTTGGTGTTACTCCGTTGTATAAGGGGCATGTGACTCGGTAGATGGGCAACTGCAAAAACCTGTACCAAACTCATTAGAAATGTGTGACTCTGACTAGAAGCTCTCTTCCAGCTAGCCTTGTTAGTCTGACCCCTCCTGTAAATTAACTTCCTTGTTGGATAATTCTCTCTGCAGGGTGCTTCCTTCAGCCTCAATGGTGATGCCTTGATAGTGTTAATAAACTTCCGGACTGAGTTCTCCCAGAATGAAGGACCCATAACTCTCTCCATTCCAGGGAATGAAATATCTGTCTCTCTGTCTTTCTCTCTCCGTGACCCAAATGCTCACTTGCCAAAACATCTACCCTTCTAAGTTCTAGCTGATAAAATTTTCTCAGTGGGCTTCTTTTGAATGTTCTTTTTCTTTTCTCTTCAATGCCTTTTTTTTTTATCTCCTCATTATCCCCCTTCTTTTCTTCCCACTTCCCTCTTTTTTCTTTTCCTAAGTTATGCTTTCTGCTAATGTGCTGAGTGGGCTCCACTTGTGGGGTGCAGCACTTAACTTGATCACACATACTGTTGGTCTCTTTTACTTTCCCAAGAAGCACACCCTGCATTTCTCTTCTCAAATGGGTTTGCTGACCCCACGCACATTCTGCATCCCTCAGGTACCTTTCAACAGCTGTTGAAACTGTTGAGCTTCACTTGTAACTACACCTGGTCCGCTGAGATTTTTGCTGGTCTCTGTGTCATGATGTGCTATCAGGCCTGGTGGGATGGTGTAAGCAGGAGTCATTCAAGATGTTAGCTCTGAAAGGTAACTCACTGATTATCAGACTCTCATTGTCTTCCACAGAGAGCTCCACCTGTATGCTCTCCAGCAGGCCCTCCCAATCCTTCATGATGACATTTTCCAAAGCATGCAACATGTTCTCTAGGACTAGGACATGTTCTGTAAGAAACAATCTTGAGATCAATGGCTTTGGAAAATGCTGGTTAAATAAATTATCAAGGCTTTTAATAGCTAAAGCACTTCTTCAATTTCCAAGTTTTTAGAATTCTTTTTTACTACAAACACGATGATCATAAAATCCCTTGAAGAAATACTTCATGGGGAAAGTGTTCTATTCCCTGCTGTTCCACAATTATCGAGTCACCTATGCCTTTTGGGAAAGCTAACTTTGAGGGCACTCAAAAGAGCAGTAGCAGAGGACAATAGAAGCAATTTAGCCGATTGATTACTGTCCTCCCTGTGGGTGGGCACCATGTGTTCAAAGTGAGAGTCTCTGCCTAGAGGTACATTATTTTACTTAAGTCATTTTCTGAGAGTAGTTCCACAAGAAGGGGTTCCCCAAATGGAAAAACTTGACCTTGAGTGAGAACAGGTTTATGGATAGTTGGTAATTGCCCAGGCTCTGAGCGCTGACCGTGGCTCCCTTTGATTTTGGCCTTCTTATTCTCTCATAGCAGAGAAAATGGCTTAATTTCTTTAGCCTCTTTTTATTCCTAGTAAATTTGCCCTGAGGACAGTGAGAATTATTCTCTTTTTAGGATACATGGAGAATTAAACTGTGGCATTGCAAGAGGTGGTCCAGAGACAAAAATTCAGTAGTCATTAACTTTATACTGGTTGTGCCCTCCAGGCCCTGGCTTATTCTGGCCACTATTCATTGTGTTGTGCCACCAAAGTTCTTGTACCTAAGGGCCAGCTGCTGGTAAAGTAGGGGAACAAAGTCAAATATATACTACAGCCATGTAAGGAAAGTGAACAGAACTAATAATCTTACTGGATTTTAAAAAAGAATGCTTCTAGAATAAAGCCCCAGGCAATGCAAAATATAATAAAAAAGGATAAACCTGTCATGCAATTGACTTTACAGTGATTGCTTTTGCTCTACAGCGCAGTATCTTAGCCCATGACTCAGGGATTCTATTGGATCAGGGAAGATACCTTGACTTCTTAGCTGATACGCTTTCTCATCCAGAAACACTCAGACCCCTGTAGACAGTCATGAGTTTTATTTGATTTTGTGCCAGCCATCGTTAAGATTGTCCTGAGACAACTTTATTCGCTGCCTACAATGTCCAGTCAAAGGGCTGCTGCATTCTAGAAATCTCTGGAAGTTGTAAGTTACCAGAGAAAGCATGTCTTCATTTTTTAATGTTATCCAACAAATATTAAGTGCCTCTGTGTGCAGGCACTGTTCTTGGTAGTTGGAATCCAGAAAGGCCAGGTAGCTCTCACTGCCATTTTCTGACTTTATAATGCTATACTGCACAAAGGCTGGCTTTATTTAGAGGGAAATTAAAGCAAACACTGACCTCAAAAGGCAGACAGATAAGGGAAATCTACTGGCTCAACTTCAGGTATTGGAGAGGTTCTGTGGTTTGCAATAGTTACTTCATTTGTTTGGTTTTGAGCTTGGATGTGGCTTCTTTACAACAAAATGTTACTTTTACACCAGTATTTAATCACTAACTATGAGAAAATCCAGTAGCCAGCTCTTGGGGTGATTTAGCTCACACTGATTCCTCTTCTGGATTACGTGACTCTGACCTACTGGCCATAGTTTATTGATCTAGGAGAGGAAACTTGACCCTTGGAGCTGTGTCAAGGCAATGGTAGTGCTCCAGACTCTAGAATAAAGGTCCGTGAATCCTTGCCATTATGCAGCTGGACCTGCCTGCTGCCACTTTATACTGAGTCTTAGTTATTTAGCTCATCTTTCGATTGTAATATTATTAAATGTTATATTGTTCATATTAGCAACTTCAGTATTCTTTTAATTAATTTAACCTTTTTTGGCTTTATATACCAGAGATACTTAGATATTTTTACCTTGAAACAAGAAACATCCTTACTAGATCAATATATGTGATAGAAACTTGTCCAACCAAATTCTCTAACTTTAAGCCAGTTCAGGACACTCCAGAAATAAGCATAACATTGATGACATTTCTGTTCCATTCAAGACAGTCCAGTATACTCCTTATGTTGCTCCTAGCCTCTCCTCTTTCTCAATACAGCTGGTGACTTACTATTGTCTGAGTATACTGTCTTTGACCTTGAGCCTTTTCTTTGGACTCATTGACTGCTCCTGGGTTTTTGCCTTGGCCTTCCTGCTCTGTGTGCACTTCAGTTCATACTCCTTACTATGACTCTCCCCACCCTTGGCCATCTCCTATATGATCAATTACTCCAGCTTTCCACCCTTTAAAAATCTAAAACTCTGCCTTTAGTCAGCTTGGCCAGTGCAGTGAATAGACCCACCCTGATTCTCCATGGGTAGCATCTGGAGGACTATTTCAGCTGGTAGTGAAGGTTCATGGTTTGTGATTTGAACTCTTTATCACTTTTCCAGTTTTGCCCAGTATACTCAAACCAGCTTAAATTATGAATCAAACTTATAAATGCTTCTTTTTGAACACAACAGAGTAACTGGACTTGAAATTACCTCATATAGTCTGTTTATCTGCCACTCATCCCACTTTAGAAAATATATTTCTTGAAGCAGTGGCCATCTGTGATATTTTGATCTCTCCTGAGGGTCTAATACAAAACTTCTTTTGTGTATTGATAAAAAAATTTTTGAGCATAAGACCAATCAGAAAAATATTTTCAGACTAAATTCACCTTTGATCACCTATCAATCGTATCCTAGTTGATTTTAACTCCATTCATCATCATGAAGTTTATGATTTTACTATTGTTCTTTCATTCCTGTCTGTTCTATGACTATGTTCCTTTTGGTCTGGTAAGATTTAGAACTACATTAAATCTCTTAATTATATAAATGTTATCTATGGAAAAATACAAGTTTTAGATGAATATATTTAGTATTTTTAGAAAATCCTGCCATTTTGAGACTTACTGTGAAGAAGGTGGTTCTGTACCTTAGAACTCAGGTTAAACGTGGTTGAAGTATTGGCTTTTAAGCTTTGAGGAAATTTCGATAGATTTGATTCAGAAGACTCATTTCCTTTCTAGAAGTTTTAAGAAATGTAATCCTTGTATATATACAAATAAATACTTAAGAACTTTGCCCCAAATTGAAAATATGGTAGACAGTATGTTTGTTAGGATAAAACTACTGTTGCAAAAGAGCAAAAAAAGACTTTTAAAGAACAAATAGAGTCATATAATTTTCACAAGTTTAGTTTGGGCAAGAAATGATTTCATACCAGTCTGTTAAAAAAAAATCTGAAAATTTTCATCAATGTAAAATGGTAACAAGACTGATAAAATATCTGATATGACCCTCAGTCTGATATGGACTTTGATAATGAAATATGATTTCAATTCAGGGCAAAGTATTTATGCCAAGAGAGATTCTCTGTATTTCTCTTTTTGTCTTCTACAATGACAAAGTCATATTCCAAATACTGGTTGCCGTGTTAGTCCCAAAGTGAGGACAATACGTACATACAGTGTTGGGGATTGTTAGTGTAGCACAGCCAGTCCTGCAAGAACGTGGCAGAGGCAAGTTTTGTGGTGGAAATGAAGAGTTTTGTACTGAATAATTAAAGCAGATTATTTATGTATGGAGGTCTGGTCAAATCATAATTCTTTAGTAAAAGTGACACCAACTGTAAATGTAATGGGATTTAGCCCTTTTTAGTTTTAGAGATTTGGCCTAAACCAAGTTTACTAGGAAGGATCTGAA
Source organism: Camelus bactrianus (assembly GCF_048773025.1). Taxonomy (NCBI): domain Eukaryota; kingdom Metazoa; phylum Chordata; class Mammalia; order Artiodactyla; family Camelidae; genus Camelus; species Camelus bactrianus. Next base: position 24,355,045 of record NC_133551.1, read on the forward strand.
GTTGCTTGTCCATGCAAGTATAAGGTGGGAAGACTCTCAGAGACCATTTGATATTGATAATGAGTAAATGAGTTTTACATTTCAGCTGCATGTCTCGGTTGTATAATTTCAGCATGCACATGAATTCAATCACTTGTGTATAGATACACTGCTCAGAAAATTTCCAAGAAATCCTTCAATGCTCTTAGACAATAGGCTTTTGGAAATTGTTTTCAAGTTCAGTTCTTTAATATTCTCTTTACAAGTAATTTTTTGGTTGATACTTACTTGTTTTGTTGGATGACAGAGCATGAAGGGAACCTTTTATTGAGCTCAATGGCAGTTTGATCAAAGTAATAGCTAATTTGGATGCACTGGCTCTGAGCATTTTCTAGGAAGTGGAGAGGTGCCAGACATCCCTAGAGCTGCTCAGATGTAAATTTTGATCAACAGGATCTAATGTGGAAAGACTGGACTATAGAATTTAAATATCTGGGCGGATTAGCAAGTGCACACAGCAGAGTGTTTAGGAGCCTCTAATCTCACCCTGATATATTGAATTCCTCACTCCCTTTCCCCCTTACATCCAGGGTATCAGCACTGCTCTTCTTCATCCTTCCTGTGTACTATACACTTACCTTTCTATCCCAGGGCTTATGATGTTACTTTACCTAGTATGATTGCTCCTTCTGTTCTTTCTCTATTTCTAAAATTCTTATTCATCCTTAAGACTCTGCTTCAAAATTCCCCTTCCTCATGTGTGTGTTAATGTCTCAGAGAATTTACTTGTACCTTTCCAGTTCCACAGTGTTTCTTTCACTTAGTTTTTAAGCTTCTTTGAATACAGAAGGTCCACGTAATCAACCTTATATTGTCTGTTCTTGGTAAAAGCCATCATAATGTTCTACATATACATATAGGTGCTCAATAAATTTAAATTGAAACATAACAAGATTTTAAATCTCTTCTCCCTCAAAAAATCTAAAGAACCAGGAGCTCAGTTACTCTTACACATTCTTTGTCTTCAATGTCATTCACTAGTTCACTGAAAGATCAAAACAGAAAATTATTTGTTTTGCATGCAGTGCACAGGGCTGTCAGGTAGATGGTTTAACTTGATCAACAGCTCACTTCATTTTATCCCAAAGTCATTTGAATCTTTTCAAATAAATGATCACTTGTTTGACTGTGTCAGCTGGCCCAAATGAATGAATAATTTGTTGAAGAACCTGGCAAACTTGAAGTAGTTAATCTGATGAAAATCAGTATAGCTAACTGAACACTTAGTAAATTCAAATATGAGTGACATATATTTTTAAAAGAGAGTTCATAGAAATAGGTTGAAAGCAGAAATTTAGCTAACAAAATATAAGGCTCTTGAAGTATACTGAGAATTAGTACACACTAGTAAAATCTACAATAATTTTATACTTATAAAACTAAATGAGAAGAGGAGATCTTTAATCTAAAAAGTTAAAATTATTTCAGCATAACTTATAAACTACTAAATTATATTTACTACATTATATATATTAAACAAATGCAAATTATAAGAATCATAAGAGGATCTCATTCGATCCATCAACATTTTTGTTAGTTATGTATATTATGATATTGCTGAATCTTTCATCAGCACCAGCTAGGCCTTTAAAAACTTGAATTTTCACAGTTTTAAATGGGAAAATATATTAATTATGCTACTTAGTTTTGAAAATGTAATGAAGCAATATATGTGTAAATACAATATAAATCATAGACTTCACATGTTAATAATATTTTTAAATTATTCTTGGATATATTCTTGGGGATTCCTTTTTTAATGGTGAAATAGCTTATCCTCCAATCTGGTAGTGTGTTCATTTCTGCAGTTTGAGGTGCAATCTTGTGTCAGTCCTTTTCTCAACTCTGCTTCTTTTGATGTTCAGCAGATTAGTCGTATGTTGAAGCTAACCCACACATAAAGGCGCTGATTCGTACATAGCTTACCCCACATTAGAGCTAATATCCTTTCTGAAAAATAATTTATATAGTAAACCTATGACTTTTTTGACCCTACCTTTTCCACACCACTTGATAGGAATGGCCTGCCTAAAAATATTCCAAGAGCTAGAACAAAATTTGGATAATTGAGCACTTCTGTTTTCCAGGAGTAAAATTGAAATATTCATCAAAGAAATTCAAAGAGCTTCCTAGACTGGGAAACTTTGTTGAGCAAGAGAACTGTATAATAGAAGTCATAAAAAATTTCCTCTATAAGGTGCTGTGTAAAACTTTCACACCTTTCTTTTAAAGAAACCTTTGGGAAAGATCGGTATCATTCTTCATTCTTCAAAACTTCAAGAGTCAGACTCATTATTTCTTAGAAGGAGATTTGGTATAGAGTCTGGACCATGTTGAATTGTTAAAAAGAGTTTAATATAATTCCTGGCATAAAGTAGGCACTTTATAAATGGTAGTAGTCACTGTTATTGATAGACACATTGAATTATGTGCAGTTTCCTGAAATCTGATATTGTTTCTTATATACCTTTGCACATTTCATCCATTCTGCCTACAATGCCCTCCTTTACTTGTCTATCTTATATACTCATACATTTTCAACTTGTCCTTCAAGAATTATCTAAAGCACCTTCACTTCATTGGGATTGATCAGTTCCTCCTATGCCCCATAACACTTTGTTATATATTTCTCTCTTACCCACATTACTATAATTCCCTGCAGCCATGAATACCAGCCTTGCTCAACTACATGTGATGTTTGTGTTCATCATGGGAGGAACAGCCCATAACTGATTGACCCTTTTAACGACTCATGTTCCTTTCTGCACTGGATAACAAGACTCTCACAGGCTGTTTTTAATATGTGTACAGATCTCTTTCCCTGGGAGCAATTACCCTAGGCTTTTAAAGCTTTCTAGGGTTCCCTTCTAAGACCCCTGGTCAATCTCTGGCCTATGGAAGGTGTATAGAAGTACCAGAACTCCACAACATTGTGGGTAGTTCTTGGGTAAAGGGTAACAAACTCAAAGACAATAGAGAATCTGTCAGCTATGCCAAGCAATAAACACCAGAGATCTGAGCCCTAGAGGCAACTGATTAGCCTTGATTCCTTGGCCAGCATAATTTTTGATAGTTAAACTGCTTTTTGATTATTTGTTGCCCACCCAGCCAAGGGGTGGTCTTCAACTTGATCAGACAGGCATATAGGCAGAGTGGCAATACCTTATTTGCCTGGAATAGTTTGATTTATACCTGTAGAACAGGAGTGTAGTTCTGAATAAGCACCTTCTCTGACTCTTAAATGCAACATGATTTGGGCAATGAATTATGTCACCCTATGTATGTATATCAATGCCAGTAATAAGGAAGATTAATCCCTCATACACTGTAGAAAGATTGTCTAGGTGCCCCAGTAAGCAAATGAGTTCTCTTCTATTGTTTTGGTCTTGGCTTCCTTGGCTTCTGGATTAGTAGAGAGCCACAAGTATTATTCACATCCTTCCTTTTCCAATTTATTGGCTTGACTGTCCTCAAGGATCTTCTAAGCACAGTCAATGACTAGCATCACAAGCTTAATGGACAAACTTTATCAATAGCTGAGAAAGTAGCATATAATACATGAGTCTAGGCTGAGAGGTAAGGGTCATTTTGTACAAGACCGATCCTCCTTAATCTGCACCCCCACCCCTCATGGAGGAAGATGGCTTTCTGCAAAACCCAAAAATAAATTATTCAATTCTTTCTTGGTTTGGAAGTAGGCTAGTAGAGCTAGAAGTCACTGGTATGCCATACAGTTTTTCTGTTGCTGAAGGGGGGTCCTCTTAAGTCCCTTGGTAATGTTAGGGAAAGGGTTGATACTCACCAACAATTAATGTAACTTACAGGGTAGAGTAGAAAATCAAGATTCTCAACATCAAAAATTAAAAAAAAAAAAAGAAAGAAATGAAGAAAAAAAAATTCAAGATTCTGCCCTATCATATACTGCTGTAACTTTAAGACTTGTATACCAGCTCCTGATCATGACAAAAGAGGAACTGGTTTATCCCCAATTAAGAAACTTAAAAGCCCTACAACCCAAAGGCCAGGTTTCCTTTACCAGAGTCTTATGTGTGAACTGCTGGATCCCTGTCCTTCAAGAATACATTTGACATACATCCAATTTAGATGGCCTTTTCATTTTAGTTAGTACAAGAAGGTCACATGTGTCATCCCTCATCTTTCTTTAGATCCCAGTCTTCAAAAGACATGTATTCCCATTTCTGATGTCACTCTTTTCCAGCTTCTGAAACCATCATGGTTTGTCCTGTGCACCTTACAGTGATCTCCAGAGAAGTCTCTTCTAGCTTGACCGTCTTGCTCCATAAGACAGCTACACCTCACCTGGAGATAATACTTCGCTTGAAACCATTTCAAGTAGTGGTTACGTTCTTTCCCACTCTCCTTGTACTGCTTGGGCTGGAGGAGGACAAGTATGGCTTTCTTCCTTTTTCTCCTAGTTACTTTTAGTTTATTCTCCTTTCCTCTTATCTAACCCTTCCAGCTTTGATTTCATGCCATAAAACAATGCCAACAGAAACACCTTCTTGTTGTAGTCATCTTCTAGTCCTCTTCCTTGAAGATATTCTCTACAGACTCACAGCTACTTTCTTTAACAACAACATCATAATTTTGGGCAATATTATCATCTGTGTAGATTCCTTTCAGTACTTTGGACTTTAATTTCTTTGAACTTTTCTCCTCTGTCTTAATTTCCACTTACTTTAGCTCCTCACTCCCATGGGCAGTCTAGACTTTGTCATAACATGACCTCAGTTTCAAGCATTTGATTCTCTGTGCACCGTTTCATATTCTTTCAACTAATTCTTTCTAGTACCCCAGCTCCAGCAATAATTTTATATCACATACAGTAAATTAATTTTATCATCTTTTCTCTACCCATTATCTCCTCATGTCTCAACTACCTTCTGCTTTGTGTTTAAATCCCATGAACAATTACTATAATTATTCTCTTATATATACTCCTAAATCTCTTGCCCCTTGATTTGATGATCTCTTGATTCATCATATTCACTTATCAAATTACTACCTTAATCGCAAATTACTATTCTATAACTGAATGTTGCTGGAGAAAAACACACAACCGTTGCTGACTGGTTTCACTTTAAATTCAGGATCACTAATCCAAACTCTTAATGTTGTCCCATGGTTACAATGGATTTTTCTGGTTCATTCACCCTTTGGCTCTCTTATATAATTATTTCATATTATTTCCTCTCTTCTCAAATAATGAACGCATACTCCTTCATCCTCAATCTCAGTTTCAGACCTTGCTTCCTATTTAATTGAGAAAATTTGATCAGAAGAGAATCTCAACAACCCCTACTACCACATCTAACTCTCTGCTTGTGTCAGTCTTCTATTACTGTGGTTGGGGTTCCTGTGTTCTTGAGAAGGCACCTCCCCATGCACACCTCTAAGGTAAGTTTCCTCTTATCCTTGTTGGTCTATTTAAGAATATTGCTCCAGCATTTCCCCTCTCTCCTGAATATTCAAACCTTCTTACTCTTCCCCCTCCCAGCTTTACCAGATCTTTCTTATATGCAGAAATAATCTGTTAGTTCCCCAAACTTTCACTTTTAACCCATTTCAATCTCTGCCTTTTTTTCTTTTCCTTCATAGCAGATTTGCTCGTAAGAGTTGTGTGCAATCACTGTCTCCAGTTACTTTCTAGCCATATTGCTTGAACCAACTTCAATGAGGCTTTTATTTCTATCTCTCCACTGAAGCTACTCTTGTCAAGGTCACCAATGGCATCCATATTACTAAATCCAGTGGTCAGTTCTCAGTCTTCATTCAGCTTAACTCATTAGCCACATTTGGCATAGCCAGTCACTTACATTACTACTTTTCCTTCTAATTCATTGTTTCGTCTTAGTCTGCTGTCTACTTTACATCTCTTTGTTCTCTTTACATTAAGATGCTCTGTCCTTGAATCTTTTTTCTATCTATACTCAGCCTTTGTGATATCATGGCTCTAGTTGTCAATTATATACTGACTACGTGCCTTATTGGCATCATATAGTGCATTGTAATTATACAGGATTATAAGTTCTTGTCCCAATTCATCATATTCAAAGCAGCTACAGAAGTCCTATCAGACTGTGAGATTGTGTTATCTCTCTACTCAAACACTCCAGTTGGCTTTCTATCCAACTGGATAAATGTCCTGACAAAGGTCTGCGTTCTCATTTCCTGTCTAATCCTCATCTCCTACTCCTCCACGTCTCCTTCATTCCTCTTTGTCTTTGTCGTTCCTCTGCCTGGAAAGCTTTTCCAGCGGGAACCCATATGGTACCCTATTTACTTTCTTCAACTCTTAAACATTACCTCTGTACTGAGGCAATTTCCTCAATGCTTCTATTCCTTGTATATTCTTACTGTAATATACAATACAAAAAAATTGTAGTATTTTTCTTCCACTAGAATGTAAAGATCAGGATGGCAGGGGTATTTGTTTCCTCACAGATATATCCCATCACCTCTATACATGTTTGATGATTAAATGGACAAATGAGCTGTGTATAAACCAGAGGCTGATATCCAAATAAGATTACTCTTGAGGTTCCTTTTATTCTTACCTGTTCTGATTCAGGGTAGACTGGATAACTACCTATAGCCTTTCTGTGTTAAGATAAACTTGTTTTAGGTTTAGAAACCAGCTTGTGATTCTTCTGTGTGATGGAAATTGTGCAGTTGTTAAGGCATTAATATTACTAAACATTTTTGTATTACCTGAGGAATTCAGAATGAAGGGATTTGAAAAAAAAAAAACCTGGAAGTTTCTGTGTGGAAGTGAATAGAGAAAAAAAAAAAAACACTTAAAGATTCTTTATATAACCAGAAGTATGGATGGCTATAGGACATACCTGAGGGAAGTTCCTGGGTCTGTTCTGATTACATACATTTCCAAAGACTGCCCTGAGAAATTTGGCTTGTAATTTAATTTTGATTTGTGTGTATATGACCCATGATTGAAAAGCCTATGTAAAAATACAAAACATACTTTAGTGACACAAATTTATATTTTAATTAAAATTAGTATAATTAATTTAAACATTAATATTCAATGTATGTAGATGTATGTGTGGGTGTGGCAAGGATGAAAGGGAGTTATTTTCTGTAAATATATGCTTTTTTTAGAAGTAAGAGTGATAATTAAAGGCTATACTTTAGTGTCTAAATAGTGATTTCTAATAGAAAATATACTACCAGACTGGATCCAAGTGACTAGTAAAAAATAGATACATTTCATAAAAAATGCATACATTTCATAAAACAAGAGATTAATTCTTCAGTATTATCTAAGCTACTGTAAAACTTGAATCAAGACTGAATAGCCAATAAAAGGTTTGTCACTGATGGGAGGAAGAAAGACAAGGCACAATTAGACATGAGAACAAAGTTAATGCATTCCAAACCACCCAAAAATTTACCTTACAGATGGATGAGGGTTATTGGAACCCAGGGGTAAAGGAGCAGATTAAATGTAAGACCTATTAAAGGACAATGGGCATCACAAAGCCTTCATGGTCATGAGTTTTATTTAGGATACTGTGAATGTTTAAGGATTGTTTTGTAGCTGCAACCTAATAGCGTTGTTAAGAAACTTTGTATTGTATTTCATCATTATTGCATTATGGAAGGAAAAAAAAAAAAAAGCTGCTCTTTCCCCTTTTCTGACACTCCTTAAGGTGAGAGAGGAAATTTGGTGAGGATTGGATGGAAGCATAAAGCTGTGACAAGGAATTCTTGTGCTTGATTCAGGATGGACGTCATGGCCTTCCCTATCTCTTTTTTACCATTTTTTTTAAAAAATATAATTGGTTTACAATGTTGTGTTAATTTCTGGTGTATAGTGTAATGATTCAGTTTTATATATATAGGAATATATATATGTAGGAAAAATATATATGTACTCCTTTTCATATTTTTTCATTATAGGCTATTACAAGCATTGAATATAGTTCCCTGTGCTATACAATAGGACCTTGTTGTTTTATTTGTTTTATTTGTCTTATACAAAGTAGTTAGTATCTGCAAATCCCAAACTCCCACTTTATCCCTCTACCCTTTCTTTCCCCCCTGGTAACCATAAGTTTATTTTCTATGTCTGTGAGTCTGTTTCTGTTTTGTAAATAAGTTCATTTGTGCCCCTTTTATAGATTCCACGTATGAGCGATACCATGTGGTATTTTCCTTTCTCTCTCTGGCTTACTTCAATTAGAATGCCAATCTCCAGGTCCCTCCATGTTGCTACCCGCTCTTCTTGAAGGGAGAGGAATGCAAGGATAACTGCTAAAGCCCAGGCCTTAGCTTATATGGGGCCTGTGAATCAGCAGGGAAGCTGGGACACCCTGGATCACATGAGTCCTTTTCTCTCTTTTACTTTTAACAGCCCCCTTCACTTAAATGGTCTAACCAAATCCTCTCCACATTTCAGGCATCTGTCACCCTCTTCTTCCCCTCTCCTGGGCTGGACATTCCCCCCTTGTCTGTGCTCTCACAGCAACCTGCTTGTTCCCATCACTTTCGACACTCGTTAATAGTGTATTTTCTTGTCTGTATCTCATGAGTCTGTGAACTTTTTGAAGCACCAACTTGCTCACCTTTTCCCAGAGAGGAGTGTAGTATCCAGATCATTGCAGAGCGAACACTTATCCTTTTCTTACTGTGTGCCTGGCACTGCGCTAAGTGTTTTACATGCGTTACATCAATTGCCTCTCACAATAAACTTTGGAGGAAATTACTATTACTATTACTTTAAAGAAAACTGAGGCTTAAAAATTTTGAGTGATTTGCCCAACATCGTACACAAGCTGACTATCAAAACACGCACTTGATTTCAAGTCTTTCAGAAAGTCTTAGGCTGTTCTTAATCATTTGGCTACATACAAGTGATTACTGAATGAATGATTCAGTTCAGGGTCAGAGAGGGTTCAGACTCACAAGCTGTAGATCTCATTTCCATGTATCTCTAAACCTAAGGTTACCACTTCCCTAGAGTGTATTAAAGCTGTGCATTTAATGGGGAAAGGTTCTTAGTGAGGAAAGAGCCTCTCTTTTCACCCTATAACCTGGGGCCTGGAGTGGGGTAGAGGAGACACCTAGTAAGTTATCTAGTCCAGAGTATTCAGAAGAAAAATCTGTTTTCTCTTTTGAAATGAAGTTATCAGTTCCAAAGCAGGAAGGAACAGAAATTATATCTACGAGGGTTTAAACTTCAGCTTCCAAACTCTACTTTCTTGTTGGATAAAAAAGAATGAAAGATAAAGCTATATCTCATGTTTTCAAGTCTTATATTTAATAAAAATCAAATGAAATTCTGCCAAATGGGTGAGTGGGAGTCAGATGTATAATTAAACCTCCTTCTGGAATATATGCCACTCAGAGATCAAATGGCTAGCCTCAAATTGGTCTTTCCAAATGTGATCTATTGCCTCATGGAAAGCTGTCAATAGTTTTTCACCATGGAAATGTAAAAGAATAGATTTTTTTTTTAAGAGTCGATGTTCCAACTCATTTAAGAATCTAAGCGTAAATTTAGAGAAAAAGAAAAATGAATAGCATGTTGTAAATCATGCTTTGTACAAGTAGTGTCTGACTTTATGCAGACTGCATGTTGGATTTCTTTTAGATTTAATATCACATCTGAGTTATTCCCAAGGTTTTTCTTCTTAGATCTCTCTCAATAATGTTACAATAAGTGGATGGATATTGTCATATGATAAATGACATTTTATATGAAAACACCGGATATCTGAGTTTGCCCTTTTAAGGTATCATCTAAGAAGAAAAAAGGGGAGGAGCGTTGTCAGGAGGTATCCATAGCCAGAGTAGAGCAGATGAAAATCCAGCATTACCTTTAAATACCATTCTATATAGACAAGCACGCTCTGTAAGAAGAGGTAAATAACATTTCAATTACTGTTTGCACAAACTCTCCCTTTGACGTCAAAGCCCCAAACAGATGCTCTTTTATAAGTTTATATCTGTAATAGTGATTAAGATTCATTAGATATTGTTAAATAGCTATTCTCAAAATCAATGTACTAAAGATAATACATTACTTTAAATGCCATACATGTTTTTGGCGTTTTCTATTCAGAATTTTGGAAAAGGAGAAGACTTGCTTCAGTGCAACAAACAGTTATTTCTTCTATCAAAGTGACACGCTGCAATTGATCCTTTCCAGTGTGGCTAATGAGCAAAAGCAGTTCCCATGGGCACCATGAGGAGAGAAGCTGTTCTGTTGTTTGAAATCATATGTGGTTGCTCAGAATTTTTGTCTTTCTTCATACTTATCAAAACACATAGATGTTATTTTGTTCTGAATCCGTTTACTGGTCTTTGTTGTTCACTCGTTTCACTCTAGTAATCTTGTACCCTGGGTGAATATAGCCTGCCTCAATAGGAGGTCCTAATTTAAAGAAATAGTAAATAAATTCCCCTCTGCTAATGGTACCACCTCTTACCGAGTTTATTGTTTCTTTAGGAGTGAGAATGAATCTAGCTCCTGTGTTTCTAGGAAACTTTCTCCCCACTTCCCAGTGAGTGGTGTTGCCCTATCCTAGTGTTCTTGCTGTACTAAAGTGACGTGAATTCGGTCTCCCTTTGAGTTGTCAGCTGGGAGAAGGGTTATTTCTCCTGCTTCATGGCCAGTACAGGATTCCTGCATGCTGAGCCCATTTGCTGTAGCTGTCTCCCTTGAGGTCAATTGGTCGAAGGGAGGTTAGGGCAGATCTTAAAGCCCAATGTGGGCATGGAAGCCTTTGGGTGTCTTCAGTTTGATGGGCTTTGTATGAGGCAAAAGTTGTTCCCTCTGTTAAGCAACAGTAATTAGTGGTATCGTGGGGGCATTCACGTGACTCTGCTCCGTGAATCTTGCCTCTGGGTAGAGGAAAGATACACAGTTAAATGGTTGGAATGTGGGGTCGGGCAATCATATACTTACTTTCTCTCATTAGCATGCTTAGCCCAGCCACTGAACTTCGCTCAGTTAGTCTGTAAATATTCAGAGTTCCTTATGAAAGAAAATAAGTATTGTTTATAACATTTTTTTGTGATGACGTCTTTATGGTCACACCCTTCTTGTTTTCTTCAGTGGAGTTAATATGGAAGTGTTGTAGGATGGTGTTAAATAAGCTATACTGTTGCAGCCCTAGTTACTTTCTAAAGCTACAGGAGTAATTTTGGAGGTGTAAATAATCTTTTGCAGTAAAAGGGGCAAACATTTTGTTCATATTTAATAAAGAAGAACAATAACAACAGAAATAATAAAAAGCAACAGCAATAATTAGTTGGGAGTTCAGTACAAGTATTAACAAATGGGCTGTCCTATCCAGTCAATTTTGAAAAACTGGGATGTTTGGCACAATGTTTAGGGTTGTGACACAGTTGCAAAAAAGTTAATTCCTTTTGACTTCTGCCAGTTAGTATTAAACTTATGAGGCATGAAATCATCTAACTCTCGATAATAGGTTTTCTATAGAGTTCCCAACAGAAAACATTTATTCTTGAAACATATGTGCCTAGTTATCACGAACCACAGGCACATTTATTTACAAAAATGCAGACAGTTTTCTTTCAGTGCTCAGAAACGAAATAATTTTTTAGAAAGACAGGAGGAAACAGGCCATAAATTTGTCCATATCTTTTGTGAAGGCTCAACAAATCAACTGAGTTAAAGCCTGGGATATATTACATTTGCATATTTATATATCCACACTTTTGGCAATTACTACTTTTCCCTCTTTGCCATTTTATTCCAGTTTTCTTCTTCTTCTTCTTCTTTTTTCCTATTGGAGTGGCATGTTTTCTTTTTGTCCTCAAGTGGAGAGGTACAGGATGCCTGATAAGATCAAACTGAGATGAAAAATTATCCCATTTCATAGTATGAAAAGATCAATTTTAACATATCAAGTTTCATGAAAGGCAGGGGAGATAAATGCGTATTGGACACTGAACTGTCACTAACTTACTCTCAGTCCTATTTTCACCTGATATTTCAGAGTATAGTCAGAACTTTATGACAAAATTCTGGGCTGAAGTCTTGAAATCGTTTAGATTCAAAGGAAAGGTTATCACTACTTTTAGCCCACCTCATGATCGTTTAGAATATGCTGACCACTTATAGAAAGCAGTTGGCTCTCAGTTTCTTCTTTTCCTTCAGGTTTCCAAAGCACATTATTTTCACCTTTTTTCTAGAAGATTATTCTGTTTTCATGAATCTGTAATATCTTGTGGTTTCCTCTCTGAGCATCTACTTTAGTTTGAATTTCTACATAGTAATGTTTATACCTTCCCTCAGGTTTTAGAAGGAGTATGTTTTGCTGCAGCTACAGTATGCAGTTCTAGAATGACCATGATGTTGTGTCTTTCCGTCTCCCTTTTTGTGTGCATGTGTGCACGCACACACACACACGCACGCATATACGTAAAGTTGAAACTATTGTAAAGTGACTTTGGGGTTATTCATACCTTTCTTTAACATCCCTAGAAAGTGGGGAATCTTTACTGTAGACCCTTCCTGTACACTAGAATCACCCAAGTGCTATAAAAAAGGTAAAGAATGTTTGCATTTCATCCTCAAATATTTTGACTTAATTGATCTGGCTTCATGGATGGATATTTCAAAAAAACTCCCAAGATGTTTCTACTTTTCTACAAAATAAAGCAGATGCTGTAGGGAATTCTTATTTTCTCCCAGTATTTGTCCTTGGAAATGAGCCTACAACTTCGTATTACGTTGAACTCTTCTCAGTCTAGCTCTTTTCCTGACTTGCTATCTGACAGCTGATCATACCCTTCAATTGTAGATTAGACTGGATCAGATAGTTTTTAATTTTTGACTTTGTTCATATTACAGAATTATAAATTCATGGTACCCGTTTCCTGGTGACCTTGCAAAACCTCTATTGCCAGAGTAGGTGGAATATGTATCTCTGATCCTTTGATACGTTTCTTGCTTTGGTCAATAGAATGTTAGTGGACATGAGATGAGAAAGAACTTTAAAGATGTTTGGCTTCTTACAATTTTTTCCATGTGGCATGAGAACATGCCCACTTACTGGTGGTCTGGTCAGCGAAATGTACCACTTAGGTCACACAGAGGACACGAGCTCTGAAGCCAAGGCCAGCTTGCTCAAAGCATGCAGCAGAACCGCTCCTGTTAACCCATAGGTCAATAATGCAAGAAAAACAGATGCTTTATTGTAAGGGCTGATCTTCTGTGGGTTTTGTTTTACAGCATCAGTACAGGAAAACACTGACTGGTTAACCTCTGTTGTGATTTTTTTTGTTTGTTTCTATGACACTATATTCTGCTTCTCTTCATACTTCTGACACTTCTACCTTAGATACTTTGATGGCCTCCTTCATCTTCGCTTAAATAATGTTGTCCCAGAACTCCATTCTCATCCCTTATCTATTCTTACTCAATGAATTCTTCCTGGCCACCCTTCTAAATTCCCATTATTTCAACTATATTGTGTCTTGATCAGTAGCTCTAGAACTTGTACAGAGTTCTTGGATTTTATACATGAAAGTGCCATCAAGCCTGAAATTCAATATTTCATACTGGTTAAGGCTACCGCCTATGTTGTCAGATCAATAAAAAAGAAAGAAAAGAAGAAAGAAAAGAAGGAGGGAGGGAAAGAAAACTCATTTTAGGCAATTTTCTTGAACTCTCATAGCCAGTTGGTCACCTGTCAAACTTCTGGAAACATATTCTCATGACCCATTTTTTAAAGAGTTTCCTTGCTACTCTTAATCTCCAGAAAATTTGGTTATTCTGAACTGTGTGCTATCCCTTTGCTTTAAAGTTTGCATTTATAATTTTTTCTGACTTCTTTCTCTAAACTCATTTACATCAGAATCTATGTTGTCTTCATGTTTGATTTTATAGGGGCCAGTAGAGTGCTGACACGTGGTAGGTATTCAGTAAATATTTGGTGAGTAACTTGTGTCATTAGGTATCAGAGGCTAAATTAATAATATGGCCTTTTCAGAAATTGGCAGCATGACCAAGGATAAATTGCCTCATGTTTATTTTCAGTTTCCATGTCTATCAATTGGGAATGTGCTATTACTTGTCTTCAGGAAAGAGATGTTGAATGATTAACAAATAGAAACATTTAAAACAAAAATGAAGTGCTGGAGAAATTACAATGAATTATATTAGATTATGGAACTTGGCTCATTGTGTTATTAGTATTCTGTCTGTCTACTGAAATCACATTGCCAAATGATGACCTAATTATATCCCATTTGCCAGATGGTTAATTGTGTCAAGCAAAGAAGGTTTGGAGTTATTGTAAATATTGTCTTTTGATAGTAAAACATTTTCCAGAATTACTAATTTATCTTTTAAAATGGTAATTTTCACCTTGCAACTTCAGAAACCTGACTATTTCTGACTTTAATCAAATTATTCTAAAAATATGAAGAGAAGATAATGATTCAGGAAGGCCTAGGCTTTTGTAATTGGGAACAATTGGTTTTATCTATTGTATGGGGACAAATTTTGTTTCAAGGCGCAGGGTGATACAATATGACCCATCAGACGTCTTCCAACTGTGTTTCCTATTCTTCACTCTGAACAAAGCCTCAGGCTCTGAGATGGAGACAGTGTGTTTCCAAATTCCAGTAAACACTTCTACCAAGCTTGTGAAATTGGAATTTTTATTCATAATATTCCATAATATATGGAATTCATATTCATAATATAAAAATTGGAATTCATGTATATACTATGTAATGATATGAATATATAACAGTATATGGAATTCATATTCATAATATATGAAATTGGAATTCATACATATAATATGTAATAATATGTATGTTAGCAATCATGCTAATGTACAGAGCTTCATTTTATTTCTCAGATTCAAGGCAGCCCCTTACCAAAATACAGCCTTACTGAGACTTTTAAAGCCCCAAATAACTTACGCTTCTTCCCAGCTCCCATTCAATCTGATGTGATTCCAAACAAAAACAATACAAAATCATCAGATAAGTTTGCCAGTCCAACACAGTTTTGATATTTCTTGTTATTGTTAGTTCTATGCCTTTTCTAAACTATAAAATCTTTCCAAAAATAATCTTGGCTCTCTGCTTTGCTCATTCCTTTAGATTGTTGCTCTGCCAATTAGGCAATCCAGATGTAATCCAGAGGTTCTCTGATTTGTCGTTATCCATTTGTTTCCATTCCAAATTATCCATTTATATCTGCTATTGATTGTCACTGCCACGCTTGAATCAAATATGAAAAAAAGAGGAGCTTAAACTTTAAAATATCTGGCAAAATTTATTTTAAAGTGACTGTTCAGCTATCAAGTTATTTATTGCTATAAGGAAAGTTAAGAACAAATAAAAAACAAAAATAACTTAAAAAGACATATATTCAATGAATCCATACCATCTGCAATGGTATATAATTTTACTTTCTGAAAAGTTTGGCTATATTTCATGTTATTATTTATTTGTTGGACTCAGGCAAATGTATTGTAATCAAGTCACAGCTTACAAATACTAATGCTCCATGACGTTCATTTCTTATTTTTATCACAGTTCAATAAATTAAAAAAATAAAAAGTATTTACTACATTGCACTTATTATGGTTCAACATTGATCTCATCTGTACCATCTCACAGTGTTTGCAACCAATCATCCTAATTGTAAAATGAATTGCTTAGTCTCATATTTAATAAAGGGTGGAATTGGCCTTCATCACTACTTCTCTATTGTTATCAATCAGCTATTTATGTAGTCACAGGGGAAACCGTATCATTATTCACTGTGAGACAGAGTAACAAACATCAAATTTAATTGCCCTACTAGGCACTGGAGTCCTAATCTTTACACAACACTTAATGTTTTCATTACTTATCAATTCACTCATAATTATGCTACACTCACAAGAGTTAAGCATCCAGCAAACAGTAGATCTTTACTGCTGTTTCTGCAGAGATAAACAAATAGATGCAAAATGGGTTTGAGGGAATATATTAACTCAGATGATTATATAGGAAGTCAGTTGTTCCAGTTTACTCTGGTAATATTGCTAAAACAGATTATATCAGATATGCCCACCTTTTATGGGTAAAGGTTTTATGTCCTTTTATTGACTAACTTTTTAAAATGACTTTTCCTGAGACATTTTTTGCGTTTGTTGTTGCTACCCACCAACTCTTTTTTTCTAAAGATGTTATTCTGAGAGACATAAGATGACTAAAATATATAATAGCATTCATGTATTCATTCATTCATTCCTTATGCTTTTCTTTTAAACTATGCTAGAGCTCTGGGAATATAAAAATGATTAAGAGCAAAAGTTATACCTTACGGTATACCTTACTTTGAATTGTTGAAAACTTTCCCTTGGAGTGTGGAACAGGATGTAGATATTTATTATTTTCTTATCTAGGCAACATGATATTGGATACCCTATCCATAGCAGTAGGTCAGGAAGTTGCTTTTTAAAAGTTATAAGTATTGAAAGGAAGAAATAAATCTGTCATTATCCACAGGCAACATGTTGCATATGTAGAAAATTTAAAGATTCTATGGAAAAACTTTAAAATTAATAACTGAATACATTAAGGATCCTGGATACAAGTAAATGCATAAAAAGTTAATTTTTTTATATTCTAGCAATAAAGGAATAAAAAATGAAATTTTAAAACAGGTACAATTTACAATAACATACAGTAACATCTAGGAAAAAATCTAACTAAAAGATGTTCAGGTCCTCTCTGCTAAAAACTCTAAGACATTGGTGAGATAAAGATAAATAAATGGAGGAATATTCCTTTACATAAATTGGAGATCTCAACATTGTCAAGATGTCAGTTCTCCCCAAATTGATCGATAGATTTAACAAAATTCCATGAAGTGTTTTGGGTTTTTTTCCCCTAAAAGTTGAAAATCCGATTTAAAATTTATATTAAAAGGCACACAACCAAAACCAGTGAAGGCAATTCTGAGTAAGAACAGTAAAGCTGAAAAACCTACGTTATCAGCTGTCAAGACACAAAGAATAATTACTGTATGACTCCACTTCTAGAATGCTCAAAAAGCAGACAAGTGTATGCTTTGTGTTTAGGGATGCATTCTTAGATAGCAAAACTCTCCACAGCTTTGATTATATTATATAAGTCATATCAGTGCTGTGCTGTGGAGGAGTGGTAAAAGTATGCAGTAGTTGGATAAATGCATGAGTGTCTGCTTGCAAAATTCTACCTCTTGACTTACATGATGCGTCCTTGAGTGATCTCTTTGTGATAAGTAATTGAGCTGACCTTTTTTATTTTGCATGATTTTCTGTGTTGTTTAATATTTCATGACAAAACCATTTAAAAAGATGAAATATAAAATGTATAAAGTGTACAGTTGACCCTTGAACAACATGAACTGCGCAGGTCCACTTATACACGGACTTTAGAAACACATATTGCAGTCCGATATGATTCACAGCCTGGGTATGGAATGCCAAGTAAAGCTCTACCTGACTGGCTGCACACACAGGATGGGTGCCCCTAACCCCTGCATTGTTCTTGGGTCAGCTGAACTGAGATTGGTGCTTTGGAAGAAAGTAATCCCAGACTGCGACGGGATTTAACAGCTAGAGGAAGTACCGAGCTTTGAACTGAGCTTTGAAGAGAGAGTACCAGTGTAAGTGAGCCAGTGGAGAGTGGAAACAATGGGAAAGAGCATTCCAGATGGAGGAAGAGTCTAAATGCCCAGTAGGGGGAGAGAACACGGGCACTCCAGGAAGCGAATAAAGCCTAGTGTGCGTGGAGAATGAAGAAATGAGAGTTGTTCAGTCTCAGGTTTGAATGGTTGGTCAGGCTACAGGAAGGTTTCTAGGCCAGGTTATTCTTATGAGCAGTGGGTAGGTAGTGAAATGTTTAGAGTGGGGTTTATTGGAGGTGAAATAATCAGATTTGCATTTGGAAAAGTTAACTCTAGTTGCTGTGTGAAGAATGGATCAAAAGACCATAGAACCTATTCCAGAAGCCCAGTCAATAAGCTGCTGGAAAAATCTAGGTGAGAACTGACAAAATATGTCGGTGGAGATGGTAAAAAATGGATAGATAGTTTGGAGATGAGCTATTGAAACTTGATTGTTTTCTTGGCCAAATAATGCCTGGTATAATAATTGCTGCTAAATCCATTTTCTTTCAGAGGATCACAAGCTTCAATCAGGAAACAATAACAATCCTGCTAGTAATCAGCTGCATTTCTGTCTTTAAGAAAAACCAGTATTGTATGCACGTATTTCTCCTTCCTGGTTCAGACTACATCATAGCGCTCCTGTTTCTTAGGCTGGATCAGACAACCCAGTCTCTTGTCAATAGATGCAATGTAGTCCTCATTTTCCCAGGATGATTGTACATAGATAGACTGTTTTTTTTTGCTACACAGTTAAAACACATATAACCGTATGCACTGTACTTGCCTCTTGTCTCCTTTTGTATTTCCTTCTTACATCGCTAACATCTCCCTCCCCACTGCGTTATTGATTGCTCCCCGTATTGCACAGTGAATGATCCCACCTACTCCGTAGCTAGTGAAATTGCATTTGAAAAGTTGTTACTTTGGGTCAGAGTTGGCTCAGCAATTGTCTGGGTGTCAAACTTTTTATATTCTACTCTCAACAACACAGTTTCTCTAGTCATTAGAATGGGGGTGATTCATTTCGCTCCCCTTGGACTTAGTCTTTACTCCTTTCATCATTTACACTGTACAGTGATGACCAATAGCTCAGAAATGATGTTAAGAAATGAGATCCATATTACACTATGGAAATATTCCCTGACTGTTAACATTGGATTGCTACAAATCCCAGATATCTGGGGCAGCATGCCATGCTGGTGCAAGTAGAGAAAGTGATGCAAAGCAGTTTCAACTGATTCATCAAGCCTGTCACATCCAGGCAGGAAAGGGTTTACTAGGCTTTAACTCCCAATTGCAGACTTTTCATCGCAGCTTTGTCTGGATCATTTGCATAAAAAGGCTTTTGTTTATTGCCTGTGACAAAAGGAGTCAGATTAAAGTGGCTGGGGTAAAGTAATCTACCGCTGCAAATACACCCCTTAAGTGGGAGCAAAATCCTTCTGGTGTGATATCCGCGTCTTACTTCACTTTTTGAACTGAAGTTAGTGATTTGTTCATAAGATGTACATTAATATATGAAGGACTGAACAATTTTTGAACTTTAACTCCTCCTTTTAAGTTATTGCCTAATCCCTATTCACCGTATGACCACGTAAGGAAAAGTTAAATAATTCATAAGTAATGCTTTGAGAGATGCTTTGTTCAAAAAGAGCAGAACTACTTTTCTCACTGCATGTAAGGCTTTTGTGAAGTATATTCCTTAAAGAAAATAAAATATTAAAAAGAAATATAGTGGGTTATGGAATACTTTTATTCCAAGTCCTCTGATATTTCTCTCCAGAACTCTTTAAAGGTTACTTCTACCACATTGATACCTTTGTTCTTCGACTTTTCTTAACCATCCTTTCTGGGCAATAGTTTTTTTTCTGGTCGAATTGAAAAATGCCCCCCTTACCTTCCATTTCTCCTAGTAGACTTGGAATTTTTTTCCCTTTTCCTCTATATTCAAGTTGTCATAAATAAAATTTGAGAAATATTTGAGCAGTTTAAGTAAAGCTACTTTTGCTGGCTGCATACAATATGCCTGATCAAGGCAAAGACGGGCTTCCAGTAAGAGACATGGCATTTAGCACGTTTCTTCCTTTCCAACCCTGCATACTATCACAGAAAGACATGTCAATAAATTGCTCATTAGTGGCTGCACAGGGCTACAAGATTTATTGCGATCTGGGCACTTCTTCCCCCAAGACAGTGTGAAATCCACAATACATTATGAAGATGATTCAAACCTTTAGTTCAGTTTAAGCCTTTTTACTATTTTTGTTGCATATTTACTGATTTACTATATTCCTTTCGTAAAAGCACTCTTCAAAGCTATTACACATAAGTTTGTTTAAACTCTATTTGTTTAGGCTCCATATATCTACATATTTTTAACACAGTATAGCATCAGATTGTTAGTATGCTTATGATGCTATAATACTATAACAAATGATCGATCCTGTTTACTGTATGGCATTTTTTGTTTTGTAATTAGAGAATGATGGTAGAGGGTGGCTTGTGGGTCACCCATCTCCATCCTGGGAAGTTTAACTACCACTTAACATTTAAAATTCAGTCATTCATTAAAAAACGTGAAATGTGATTTTATATTTTGTTTAAACTCTCTATTGCATATGAAAATGGTGACATTTCTGTGTTTTCTTTATCTTCTCTTTCTTTGACTATAACTAACCTAATTTTTAAGATATAAAGTTTTATATCAGGCATGTAACTCTCCCACTCCTATATTTTTCTTGATTTATAGGCTGACAGTTCAGTCTTCTAAATGTACCAAAAGACCATGTAAGTTGTGAGCAACAGTGCACAATGTATTGGATTCAGTTGCATCAAGTGCTATAATGAGGCTCTCGGTTTCCCCCCGTTTTTTTTTTTTTTCTTTCAGCCTTGAATTTAGATGAAGCTTTGGACTATTAGGTTCACACCATAGTTAAAAAGCACAAGAATATAAAAGGTGAAAAGTCATCATTATTATTACTACTTCAATAACTGTGATTTTTAAAGTTCATTTTCCAATAAGAATAATACTGAATACTTTGAGTCTCAAAACTCCAATTCAAACCTTGGGCTTCTGTTTCAATGGGACAAGCACAATCCGCAGTCATTTCATTCATTTATTTAAAATCTCTGTTCTTCTTCAACATTTGAATGCAAATAGCAAGAACAATGACTCCTCTTCTTTCTCTGGCTAGCTAGAGACAGGAGAGAAATCTGGGGCATGAGGAAGGGATGATTTCAGGTTGGTAGTGACAACACACGTACTCGCTTCAAAGATGAATTTCAGCCAGGGAGTTAGAGTTGTGCTTCTGTGCTCCAATTTCACTCTGCTTACTGGAGTCAGTGACTGCCTCGTACTCTCAGCAGTACTTCCATTTTTGCCTTCTTTAAAGGGAAGGTTCATGGGAAAAGACAGCCTATATGGATGATTTATTATGGCCTGGAAAAGGTCACATTGGGAATAAATTACCAATTTTTTTTTTTTTTAATTCCTGAGCATGCACCATTTAAGTAGTTTCAACTAACACTCAGAATTTAAGAATTGGATTTTGGAAGACTTTTAAAGAGTACTTATTTCAAAAAGAAAATGCTTTAATTTCTGCTTATTTGCTTACAAAGTTTTAGTATTTAAGAATTCTGATTTGGTTTCTAGATTTGAATTCTGTTTTCTTTCAGTTTGCCAACCCTCTTTTTTTTCTTTTTTTTTCTAATCGGATCTCAACTTTTTATAAGCAAGTGACATGCCTCTGCCAGCTCCTCTGGTTTTATTTGTTATCTCCCCCTATCGTGTTCTGCCAGAGACTCCTGGAGCCAGTTGTGGTCATTCATAGAACTTCCCTGATAGGCTGGTTCTCATTCTCCTTCAAGAAGGGATGCTGATCTAAATAAATGCATTTGTTTATTGCTGTCCCCATTTGAGAGAATATCACTTATATGAATAACTTGCACAGAGGTGCAGTCCCCTCCCAGCTCACAGTTACCATGTCCACAGCTGGTGCCACTGTATTTTCTCCTTCAAGTTGACATAAGTTATTCCATCTACTAACTATGCTTTTGCTTTTCTTTTGTGACGCTATAAAAACCATCACACGAATTAAATTTAGCTTGAGACTCCTTGTTTTAAATATTTTGACCAAACAAGCATCAGTATAAATTACGCAAGATAGAAGCACAGAACTCATAAGGTAATTTTAAAGGAAATCATGAATAGTAAATAGTAATTCAATCCTTCCTTTGCCTTTGTAATTGTAAAGGATCTGACTCAAAAATGTCAGAAGAATTCTGTGATCTTGAAATAGCACTTTCTGAGTTGAGTTTATTTTTAAGGGGTTAAAAGTCACACTCTCTGGATGTTAAAAGTGCTTCTGAGGCCTTGTATAATAGGCAGTTGTCAAATGATTTGCCTCACTCCTCAGAGTTAAACCTTCCGACCAGAGATAGCAGAGGTCATCCCTCACTCATATTAGACTTATCCACTGTTACTTTTTTGGTCATTGATCACAAATCATCATTCTTGGTAGTGTCTGTTCTGTGCTTGCTATGTCTGACCTAATAAGAGAACAGGTTTCCTACGTGTCCCAGATAATACATCTTAAATTTGGTTCCAGGTGACTGGAAAACCGCTGAACACATTTCTCCCCCGCCCCATCTCAAATAACAATTTGTGGCTGCTGCGCTCTAATGTGTGGCGGAGAAAGCCCTTTATCCAGGCCTAACCCACAGACAAGATGGTCTTACGCCCCTGCAGTCAAGTAGAAGTGTAATCTCTGTCACCGTGAATCAGACTCACTTCTCAGCAATACAGCAGCCTATGGTCCTTGCTAACAGTTCCTTTGAAGCCGTGAGGAGGCACCCATGCAGAAAAAGCAAAATCCCACCTTCAGGCCGGGAGTTTGTGAATGTAACACAGCCAATCTCTGTGCAGTCATATGGATGAAATAAACCAGGAGGCGGTGCTTGCTGTTAATGGGCATTCTCCTTTAGAGGCCTTGCTTTTGCTGTGCTGATAATTTTTGCAGAGCGTGAAGCCAGGCATCCTTTGGATGCAAATGATTTATGAAGGTTAATTCTTTGGAGGAGGGCTGATTCCACAGTGTGTTTTGTGCGAGGTCACCCACCATCCTTTGAATTCTATGTGTGTGTTAATTGCAGCAATTTGAATTATTTTATTTAAATTGCCAATGAAATTGTAGCAATTAGAGCAGCATGAACTGTTTCTGTTTGCTTTTTCTCTCTGCTGCATATGCCATTTTGGACTCTACCAGGTTAACTTTATTATTGCTGTAATTTACTCCTCAACTTTGATATCTGCGTTTTTACTGGAGGATTGGTATCAGCCACATGAGATTGACTTTTTTTGCACATAGCTTAGATGATGTTCCGTGAAGCTGTGGCTACCTTCATGTGGCACAGACGGTTTTCTCTCAGTGATTATGTGTTAAAATTCCTATATTTTGTATTTTAAATGTTAATGCCTGCTATTAGACTCAAGTGGTGAATCTGTGGATTCCAAGTGTGAGTCTTCGTCATGGACAGCTGCTGTTGCCCTAAGTCCCGTGAACAAAGAGACATAGGAAGGCTCTTTAGGAGTTTTTCATTCTTGATAGAAAAATATTACAGACAATTCTGATCTATAGGCTTCTTCCTAATAGCACTCATTTTGCAAATAGAAGTTAATACAACTACTATTTCCTTCCCACACCCTTCCCATGCACATTCACTCCATTTCCTGACCATATACTTGACAGTGAACTCCCTGATCCATGGTCGTGTGTACCTGTTTGAGGAAAGAAGAGGTAAGAAGGATCTCCTTCAAGTGTTTCTTTCTCAGTACTTGAACGACTCCTTTTTACTTCTTGAATGTAAAAGTTCTCTTTCTGGCCTGTTGAACAAAGCGGATGGCTAAAAGAAGACCCAACACAAGAGTTCATCTCTAACAGCTTGCTTGTCATGCCAGCTATGTCAAATCTAAGTAGCCTTCTAATAAGTTACAGGAAGACTGAATACACAGTCATTCACACAAACCATAAACATTCTTAAGTGTTGAAAAGGGATTTACAATGTCACTTGCCATGGTTCACTTCATGTATCTGTCACGACATCATATATCATCTTCCAAATTCTTCCTCACAGCCTGCTTTCTTCTATACTTTTTGGTAAAGACTATCCTTAGAAAATACATTGTGCTTTTTTAAGGTTAAGAACATTTGAAGGATATTCAGAGCATTTGATATTTAAACCTAATAGGCCAAGAACGTTTTCTTAGATTGTGACCTTTCAGATACCACCCTGCACTGAAAATGTGATTAACCCACAAACACGCAAATATAACTCACAAACCTGTGAGACGAAGTTAGTCTCCTGCCCCTCACAAACCCGTCAGCCCTATCTGTTATAATCTGTTTAATTATATAAGTTTTTCAGAAGCATTCAGCTATTCTAGATGTGAAATCTCGGTCAAATCTTGCATTATAAGGAGATAGATATTTAATCGTTGTGCCAGTTTTCCTAATGTCAACTTATCATCACCAGGATCTCTACCAAACTTGCTGTAACAACAGGGTAGGCACCGCTCCGAGGACCCCATCTGTAGAATGTGTCACTGTCGCTAATCACAGTCCGACACTCTAAAGATGAGTTTACTATGAAAATGAATCTCAGGAGACTAGACCAGACAGGGAATGATTCATGGCTGCAAAATGATATGCCACATTGCTTCAGGGACTGTAATTAACTTTTTCGTGGTGCCAACTAGCTACACCGGAGGAGGTCACGGGGTACCCAGCCATACCTCCATCTAGTGATTATAGTTCGAGTGTCAGAGCCACCTTGGTTTCTCTCAGACCAGGGGACTGAGGGAACTTCTTGTGAACATGAAAGTCTGGAATTGGTGTTCTAAAAGAATAGTTTTTCTGGAATTTTTTGTGTCGCAGAAGTGACTGTCTTCGTTGCTCATTAGTGACTTTCATTTACAGCTTTGCTCATTTGGAAATGAGATAAGAAAACCCTGGTTGCACACCTAGTTGTGGAGTAGAAATAAAATGGGCCCATGTGAAATACTATGGCTAGTACAGATCTCCACGTAATTAAGGAATGTAATTAAGTCTGCTGTGGCCATTTTTCATGTGGTGACCTTGGTAGATCTTGTGTGAACACAGGAGACCAGCAGAAATGCTGCTTTTTTTCTCCTCTTAATTCTAATAAAGGAAATTGATGGTCTCTGGACTTCTGCTTAGTACTTTGTACTTACTTTGAGTCGTTCCAATGATACTCTCTTCTTTAGAATTTTCTCCCTGCTGAAAATGTTGCTCTCTGGAAAATGAGAATTTCTAGTGCACCATAAAGAGTGACTTCTCCTAGTACACATGAAGACTACCAAATCTAAGAGATACTCGACTTCCTTCCTTCCCTTTCTACTGATAAATTTCGTTCCTTAGTCTCTCCTCTAAGTTCCTAAAGCTTTTATAATTCAAACCAGACATTTCACTACGTGATTATACACTGCATATTTTAGTCATTTATGTGGTGATACTTAAAACAGGGACTGGCCCAGAGGATGCCTTCCAATGACCCCCAGCACCTGGACTCCTTTTTCAGTGCACACTTAAGCTTAATGCTGGGTGACTTACAACCCAAACTCTGTTTATTATTTTCGGGGTTGAAACATAAATCCAGAAAATAAAAATGATACTTGTTATTACAGGAACACTTAAGAGTTACAGCTAAAAGAATAAAAGATGCATAGAAATATTTTTATTTTCTCTAAGTATTTCCAGAATAACACATATAAATATGTGATAACTATATATCAGTAGGTAGATTACATGGCCTATTGGAACAGGAAGGGAAAGAATGATGCCATATCTCACTTGGAAGAGACTTCTGACCGAAGAGTTCTGTTTTTTGTCACTTAAAGGTACAGTTTTCACTTGAAAAATCAGTCACCCAAAGGCACATCCTTAAGTAATAGGTTTTGAAGCTGGGCAGAACTGGATTTAAGTCCCTGTTCAGTTGCTTATTATCCCTGTGACCTTGTAAAAGTTGTTGATTTATCCTTTCGGTGAGCCTCACCCTCTCTTCATCCAAAGAGAAGAAAAAGTTCCTTCTTGGGATTACTAAGCCCCGGTCAGTGGATAAATAAAAGTGAAAATGTCTCACACAGTGCCTGGCGTCCGAGAGGGGCTCAGTGAGCTTCCTGACTTCCTAGGGAAATCTCAGGGACACAGAGAAAGGGGATACTGTCTAATACTTTTCATCCTTGTATACACTATGGAAAGAGTTCCCAGTTGACATCAAGTCAGATTTTTTAATTTGCATTGTGCTATCTTGTTTATTTATTAATTTCCTCAACCCATATAAGTTGTAGAAAACTAAATATGAAATTTTGCATATAATAGTTCCCAAGACAACTTTTAACTAAACAGGACAGCAGTTTTGAATAGTTCCCTTTTAGCAAAAGAAAAAAAAGAAAAAGAGAGAAAGAAAATTAACATGAATTACTTCCTTATGCCATATTTTAATTTTGGACTTACTCTGTGAATTTAATGTATTAAAGCTTCAATATTTAATTATTTAAAAAAAACTCTATAAATTAGTGGCATTTCAATGAATAAGTATTTTTAATATTTAGTCACAAGAATTTATACTCCATAATCGATTGAATTTCTTAACACGATAACTGTACTCTCTCCTAAAATAAATTAGAAAGTAATTTCCCACAAGGAGCTCCTTGACCTTGGTCTGGTCTCCGTGTGCAGATTTGTTTCTTTCTCTCCTGGGTGACAGTGTAGGGGTGCTCTACCCGTGACCATGGCCATATGTTTTGTAGGAAGATGTGGCAAACAGATGATTTAACAATAAATCTGCTCTCAATCCCTAGACTCAAAATACGTAGAAAAGAGCAACGTGGTTGAGTTATGATTTAATTACATAGTTTGTTGCACTAAAAAGATTTTAAATAAGTACCTTTCACTTCTTTGTTTCCCCAGAAATTCTCACTACTGTCATCCCTGAAATGATCTGGCCTCATGATATGCACATGAGAACTATAAGAAAGTTGTACATTGATATAAAAAAGAAGCCAAATAAAAATATGTCTATATGTACATAGGAAAATATAAACAGATTTAAATAACTATTTTACTATTTAATTTACCTGTGCATGTTATCAATATATTCATAGTTGTTTTGTTGAACTAGTGGTTGACATCTGCTAAAATTGAGATTATTCTGATTGTTTGGCTGTGGAAGAGGTTCCAAATGGCATGATAACCTATTCCTTCACTAAAATGTGGCTGGTTTTGAACAGGAAAGAAAACCCTGCAAACCAGTAAACTCTGATAATAAAATTTCAGTAAATGGAATTGAATAATTTTTTTCTTTAATTTTAAATTTGTAAATACTTTATTCTGCATAATGCTTACTCTCTAAGTGAATAGGTTAATAATTACCAAAATTTTATGTAAAACCTGTACCTTCCCCCATTCATTGATTTAGCATTAAGTTTTCTGTGTAAGAAATATAATAATAATTAAAACACTTTTGTATACTTTCCAATATCTCTACATAAATATATAAATGAATAAGTAATTAATGATTAAAGGGAAGACGAAAAGGAAAAGAAATTTTAAAAACATCATATTCCTGAGACTACTAATTATTGTTGGTTTCCATAGAAATATACTTACATCTCTGAAAATACTTAACTTCAAATTCTGAAAAGTCAAGGTAGTGTCAAATATATTATTGCTGCTACATGGTTCTTTCAACACAATCATTTCTGTGTTTATATCTCTAGATATTTTTATAATACTATTTATTGAATACTAGACTAGAGATTAATATAGATTAATACATTAATTAAATATAAAAAACTTATTAAGACACGATCTCTGACTTTTAAGTGTTCACAGTGCAGAAGGAGAAACAGATGTGAAAACAAAGACTTTATAAAGGAGTCTTTTGATGTCAGGTGCCTGCAGTCCCACTCAAACAGGCCTACGAGTCAAAGGAAATGAGTTGACTCAACTAATATCCAGGTCATTTTTAGGGAGGACAGATGTATCAATTGTGCGGTCAGAAATCTATCTTTCTCCAGATTTTGGCTTCAGCTGCCTCTGATCTGTCTGGCTTATCTGATGTAGGCAGATTCCAACTTTATAGAGGCAAGGTAACCACTAGAAGTGACAAACCCAACAGGAAAAAGAGACCTCCTCTTTCGATATAGCTCTAAGAAAGTACTATCCTAGGAAATGCCTCACTGTCCCAGAGTGTGGGATGTGGGCCGTAGGAAGCCTTGGGCCACATTCCCAGGCCTAGAACCTGAGGGGTTAAATCCCCCCAAACATGAGGCAGAGGAGGATTCTTCAGAGGAAAATAAGGTGCTGTTCCCACAGGAGAGGGTCCTGAGGGCCAGGCTGGGAAGACAAATATCGTAGTTTCAGATGCTTCATAACAATGATGTAGACGGCATGTCGTTCTGTCTTTGTAACTAGGGATATGGTCCTAATTCTCAATCAAAAAGTGTAAGTGTCATGTCTCAGCTGCGGATAAACAGCCATGTATTTTTCCTGCCATGCACTCTGCTCTGACACCCATCTGCCAGGCAAACTGATGCTGCAGATTCAAGCAAAGGAGCTGAGAGTTGTCCTGCTGTGTGAAGACCAGCCAGTCTCCTGTAGGCAACGCACAGAAAGATCGCAGCACCTGTGTGAATATATATCCAGGGATTACTAAGGGTCACGGTCATAGCATCTCCCTTCCCATCTTTCTGGCTAACCTGTATCCATCTCTACGAAGGTATCTCAAAGGGTATCTGCAACACGATTCAGTTCCTGATCCGTCCTTATGTGGGAAGGGTACACTTCTATTCTCTCTCTCGGAGGTTTGGAAGGAGAGCTGAGATGGGGGTTGGGATCTCTTGTCCTTTTGTTCTAAAGGAGTCGGAAAGGAATTGTGATGATGATGGTACTACTGTACCGAGGCAGAGAAGCAGTGAATAGCAGAAGATACGAACAAAATTATGGATGGCTTTTTAAAACGTGCTATCATTTTATATTCTCTATAAGCAGTTTTTAATTTTATACTGTGTTGTCGTAAGATAGGTTTAATACGTGTAAAAGAGTTGTCGCAAATATGTGCGTAGGTAATACAAGATTATTTGACTGCTCACTATGGAAGTATTGGAGATGAATCTCCCAGTAAACTGGGTAACATAAACACTGACAGAAGTACCAAAGAAATCAGTTATTAAGTTCAACTGAATAAGTAAGTTTCTCACTTCCTGATCTTAGTAGTAGAATTCTTTTATTTTTAATCACTTTAAGCATCAAAGTGTTTATTTGACCTTTTTTCTTAATGGAAACTTTCCTAACTCAGTGTTAGAATACTTTTACCTTCTTAAATAAACACACTGAATATTTGTAAAAATTTTTGTCTCTTTTCCAGGATCATCTATAACTTGCAGTGATTAAATAAAACTGATCAAGGTACATACAGCTCATTTGCCAGCTGTCTGGACTCTGTAAATTCTTGTGGCTGATGATTACAGCTGGTTTCCGCCTTTGCTCTGAGGTTACCAGCTGCCCCTTTGCTATCCTTGCCCCTGCGCTTATGTAGAATGATGTTGCATTTGAAGTTCATAACAGTGATTAGGAATGTTATGGAAAAATCAAGTTGCTCTTTCTTTTTGCAATTTTTCACTTTTAAACTGCTAGAGACTTAGAAGTCAGACTAGCAAGTTTCTTATAATTGCTTGTAAATTAAAATCAGTAGTCTCTGTATGAGACCCACAGAATTCTGAGTAAGGGATTCTCTCAGGGATATGGTGCATAGGTTTTTAAAATGGGTTATGCTTGTGCTGTGTGACACTTTATCAAGGACATCTGTTAATACTCAAAATATCTGTGAATGAGCCAGGACAGGAGCACTACCATTTTACAGGAGGGAAAACTGAGGCCTAATTAAATGAGTCACCCAGCGTGAGTTAGACTGGTGGTCACTGGCAGAGCTGAAAAGGAAACCTCTGTCTTTTTCCACATCGGTGTCATTCCATTGCTAGGTGCTCTGGTCAGTATTCTTGGGAACTGAGTACCAGATTGTTTGCATGTTAGCTAGATCAACTGTTTTGTTTTGTTTTTTTTAATTCTAAAATGGAAAGGCCAGATGACAGTCAGCCAACCAATGTGGGACCAGTGTCACTTAACTTTTGCCTCTATTCCTTTTCTGTTTCTTAATACATTTATGGAAACTCTGAGGGCAAGAGTGTGTTTCCTTTCAATATTGACATCTTTTCAGCTCATTCTGTGAAAGTTCAAAGGCTAAATTGAGGCAATAGCTTCCCACAGGGAATTCTGTTATAACCGACAGCAAGGCTTCCAACTTCCCCCGACCTTGTGGGGTGACCTGGGCCCCGTCCCAGACCCTCTTCCCCTTTAGTCTAGATGTGTCTGAGACAAGACAGGACTTAGCGCTAGAAAACAGGGAACTGAGAGGCTAGCTATAAGTATGGCTTCGGTCATTCTATTAAAATAAATATTATTTTGATAATTTTGAATGCAGCAGTCACTATGCAGGGTTGGGGTAGACCCTCCACCCAAGATTTGATTTGGGCGTTGAGAACGATGATACCATACCTTCAACAAGGTGAGAAGAGGTTCACTACTCAAATAATCAGGCTTTCTGGGGAAAGCAGGGAAGCTCCTAAGTAGGCCCCAAAATGACTCCCGACAGCAGAAGTGGCAACTAGGCTGGAGCTGCCTGCTGGATAAGGGGTCGGCCTGAGATGAGGGTTCCCATGCATGGGTCAGGGCTTGTGGGGTTTCAGCTTCCCATCAGTGCCAAAAAAAGGAACACCCAGCTTATTACCTTGCCCAGACGTGGGGCAGAAGGGGAAGAGAGTGGACGTGAAATCTGTCAGTAATCAAATATTTAAAGAAAAAGTGGAGTCAGGCTCTATTATACGTAATAAATATTTAAGCAGTCAGTTGAAACACTTGTCTGGTCATCAAGCTGTATCTGTACACCCTGCCTTGACATTAGGCCCACTCCTTTAATGACGAGGGATTCAGGCTTCTGGGGTGCTGGTGGTCCTCAAGCAGGGATAATTGCTTTCCCCACATTTCTCTGTGAATAAAATAAAGCTAACCGACAAACAGAACAAATGTTCGGGCATATGCGAATCTACCTCGCAGGAAAGGCTCCTCCATCACATCTCTCTCTTACATACTGGCTTTTCACAAAGGCTCTGATGGCTCAGGGGCCCCTGTGCACTGCACCCTGTGCCACCAGCGCTCTGTGAAAATTAGACAATGGTGGTAAATTGAAGGCCTGTGGAGAAGGCACACAGCAGAGCAAATCTGGCCGCTTCTGAATGACCATCAACAGGGATTTGCCTCTTTTTGTTTCATTCAGCTGTGTGACAGAGTGCTTGAAGCAGCCCCAGGAAGCTCCTTTGTCCTTGGCAGAGGGGGTTCATGAGTCCTGATTTCAGTGCCCTTTCTGCTCGCTGTCAAAGGGGATGCTGTGCAAAGAGTGGGTTTGTAGCAGAAATGGCTGCCGTGACAGCCTTCTAGGGCCAGCGTCAAAAATACTAGTGAACAAGTTAGCAGGCCACCCAGCATGTGAGCAGACTGGGCCTTTTGCCATGTGCCATCCATCCGGGGGGCAAAATACTGCAGCAGCATCAGAGGACAGAGGTGGGGGGACAACTGATGTCAGAGGAACATTTTCATTTGCTCAAAAGGCTGACCATCACCACGCCTGACACGAGGCCATTTTTCTGTAAGAACCTGATGGGAGCTTCATAGGGAGTCCAAAGGGATGAATTTTCTGAGCCCTATTGTAACTTTCACCACAAGGTGTACCAGAGCCTGCCTGTGAAATGCAGCGGCACATTTTGGGTGTGTAGGCTCAGCCGGCTTGAATTCTGAAAGTCTATTCCAATTTCCCTTGTTCATCGTCAGCTTGTCTATAATTTTTTTTTTCAAATTTGGCTTTATTTTTAAATTTTACACAATTTAAAGCTTACTTTCCATTTACAGTTATTACAGATTATTGGCTGTATTCCCCATGCTGTACAACACACCCCTGCGCCTCTCACACCCGATAGTTCGTACCTCCCGCTCTCCCACCCGTGTCCTGCCCCTCCCCTGCCACTGGTCACCACTAGTTTGTTCTCTGTATCTGTGAGTCTGCTTCTTTTCTATTACATTCACTACTTTGTTGTATTTTTTAGATTTCACATATAAATGATATCATACCATATTTGTCTTTCTCTGACTTATTTCACTGTTAGATTCTGGATCACAATTTTTATTATTGTTCTAGTGGGGTAATTGTTATAAAATGTTTCATACTATAAAGTTTCAATTCTGTTTTCTGGTTTCTGCATCTCAAAGTGAGACCAAGTGTTTGTTTGTTTGTTTGTTTGTTTGAGAGAAAGCACATTCTTGTTTTGCTTTCCAGCCTAGGTCTCTGAAAGAGCAGGAACCTTATAGCACGTTGCTCTCACTGCTCTCTGCACGTTTCTGGGTGTGTGTGCATGTGCTCACACTGTGTTATCTCCCCTCATCCAACTACTGCAATTACGATGATAGAATTCAGTTGCTGGAAACATTCTGTCAAGCACCTGGGTAGACTATAAGCTCCGTGAAAACAAGAGCTCATTCTCTGTTGCTCACCTGGACTCAGTGCTTAGCAGACTCCTCAGGTTAGCAGAGTGCTCAGTAAACATCTGTTGAATGAATAAATGAATGTATGCTGTAGGACTGCTTTTCCTTACATTTACCAGAAATGTCTGTGTTGTCTATCACTCTTTTGTTTTTTGGCCCTTTGTTTTACCTCTGTTTTTTGGTTTTATTTCTTGTACTTACAAAGAGGCTTTTTTTTTTTGGTACTTCCAAGTCACAGGCAATATAGGTGTGTTTGAGAAAGACATGATATGCCCTTGTATTTCTGCAGCTGCTAACCGTATCTCCATTTCTGCTGTCTGTGTGCCATGCTTATGTCATAAAACATTGATCAGTGTTCACATCTGGTTTGGTAAATCACTTGGCAATATCAGTTTAGTGTCCCTCACTGTTTGTTTTAGGAACCTCTGTTCACCATGGTCCTTTTGCCCACCCTTCTTAATACATAATGTGCCCTGGGACTGATGATTGCTAACTGAAGTTCTTTTACACAGGACAGTCAGACCTCTCCCTTGTAAGCTAGAAGTCCTGTCTTCACACAATTATTAAGCCTATTGCTTATTTAGCTTCTGATTGACTCCAAGCTTAGAGATTTCATATCAGTTGATATATAATTTGCCTTAAACTCAGAGTACTGTTTGACCTTAGTTTCATTTCTCACTAACACAGTTATCTTGTTCATCCCACCACAATACTGGAATTTTTTTGGCCACCCAAGACCATTTTTGGAATTTCCTGGTGCCCTGAGAATGGATGCAAACAGAAAAAATTCCCCTTTTTCCTTCTTGGAAAAAAAACAAGGAGCAGACATTGAATACTCGGTGCCTATGGGGAAAGTGTGCAATGTGCATATGGGAATTACGATGTCAGCTATAAGAAAAAGGGGGGGTCAGTGCTATGTTGAAACAAAAACGGTACGCCCTGATTAAAGGTGATCAAGTGCCATTTTTCTGCAAACTGTGGAAGTAAAACAAAGTGTATATTTCACTCATGTTTAGACTACAGGCTACCTTTTCATTCACTGATTTCAACACTCTTGGTGGCTTATGTATCCCTTTCATAGATAGAATCAGTAAATTGTGTTTGCCTTTGGCATGGAGAAAGACAGACAGGTGGACACTCTGGCTTCAGTTTTTTTACTTCAGGGTTAGAGACGTGGCTGTCTGTCCTTGGCTTTGTGAATGGTCAGCTTAGATGATTATTCCCACGTACACTTGCAGCCCATGGCCTTTGGATCTCCCACACTCTGCTGTCTGCTTCACTGTCACATACGGGCTACCTGATTATTCCTCTTGATTCATCGAAGATTTGACACCCTGTTTGTATGTCTACTCCCTGCTCCAAAGACCTGTGGACTTTGGGTGACTTCGGCAGTCGTGTTGGGAAGCCAGCTTTAAAACATCCTGGTTCGTCAGGCTCCTGACTTCTTTGTCTTTAGGCATCGTCACTTCCACGCACTCCATCCACTCACTCACGGGACAATGCTCTCATCATCTGGAGACACTACTCTTTTAAAATCCTAAATTCACATGCTCCACTGTCGGGCATAATTTTCTAGCCTTCAGGTAGTCTGAATAAGTTCCTGCCGGTCCCCCTCAGTTAGCTAGTCAAGCCTCTGGTCCTCCTGTTCTCTGTCAGCCTCCTCTCCTCACCCCAACTTTGTTTCGTCTCTTCTTCATGTTGCACTTCAAGCTACCGTTACTTTCATGACTCTTTTAGCAATATTTTCAACTCCGTTACCTGTTCATGCTGTTGAACGTGCATAAGAAAAACATCTGGGTTAATCTAGTGATCTTGCCTTTACATCTGAGGTGCTTACCACAGCTGAAGAATTCATAAAATGGTAGTTTGGGTTCAACACAAATTTATGTCTTCCGTTTCCGCTGTGCATGTAAAACTGCTTCTTAGTGTTTCCATTTTTTTAAACCATCTCTCTCTCTCTTATTTTAATACCTGTCAGAAGACCTGATTTACTAATTTGTTTCTCTCCCACACGGCCGCACACCTCTGCTTCCCTGCTGGTTCCTTTCCATGAGCAATTGAATGTACGTTTGTCACTGCATAAATAAATCAACAACACATGAGAAAACAGAAATGCAATCAAAATAAAACTTCTCCACGTCATACCTCTTTAGGCGCTGTAGCTTTTTCTTTCACAAAGTTCTTTATGTAGGCGACCCTACTTTTTCTGCTTCCTCGTCTCTCATTCTTTCCCCAGCTTGTTACTCTTACTGCTGTTGCCAGGGTTATCATTGTGATAAATATCAAAGTTTCAGTTCTTATCTTTCTGTACTTTTTAGCCTTATTTGGCACTGTTGACTTCATTGGTTCTCGAAAAATATTTCTTTCGCCTTTTTGACACCAGCTCTCTTGGGTTTTCTCTTACTATTGGGGCTGCTGTTTCTCAGTTCTGTTCCATTTTCCATGTTTAGCCTTTATGGGAGCTTCAGTGTTCCACTCTATGCAGTCCCATTTCTCTACACAGTCACTTCATGATTCATTTATCATCAATAGGGTAAAAACATCCAAATACGTTGTTAATCTATATTTTACACATTTGTCTACACTTTCTATGTCACTGTGAGGTAGACATCCCTATTTGGAGGTCCAGAGATACTTAAACTTGAACATGCCCCAAGTTGAACTCATTACCTCCCTGCTCCTTCATCCTGTTCTTGTCTTCCCCCTCCCTTTCCCTGTGAATGGCACCAGCCTTCATACAGTTTCCCAATCTATAAACTCTGACATCATGTTTTCCCTTCATCATTCTTCACACAGAGTGAACTATTAATCCTACCAAATTTACCACTAAGCATTCATTGATTAAATTCATCCACAGTTTTGTAAAATGTTTACCAAAGAGGGGGCAAAAAAGTGTATCATAGGGAAATCTAATTTATATTCTAGAATTCAAAGAGAAATGACATGAAGTTGATAACTAAGGAGTGACTGAAGTTATCCAGGTGTGGAGAGAGAGTGGCCGTGGGCTGGAGAGCCCCTCAGGAGGAAGGAACAGTGTATAAAAGAACTCGGAGTCAGGGGGGTCAAGGAACAGTTTTTAAAAAAAAAAAAGAAGAAGAAGAACAAACGTACATAAAGTGTCAGGATAAAGAAGAGAATGGGAGACAACAAATCTGAGATGGGAAAGCGAAGGCTGATTTATACAGAACTTTGGGTCTTCTATCAGGAATTTTAAACTTTATTTTAAAAACAGGGGAAGTTGAGTTTTTAGCAGGAGGGTAACATAACTTGGTAACATTTAATTTAGTACCATTGGGAGTGGTTGATTTCATAGTATGATTTCCATACACACATCTGTACATACGTGTGTATATTTTATACCCATACACATATGTATACATGCCATCAAAAAAAACTGTATAAACTATGTATATATGTGTGTATGAAAACCATACTATGAAATGTGTGTGTGTGTGTAAACTGGGCTTTCCCCTCACTTCACTCTTGCAGTCATTGTGTGTCCCGCTGTGTTGCGTAAATAGCCTTCCCGCTTCACCAAAGAGAAGACCCTTGATGGAAGGAATGCTCCTCGTAACCCAAGCAGTTCTTTCTTGAAATGACACTTTTGATTTATGCTATAAGGCACATTCTGGAAGTCATCATCTACCTATATATTTTTCACATAGATTTGTAGATTTCCTTCTACAAGACCAATTTTTTTTTTTCTTCCCAACTTACATAATGTGGTGGAAATGGGTGGCTAGTTTAAGGTCTGTTCACCTCTGACTAAAAGGTTATAAGAAAAATACTGTTAGTGGTTTGGCAGTTTTATTCTGATTTGACAAATAATGAACAGTTTTCTCTGATGGCACTTTTTTAGATGCAACCGCGTGAAGAATCAACGACAAAGGGAGCCCGATTTTATTTATCATTAATCTTGACGTGCTTGCACAGATGTTTGCTGGGAATCTCTGTAACCTGCTTAGTTTGTCTCTGTGTAATGGGAAGCAGATAGCCTCAATTAACGTAAGTTCTCTAATGAGTTTCAGTAGTTTTCCTCATTATTGCTGATACAGTACACTGAATCCTGGAAGCTGGGATTTGAGCGTTATTAGAACATAAAACCTGAGCCACTGCAGAATCACTTTTCTGTGGCATATTTGTCGTTGACTGGGTACTCCTCTCTCGTGTGTCTATGTAAGCAGGCAAGACACTGAAACCACAGACTTGTGAGGTTTGCACATTTGTTGATGAGTCCGTGGAAGACACACATAATGGGAAACTGGCTGTGGTAATCCCTTGGCAACTGCAGAATTTTAATTCATTCTAAAGACATGGCTGATACCAGGGACCGAAGCCAGACTGCAGCTTCAACTTCTTGGTTTTGATGAGCATGTGGATATTTGGTACAGAGTTCATTTGGGTACTCCTTCCTATGAGGGAGAAATAAAATAGCTCATCCTTGGGAGCTGGATTAACTCTTACAGGAGGCAGTTTAAGCGTAGCAGCAGGGTTTATGGAAAGACATTAGAAAGCTACGTTTGCCCAGAACAGGGAGCATTAAACATGCGCTGTCTATACATTACCAAGAAAACAGATGAACCCTCTTCTCTGGCTTTAGTGTCTGAGTCTTCTAAACAAGAGGATTTAAGACCCATGGGATCTTCTAAATAGCATAGGTACTTGGAGAGTAATGGCCTTTTTTGTTGGAACAGGAATATAAAAACCATGGCCAAAGCATCAGACTTTCTCCTGTCAACGTTTACAGCCAATTTTTCCTCTGTTTCTATTAGGGGCATTTATGGCTTTAGCTGTGATGCCAGATCAAGGGAAGACCAGAGTATCTTACAAATAAACGCCTCCTAGAGAACTTTTCTTCCACAGAAAGGTGCTTCCTCGTTGCCACATTTCATGGTAACATAAAGTTTCACGGCGTTTATGGAAGTGTGTGTCATGAAGCAGATGGCTTGTTAGCCTGTGTGAGTAATCTCATTCATATCCATACAATATTAAAACTTTTCCAAGTTCATGAATTATAAAGGGACGCTGGATGCTGTGTAGTCCAGAGTCCTTTAATTATTAAAATTAGATGTGCCAAAGGATTCAAACCTGAGTGGAAATTAAAGATGGGCTCTGAATCAAGATAAGGATGCTGAATTTGATTCGTGCAAAATTACTTCTCTTCAGGAGGTACTGAGTTTCGACTGGTATTACAAGTACTAATTCAGTTTTATCTCTTATTGCTTCCTGGCATAAAGCCTTTGTGAGCTCTAAACTTGTACTAAAAGGGCTGCTCACTTCCCGAGGAGCATGAAACATACTCTCTTAACTCAGTGCTTTGGCATGTGCTGTCTTTCAGTCTGAAAAACCTTTTCCTTGGCTTTCAGGCATCCAACTTTGAAAAACCTGCCTAAATGTCAAAGCCCATCTCAAACAAAACTTCCTTTAAGCGTGTTTCCATAATCCCTACAATCCTGTGTGATTCCCCCCTTCTCTGAGTCACGTCATACTCCTCTGTGCTGTATTCCATCTTGTCCAATGTCATGTTCATGTATGTGTTCATTCTCTGCCATCCATTAGAGGACCCTTATAAGTCTGATGACTCTTTTTACTTTTACTTTTTATTCTGTACAGTTCCACGTTGCCTTAAAGAGTATCTTAAAAGTGGTAGATGCTTAAGGGATATTTACTGAATTTTAATTCTAAATGTTCTTATGAGAAGACTATCCTAAAATATTATTTTAATTGACGATGTTTCTCTCTTTCAGTGTGGAGATCACATGATCTTTTTACTTTGACTCCCAGGAGGTTCTGAGCTGGTTTCTATTTCTTTACAAGACCTTCTCTTAGCCTTTGCTGGTATCATTTTTCTCTTCCCTCTCCTTTAGCACCTGGCCCTATCTTTTCAGTCTGATTTCTGTGGCTATGGATTTTAGTACCCACTGCTAGCTACGCCAGATTCTCCCTCGTTCACTTATGAGACATTTATTGTCTTTTACATAGTCGACAAGAGACACTGAAGACAGGAAGATTAGTAAGATACAGTGGACACACTCAAGAAGCTCACAGCCTAATAAAAGTGTAGTTGAAGTACTGACACGTTTACAGCAAAGTAAATAAAAACAAAGTCGTAGCTTCCAGTACTTTATTCTCTCCCAAAGGCGGTGAGAGGAAATCATGTTTGCCTCGGGACAAGCTAGGGCTTTTTCTTGCTTGTTCTTCAGATCTCTGTGCAATACTAGAAAGCTCCTTTTTTTTTTTTTCTCCTTCCTCTGTCATCTTTTTTGAAGCAAGAATTAATAGTTACAGGCCTCACTTCGTCCAGAGAGGATGCCAAAGGAAAATCCCAGATTACCGAAAGCCTACTAGCTCCTTTGGTATTGCAAACATTGTAATTCCTTTGGTAGAAATGAATAATTTATTTGAAGCTATTGCCAAGGTAATCTTGAATCAGATTGTCAGAAAATGTTGCATTAGTGTCAACCTCGAAGGACAGGCATTTGGTTTAACACTGAGCATCCAGATCTTGACTGCTTCTTCCTCGGGGCTCAGCTACAGTAGGTTCCCAGGGTGATGTTTGCAGGCAAAAGACAGGAGTTCAACATAATAGGAAGGTGGCATTTTTGCACTGTTTCTGGATGCAGGCTCTTGCTTTTCAAATTGTGATAGGTTTAAGACATATTTCTGAAACATAGTGTTGCACCTCTGATTAGTTTTGTGGAAAGAACATAAACTTAACAAATGGGATACCTGAGTTCAAATTCTAACTCAGCGTACTGAGCTCCACCAAATTGCTATGGCGTGGAACGTCTCTCAGCCCCCATTATCTTATCTACAAAATGAAAAGACTCAACTAGTATAGTCACAAAGATCCTTTTCAGCTTAGAATTTTATATTACTGAAGGTTTTAGAGAGCCTGCAAACAAAATACATTAAAACAAAGATGATTTTATTTACTTAGATAATTTATTTTATAGTCTTTCCATCATCCCAGTTAAAATGAGATCTTAACTTCATTAAGTTTGCTGCATTAAAAAAAAAAGTATTCTGAGCATAAATGTATAAATGTTCTCTTTCTAGAAACCTTAAGACTACAAAAGAGAGAAAACTATGTTTGATCTTTGCATCTTGGCAGATAGTAATTGGACTGATCACTTTGAAAATTCACTGTTGGCCAATTAGCTACAGCCAGTGCATTTAAATTATGCATCCTGGGTGACTAATCTTACGTAAAATTATGTACAAAAAATCACATAATTATAACCGGATCCCCATTTGTTTGTAAAAAAATGATTTTTTTCCAATTAAAAGTAAGCAAAGTGAAGCATACTTTTTTTTCTTCTAACTTCAGCCTTTTCTGAAACCAGTATCTGATGATATATCAGTAGGATGAGTAGTTTATGAGAAAAAAGACAAAAGAAGCAGCACTGTGCATGCCTGCACAGTGCTTAGGGTCTGTTGTGGGCCTCTCTCATTTCCATCACTGCCAAACCCTCCCCTCGACCTGTCAAAATTGTGGCCAACTCCTAGGTGGTCTTTCTTAATAAGAAGTCTTAAAGATTATCATGGAGTATTTATGGAATTAAAAAAAGAGTGTCTCTCTGAAATGTGACTGGAAAAACCACATTGTTTTTCACTATAAAATCAAAAGTTTGTGAGGTTCCCTTCACATCCCAACCTCTCTGTGTCATACGAGTTACCAGCCAATTTCCAATAATGAGCAATTGTATAAAATTGGAAGAGACCATGGGAGGGTATGCGGTTCACCCTCCCGTCTGTTTAGGTGGCACTGAAACTATCTTGGAAAGTAATTCTCTACCCTTTTCTTTGATGTTTTAAAAGCAAAGTTTTCATGCTCTCTGAGCTCCACTTACCCCCATCAGGAACTGGCTCCATTGTGCACTTTTGTTGGCTTTTTTTTTTTCTTCCCTGTCTCATTCCCCACTTCCCTATTGATGTTTCCTGAGATCAGCTCCCAAATAAACTGCTTGCACTCAGATCCTCACCTCAGAGTCTACTTTAGGGAAACTCCATTAAGGCACTCTGATTAAAGCCCTTAATAAGGATAAAAGTCATCAATTAAATAATTAAAACATTAGATTTATTACATAAATGTTGACCTAAACAGGGTCTCCTGATCTATATATTGTTACTAAAAACAAGGTATCAAAACATTCTTCACACAAATAACTTTTTTTTTTTGTATTATACTGTTTCTAAAACCTGATCTGCTTATTTTTAACTCTTATAATAATAGAGGTATCCAAATCAATAATTATATGTTTTAACTATCATCCACAACGCAGCCATTTCATCCAGGAACAGCTAGAACCAAATCCTTATAATATTTTGGAGATGCTGAAAAGCTTTAAAGGGAACATTTCAGTTTATCTGTCAAAAAAGAGTTGGGAGCCTCAGCCTACTCTTATTTTCACAGATGTAGATAAATACAGGTTGGAAGAAATCGTCTCAGCTAAACCTGTTGAAGTATATTTTAAGTACAGTGTACAGAGGTCTAAAAAGTCAGGTCTTCGCTTAGCTGACTAGACTTAGCACAGATCAAGTGCCTTCGACTGCTCCCAGTGTCACTTAGAGATGGATCCGTTGGCATGCGTAGCACAGCTGCGGGCCGCACGTGCCCAGCTTCCACCCACTCTCCACCAGGAACTCCAAGGGTTAAGCAGAAATTGTTCAGGTTAAATGGAGGTCATCTGGTGGGTCACCAGAAATAATATTCTCTCATCCACTTTTTGAGAGCAGGAGGGTACATCTTTGGGGCAAGCATATAGAAACAATCAAACTCTATTTTTTTTTCTCTTTAATCTCTTTTTCCTTTTCATCTTTTTTGTGAAAACATAAATGAGTGATGCAATTGTTTCTCAGTTGTTTTTTTTTTTTTCTCCTTTTTGAGCAGTATGAGGTACATAGATACACCACTGGTTTGAGAGGCAGTCCCTAATTCTGAATGCCCAGTTTTGGTTGAGATAAAGACAAAGCGAGCCCTTGAAGGCTACTTTCTCTAGTCCACTTCTAGGCAGGACATCAGGGGGCTTATGGTGTCCGGAGGACGGTGCCTGCCATTCCCCTTCTTGGCCTCGTTGTCTTAAACCTACTGTGTAACACAGCCTTCCTTTCAAAACCTCACTGAGAATACTAGTCATCTGGACTTAGTTTTCTGATTAGGTTTTCCTCCGACAGGAAAGAAACCTGTTCTTTATTTAACCTGCTTATTTATTTAATTTGTTTATTTAACCTCCACCCCATTGGTGAAAGGGTATTCTCTTGAGATTATGGAGACAGTCAAATACACAACATCTAGTCCTGGAAACATAAGATTGACAGGGGTTTATTATGTACACACACTGACAGCCTGGGGAAGGAGGGCACTGAATGCGAGGCTGGGGCCACACGGGGTTGCTCTTGGGAGTAGAGTGAAGAAGCAAGGGTTATGGGAGACAAGCTTTGTTGTGACAAGAAGGTGTAGTGGCTCCTGGTTCCTGTGGGAGGATAATGTTGGTTTGAGCAATTTCATGGGCTGACAGAGAAGTGAAACCCATTAGGTTGAGGAATAGTAGGAAAGCCAGTCTGGCTTATAGGGAACCAGCCTGGGGGGAGCCTGTCTTTCCCAATATGTGAGGGCATATCTGCTGAGAGCAGGGGGCTCACAGGTACGTCTTTGGGGACCTGTGAGGTTCAGAGATGTCAAGGCAGCACATGACATTTTGGGCCTTACAGGACGTTGTTAGCTTTTTATTTGGGGTTTGGTTAGGTGTTGTCCCCAGTATCCTGGTCACTGTCTGGGGCTCTGAATAGGATTATCCTTGTTACCTGGAGAGCCTTTTGTCTATTTCAAAACCATCCACTTTGGACTAAACTTGGGATTTTCGTTTAACCTAGTTGATGATGATAGTGATAATTGCCAGTTTGGACTAAACGTGGATTCACCATACTTGTAATATTGTGGATTTCATGATTCTTTTCCAGGCAGGTTGAGCCTCTAAAGGTAATCTTCTCTAACCTTCTCCCTGCATCTTCCTGTCCTTCTGGACTTTACCATACATTATGACTGGATATCTCCTGTACCAGGTAGATCAGCGATCCCTAAGGATAATTTTAAAATCAGGCTCCTCACACCAACCCTATTCAGTTTTGAAAGAAAGGAAGGAAGGACGGAAGGAAGGAAGAAAAAGGAAGAAAGGAAGAAAAAGAAAAAGAAAGAAAAAGAAGGAAAGAAAGAGAGAAAGGAAAGAAAGAAAGGAAAGGAAGAGAGAAAGGAAGGAAGGAAGGAAGAAAGGAAGAAAGGAAGAAAAAGAAAAAGAAAGAAAAAGAAGGAAAGAAAGAGAGAAAGGAAAGAAAGAAAGGAAAGGAAGAGAGAAAGGAAGGAAGGAAGGAAGGAAGGAAGGAAGGAAGGAAGGAAGGAAGGAAGAAAAGAAGTGATGATAAAAGACACATAATTCATTATTATGTGCCAGCTGCTTCTCTGAGTTCACTGTATACGTGCTCTCAGATCTCACAGTCCTGATTCCAGAAGCGAGGAAGTTAGGCTCAGTGATCTTAGGCAACTTTTCCATGATCAGGCAGCTACTTAAAGGCAGAGTTAGAATTTAAATATGAGTCTATCTTGGACTCCAAGGACCTGCTACACCCTTTAAAAAATCATAAAAACTTAAGGGGTGTAATTAAACATTTCAGAATTTCCAAATGAAGGCTAATGAATCCCTGGAGATTTGGAAAACCTTGACACTTATTTAGAAGTGGGCCTGCCCAGGACGAGTGCCCAGCGACTAGTCTCGGGTGTCCTGTCAGCATTAGGCCTATGTTGCTAGCCATTATCTCATCAGATAACACCTATGGTGCAAGGCAAAGGGCAGAGATCCTGGGGCAGACAGATTTTAGTGTGGGA
Organism: Camelus bactrianus; assembly: GCF_048773025.1. Taxonomy (NCBI): domain Eukaryota; kingdom Metazoa; phylum Chordata; class Mammalia; order Artiodactyla; family Camelidae; genus Camelus; species Camelus bactrianus. Next base: position 24,398,312 of record NC_133551.1, read on the forward strand.
GGGAGACTTTTAATGCAAGTGTTACACCTTTGTGTGAGCAGGGCAGCAGACCTTAAAATGAGGCTCTTAGAGTTGCACATTATGGGGAACAGTGTCATGGGTTGGAGATGAGAAGGGGATGTGCTTATAGCAGCAATGAAATCTCTCAAGTCCCTTGGGAGTTGTACCAATGATTTATAGGGTACAATGACAGTATCTCCTTCCCTCCCTGCTGACTTTTGTGGCTAGTGCAGTTAAATAAAGAAAGTTTAATACTCCTAATAATTATAATTTGTATCTCGCCTTCCTACTGCATACGACTTCAAGGGAAGAAAAAACAGGCAGGCTGACTTTCTGAAGGATTTATAGCTTTGGCGTCACCATCTGGGAGGGGCCTGGGTGCCCCATAGGAGAAGAGTAATGGAAATTTTCCACGCTCAGGGTTGATTTGAGTTTACCTACCTGGTCAGTGCCAACTTATTCTGTGGGCAGCATGTGTGAATCCCAAGATATTTTCGTTCTGTTAATCTGATCAGTGCCAGTCCATTTCTGGCTTTCCTGTCCACCTGCTGACTCCCGGGTGTTGGCTTCCTGCTGCTCTGTCCATCTGTTAAGAATTTATTTACAAAATACACTAAAATGCAAACTGCCCCAGTGTGGGACTTAGCATCCCCCTGCTCAGGAAATGGCCCCATGCCGGTGCACAATCTCCAATTGTTACTAAGCCTGAATACGAGAAATTGCAGGATTCAAGGGACTCTTTCTTACTTCCACTTGAAACCCCTCAGGCAAAATGGCAATGAAAACAATCTCTGCTTCCCTCCAGTGTAGGCAGTGCTCATACTACATAAAGAAGTAGAGTCTAATTTCAGAGTGGTGTGTAGAAATAGCATTGGATTGGTAAGCAGAAATCCATGATTATAGTCCTGGATCTCTCATTACCTGCTCACATGATTTTAGGCAGAGTTTCATTTTGGGGAAAAAAATTGCACAGTTGATGGCTGAAGTTCATCCCAGTACAAAGTCAGGTTTTCTCATTTTCATGTAGGTAGACACATTCAGGCACGTGAAACATAGAGATGTAGCATACGTGAAAGTAGATATCAAACTGGAGGTTATTCTGGCTTCACTGACGGCAGGCACTGAGGGTGGGATGCTCCCATGAGGGACAGGCTGCCTTGGAGGTGGGGGAAGGGCAAGCGCTTGATTGATGAGGTAGAAAGTCCCCCAAAGGGACAAAAACTAGAAGTAAAACAAGTTCACATAGTTCAAAAACTATTAGGGGAAAGAGAAGGATATCCACGGAGGTGAAAAGAAAGTAACATAGAAAAAGAATCTGCAGGTTTTCAGTTTTTCTTTGTTTACGTCTTATGTGTTTGTGAATGAGAGAGTTGGGGTATTATTCACAGATGAGCACGGAACAGATGATTGGATCAGTGCTGTATAAAACAAAGATTTAGAGGAAATTTTAACAGTCCTAGTTCTGGGGTCCGTGAGAGTAACATGTTAAAAGGTTCTTAGCAGAGCCCAGCAGGGAAGCTGGATTAATTAAGTCTCCCCATGTTTTTAACCATCACAAATAAGATGAACAAAATTGGGGCTTGGTAATTTATAAAATTTTCATCTTCTATATGCCATATGCTGACTTAATGATCATTACAGATAATTTTCTGTTAATCGTGTTTACTGACTACCTTGATGTAAGGCTTAGCAAGTAGTTTGGCAAGGTTATATCTGTGTCAGATATTTCTAAGTGGACTCAAAAATGGTAACGGTGAGCATCCCAACAAAGGCATTATTTTTCAAACTCTTACTTAGTATTTCCTGGATAGGATAAATGATACTAATGGTACATTTTGGATTTTTATTAATTTATTCAGCAACTATTGTGCTCTTACCCTTATGGAGCTTACAATCTAGAAGGGGAGGGAGACATTAAATAAATTTAAGTATATATTTAATATAAATACCTGTTAATTTTTAGAGTCATTTTAGGCTCACAGAAAAATTCTGCATAAAGTACAGAGCTCCTTGTACTCTCTGTCCAGTATCCTGCGTTTTGACAAACGTGAGGTTTCCAACATTATAGTGTCATATAAAATAATGTTACTGCCCTAAAAATACCCTGTGCTCTACCTATTTATTGCTTCCTCCTCATCCCCAAACCCCTGACCACTGCCAATCTTATTTGCTCTCTAGTTTTTCCTTTTCCAAACTGTGTTACAGTTGAAATTACACGGTTTGTAACCTGTTCAGACAAGCTGGCTTCTTTCACTTAGCAATATGTATTTAAGTTCCCTCCACGCCATTTTGTAATTTGATAGCTCATTTTTTCACTCCTTATATTCTAGTGTATTGCTAGACTGCAGTTTATCCATTCACCTATTAAAGGACATGTTGGTCCTTCCAATATTTGGAAGGTGAATAAAGCTAATATAAATGTTCCTGTTCAGATTTTTGTGTGGTCGTAAGTTTTCAGCTTATTTGGATGTAAACCTAGGAGCACTGATGCTAAATCATAGACTATACATATGTTCAGCTTTGTAAGGAGTTTGCAAGCTCTCTTCCAAAGTGGCTGGGTTATGTTACATTATCACCATCAATGAATTAAAATTCCTGTTGCTTCACATTCCTGTCAGCATTTGATGTTGTCAGTCTTTTGAATTTTGGCCATTCTAATATGCGTGTAGTGGTATCTCATTGTCTTAATTTGCAATTCCCTAGTGGCATATGAGGTTGAACATCCTTTCATATCCTTGTTCGTCATCTACTATTTTCTTTGGTGAGATATCTGTTCATATCTTTTGACTGTTTTACTTGAGTATGTATTTTCTCATTGTTGAATGTGTAGGATACTTTATAGTTTGGATACAAGTCTCTTATCAGATACGTGTCTGCAAGTGATTTTCTTATAGACAACATACAGCTGGATTATGCTTTTTTAATCCACTCTGGTAGCCTCTGCCTATAATTAGTATATTTCAACCATTCACATTTAAATTGATTATTGATATAGTTTATTTAATATCTATCTCATCTGTAACAATTTTTTAACTTGTCTTTTTTTTTTTTTTTTTGTCTTCCTTTTTTTTTTCCTTTGGTTTGAATTGGTTCTGGTTTGAATTGAGCAGCATTTTTTGATTCCACTTCCTCTCCTCTTTTAGCATATCCATTTTACTTCTTTTAAAAATATTTTTAACTGTTTTCCTGAGGTTTGGTGTCTACATTTACAGCTAATCTAAGTCTAATTTAAAATACCACTGTACTGCTTCATGAGTAGTACAGGCACCTTGTATTTACTTAATTACGACTTTGACAAGTGACACGTTAGAACACATTTTATACTTGGGCTCTGAATTAGCATGGCATAGAGTCTCTCATATATTTTTATATTATGGTTTAATCATACTGATTTAAACCTAACAGAGACATTAGGCCAGGTGTAGAATATTGAATTACTGGTCCCTATTCTTTACTTCCCTGTAATGGTGTTATTACACCGCGCACCTTTATCGTGGCTGGTGTTGAGAGAAACTTCCCCATGAATGTCTCATGGTTCTTCACAGCCTGGGCTTTCTGACCTGTTAGAAGAGCAAACCGCATTGGAAACTAGAAGCAAGGTCTCCGTCTAGAGAGATTTAGAAGTATTTCCCCCAGAGATATCCCAGGGTAGTAAAAACAAGGCCTAAATGCAGCAGGCATGAATGACTTCGAGTGAATAAATTTTTAATACATGTCCGTTTTAAAGAATATATATTCAACCGAATGAATCTGGTTGGTGGAATTTGAGGCTGTATGACAGTGAAGCACATTCAGGCAGAGCAGGGTTCAAGGCCTCTGCTAGCATGTGAAGCACCTCTAGACACGCCCAAAACACCCGTTTCTCAAGACGCTCTGCTTCTGTCTGTTGGACAGTTGTGATGTACTGATTTTGCTGGGACAAAACACTGCCACCTGCCAGCAAATTGTTGTCATAAATACACAAATGGATGAGGTCTGCCATGTGAATGGTTAGCTTTCAGACATGGTATTGTCTGCAGGGTACAAACTGTACAACCATATGGGGCAGCCCTGAGTGGAAGAAAATTTTGCTCAGAAAATCCACCCTGTAGAAAGGGTTCCTAACCTGGAGGTCTGCACCAAGCTTCTAGTCTCGTAGAACGCTCCAGGCTGCTCCATACAGACCACTGAAACCTCAAGTGATTTTTCATGGAAGGGAAATGAAGCAAGGAAAAGAAGCTCACATTTATTAAATGCCTACTTACTACCTACTATGTAGAGCACCAGACACTTCCTAGTGTCTCATTTAATCCTCCTGCTAACAGTCTGAGTTAGACTGAATTATATGTGTCACAAGGGTGAGGAAATGAAGGCTTGAGAGTACAAATTATGTTCCCAGCTAGTAATTAGTAGACCCAGGGTAGAAGCCCAAGGTTGTCTATGCCAAAGCTAGAGACCTTCAATGACAAAATTCTGCCACCGCACTCGAATGCTTAGCGTGGTGCTGGTGCGGGAATGCTGAGAGGGGTGATTCTGCACAAGCATGACTCATGTGCTCATGCCTTACCACCTAGAAAGTTAGTACAAATTACCACTTTTTAGTGTTGCCCAAATTTTACATTGACTAATAGGTCAATATTTGCCTTTCCTCACTGTCACTGCCATTCCTAGGGACCTCTTGGAAGACAGTGTCCTTAGCTGAGACTCACAAAGGGGTGGGTTACATGCCTGTTACATTCCAGCTACATACATTGGAGGATGTAGGAAGCTTGTCTGGAATTGTGGTAGAAATCAAAACTATATTCTCTTTCACAGTGTTGGATGCATGGCCTTAACATCATGTTTCCTACTTTCTTGTTTGTTGATTGTCTGAGAAGTAGATGTTTGTCAGCTGCCTTCCAGAAGTTAGGATACTTGATGTTAAAGTATGATTCTGCTGTGGGATTTTCATAAAGCTATTCTTGGATTTTCTCAAGTGAAAAATAAAGGTGATAAATACAGCATGAGTATAGTAAGATTAATACATTTCAGGGAATATTGTGTTCCTTGTCTTTGTTGTCCTAAAAGCAGTGGCAGCAGAACCCTGAAGGTGCCTGTCTTAAGCTGAACTGCCTTGCTAGAATTTCTTTCTAAACCTCATGTGAAGATTTCACTTGCCAATCAGCCTCAGCCTTCTTGCAGCCATTCTCTGCTGGTGCCACTAATGCTTTCTACCCGTACGTTGAGCTTTACTAAGTTTCTGACTTAGAGGTAGTTTTACAGGTAGAGCCTGTCTTCAGAATGTGCACCTGCCTCGAGGATGCTGCACTTTTATTCTAACTCTTGTGGGAACCCACATCCAGTGCTCATGCTGTGGGTTTAGTCCTAGAAAACCCTGTTTTCCTGTTTGCTCCTACCTTGTATCCCACTCATCACTATTTTCGGTCTCGTAACAAAACTGGTTGAGTAGAGACTCTTTAAAATCAAGTTTGAGTAGGGAGCCAAGAGCCTATGACTCCTAGAAGCCGACTTTCCTTGCCCAGCATAGACTGTTAAGTAGTGCGGGGCAGCCATGCGTTTCTTCCAGAGTTCAACAAAACAATTTTTCTCAAATCCCCGCCAGTTAAAAAGTGAACAAGCATACAAATAGAAATGGACCGAAGGCATAGCGGTGCAGTTGTAAAAAGGAAAGTGATAAGTTTAAATATAGGCCTTTTCATTCCTCAGTGTATGCAGCTCTGTCTACAAACAAAAAATACCCTCTAAGCATGTTCCATGGAAGTATTATTAAACATTGTATTTGGAATTAGCTCTGACTGTAAAGCTTTGTTCAGTGTGATCTGTGGAGACATGTTATTAACGTGCTCTGTTCCAGAATAAAAAGTCAGCTCCTCATTAGCTGGGACAAAGAATGTTAGCATCCAAGCTCAGAAATGGAAGGAAAATCCCTATCTCTGAGTGACAGATGTGGGTGTTAGTAGCATTGTTGCATAACCCTGGGAATTCATTAAAAGTGTCAGGCTGTGTCACACGGGCAATTTGCACTGACAGCCCCAGTGGAAAAAATCTGTGATAATTGCTTTCATTCCTTGCTTACCTTTCACCTTAGCAAGAAATACGATTGTAAATAAATAACCTAACGCTGACACATCACAAGCTTCATGCACAGCACTGCTCTGTGAAATGTACATCTCAAGGACTGCAGGGCACTTTTCATAAGAGACCTAACAGAATTTATCCTGCTAGTTTTACTTCTGTGATCACTGAGTTCCCTTATCCTTAACTAAACCAGGTCCCTTAGTAACTCATAACTTCTTGAAACAAAAGAAAAAGTAGCTGATGGTAAAGAGAAAAAAATAATAGTAAAGCTTTTTAAAGGAAAGAAAGAAAGAAGCAAGGAAAGAAGGAAGAAAAGAAGTGGGAGGAAAGAGAGAGACAAAGAAAGAAGAAAGGCAAGAAAAGGAAGGTAGAATGAAGAATGAATGAAAGAATGAATCATGATTTAGAGGCAGGCATGCATGGACTGAAGAACGCCTTCTAAGGCTCTTATTGGTGGGAGGGAGTAATGATACCATTCACAGTTAAACACTCTTATTGTTATTAACTGGCAGCACACATACACAGAGTCCAGAAGAATGTACAGAATAGTCCTTTCTCTGGTTTGGGCACATCTTCCTATTCATAAGGAGTCTTCAGGGAACTTCCTCTTCTATTCAATTTTTCATCTCAGCTCCTAATGAGTCCTTCAGTCTCCAAGTTCAGCATAACCCCTGTTATCCCCAGAGCAGCTCAGTGTACACGACCTGCTCATACCTCTTGTTACTTGCCTCGACCTCTAGCTCCAGTTTTTTCCAGCTACTTCCAGTCGATTTGGGCCCTAATTTGAAGATACAGATGAGATTATTTTGAACATCTTTAGTTTTTGTGGAGAGCTCATTTGCAGGGTAATTTGACTTTTAATCCTGCCAACATGCATCCACTGTTAGCCTGTTGCTTGTGCACTATCATGCTAAAAGGTCTTTGATTATTGTACAGAATATGACTTGGTCTCTTCTCTTACCTTGAGTCTTAGTGCCTACGGCCTCCTACTAATCTTGGCTTTGTTACAAACAAGATCTTAGTAAGAGGGTTTTGAAAAGGGTGGGAACAGGAAAAATGATCTTTAGCTTTTTCAATTTTATAAAAAGTACATATTCATGACTATTTATTAAATGAAAATAAAGTAGAAAATGCTCTAAAATGTTTGGAACTTAATGCATATTTAATAAATTGTAACTACTAGTATTAAGGACTAAACTTCTTCAGAGGATCTGATAATTAATCAGGTACATCAGACAAATGGACACATTTGTCATTCTTACCAAATGTTATACTTGAAGAAGAAGACATATTCATGGAAGGATTATGTGGCAAGGGAGTACTAGAACAAAACAACTCACTTTAGGTGACAGTTTTACACCTGGTATCTGATGCGACCTCAGGATCATGTTAACAGCATACAGAACTGGATACTGACTTTGACCTTCTGACCATGAATTGTACACAATGGACTGAACAATTAAGGACATGATTTTATTCAGGCTGGCACAAAAGGAACAATGTTCATGAATGAGGAACATCTCAGAGGAAAGGAAAGGAGTCTGAGGTTTTATAGAAGCAAATGAATGAAGGGATTTTGAGGAAAGGAGACAGGTCTTATCTGAGTTATTGAGGATGGAGGTAGATCTTATCTGGAAATATTCCAGGGCATGGTGATCCATGCAATTAGCTGGTTAGCTGATGGGCCTGTTAGCATCTCCTGGAACAAAATAAAGGGGTGTGTGTTGGGGGAGAATTATCAACATTCAGGGTTTCTTAGAGTACTGAGTACCTATATAGTTCAAGTTGTCAGTCTCCTCTTCTACTCAAGGCAAATATCATTTGTTACTGATCAATTTACAGGTGATCACAAACCTCCTGAGTGGGTCAAAACAGGGTCTGAAAAATAGAGTCTGCAAGACTTTTGTCGGAGTTGATCTTGTAAAACCAGTTGAACCATTTTTTGAGAGGCAGTAGCAAAGATCAGCCATTTTAAGGAGTTCAGACATCTTAGAAGAGGGATGCCTAAAATGAAAAAGAGAAACTTTTTGATAGAAACTTTATGATATAAATCTTATATCATAGAGCCAGGAATTGAATCATGGGTATAACTAGTTCAGTGAATTCCTAGATGGCAGTAGAGGAAAAGTCTTTTGGTTATGCAGCATGGATTACTGAGTTTCTTCAAGCTCTCAAGCAAGGATGTCAACGCTTTTGTTGAAGTTGTCCATAGCCTTTGTTACTTCTTATATAAGGACATCCATGATCTGAGCATTTCACCAAACTTTCTTGGTGTCCCAGATAGTGACTTGTCCAGGGAGAACTCCCACCCACATAAGATCTGCTACAGGGTTTCAGCTCACATGGCTTCTTAATATTCTGAGAAGAATGGCCAGCTGGAAGGCAACATAGAGTCCCAATGGGATTTAGATAGTCAGGTTTAATTTCTCAGTGACATCAAATCAACTGGGAAGGAGAAAAATTGGAAAAGTTAGTTTGGAGGGTCATCATTAGATATTGAAAGGAACTGAAAAAAACTGAATGTTTGGTAAAGATGAATAATTTGGAAATGGTTACCCAAATTGTCTTTTTTCAAGGATGGTCAATAAAATCTCGACTAGACAAGATAACCCAATGCACTGAAACAGAATTTCTCAATAACCTTTCCTTGAAAATAAAATTAAATAACTGGAAATATCTAGTTAAATCTCTGTATTTTTGGAAACTTTATTATTATATCATGCATACTGCATTAAATTGTTTAAATAAAGCACAGTGTTCAGTTGTTATATAATAGTAATTGGATGAATGGATCAAATTTTTAGGAATTTCATCTTATCCACCAAATATTGTTAGAGAAGAGCCATATATTTGCCTGTTTTTTCCCATTAAAGGTTACAGAATGAAGTTTTTAAGAGGAGAGAAAATAACAGTAGGTAGAGTTTGAGCTCACTTTGCTGTATATACATATAGATGTACTAATGTGTATTTATTAAGATACATATACATACACATTTACAGATGCATACACACATATATGGAATACATTTATATAATATTAGTTAACAGGTTTTTTCTGGGTGTTACTATTATCAATAATTTATATTTTTTCTATCTTTGTATTATCATATTTTCTACCAAAACCCCCATGTATTAGTTATGAAAAAGGTTTAAATAGGAGGAATAATTAAATGCCTAGAGTAAAATAGGTCCCTTTGATAATTTCTAGGATAACAAAGAGAACTAGATTAAATCTTAAAAAATAGGATATAGCTGCATGTTAAATCCTTTGGACTGATATTTGGCAATATCAATAATGGGCAAGAATACCATTTGTTAATTTTCAGAGTAAGAAACAGCTGTGGCAAATTTCCTACATTTCCCCGCAAAAATATTTAAATATATAGCATCATTTTCAATGTTTATATTAAGAACACATGCAAATCATGTTTTAGAGCTTTTTATTTTTAAAATAATCTTTATGCTTCTTGATTGGCACATTGCCACAGACTTTGATACTGACTTCTGATTTGCTGAAGTCAATCATATTTTTTACTCTTCGGATTAAATTCAGGTCTTGACATTGTTTTAAGGATGACATGTGGGAAAAGAAGTTATTTGAAATTGCTTTTATTGTATCAGTAAATTTCATGTTCTTATAAATCCAAATTTATCAAGGGAGAATAAAACCTCTTTTAATAAAAAAGACACTAATGGAAATTCAGTAGAATTGAAAATAAACTACTCCCAGAAAACAACATAGTAACTAATAGACTAAATCTTTAGTATTGAAATATCAGGGTGAAGCAACGTTAGCTTGTGTGTAATGAGAATTACCATCAAAAATCATCAGAAACGTAGGCACAGCCAGAATGGCATATGACACAAGGTATTTGGCTTAAGGTGGAAAGCACATTCAAATTACTTATTTGGCATTGAGGAGGGCAAATGAGTGAAGATTCAAACAATACAGTTCTATCTTTGGAATAGTGTTGAAGAAGTAAATCCAACTCAATGTATGGATTATTGTGTTACCTTGAAAATCACAGTAGTGGAAATGTAATATGGTTAGAGGGGTGAGAATGGTGGAATACCACTGCATGGTCTCACCCAAGGTCCTGGGGGTTTCTCTGTCTCACCATGCCTTGCTGCTCCTCGTTTTTCCCACCCTCCATTTTGGGGTACTTTGGGATGTTTTGGACCATGCTGGGCAGTATTTGCATGGGGCTCAGTTCATCAGTTTGGGCATAGAAATCGCAGGCACTGTCACTGTCATCTCTCTTGGGTGGTTAAAAGACAACACTTGACAGATGTTGATGGCTGCACTCCCAGACAAGAGCAAGGACAGCCTTTTGACCACATTCAAGAGTGGTGTGAAGGTGGAAGTTTATAAAATTTGAGTGTTAAATTTAGTTTGATTTCCAATCTAATCTATTTCCTTACTGTGGCAAACTCCATTCTTGACTTCCCACTGGCCCACCCCTGTTCGTTCCCCTGAGCCTCATTTGGAAACTTAAAGAAAAAAAGAATGAATATTGACTCTGACTCTCTCCTCTTTTTTTTTTTTTTTTTTTTTGGCATTCCTCCTATAACAATCCTAATTATCCCCTAAGTAATGTAAATGGATTCATGACTAGAAGAAGGTCACAGTTAATAAAAGGCAAAAAAAAAAAAAAAAATCGTCTTTTAAGAGATTATTAAGATTAAGGGACTGGCCCTACTACGGATTCTTAACAAGGGTCTCTGGTCCTCAGAGAACATCATCTTCACCAAACAGCAGTGGGAAGAGAGAATGACGATACTCAAGTACAAAACCCTAAATGTAGTTTCCCTCTGTTCTACCAGTAGATACATTTTTACCTTTCAACCCAGTTCCATGCTCTCATGTCCTTTCTTCAGGTTAGTAAAGATCACCAACCCCAAATTTTATCTGTATTTCTCTCTTCGGTGCAAGTCAATTTATCAGAATCATCTGAAAAATAAATGCAAGGCCAGATAAGGGACTATGTTATTACATAGGTATCTCTCTCTCTATCTGCTATCTGTCTGTCTATCTGCCTAATTTTCACTCTCTTTTACCGCAGAAAATATGGTGTCTTTGATAACCTCAATTAAAATAATAAGATACTTTCAGGGCTTCCTTCAGTGACAAAGAATAAAACTACTTTCATACCCATGACAAGAGCTTACATCTTGCACAATTTGATGTAGAATGATGAATTAAAGAAGAAGGTAAATTTTAAACATTTCAATTGTGTTCTCCTTTGCCAATAGCTTATATAAAAGCATGCAGTATATAATGGTGCTATTAAAGGTTGAGTTCTGTTGGGGGACACGGCAGGCTGGTGTCGCAGGTGGTAAAAGAATTTACCGGAGACAAAGGACATTTAAGAAACAAAGGAAGTTTAATAGATACACTGCTATAGGCAACAGCAGGCCACGCAGAGGAGAGGTGCCTGTGTGAGCACTGAGGGTGAACGGGCAGGGCCTTTTATTGAGGAAGGGGCTGTGAACACAAGGGACAGGGGAACAGATTTTTGATTGGCTATAGGTGAGGTAAGGGACTTTGGTATACAGTAAGGTAGTGGAATTTACAACTCTGATAAGGAGGAAACATGGCTGAGACAAGTCAGCCTGAGCTGTTGTGAGGTTAGCCATTTCTCAGGGCTATTAATTCTGTGAGGGCAAACACACATCAGAAAAGGATGTACTTTATCTTCTGACAAGGAGCAGGCGGATGCCTGAGGGCTGAAAGTTTGGGGGGGGCAGGGTCACAGGGCCTCAGCAGGCACCAGTTGGCACTGTAGCTTCCTTTAAATGATTTGAGTAAATGTAGTTTATTTGTGAGGTCATTCAGGAAATACTGTTAGGGGAGTATGGAACTAAGATTGGAAAGGGAAGAAATTCAATTAAGTATGTTATTGAGCAGGTCAATACTGCGGACAACAGAGGCTCCATTCTGCTGGAGAACTCTGGGAGACAATTTAGAATACTCTTTACTGATGTCACTTTTAGTGGGGAGAGGAAGTTTATGCCCATCTTAGTCCTGCTGCCAGGGACTTCAACTCCACTGCACTCTCAGCCTGCCCTGTTCATGGATGCTTGTAACAGATACGTATCCATAGCGTTTACTACTACTGATAGTTAATAAAATTAAGTTGAATTCACCTACAGAAACATTTGATGGTGGATTTTCAAAGCTAAAACACTTAAAAATTATCATTAATAATAATTTAAATATCAAGGCTATGATATTCCAAATTTATCTGAATCATATGCAAAGGAAAAAGTATGACTTGGTCTTCCCACGTTCCTCTTCTTTTGTTTTTTAATGTATGAGTATCACTCTGGCCAGTGTGTTGAATGCTGCCTCTATGGAATTGAAGTCTGCATGATTACTTGGGCTTGGGTGATTATTTTTGCTCCAAAATAAATTATTTACTAGTTGGCATTACTCTTAAAGATCTGAAGATACCTAAAAGAAATATCAAAATGCAAACTATGCTTCATATATTATGTTAGTTACAAAGGTACAGAAATCACAGAAAAATTCACATGTAACATCCTCTGAAACGCAGGATGACATCTCTTTTTTGTTCATGAATTTACGACTTTGTGTGATTACATCAGCTGAAAAGTTGCCACTTCCGTCTGGATGAAATGAAAACAAAACTTCAGTTGTGTAACCTTCTTCCCACTTGAATTATACCATTTTCTTAGAATTACATAATTTAAAAATTCTATGCATCATTAAAAAAATAACATCTTGATTATTTCTGCAAAATAGTAGTAGAGTGATCTTAAACATAAGATTCAGTAGATTGTTTCACATGGATATTTATACTATATGATGGAGAAGAATTATCTTCTCTAACCATGTAATTGGTGAAATGTTGCTTGTTTTAGTTTAAAAGGTCACTTTCTTATACTTCCGTGTTACTTGTTTTCATACCTTCTCTTTCAAAACGAAGTTGAGTTTCGTCTCATATTTATCTTGGGCACAGTGACAGTGATATAATAGGAGGTTCTTAAAATAACTGTTTTATTGTTATTGATTTTCAGGTTCATAGACATTGTAATAGGATACTAAAATTAAAATGTTTTTGTTTTATTTTTTGGCTGAGACCTTAAAAGGTTGAGGACAAAACAATAGTGGCAAGTATTTTTACGTTCTTTAGTGAAGTGCAAGACTATTTTTTCAGACTTGCATTAGGAGATGGTTGAAGCCCCTAAGATGCCACAGATTGTATTTGAATGAAAGTAGGGTTAAAGAATATGCCTTTTCTGGTGACATCTTACAAGTGTCACTCAGTCCGTCTTGCAATTACAGTATGAAATCTCTTTTCTACTAGTTGCATGTTATTACTTTCATTTGACAGATATGGAAACTATGGGTTTAAAAGGTTGAATAACTTTTAAATTTCTAAAATAATCATAAATATGAAAGCAGTAAGGTTCCTTTGTGTGTATTACTATTCAAAGACTTACGCCATTTTTTTAATCGTGTACTTTTTTCTTTCTTTTAATGCATTTGTTAAAAAAAGATAACTTCTAAAAATAATGTTTAGTAACTGAATGATGCTCTGTAACCTAAGAGCTAAGGCTAAATGGATTATACGGTGATATATCCACTGAACCTGAACACAAGTGCCCTCAGACGTAGATAAAAAGAGGTTTAAATTTCATATAATAGATAACATACATAGGACACATGTCCTGCTTATAATAAATTTGTGGAATTTATCACAGGGACACCCAAGCCTGTTAAGACCTACTAAATATAACTTTAAAGTAATGCTAATTCAGATGGGGGGAGGGGGAGGTATGCATCATCTGTCGACGATTTGATCGCCTGTGATATGTGTAACCAATTGTTCTTATTTACATTAATTTGCATTGTGAAAAGCAATTTTACAGTTTCAGTCAGACTTAATAGGCAATTTGCAACTGAGTGCCTAATGGCATAGTTACTTAAGCCTGCCCCAGGGGGGCTTTCTACAACTGATATGAGATTAAACCTTTTAAATGTTCAATTGAACATCTTAAAAAGTCAAAAAGTCTTTAGCTATTAGACCCAGTTTGCATTTACTTTGTCTTATTGAATGCTTCTGAAGACTACCTTGTTGCATTCAGACTATTTCTCTCTGTAGGCAAGAGATTAGGTTCTGTAAAATATTGTAGCATAAACCAGATGAGTTTTTCTTCAAGACAATAATTGAAACAATATAGACACCGGGTAGGTCACAAGTGTAATAAACATGACTCATGAGACTTGAAACATTTTTTTCCCTTGAATAAGGTATATATTAATATACATAAAATTATATTTCATTTCAGGCTTCAGAAAATAAAACCTCTGCAAAAATAACTTCTTAAGTTTCCAGACCTTTCTCATTTACAAAGAATTTTCATGACTCTATCTCATTTAGTCATTTGTGTGTCTTCTTTTATGGTTTTGTTGACTCCTTTGTTCTTAGTGAGCCTAGCAAATTTCCTGACACATAGTAGGCATTCAATAAATATTTATTGGAGTTTTGAATTGCTGAGAGTTAGAGCAAGCAGGTATTATGCCAAGGTCATGTCTTGATGAGTAGAAAGTTCAGTTATTGACTGTGTGTGCATGCCATGATATTAAATCAGCATAATTGGTGATTTATACTTACCCAGGAATGTCTTCTTCATTTGAAGAAAGTACATTCCACCCCTTTTGCAGTTGACTGTGCCAACATAAAGCACACAATTAGGGTCTTTGGGTTTGGGTGTAGACAGGTCGTTCTGTGTTCGGCTTTTCTGTGGTTTGCAAAAGGAAGAGAACTTGATGGATAAATCTAGCATCATATTTTTTAAAGCTATGCAAATGATCTCTCCAGAAATTGACATGATATTTTTAGAAAAGCCTCAAAATGGACTAGGTAACTTGTACTGGCTTGCGGTACTCTGCACTGCTTAAAACAGCACTCATGGGAGAGAGGAAAGAATCACAGGCTTGAGTAGGATTGACTAGAGAAGATATTCATATGCTCCAAAGAGTAGATGCTGTCTTATCTGAAAAGTATGCATATAAATTTCAAACAGAATGGGTAGAATACAAAGTCCCTGGACTTGCCTTTGTCTACACAACTCCAAGAAAAAGCGGGCTGCTTCAGATAGCTAGGAACACATGATGTTTGGGGTTCTCAGTCACCTTCCTGTGTACCTCTGGAGGTAATAGCAAAAGAAAAAAATGTTTTTGCAAAAGTTGTCATGGATGCCATAATTCTCCTAAGTCAGGAAATTGAGTGTATGAAGTAGAATATGAGGTTTTGTTACCCAACCAAACTTGGGTCCACTCACCTGTGCACGATAAAGCCCACCTCCCGACGTCCGATTGTGGTGAAGGAAAGTGCAGCGTTTATTGCAGACAGCCAGCAAAGAGTTCCAGACAGCTAGTGCTCAAGACACCTGAACTGCCCCTGCCCTCCCATGGGTTTCAGGAAAGCATTTTTAAAGGCCAGGTGAAGGGGTGGGATCTCAGGGTATGAGATCAGCTTGTGCATTACTCTTTCATTGGTTTTTTGTGAGGTAACAGGGCGGTGTCACAGGGGTTAACATATAAACCCTCCGTCTGTGTTCTCATGGTCATCAAGTAGTTCATGTCTTCCATGTGATGGAGGTTTAGCATCTGTAAAACAACTCTGGAAATGTGCATCAGACACTGTTACCTAGGCTCTTTAGAGAGGAGCCAAAGTAGAGGATTTGGGAGATGGCTCTGTCCCAGAGAGGCCCCACAGGGTCCTGCTGGTTATAGTTTAAGAACAAAGGTCTACTTTAGAAAATATAGGGAAGGGTTCACATTCTGCCACCATGGAGAAAGTCACTCTCCTGGAGAAACCTGTACCTCATCTGCTAGATGAGATTATTAGCATCCATTCCACCAGGACATCTGAGAATTAAATGAGATATTTATGCCAAGCACTTGGTGAACAGTGAGAAGTAAGACATATACTTTTTTCTTGTACCTAGCACATTGCCTGGTATAAAATCAAGTCTCGTTAAAGTGTTTGATAAACGAAAGGACAGAATAAAGGAGTTTTCTCATCCTCTGCTTTACATAAGTACACACAGATCACTGTGGGCTCAGAAGATTTGTGAGATGTCAGTTTCGGGAGTCAGTCTAATAGCGACAGGGATAGAATGAGAACTAGAAAAGTAGGTAGGAGTTACTCCAGGAACAGTGTGGGAATAGTGTTGGAGTTATGGGCAAGATGGCAGCTTTGCTAGTGAAACAGACTGTTGTAATTAATCCATTACATGCTTTCACAGTTGTACCTCGTGTTTTTCTAAAAAGAACTTAGGAATCATTGTATGTATATAGACTTTTAAGCTGATGTCTGTTAATTCATCAAGAGAACTATGATTAGAGAGTTCCATTTTTTCCCCCAAATCATATTTATGGAAAAATTGTTGGCACCTAAAAGAAATGGTTGTGTGGTCACTTAAAATGAGTCGGAGCTAAACATGTACTGGCAGCAGAAACTTGGCCTCAATCTGCCCCTGAAATGCTCTCTAGAATGCATATCTAGTGCTCACAGGAATCTGGAATGTGCCCTGGACGGACGGACCTGTATCTTTAAAGACCAGCATTGCTCCTGGAGAGGGCGTTTCGTCCAAGTCCTAAATGTCCACAGCCCACCAGAGCATTTCTGCTTCCCTGTGCTTTCTCCCAGATGTGTTTTTAAACCTTTTGTTTCTGAATAAGATAGTTATTCTGGTTCTTCAGAACATAGCAACAACACAACTGGAGTTTGGATGAAAACAGCTTTGTTGAAGTTCCCTGGTTTATTCTTTTAGGAAGAGGTCCTAAGCGACCTCCCTGTTAGAGGACTTGGGTTTGAGTCACTCTAGGTCATATGACAGCTCTGCTATCAGTTTGATTGTTCACAGGATATACTAGAAGTCAAAGCGTGGCACATGGCCCTCAATACACATTTTTTTTTTTTTTTTGAGGGCAAAGCCATATTAGAGAGAGAGGAATAGTTTAAAACTAAGTTCAAATGAATATCACATAAAAACACAATAATGAAAAAGTGAATTTCAATACAAATATTGGAAGATGTTCCCTTATTTATTTAAGTTACCTTTCAATGAGATGGTCTAATGAAGTCAAAGAATTTTTCTGATTCTCTCTCTAACTCTTCAGTTGTAGTTCCTGGATCAGCAACAACAGCATCGCCCCGGAAGATTGTTGGAAATTCAGAATCTCGGGCCCCATCCCAGATCAGTTAAATCAGGAACTGCATTTAATACCATTGCTAGGGGAATTAGAGGTGCATTAAAGTTTGCCAACCTCTACCATAGAGCAACTTCTCTTACTTTACAGGTAAGGAAACCGAGACATAAAGAAGTTAAACCACAGCCTGAAACTCATGGCCAGTTAGTGCCAGAAGTAGAACCAGCTAGGGCCCTTAACACCCATTAACAGTCCAGTGGGGGTGCCCTCTTCACCTGTTGTGTTCCCTGGGCCTGTGTCAGAACTCATTCTACAGGGTTAGTGACTGGAATAATAATATAGAGACAATTTAATTCTTTGAAACAGGAGAGAGGATTTTGCTATTCCAATCGATCGAGACCTGTAGCTCCAGAGGGATGGGTAGCAAGTGCAAACAGTATGCAACAAAAAGATTTAAGGCAAGCACAGGTTGTAGCTGTGTAAAGCCACCGTGCACACGGAGTTCAGTCCAGAGCTCCCTTACTTGCATGAAGAAACAGCAAATCTTTCAAAGAGACTTGCAGTGGTTGACAGTGCTTGCCCTGCCCAATATTTCTCTTTGCAGTGCCATTCATTGAGAGAAACAGGGGATTTCAGTCTGTGCCCGCAGAGCTAAACCTTCACTGCTGAGTGATTAGAGAGGAGTGTGGGATCACTTACTTTAAATGCCTTAATAGAATGAAATCAAGGATGTCATTCCTCTTTTTAAAATGCTGATATCCACAGAGAGATGTAAATCTAGTGTTTTGACATATTGAAATTAACAGCTACAATGGTTATTCACTAGTTATTTGCATATGACTATTTCCTGTCCTGGGACCTTTTTAAGAGCTTCAAGTATTTCCTGAGGAAAATTGGAAACCTGAGGAAGTGGAATTTGGGAAATAGTCGAGTTTGCCCCTGTGTTTTTAGTGCTTTTTTACTAGTATGGAATGAGAGAATTTACTTGCGGAAAATGTTTTTGCGTTTAATTAATTTATTCATTCATTTATTTTCATTTTGCAGTTTTTCTCCAAAGGATTTTGGGCAGTTTCCAGGGACAGATTCATTAGAAGATAACAAAATATTTAAGTAATTAGGGTCATAAAGAAAATTGAAGCTGGCAAAATAAAATAAAGCAGGCATAGGGCAATACCCAAAATATTGGCTATCAAGTATTATAAATTAAATAAAATTGTGAAATGTAAATATGTTTTTCAGTTCCTTATAATCACAAAAGAAATGATATGATCAGGAAGAGGATTCATGCTGTCTGTAGCAAGCAAGGCACTCTAAACTCAAAACACCGTTTCCTGATCCTGTGGCTAGAATGTTCTGTAATTTTTTTTTTTTCTGTGAAGAAAAGCATTATGAGGTCAAATATTTTTTCCCAAATCATACAACTCTTTGGATAGGCAGGTTTCAAATAATCAATCTTCATTTTAAAATTTGTCATAAAATACAATTTAGACATGGAATTGATGTCTAGAATGAACGATATAATAATTTTTGAAGGGCTAGGGATTTTGACTGGTGTGGATAGGACTTTCACTGCTAAACATAGAAAATACATGTTACAAATTAGCTGTGAGGTGCTATTGATATGTGGTTAGCAGCCTATGGAAGAGGAAAAGATATACTGAAGACACACATGGCAATGAGAAAACACATATAAACGAATGCATCAGACCTAACCACCTGAGCAGTGTGAACATTCATTCTTCAGGACAATGAGGTGACATGCAGCCATTAATTGGCTAGTTGGCTTTCACATGCTGTCAATTAATCTTTAAAACCATTAAGGGCTGGCATGGCACTGGAGAAAAGCCATCACAGTAATCTTTCAAACTGGGAAGCAAAGATTATTCTACTAATTAGTATCTTCTCTTTGCTGAAAGCAGTTGAAATCTGTGTTGGCACAAGCATGCGACTTTTCAGTTCTCCGGGGGCCTCCTTTCAATTGCTTTTATATTTCCTTTTCCCCTTTCACATTTTCCTCTTTGATCTTTCCTTAAACGTGTTTTGTTTCATTTTGTTTTGTTTCTAGTGCCACACCTGGTATTTTTGGTCAGCTAATAAGGAATTTAATGATCACCAGGGATTCTTACTGAAAAGCATGCAGATACTAGAAATTCTGTAAACATCCTGAAATTTTATATGAAATTCTTTAGTGTATGTACATGTATTACATCATTCCTTAAACATTTATTACATGAATATTATGTGCAAAGCAGGAAAGAAATACACACGTGGCCACTGCCCTCAGTTTAATTTCTGGCTGAGGTTGCCAGGAAACAAGTGACCATTTAGCCACAGTGTAATACGGGCAGCAAAGATGAAGGCTGGTGCTGTGCGAGCACGTAGCTAAGGCGAGTAGGGAAATCTGTCCTTAGGAGGTGCTTTTTGAACTGGGATCTGATGGAGGAAGGGCTGTGTAAAGGAGGAGGGGGAGCGAAGAGCTGATGGGTACATCAGTTAGAGAAAGGCAGCATCTCTGAAGGCTCTGGGAAGGGTCATACCGTGTTCAGGGGGATGGAGGGAGGCCAAGTAGGCTGTAGATAGTGTCTCAGGAGAAAGGAAAGAAAGAAATCATCCCACTGAAACCAGCCCCGTTCATTGCAGATTTTCTGTTACAGAAAGCAAAGCCTGATGCTTTCCAGGAACTCACAGCTAGACATTGCCGACTAGGCCGCAGCCCAGGATGTTCAGCTCCTAGGCTGCCTGTGCTTCCCTGTTCTGTGCAACCTACTCAGAGCGGCTCCTTGAATTCCTCCAAACCTCTTTTCTTCCCTCCCCCTCACTACACACAGAATATCTTTAGTGTAAAATGATGAATAGAGAAACGGTATCTGCTGATGCAGGAAAACAGATGTAGGGCGTGAGGAGGGCCGTGTCCCAGTCTTCGGCTGAGTCCCTGGGACGTGCCCAGCCAAGTGTGGGTCCTTGGCTTTGCGCAGGAAAGAATTCAAGTGCGAGGCACCATTGAGTGAAGGTAAATTTATTCAGAGAGATACATTGAAAGGCAAGAGAAAGGCCACAAGGTGTGGGGGTTTGGGTGCTCAGATTAAAAGTAGGTACACACTCCATAGACAGAGTGCGGGCCATCTCTGAAGAGGGAGAGAGAAGGGCCGCGAGGTACTGTGTTGCTGGTTTTTGTAGGCTCAGTGGCTTCATATGCTAATAAGTGGAAGGACCAGTCTAACTAGCCTGGGAAAGGGGCTGGGATTCCCAGGAAATTGGCCATTTCCCACTTTTTGACCTTTTGTGGCTAGCCTTGGGACTGCTATGGTACCTGTGGGCATGTTATTCATTATCCTAACATATTACAATAAGCATATAATGAAGCTCAAGTTCTACTAGAAGTCAAATCTCCCACCATCTTGAGCCTCAAGGCCTCCTGGGGGTTGAATCTTTCACCATTTTGATGTTAATTGCTGTAGCATTCCTTGAATGGCTGTGCCCTGCCCCCTTCCTGTCTCACTGCCTCAAGGAATGTGAAGCACACTTGGCTCCGTAAGAAGTCTGTGAGGAGGGAAGTGTCCTCCTTAACGTGCATGCTGTTTGGGTAAATGCAGTGATTTGGTGGGAATGCAGAGACCAAGAGCGAAGGCTCTGTCCTGCTTTGTATTATAATGGCCCATATGATGGCCTGTAAAATCTCAGTTAACAATATAAGGCAGAGAGAAATGCTCATCAATTTTATCAACAGTCCTGGTGGGACCTTGTTTTGTGTTCAAGATTAGGAAGATTAGCTCTCTGGTAGTAAGGGCTGATCCTGGGTATTCAGGCCACTGAGTCACGTTGCCCACTGGCACATAGGAAGATCTGGAACTGGTCCTGTACTGGCAGGAGCTTGGCATAGCCTTTTAATGCCTGTCATTTCAGAAGCAGCAGCTCATAGTCGGATCCCCATAAATGCAAAGCCTACCGACTATACGGCTTTCATCGAATGAGATCCATTAAAAAAAAAAAATGGCGCAGCCATTTAAGCCTGAAGCCCCATTTCAGGAAATAGAAACTGTAACTTTTTTCCCTTAACAAAAGACAACCTAATCTTAAAAATCACCGAATTCCTTAAGAATTGATTTATTTTGCTCCTTTTTATTGTTGTAGTTTTCAGTGAAAGGGAGACACAATGAACAGCCTTCTTGCTACCTGAGCTTTTGTGGGAGTATTTTTATAGGGAGTAAGTCAGTCAGTCTTGCCCACATAATTGTTAAGAGAATCAAGTAATGTTTGATGGAAAGACCTTACCCCAGAATGTGCTTCACATTGAAATCTTGAAGTTACTAGGGGTGATTTACAGATCTTAGTGACAATTTTAGGGGCAGCATGTTTAAAACAGAATATGAAAGTGAAATGAAGTTACACACTAGAATACCATACAGCAGTTTGAAATGAATGAGATACAGTGGCTTGCAACTATATGGATGGACATACACAATGTAACAGTCAATGAAAAAAGTAATGAAAGATTAAATACTGCATGCCAGAGCTAAAAAATCAAAAACAAAAATCAATTTTATATATACAAATAAAAATACATAAAAATAGATGCTGGGTAAAGATGAGCATGGGACTCAGGATGGTGGTCACTTTGGGTTAAAGAAAAGACCAGTATTATGATGGGGAAACCATATTGTTAGACATAAGTTGTTGCCAAAGTACTAGGTGTTCTTTTGGATAGTGAATTCTCTGGAATTTATTTGCTTTTAAAAAATAATCAAATAACTATAATGGATTGATTGCAAAAATGTCCTCAATTCTGTCTCTCTATTCCTGCCCCTTGCAGTGTGACTTTGAAGTTGCCCTTTTCATGAGTGAGGGAGAAAGATCCCAGAGAGAAAACAGAGGGACATTTCTGACCCTGATTGGTCATTTTAATTGTCCCTTTGGAGGGAGAAGAGATAAACAAGCATTGTCTGTCTGCCATACTGAAATGCAAGGGCCCCCCACAGCATCTGGGGAGAACTATCAGGTCTCAACTACCTGTTAACTTCCAGTTGAGGAAAGCCTCTGTGGGGGTAACTAAAGCCTCGATGTTCCAAATGAAGACGTTTTCTCAGATCATTTGCCTTATCTTTCAGACCCGTGTGGCCTTTAAGAATTAGGATTTATTGGGTGAAAGTGATGTGTGACTGTGACAGAGGGAGTGAACCAGGATTGCATGGTGTTGGGAAAGACCTAACAAAGGCGTGATTTCAGGGTGGGTCTGTGTTATATCCCAGGTCTTCAAAGTTGATCCTGGTCTCCCAACTGAGATGACTCCTTTTCTTCACAATTTCAGCTGAGGAACTTGTAGAGGGAAAAAATACCTTGCCTGCATTGAAAATTTACCTAATCAGGATAGAAGACAGGGTTGTTCTTAGTTATTTGTAGTTTTGGAAGTCTCTCCTGTTCCCCGTCTATTTGTGATTACAGCTAGTTCAATATCCTTCTGCCAATGTGCCCATCAGTGCTTTCACCATTAGTACCTTCCTTCTTCAGCAGTAATTATAGAATTTTGAGTCTTGGGGATGCCTGTCTTAAAGTATTATGTTCTCCAGACTTATGTGCATTTTATTGAGAATCTTTGATCAGAGATCCTGGCCAGTGTACCTTTTGCAATTGAAATGTCAGAGATACTGGTATCTTTACTCTGTTTACATCTGAAGTCAGCCTATGAACGGACCTGGGATGTCATGTTCTAGCTGGGGTGCTTAAAAGTCACGTTGTTGCTATTTGTACTAAAACAGTATTAAGGGTGTCACTTCTGAATGAAATGTGGAACTTTTATTTCGTTATCCAAACTGGCCTCAGTGCCGCACTGTTCAATAGGAAGACGGGGAATCAGCACAGTGTTTTGGCGAGGCTCCAGAGAGAAAGACAATAATTCATTCTGTTAGATCCCTGCTGCTGGTTCAACCAGACATGAAGTCAGCTCATTATCCATGCTGACGGAGGGGAAGAGTGACCAAGTGATCGAAAACTAGGGGGAAAAAAAGTGGATTGCCTTGATAATACAGAGACAATCGTTTTAAGGCAAAATTTTTAAATTACCCTACTTAGTTCTTTCAGAATCCAACTGTTTCCCTCTTCTTTGAGCCAATTGGATGGGGAGTAAAGCATCACTTTGTATAATGCAAAAATAATCATGTTAATGGCTAGTAATACTCAGCATCTATTGAACACCTATTTTTGTCAGGTACAGAGCTAGGAAGAGTATCTGATTACTTCTACTTCATTTCTTCAATGTCTGTGTATGTGCATTTCTTACTTGAGTAAGCTAACAAAATTTACTCATTTAAACATGTTAAACAAAATCATTTTATTGAACAACTACATTTTCTGTAGTAAATGAACTTGTCCATTTACTGTGGTACCACATACATTATATTTATTTAAAAAAATCAAGTGATATTAAAAGATTATAATAGTGGGTGATTAAAAAAAAAGAATTTTAATAAAAAATCATGACCATCTGCCTTTCTCCTTCCACAAATCTAGTGTTCTTCTCTACAGATAAAACCACTCTGTAATCTTTTAGATGTTTCTTTGGGTATTTATAATAAAAAAATTTAAAAATAAACATAACACTCTTTTTGACTTTCTATTTTGGAGGATTAAGATTTCACATTGTTACCTTTTATATTAGTCACCTATTACTTTGTAACAAGCTGTCTCAAAATTTAGTAGCTTAAAACAACGAACATACATTATCTCACAGTGTCTGAGGATCAGGCATCTGGGAGCCATGTAGCTGGTGGGTTTTGGCTGAGGGTCTCTCTAGAAGGTGCAGTTGAGACACTGACTGGGGCTGTGTCATTTAAAGCTTTGACTGGGGCTGGACAATCTGATTCCAAGAAGCCTCATTCATGGGGCTGTTGGAAAGAAGTATCAGTGCTTTGCCACATAAGCCACTCCACAGGTATCCTCAGAGCTTGGCAGCTGGCTACCCCCAGAGCATGCACAAGGGTTCTTGAGTTATAAAAGATACTGTAACTTTTTATAACTTTATCTTGGACAGGGCTTACTCTAGTTTCTGCCACATTCTATTGGTCATACAATTAAACATTAGGGCAATGTAGGAGGGAGCTACACGAGGGAGTGAACGCCAGGAGGCAGAGCAATTAGAGTTCCTCAGGCTGAATATTATGGTCTGCAGCACTCTATCCCTCTGTGCCTCCTGCTGCCCCCAGTTTCTCTTACTTACCCGGACTCTCCAATGTGGTTATACTACAATTTTATTTAGACCAATGCTCAATTTATACCATAGGGCTATGAGAGGTAGTATTTTGAGACTTCACACATCTGAGAATATATATCCTAACTCAGTTTGTCAGGGCATAAAATTCTAGGATAAAAATAATTTTCCCCACTGAATTTCAAACACATGGCTCAATTTTTGTTTATCTCTTATGGTTGCTTTTGGAAAGTCAGACACCACTCCTAGTCCCAATTCTTACAGATTTCTTTCAGGAACACTTTAAGGTCTTCACTTTACTTTCGGTGTTTTGAAATTTTTCAGTGGGGTACCTTATAAGGTTGCAGATAAAACACAGAACGCCCAGTGAAATTTGAATTTCAGATAAATAACAAATACTTTCTTCATAGAAGTATGTCCCCAGTATTGCGTATAACATATTATAATGAAAAACCGTTGTTTATTTGAAATTAAAATTTTATTGGCCATCCTGCATTTTTCTTTGCTGGAGCTGCCAAACCTACTACCTCAGAGTGATCCATCCTTCTTTTTTCCTTCCTTCCTTCCTTTCCTTCCTCCCTCCCTTCCTCTCTCCCTCCATATGTACCCCGACTCTCTCATCTGTCTGTTTGTCTCTTTGTCTTTCAACTGTGTGGGAAACCCTATTATTCAGCTTGGGGGATTAAATAAAGATCATGTCTGAAATATCTTCTCCTCTTCATTATCAGCTCAGTTCCTCAGACACAGGCTCTCTTCTGTGGAGAGGGAGGGGCATTCTTCTGGTCACAAATAGTGCAGATGGGACCTGGTTGTACAGTTTCCTTATTTAGATTTTTTCAACCAATGGTCTTGCTTCGGTCACATCCCAAACACTATCTTCTCTGATACATTGTAACTCTAATTTGTGCACATTTCAACGGTTGTGTGCCTTGAACTGGCTTCTATCTTTTTGTCATTCTTATGCAGGCTTTTAGATTTTAGCTTGTAGAACTTAGTCTAATTTTACTAAGTATGTTAAGACTGTACTCATTTCCTTTTTCTAAAATTTTTTTTTTCACTTTCTTACTGCTTGTGTTAGTTTGAGATCATCCAAACAGCAGACACCAAGTTGGTTTAGATGTGTCAGGAATATATTATTCTTCATAGGAAATGCCTGTGAAGAAAATGGAGAGGGACCTGGGCGAGGCTGGGAGACCTGTCAGATCATTTTGCAGGTCTGATGGTTTTGAAAGAGAGAGGGAAGGAAGAAAGGTTGAGTGGAAGAGTCTTAGATAGCAGTGCAGTTCTTAGAGAGTCCGGTAAATTTGGTAGGGTTGATCAAGAAGTCCACCCCTCCGAGAAGTCCACGTCTCCCAGGTCCTGACCTGCATTAGTATTCCTGCAAAGCCCACTTCTTGGTCGGGAGCAGCTTATGGGAAATGTGGCCTCAGGGGGAATGCAGTGATAGATATGAGAGGGCATGCTGCTGGTCATTCATGCTCCCCACAGTAGATCTGAGAGGTGCATTTTCACGGCTACTATATTCCTCCTCTCCCATTCACTCTATCCTTGTGGGTTATGTATACAACTCTCCCACCCACACACATATGGGTATTAGCACAGGATTTTATATACACTGTGTGTATGTATGTATACATATATGCTAATACACAGGAGAACATTTGTATATATATAATATGTCATATATAATATGACACGTGTCTTATATACATAAACATTCCCAAGTTAGGAAGTTTTCTCAGGTTGTTTTACCTTCCAATTCTGTGTGGCACTGTGAAAATTAGGATTCGTAGGTGGAAGTGATTTATGGCTGGGATGGGGGTAAACTATTGTAATAACTGAAGTTACAACTGTTATTCTCACTTTATTGATGAGGAAGTGATGTGCATAGAAGTGAAGCAAATTCATACAACCAGTCAGCGATGGAGCTAGAATATGAATCTAGATAGTCTGACCAAAGATCATCTATTTTCCACTGTAACATGTTATCCCCGCGCCCACAGTAGAATTTTGTTGTGCAATACCTTTGTGCATCCAGGTTCAAAGGTAGGTTTGGTTGATGTATCTAGAGATACTTTAGGAGCATCTGAACACCTAATATTTCCATGATCAGATTTTATTTGCGGAAAACATAATGAGAAACTTGATTTCTCTTCCATATAATTATATAACATATTACCCCCTAAGTCTTAGTTGTTTACAGCAACAATCACATTATTTCTAATGGTTTTTGTAAGTCAGAAATTCAGGCAAAGCACAATAGGGCTAGCTTCTTTCTGATCTCTGAGATCTACAGTGTCAGCTGGGAGAATTAAAACCTGGGGACTGGAATCATCTGAAGGGACGTCCTCTCACAGGTCTGATTGTTGATGTTGGCTGGAGGCCTGGATGAAGATGTTGCTCGGCACACCCACACAGGACTTCTCCGTTTTTTTTTTCTTTCTGTTAATAATAAGTGGCTAGTTTATAGGGCAAGCATCCTGAGAGAGTGAGGTGGAAATCATATTGCCACTTATATCTCCTCTGGGAGCGTGCATAGCATGATTTCTGCCACATTCTGTTGGTAGATGCAGTTGCAAAGTTCTACCCATATTTAACGTTTAAGAGAAAAAAAATAGAGCCCACCTCTTGATGGAGATGTGTTAATGTCACACAGTCAGAAGAGCAGGCTGGATGGGACGGCTCTGTCCACCGACAGATGTCTTTCATCTCTCCTCTGTCTGTGTAATTATTTACCTTTGATTGGCTGCACTTGCAAAATATATT
This sequence comes from Camelus bactrianus, assembly GCF_048773025.1. Lineage (NCBI taxonomy): Eukaryota > Metazoa > Chordata > Mammalia > Artiodactyla > Camelidae > Camelus > Camelus bactrianus. The sequence continues at coordinate 24,425,524 of NC_133551.1, forward strand.
CTGCCACATATCCTCAAATGAAAAAGAACTGGAAAACTGGATGAGATCTAATTTGTGTTTGCCAGAGAATGCAATGTAAATTTCTTAACATGCTAACTGATTTTAGTAACATTTTATAAATCCTATAAACACACTTCTGCTTTAAATTGGAGAAGATATCACGAAGGAAGAATCTTTGGTTAAGACTTGTCAAGTAAGGGGCAGTTTCTCTTGATTTAAAGCAGCTTTGTTTTGTCTTACAAGGTGCCGTCTCTGTAGTCTCTGCTGTGATGGTTAGGGAGTGTAAGTTTTTGAGCCACACATACTGTTTAAAAGCTCAGTAGTTACATATACTGGCTTTTTACCTTGGACAAATTATTTAACTTCTGTAAGCCTCAGTTCCCTCCTCTATGAAATGGACAATGATAACACCTACTTTACAGAAAGATTGCATAGTTAAATAAAATAATATGTACAAACTACGTGTCATAGAATACATCAGTGTTATGTTTCCCTCCATTTAGAAACAGAGCTATGAAGGACAATCCTTTTTGGATCAGTCCTTAAAGTAAGGAAACGTTTTCAAGCTATAATTCTCTCATCACATAGATTTTAAATAGATTATGCTAAAAATTTCACTTGAAAGACCTAAAAATACATAGGCTTATATTGTATTTGTGTAACTCAAGGCAAAAAAATTTGTGAACAGTCCAGAAAAAATGCCCAGAATTCCAAATTGTGTCACAGTCACTAATTCATTAAAAAAAAAAAAATCTTTACTGAGTACCCATTATATGCCGCATCAGGCCAAGGGCCGGGCAAAAACACTGAGCCCCGTAGGCACACCCTAGCACACAAACACATAACAAAACCGCATGCTTATTGTACATTCTTGTTGTATTAGAATTATTCTTCTGCCTCCTTCACCATCTTGACAATGCTTTCTCTACTCTCCATACTTGTTCCTTTAATAGCTTCCTGGCTTCACATGTTGGTTCCACGTGATGATTATCTAGGGCTTCCTTTTCATTTGTTTCAGGACCTGTGAAGGAGTCAGAGAATATGTCTTACTGGAAACCACAGAAAGTGGAGTCATAAACTGAGTATCATATAGCAGCTGCCTGCTCAGCCTCTACTGCGTTTAAAACACATTGCGTTCTAAGGGATTTATGGAGTAAGTTTGGAGCAGAAAGCCTCAACACTCAAATACTTCTCACTTAACTTTTTAAGCTAGCCTCCTGCTTTTTTTTTTTTGCATCAAGAGGTGTACAGGTACCCCAGGTAAAACTCAGAAAGCAGCTCCATCTCCGTGTGCCTAGCTGTGCCTGAAGGATGCTTACTGCTGCATTCTTAAATCCTGGCGCTTGGTGCGGTGAGGGACAGTGTTGGTATCAGATTTTTTTTTTTTTTTTGAGCTCTAACTGTGCATCATTTGCCCTAAAATAATGCATTTCCCTAGGTGTTAACATTTTTACATGCCTTTTCCTCTGTGCATATCCTCTGCACTTCTTCATCTGACATTTAGCTTTCAGCACTATTCTATAATCATCGAATGAGCGTACAATGCTCTGTCATGCAGTAACTATTTCTGAAGGAATGATGGAGAGGAGTTTCTAGAAATCTTGCCACTTAAGAAAAGAAAATGGACTAAGTGCTTTTCTTTGTCTGTTATTGTCGCAGTAGATGTGCTGTACCATTTAGGTGTTTTGAGGGAAAGGGGATAAGTGTGCATGTTATATTTCAGGGAATAGCACAGCTCTAAGTGTACTTTCTAATGGCTTTTGTGTGTGTGTGCTGGCAAATTAGGTTATATTCAGTGTTTTATTACTTCCTCTTTGACTGTTCTTTACTTTGGTAAAATTTATTTTGATTGGGATAACAAAAGAAGAGATATTCAATGGCTAACAGTGGGTAAACCAACAATGGCCCCAGGAAAAACATTTGCTTTCCACATCCATGTACTTCCCAGTCATAAGTGTGGTGTGTCAAAAACAATAGACTTAAAAATGATGGTTCCATTTAATTAAAATAAAACGGAGACTTGAAGTGGAGAATTATCAACAATGTTCACTAATTTTTATCTTTTGGAGTGATTCTTAAATGATCTGATAATTTTCTCTATTTCATATTGGTTCAAGTATCCACATCAGCAGTTTTGAAGGCAGGTCTTATGTTGAAGGAGAAGAGAGAGGAGGAAACAAAAAAAATGACCTAAAACACATGTGCTTTGAATCACATAGAACTGGTTGTCATTTGCTGCCTTATATACTTAATAGCCATGTGATTTTGAGCAGGTAACTTAACCTCTATTTTATCTTACATATATGTATGTGTGTGTATATCTATCTATCTATCTATCTATCTATCTATCTATCTATCTATCTATCTATCTATCTATCTATCTCTATCTGTAAAACAGGTTATTCAGAGTAAAATACAGAATAATACGCCTGGCATATAGTAGGCACTCAAGTAAGCTTAGTTCTCTGTCATTTTCCCTCATCTCCCATCATTTTGGTAGTTACATGTTGATAGGACCCAACCTATATTAAGAGGTCAAATGACAGTATATGAAACTAATTGGTTTCACCATAACTAGTTTTCAAGTTGACTGATGATAGATTTGATGTACATGTCAAAAAAGTCACTCCAAAGAGAAAATTCAGCTTATTTATTTAAAACTGTTTATTGAGCAATACAGCACTCAAGGCACCATGGGGAAACTCCTAGAGGTTGCAGAAATAAATAAAACACAAGGAAATAAGATTAAGTAGGGAGAAACCACAGGAGTACAAACAGCCCTAATGCAAGTCAGGATGAATTAAGTGCCACCAGAGAGATGGAGGATGAGGGAGCGGGAAGCCCTCACTGTTAATATGATTTTAGTGCTGTAACTTTAGAGACAGACGGGCCTATGAGAGACATTCAGAATCATATTGTATGTTATTTGAAAATAGGAATATCTATAAAGATTTATGGCTTTTTCAGATAAGAAGTTTAGGAAGATAATTCAGACATGGATTAAGCAGCAACTGGATGAATTGAATTCCAGTCAAGGATTGGAAACTAATGGGTTACGGACATAATCATGCTTGAGTATTCGATAATGTGTGTATTTTGTTTCACGGATGAAGACTGTGAGAATTCCCCTTTTAAAGGGCATAATGGTTTAGTGAGATCAGAGGAGAGACCTACTTGTCTGCTACAGAGGTAAGAAAAATAATCCTGCATGGCTGCACCAATCTACCCAATCTGAATCTGTGGTTGACATGCAGCCTCAGCGAGCTGAGAAGCAAAGCCCAAGCTTGTTAGGGCAGGAAACCCCAAACTTCATTGGATAATAATTGTTTGAAAATGCAAAATTGTGTTGTTTGCAAATTCTCACACTTAATCTTGGGAACCTTTAACATTAAAATTTAAGAACTTGATTAGATAAATTTATAGTATCTATAGTGTTACATTATATTTGGAAATAATCTGTGCATGTTTGGTATTTTAAGTACTTGTAACATTGAAGAGAATTTGGCATTTTATGAGTATAATTTGCCAATTTAAACTTCCTAACAGATTAAACTTGTCATTCCAATTAAAAATTTGTCACTGAGTAATTGTGACTTTTTTTATAACAGGATAACAGAATTTTCCTAAATTTGTAAAAAGTATTGGTATTTTAATGAGAAATTGATTGACTATATTATGTTTAAATTTTTATGTTTATAATAATTCCATAAGTTCTTGGGAAGGTTTGTCTATTAGAAAATCAATTTACTGAAAGGTAAAATTACAACATGCTAAATTTATAAATGCAGGATAAAATGTTTAAGGACATCTGAATAAATAAAATCCCTTTTTTTTTCTTTTTTAGCCTAAATAAAATTTTGTTCAAATTGTTGGTCTTTTTAAAGATGTAACATTTGGATTTGCTTATTTTCTCTATTATTTTTGTAGTCTTTTTCATTCATCTCTCCTATTATGTTATTATTTCCTTACTTCTTGTAAGTTTAGTCTGCTCTTGTTTTTACCTCGGTGTTTTAAGGTGAAAGGATACGTTTTGATTGGACATATTTTTTAACAGTCATTTATGGCTGTAATTTTCCCACTTATGTATGATTTTGGCTGCATCCCATAATTTTTGGAATGTTGTGTTTTCATTTCCACTTTTCTCAAAGTATTTTATAATTCCTCTTGTGATTTCTTTTCCATTTAGAAATGTGTTGCTTAATTTCCAGGTCTGTGAATTTCCAAAATTCCTTCCTTTCTGCTATTGATTTCTAATTTCATGCCATTGTAGTCAGAAACCATACTTTGTATGATTTTAACTCTTTTAAATGTACTGAAATTTCTCTTACGGCCAGCACATAGTTTCTACTGGAGAAGATCCTATGTGCACTAGAGAATACTTCCGCTCTCTTGTTTCTGGTTGGAGTGTTCTGTAGGTGTTGACCAGGTCTACATGGTTTATAATGTTGTCCAAGTCTTTCATTACCTTTTTGATCTCCCCCTGGTTGTTCTGTACTTTAGTGAAATTGGCTATGGCAGTTTCCAACTATTGTTCTGAATGATCTATTTTCCTTTTAATTCTGTAAGTTTCTCTTCATGTGCTTTGGGGCTCTGTTATTACATGCCTCTATGTGTACACCTATTGTACCTTCCTAATGGATTGGGCCACTTTACCATTAAAACAAATCCCTCTTTATTCCTAGTGACATTTTAAGTCTATTTTGTCTGACATTTGTGTACCCACACTAGCTTTCTTGTGGTTTCTGTCTCCAGGGAGCTGATTTCTCTGGAGTTTCCAGGCCCTAAATTAAATCCAGCATTGTTTCCATTTTTTTTTTTTAAACTATTCCAACACCTTTTATCAATATTTTATTTTTAAACACAGGTGAGTCCACTTTCTAAATATATCATTGCATTTCAACAGTTACACAAAACATAAGTACATGTGTCTACCATTGCACACCACATGAGAACCCTGCTGGGTGAGGAAATCTGTACTCAACCATTAAATTAATGAAAAATAGTGTTCACTCCAAAATATAACTAGTTGCATAGGATACCATGCTATAACATTTCAAGGTCATTGCAAGCAAAAGGCAAATTATAAGAGTCTGCCTTAATTGAGTGTACAATAAGGTTCAACATATCAGTGCAAAAGAATTTTAGAATTTACATGATTTAACAAAAGAAAAAGATAATCAGTTAAAAAGCAATCATACATTTATACTATAGTTCATTGTATCCATTCAGTGGACTGTTCCAGCTTCTTATCAAAGTCATAGGTCAAGCCCTTAAAATTATGGCTTTCAGTTTACATTACTCATCATCTTCTTGTGCCAGGACTGCACAGTTTCCTTATCGGACAACATACAATAAGAAATGAATATCAGTAGCTTAAAAATGAAACAAGTATTTATTTTATTTTGGATTTTTCCAAAAATCTCTTTCTTTTGATTGGATTTTTAAGCAAATCACAGTTAATATTATTGATATAGTTGGATTTACCCGCCATTTTACTTTTGCCTTCAGTAAATCTCATGCCTTTTTCCTGTTCTTCCTTTCTTCTTTTACTCTTCCTTTGTACTGAGGAAGTATTTTCTAGTGTGTAACATTTTAATTTCTTTAACATGTTTTTACTAGGATTTCTGAGTCATTTTCTTAAGTGATTTTTTTAAGACTTAACCATATGCAGCTTCCTTATTAAAATTTGCTTTTGAGTTGTATTAATTAAGGTAAGACAGAAAAACTTCTATTTGGTTCCATCCCTTCTTCCCCATTTTTGTGCTATCATGGTACATTTTACTTCTATGCATATTCCAAAAGCAATAATCTATTATTATAATAATTTATATACTTTTATGTTCTTTAAAAAAAGTTGAGAGAAAAAGGAAAACAAGTATTTATAAATTTTGTTTTATTAACTTTTTTATTTACTATTCTGGGTTCTCTTTATCTGTTCATTTGGTTTCAAGTTACTGTCTGATGTCATTTTCTTACTTCAGTACAAGTGTGCTCTTTTGTGTCTCCTTTGTGCTATTATTATTAAATACATTTCCATATACTGTATCCCAACAATACAATTATATTCATACTGTTTTGCAAAATTACTTTTTAAATTAAGAGAAATGTGATGAAATATGTGTTTATATTATATTGAAGAATTCCATAATCATCTTTACATATGCCTTTGTGTGTATATATGTATATTATATATGTTCTAATTACTCTGAGTCACATTTTTCCAGCCTTAAAAACTTCCTTTAGTATTTATTGTAAGATACATCTACCAGAGATGGATTTTCTTAGTTTTTGTTTACTTCAGAAAGTCTTTATTTTGCTTTCATCCTAAAACATATCTTTGCTGAGATTTTGGTTGTTGTTTGGTGGTTGTTTTTTTAGGATTTTGAATGTGCCATCCCACTGTATTCTGGCCTTTATTGTTTCTGGTGAAAAATTAGCTGTTACTCTAATTGGAGTTCCCTTCTATATGACAAGTCCTTTTTCTCTTTCTGACTTCAGGATTTTTTACTTGTCATTGGCTTTCTGTGTTTTTAATATGATGTGTCTGGTTGTGAATCAAGTTGTATTTATCTCTTTGTAGTTCATTTAGCTTCTTCAATGTGTAGGTTAAAGATTTTCATCACATTTGGGAAGCTTTTTTTCATTTCTTTGAATATTTTCTCTCCTTCTGGTATTCTGGGAGTTAACGGTGTCCCACACTTCTCTATAGGTCTGTTTGTTTTTCTTAATTCTTTTTTCTCTCTTTTTTAATTTTAAAAATCTCTATTGATTTATCTGTAAGTTTTCTATTTTTTTTTCTGTCAGCCTAATTTACTGTTTGAGTCCCTGTAGGAAAATTTTTATTTTTATTTTAGTTATTGTACTTTTCATTTCAAAATGTCCTTTTCTTTAGGTCTAGAATTTATTTTCTATTAATCATATCTATTTATTAATAGTCTCCTTCTAGTGAAATATTATCATGATACTTTTATTTATTTTGTTAAGCCCATGCTTAATATATTTTTAATGGGTGATTTTATGTCTTTGGTATATACAAGATTGGGCCCCTTTCATAGGAAATTTCTATTGCCTGCTTTTCCCTCCTGTATATAGATGACATTTTCCTGTTTCTTTACATGGCTCAAAATTGTTAATTGAATATTGGATAATCATTTGTATGGATTCTCCTTTCCCTCCAGAGCTTCTTATTGTTTGCTTGTTTATTTGTTTAAAGACTTTGCTTGACTATTTTCATAAAGTCTATTTCCGCCACAGTGTGAAGCCTCTGAAATCACTTCTCAGAGGGGAAAAACTCACTTATGCTCAATCACACTGGGTTGAGGATTCTTTAGCAGGCTTCTCTTTGACTGTCTCTTGCCCTGATCACTCTATTAAGACAGCTGCATCTATTGGTATCAAAATCAGGTTTAGGCTCTACTAATTGCTGTCTGATTGCAGTATTATTTCATCAGTGCCCTGGGGCATAAATTGCTCCACAATCTGATCCAGTTATAGTAAAGTTCCTTTAGCTTTTAAAAGCCAGTCTCTGAGATTGGTTATGATACTAGGAAGACTTCTTAGCTATCTCTTTGGTTCTCCCTGGTAAATTTGCTGGCCTATGGTTTAGCAGGGGCTACCAGCCTCCTCCTAATTGCTTACCACAAAAATCTCCATTGTTTTTGAGAGCATATTTAGGTTTTAACTTCCCACACTCTGTTCCAAATAAAGTCAGTTCTTTGGGAAGAGCTTCAGAGCTCTCGGTTGTTATGACCTACCTTTTTCTCCAGGCAAAATCTCTGGAGTAGTGACTCCAGAGCTGGGCATGAGACAGTGCCCTACTTTTCCCAGAGTTACAGTCTTCCTTTACAAGCAACACACTGGGAGCAGGTGATAACCTCAGGTCTTCTTGGCTTGCCTCTCCTGGGACTGAATTCTAGCAAGCTGGAGTAGGAGTGACTATGACCCCCATATTCTCTGTCACACATGAAGTACAGCTTCTGCCCTATAAGTAGAAATTGGGTAGAGAAAGCAAACTCCAAATCTGTTGGATGTACTTGTCTTGTTCTTTGAAAAGATAAGCAAAATTGACAAACTTTTAACTGGACTCACTAAGAAAAAAAGAGAGAAGGCTCAGACAAATAAAATCAGAAAAGGAAAATTGTAATGGATAGCACAGAAGTACAAAGGATTATAAGAAAATTCTGTAACAACTATACACCAACAAATTGAACAACCTGGAAAAAATAAGTAAACTGCAACCTTCCAAAACTAAATCATGAAGAAATAGAAAATTTGAACAGACCAATTAATTACCAGTAATGAAATTGAATCACTAATCAAAAACCTCCTAACAAACAAAGTTCAGGACAAGACGGCTTCACTAGTGAATTCTACCAAACATTCAAAGAAGATTTAATACCAATGTTTCTCAAAGTCTTCAAAAAAAAAAAAAATTGCAAGGATAGAAATGCTTCCTAACTCATTTTACAAACCCCAATACCAAAATGAGACAAAGACAACACACAAAAATAAAACTATAGTCTAATAACTTTGATGAATATATATGTAAAAATCCTCAACAAAATATTAGCAAGTTAAATATAGTATATTAAAAGGATCATACACCATCAAATGGGATTTATTACAGGAATGCAAGGATGGTTTCACATTCACAAATCAATCAACCAACATGATATGCTACATTAACAAAATGAAAGATAAAGTTCATATATTCACTTCAATATATTTAGAAAAAGCACTTTAAAAAAATCAACACCCGTTTATGATAAAATCTCTCAGTAAAATGGGCATAGAAAAATGTGCCTGAACATAATAAAGTCTGTATATGACAAACCCACAACTAATATCATACTTAATGGTGTAAAACTGAAAACCATCCCTCTAAGGTCAAGAACAAGACAAGAATGGCCACTTACTGCTTTTATTCAATACAGTATTGGAAGTCCTGGCCAGAGCAATTATACAAGAAAAAGAAAAGACATCCAAATTGGAAAGGAAGAAGTAAAACCATCACTTTTTGCAGATAACATGATTTTCTATATAGAAAACCCTAAAGAATCCACCTGAAAACCTGTTAAAATAATAAACAAATCCAGTAAAATTGCAGGGTTCAAAATCAATATACAAAAATTTGTTGTGTTTCTACACACTAACAGCAAAGTAGCAGAAAAATAAATTAAGAAAACAGTCCCATTTACAACTACAACAAAAAGAATAATAAAACTGTGAATAAAATTTTCACCAAAGAGGTGGGAGACCTGTACACTCAAAACTAATATATTGTTGAGCAAATTGAAGACACAAAGAAATGGAAAGCTATTCTGTGATCATGGATTGGAAGAATTACCATTGTTAAAATTTTCATGGTATCTAAAGCAAACTACAGATTCAGTGTAATCCCTATGAAAATTCCAACAACATTTTTCACATAAATAGAACCAAAAAAACTAAAATGTATGTGGAACCACAAAAGACCCAAGTAGCCAAAGCAATCTTGATGGAAAACGAATAGAACTGGAGGTATCATACTACAAAATTTCAAATTATACTATAAAGCTATAATAATCAAAACAGCATGGTATTTGTAGAAAAACAGACACCAAGAGCAATGAAAGAGAATTGAAAATTGAGAGCCCAGAAATAAACTCACACATATATGGACAATTAGTTTTTGACAAAGGAGTCAAGAACATAAAATGGGAAAAGAACAGTCTTGTCAATAAATGGTGCTGGGAAAACTGGACAGCCACATGCAAAATAATGAAACTAGACCACCATCTTACACCACAAACAAAAATCAGCTCAACATGGATTAAGGAAATGGAGGTAAGACCTGAAGCCATAATACTCCTAGAAGAAAATATAGGAAGTACTCTTTTTTACAGTGGTCTTAGCAATATCTTTTTGGATATGTTTCCTCAGGCAAGATAAACTAAAGCCAAAATAAACAAGTACAACTACCTTAAAATAAAAAGCTTCTACACAGTAAAGTAAAAAAATCAACTAGATGAAAACACAATTTACCAGATGGGATATTTGCAAATCATATATCTGATAAGGGATTAATATTCCAAAATATACAAAGAACTCATACAACTCAACAACAACAAAAGACAAAAAGCTTCATTTTAAAAATGGACAAATGGTCTGAATAGACATTTTTCCCAAGAGATACAGATGGCCAACAGATACGTGAAAAGATGTTTAGTGTCACTAATTATTAGGGAAATGCAAATCAAAACCACAATGAAATATCACGTCATATCAGTTAGAATGGCTATTATCAAAAAGGCAAGAAATAACAAGTATTGGAGAGGATGTGTGGAAAAGGAATTCTCTTACACTGTTGATGGGAATGTAAATTGGTGCATCCACTATGGAAAAGAGTACAGAGTTTTTTCAAAAAAATTAATAGAATTACCATATGATTCAGCTTTTAGACTTCTGGGTATTTATCCAAAGAACACAAAAGACTAATTAGAAAAGGTATATGCATTATTTATAATACCAGTATATGGAAAAAACTTATGTGCCTATTGATGGATAAATGAATAAAGGTGTGTTATACATCTATTACAATGGAATACTACTCAGCCATAGAAAAAAGATGAAATCTTGCCATTTGTGACAACATGGATGGACCTTGAGGGTTTTATATTAAGTGAAATGTCAGATGGAGGACACATTTGTGTGATTTGACTCATATATGAAATAAAAAAAATAAATGAACAAACTAAACAAAAACAAACACATAGATACAGAGAACAGAGTAGTGGTTATCAAAGGGAAAAGGATGTTGAGGATGGCAAAATGAATAAAGGGGGTCAACTCTATGGTGGTGGAGGGATACTAAACTCTTGCTGGTGAGCAGACTGTAGCATGTACAGAAGTCAAAATATGTTGTACATGTGAAATGTATATACAATTATAATCCAGGATTACCTCAAAACAGTATTAAAAATTTTTAAATGTTTTTTCTTTAGTACATGTGCTTCTATAATTTTAGCATGTGCCAAGATGCCTGTCTCTTCTGGCACTATCAGTTACTTTGCCAGGGTGGTTGTCTCTGACCAACACTGGATGACAAATCACTGCATTATTACAGACATAAAAAAAAATCATTTAATCAACTAAATTGTCTAGGAGAGCACAAGACTGATAGAACTCAAGTCTTATCCAAATTTTCCATTTGAATGGGGGCATTTATTCATTTATTGATTCTACAACCTAAGTTGAGTGTTGGTGGGTGAGCAGGAATTATTTAGAGAAAGTCTGGGGTTGGGTGGGGGAGATGTGGAGGTACCAGAGATCATGACTATCTCTGGATAGAGAAAGCAGAAGGAGCAATAGTATGTCTAAGAGCATAGAGATGGGCGGAACTGCAAGAAGCTTAATGTGATGGGTGCATAAGTTGGGAGGTGAAGTGCGGCAACATAGTGATTGTGAGATTTAAGAAGGGCTAGATCATGAAGGCAGTTTATGTCGGGCTTAGCAGTCTCCCCTGTACCGCAAAGTGGCATGGTACCTGTTATGAGAAGAGCTGGCTTGCAGTACATTTTAAAACCTTTCTCCTGTGGTTTCCCCTCTGGTTTTATTTGAATTGAGCTTTCTATATTCTTCATGAAATATTCTTAGTCAGGACTTGTATGAAGTGGAATATAGTATTTCTGAGTGATAAAAAGTATCTAAAGCAGAGCTGGAGGGCATTGAATGGATCCCAAGACAACTTTTATTCCCCTGGCATCATGAAAACAGGTGAATTATTACTAAACCATGGAGAACTCAGCATCTAAATCATAGATGGAACTGCATAACTGGAATCTATCAGAGAAATAACATTGTCAAAATAGTTACATATCTATTACGCTGTCCACTTCAGCCAGGTCACGCACGTAATTGGCTTAGAAACAGCTCTAGGCTAGCTGAGTTAAAATTAGATAGAACCAAAACAGATTCGTAAGGCTTTGGGTCTTTTGGATATGACAGAAAACCACCCTGGGGACAAGATGACACCTACAATTTCTATTCCATTGGGCTGTTCATTGTCAGACTAAAGGGATTTGGAAAATTGTTTATTCATGTTTAATTTTGTGAATTGTTCCCTCAGCCTTTAACTCTCACAGTTGAATTTACATAATTATAATTGCAACATAGTTATTTCTGATAACTTCAAGCAAGTGAATGATGTTCTCGCCTTGTGCCCATGTCAGGCACATAACTGGAGCTCAGTAGGTATATCTGGGTCCCTCTGGAACTGAAGGATCAGAGTCCTTCTCATTGTACCTTTTAAGTAGAGTCTGGCACAGGTCTGTCACATAAAAAAGACTAACCAGTTACTATTTTTTTAAATCATTTTGAAACTGGTTGACTTTCTGTCCTCATTCTGCAGTTGATGTGTTTCTTGAAAAAGTTGGCTTCTGATGCTTAAAGAATCTCCCAGTCCTTTCTTCCATCACGTACCTCTTTAGAGTTAGTAGTGCACCCCTAGAGATCAGGGTGACATCCTTAATCGCCCACTGCCCACGAGATAAATTTATGTTTCTCAATAAATGGGATTGATTCTTTTAGAAAGAATTGGGAAACATAGGAAATATGGAATTCTTTCCATAGAGAAGAGCATCTAAGGAATAGTATAGATACACATACATTAGAGAAAATGAGATAAAATGGTACCTCATATGGATGGAAAGCAATTTCCAGGGGAGTTCTTTTAGACTTAGAAAGATATATTTTAAAAGCTTTAAAATATTTAAAAAAATCTTTTATTACAAAAGTAATTTTAGAGTATTTGGAAAATATGGAAGATTCAAAGAACAAAATTAAAATTGTGTATTCTCATTTTTTAATCATAACTTCTGTTAACTTAAGGTACATATTAACAATCTTTCCTCTATATGATTTTTTAAAAGATCATGTTTTCTTCTCTTTTCCTATTATTTCTACATTTTCACATTATTAAATAACCTTAAAAATATTTTTATTTGGTCTCAGTTTGTTAAACAGAATGTTTCTATTTTCTCTGCACTGAATAATGGCATAATAATCTTTATGGATCCACATTTATTTGCCATTTTTATTATTTCCTATGACATTATTAGAAAAAAATCCCTCAGTCACAAAATCTTGCAGTAAATGAAGGATGCCAAGTACCCAGCCACCCATACTACCTTATGTTATTAATTGATCATGACCGTTTTTTCTGACTAAACCTGGTCAATCCCTCCAAATATTTCTAATATGTTTATATTTGTGTTCAAGACAGTCTCACATTTTGAAATGTCTTTTCATCTGAAAGTTTATCTTGGATTTTAGCCAATTCAGTTTTACTTTTCAAATCCTTACCTGCTGCAATTACCAGACAGCTAATTCATTGGTATGATTTTGGGAGTAGGTTTTCTCTCAATCTTATCTAGTCCAGATTTTCTTTGTTCCATGGATGCCTTGCTCTGCTTCCAGATTTGCCTTCTTTTTCACATCAGTCCTATATCTTCATGAACTTTCAATATACCTCTTTGCTAAGGGAATTAAATACCAACTCTTAATTCCAGTATTTGAGACACAGTTAGGGAAAGTATTTTTTTAAGTTATGACATTTTTAGGAAAGTTGGACAAAGAGTTATGTACAGGTCAGAAGTAGTGAAGTCTTTTTGGCATTATGTCTTAGCTTCCTTTCCCTACCACAAAGTAAACAATACTTTTCATTTAAAAAAAAATTAAATGTCTTTGGCTTGCTGAAGAAAGGAAAAATCTAACAGCCAGAAATCTAATGATATGTCAGAGGTTTGGATTTCATACAAGGACAGGGACTGTGTGTTTACTCTCAATGCTCTGTATAAATATCAGTGCTCTGGTTTCAATGTTTAATTTCCTGACCAGTATTGGCCAGTGTCCCAACTTCAGTATGGGGATGCAGTGCTTTACCATTTAAATTTAATAGCACCTTTTAAAGGAAATCACTAGTTCGTTACAACACTATTTTGCTTCATATCTAGCACTCATATTTGATGGTACCGCATGTATTTACTTACCTATATTTCCGGGCAGGGCAGTGCTGACTGAAACCAGACTTTTAATGGTAGTGCTTCCAGTGTAAATTGGAAAATACTAGTATAATTAGGTTTACTAGACTGTGATAGGAGTAGAGACTTTTCTGTAGTAATCAAAAGCTCAGTGTCAGGAAATTAAGCAAATCTGTGTTTCCACACACACACACAAACAAAACATGGAAGGAGATCCCTTGAGTCTAGGGTATATTATTATAAAAAGCTTGAAGGCGGAGTTGCCCTATCTTAGACCTTTATCTGCACATCAAAATGCAGTTGCTGTCATTTGCAATGCTTTATGGGCTTCAAACTATACTGCAAAGATCAGTACATCCTTTTAAAGCCGCCTTTATTAGCTCATGTGCTCCTGGCATCTTCTGTTTAAAGTTCTCCAGTAGTCTTAGCTCCTCAATTAGTCGATGCCATTCTCTGAGGTTCACATGACGCTGTGTATATGCAGGATAATTAGATCAGCTTTCTGAGGTTATTTTTAGTCTTTTTAGAGGAGTTGCGAATGCAGTAAATTTGCTCCATGCTGTTATTTATGGCAAAACGACTTGTATTTGATCATAGTTTACTCTGATGGTATTTGGGGAAAACTGGCAAAGTTTTAACTTCTTTTTTTTTGTTTTTTTTTTTTTAAATCAATGGGCTTCTGTTTCTGGCACTTTGCTTTAAAAAAAAAAAAAAGTGTGATGCCTGCTGCTGTACATAATAAATTCATCACACCACGATCCAGGGCCAAGTCAACCTGAGTTACAAACAGCCTGGGCTCCGTGTCTGGGATGTGCATTCTGGAAATGACGGACTTCAGAATCTTAAACCTGAAGTCTCATTATAGGAATGGTGAGAACCATATGGCCTAAAAAGCTCAAGGAAAATGGATAGAGAAGTACATCTGGCTTTTTTGACATCTACCATCACATTCTGGTTCTAACAGCATGGAAATGTGAATAGATCTTCGAGTAAAGGGGTGATTTGCTGTTTGAAGCAATGTTAATAGGTTGTCATTTTAGTTTCCATGATGTTTGCTATCAGAAATTGGAACCATTTCTGTTTAGTTTAACCATCAAATGGTTGGTGCATATTAGGTATCAGAAACTATGTGTAGGTGATGTAGGTGCTGTGGAACAGAATTCCCTTGGTCTGTAGAAGTTTGTGGTGTAGTTGGCAGAGTAGTTATATAAATGGGTAAGTGCAACATTATATGGTAAATGTCACCTATGCTACAGATAGAGAATGTGAACTTGAAAAAAGTGTGCTTTGAAAATCAAAGTAGCCCTTAGGTTGGACTCCATGCTGCTTCTAAGCCGGGAACGAGGCTTGGGATCTGTACTGCTAACCTAAGCACTAGCCCCTCTGTGGGGTTGCAGTGCCTTTCAAACTCATCCTGGGCATCCAACGCTTCTTACCAGATGAAGTTTACTAAAGATTATGGTAGTGCCTACACCAGAAATTACCCTACCTTTCCCCCACTTACGCAAAGCAAAGTGTGTCTTTTTAAAGAAGTTATAGTTATGTGCCAAGTATATATTTGATTTTACCTTGGCATCATGGTGCTTAAACAATTGTTTTTGAGGATGAATCATGAAGATTAATGCACAGAAAAAATGTGTCTGTATGCGAGTCATGTTATGTCACACTTTGTGTGTGCTCTTTGATTTGTCTGTCAAATTCTTATTTAAACCTCAAATGACACCTGTTCAGGGGTCCCCCCCCCTTTTTTTTGAAGCTTTCCTTACCCTTGCTTTAAATAAGAGATAAACATATCCATCTCTATTGCTACTATCTTGACATGTATCACATTGTATTCGGGCTTTATAACTTATTAACTGTGCGATTATGGACGAGTAATTTAACTTCTCTTTCCTCAGTTTCCTTATTTGTGAGAGAGAAAGAATGAGCCCGACCCTGTAACTCTGCCCTGAGGGTTAATTGAGCCTTGCATGTAAAGTGTCTGGCACAGCGCCTGACACATAGTGATTTATGATCACGGTGTTTGGCTCTTCTATGAGGCTGTGCACTTCCTGGTGCCAGGAATAGCTCCTCACGGAAGGTAGTATCTCTATAAATCTTGGCTTAACTTAATTACGTCTCTGCCCTTCTAGATCTCAATATCTTTTAGGTAAAAAAAAAAAATGGTGGTAAAATTGTTTTAGTGCTTAAACTAACCTGTCAGAGGAAGAATCTCCTTTTAACTTATGGAAATTCCTTAACTTGGAAGATCTTTAAGTGATATTAAAGTAGGACATGTTATGATCCTTTTTTGGGGCAATGGAAGTCTTAAGAACCCACATCATGTCCTCAATTACATATCCACTTATGATTCTGAGGGCAGATGTGTTACCAGATTGAATAGAAGGCATTGTGTAATGCCCTTTCCAGAGATAATGTCCAAAAGATGTGTTTCATAAATTATGTAGCATATACAAGGATAGAAAGCGAGCACAGGAAACAATATGCATTATAGGCCACATTAGATGAGAAAAAATTCAATTTTCAATGAGGAGACAGTTTGAATTTCATCTCCACTGCCCAGCTCATCTGGGTAAGTCCTTTGCTTTAAGGTTCAAGGTTACCATCAGTAAAATAAGATTAATAGTTTCTACTTTAGGGATTTTGTGAAAATTAAATATATTATATATAGAAGTACATTACACAATGCTTTCTTGAAGTTGGAGATTTTCATGACTGCTAGAAAGTTTCCCCAAAGGCAGTGGTTCTCAACCTTGGCTGCATGCTAGAATCTCCTGGGGAGACTTAGAAATCCTCATTATCCTCCTTTGTCTTTGAGTGGCATTTGGTGTTTGGATCCTCCTAGAATTCTGGTAGTTAACTCATGTATGTTCCTGATGCATACTGTCTGCTGTGGCCTTTGCCTCTGCCTCTGTCATGGTCACTCATTCTGTGACCTCCCCAACCAGATATTCTGTAAGTGTTCATGTCTAACTTTGGGAATATGCATGAAAGTCTGTATTCTGCTTATTCCACATAAGGACTAGGAGAACTGAGTTCAAACCCTTGGTCTGCCCAACACTGATGCACTGCCCTTAGACACCCTCTTCTAGGCTTGGTTCAAGACACTGTCCTCCTAGAGTCCCCAGTGGAAAACACGGCCAAAATCCTCCCTTAGCATTTTGCTCCAAAACCTCTCAAACACACAGGCTGAGACGATGGCCTGACTATCTGTTTCCCCTCTTCTGTCTTATCTACCTCAAGCCCTTCAGTTCCATCTGGATGGTGCAGTCACCTTGTGTAAAATTTTGTCACCAATTGGATGTGCACCTTGACATACTACAGCAGGTGGCAAAGTGCTACAGAATAAACACTTGTGCCCCACCCCCCAAATTCATATATTGAAACCTATTCCCCTAATGTGATGGTGTTTAGATATGGAAACTTTGGAAGGTGATTAGGTCATGAGGGCAGAGACATCATGAATGGGATAAGTGCCCTTGTAAAAGCGACCCTGGAGAGCCCCCTCACCACTTCCTCCATGTGAGGAATGCATTTTCTGTTGTTTATAAGCCACCCAATCTGTGGTATTTTTGTTACAGCGGCCTGAACAGACTAAGACACAGAGTAATTTAGAAAATCCCTTCTTTTTCAACAAAGATTAGTTTTCAAGCCTATTGTTAAATCTTATTTTGGCCTCACACGATAAGCCTCAGTTCTCTTAGATTCCTGCTTTGACAGCTGGACGTAGATCGGTGTGTGTTAAAGTGCCATCTCTGAGCTGGGCAGTCGAGCTCCCACTTCCATTTGGGTGCCCCCACGTCCCAGAGAAGAGAGGACACACTGATTTTTAGCTTTTTTTTTCTTTTGCCACAACGTTTGTGAAAAACAACATTCAGAAGCTTGTAGGAGAAAAATACCCACCTATCATATCCTCAATTAAGAATACGCCTTCTCATTATTACTATTCTCCTTTTATCTTTATTTTACAACCTTGTTTTAAGCCAAATATGATCAAAACAATGTATCAAATGATACTTTCTAGACATTGTATTCCTAGTCCTTTAGTCCAGTAGTGCCTGCAAATTATACTAGTAATTGTGTTCCTAGTATAGTGTCTGTGTCTAGTCACTGTGAAAGTCTTTTGTAAGGTTCCTAAGGATGAGAATATCTAACCTCTGTCTTTCTTTATCATGAGAGTAGTGCTTTACAAATCACTGTATTTGCAGAACGTAGTCTGTGATCTGTAGCATAATCATATCTGTCATTAAAAAAATTCTTTACAGAAAAGTCTTACTACTACATGTCTATGTTACTTATAATTTACTCTCTTAATCCCAACCATTAAAAAACTGTGGTAGGTGATTCTCTTGAAGGTGAAAAGAGTATAAGTCATCATACACTTGGACATTTTCTCTAATTTCCATCCCAGTCACAACACATAAGGACTCAGAAATCCAGAACAGGAAATTCTGCCTCTCCTGGCGGCCTCTATGTGAGAACCTCTGGGTAATATCCTGTTGGTCATTGTGGTGGCACCTCTCTGTGCTCACGGATAGTTGTGTTTTCTTCCTGGACGTGTAAGTGGACTATGTGTTCCCACCCCCTTGTAGCAGGTGGGCCCATATAACTGAGGCATGGCCACTGAAATGTGAGCCATTTCCAGACAAGGCTCATGGTTCATCCCTCTCACTCTTTTCCTGTGCTGACGAAGTGGAGAGAACTCTGAAGACCTGGCGTGGGGTGGAGGGGGTAAACCAGAGAGTGGAGGCAGCCTTTAGGAGAAACATTCCCTTGCTTCAATTTTCTTAGCCAACAGAGTTGGGTTGGGGATGGGGAGTAAAATAATTGTGAAAACATTCTTTCTGGATATGGGCAATTTACAAAATGTTCAGCATTCTGACTCCACTATTACATGACTGTATGAGGGCAAATCGATATTATATTTCTTTATGTTCTTCCTCAAGTTTCTTATAATACATCTCTAGATACTGATTATGTTTCCTTTTTTTGTTTGTTTTTTAATGGCGTAAAAGAGAGATTAGCTGATTTGGTAAATGTCTTAAGAGTTTCCACGTCACAAATTATTTAGGCATTTTTTTATTTCCCTTTTAAAGTTTTTAGAAATGTTTATGCTTGCATTGTCTCTGCCCTTATTAGGAGTTCCAAATTGCATTCTCTTTTTTCCTTCCATATATGAATAATAAATTTTTATTTGATTAGCTCATGTGAAAATTATGTGTAAATTACTTTAAGTGTAAAATATTATTACGGTATGTTTAAATACTACAAAACATATTATATATTAAAATTTTATTTTAATGTAAATTTTAAAAGTACATTAAAAAAGTGGAATCTAGCTCTTTTCCACTCTATTCTTCCAGGTTAGCGGCTGATAATAACTGGGCATGTGTTCCTCCAACCGTTTTCATATACACACAGGTGGCAAATTTTAAGAGAAGAGGCTTAAATTCCCACCACATAAAATGCAATTCAAAAAACCTACAATATAATATTGGCCAAATGCTATTTTAAGTAAGCCCTAATTTTTCTTAATAGACTTTGAAATTGAAGCATTAATTCTCAATTTGAAAAAAAACAGTTAATTTTTGAGCAGAGGTTATAAAAAATTTACATACCTCTATGTGTAATTTCTGATGGTCCAAGGTGATTAGAGGAATCAGTGGAACCTGGATGAGATTCATAGATGCAACCTTGTCAAGACAAATGAAAAAGAAAGTTATGTCTAAGTTTATGGTTAGGCTGATACAATTTCAATTAGTAAAACATTTTTGTACTCTTAATACAGTATTTTCTGTTTTTTGGTCCTCTTCCCAAATGTTATTAAATCAACAATCTTTCGTGAAAATCTTGGCTTCAGGAAACTGAGGAATTATGGGCACATAAAATTTAGAGTTATTTTTAATTGAATTACATTATTACAGAACATATTCTATGCAGTATATTATCAATTTGGTGGCTTGCTTTTTTAAACTCAGAAATATATCATGGACATTCTCTCGATTAGTACATATCTTTCTTAACACATTTTTCATTGACAGACATTTGCATTTCCTTTCCTTTCTCTCTCTCTCTGTCTCTCTCTCTGCTATTGCCAACAATGATTCTGGGAATATTCTTGTAGAGAGATTCTTGTGAATGTGTGTGTATATTTGCTGGATACCTTTTAAAGGTAGAATTATTAGATAAAATTGGACTCCAAAATCACTGTGCAACATTTCTTATATTCCACTGCCTTATGTGAGCACAGTGACTACTGTGGTAGTTATTTTGTAGTCTGTTCATTGAGCGCTATTTTGAAGGCAGTTACAGGTTTTAGGAACACGGAAATCTTGGGACTGACACAATCACTCAGTAATGGGCTGAATGTTTGTGTCTCTCCTAAATTCATGTTTTGGAGCTCTAAACCCCAGTGTGATTATATTTGGAGAGTGTGATTTCCTTTGGGAGGAAATTAGGATTAGATGAGATCAAGAGGGCAGAGGCATCACAATTTGACTAGTACCCTCAGAGGAAGAGGAAGAAACCAAAGATCTCTCTCCCACTCCCTGCATGTAGGGGTATAGTTAGAATGCAGTCATCTATAAACCGAGAAGATGGCTCTCAACAGACATCAGCCTTGCCAGCACCTTGCTCTTTGACTTACCAACCTCCAGAAATGTGAGAAATAAATGTTTATTGTTTAACCATCCAATCTATGGTATTTTGTTATAGCAGCCTGAACTGACTGAGACATATTCCACTGTCCTTTAGTTATTTTTTTTTTCCCACCAAACCAACTACATCCCATTCTCTCAGTTCCATTTGCCTATAATTCAGGGTTATTTTAGCATTTTCCTAGGGGAACTCATTTTTTTGGTGCAGTGTCACCTATATGATGTCAAGGGTTTATCATCTCTGTTGGGATTTCTCACAATTTTATGCATAACAAGTCATCTCAGAATTGGGTGGTTTAAAACAATCACTTATTTATTTTAAACTATAGTCAGCTAGCTAGTAGATCTTATGATCTACAGCAGGCTTGGCTGGTCTTGCCTGGGCTTACTCACGTGTCTAGAGTCCACTGCTTTCATCAGTTAGGGGCTGGCTGGTCTAAGGTGCTCAAAAATGAGACTTACCTCTCTCAGGTCCTCTCTCTTTCTTCAGCAGTCTGGTCCAAAAGGCAGGGTCCCCAGGGTCAGAGCAGAAGTGCATAAAACCTGCTGAGGTGCAGGCTTCATACTACATCATTTGCTCTACATTTAATTAGCCAGAGCAAGTTGTAAGCCTAATCTCAAATCAGAGTGCAGAAATAGATGCCAACTCTTGATAAGAGGAGCTTACAAATGTGGAAGCAAATCTGAAGTCTACTCTAGAATTCATCTGTATTGTAACTTCCAGAGATATCTCAGTGATCCAATCTGCCATCCAGTTATCTTCTGATGCAATGTATGTGTATGTGTGTGTGTGCATGTGATAAACCCAAATTCATTGAGTTGGAATGGAGGAGATAAAAATGTATTCATTCACAGGGTATTCTAGTTTTTCTATTTTTATATTAATTTTTTCAATTAAATAATTAAATGCAGATAATTTAAGTGTAAAACAGTATGTACAAATTCTAATGGTTCTTTAACAAGCTTAAAACAAACATTTTAAAAAAAATTAAACTTTTTATGCTCTCCAACCCTGTCTGCTTTTTCCCACATTGTCCTAATATATTTCTCTCTCAATTTTTGTTAAATACATAGTGTTTTCATGACAATTATGCACATGTTCTCTACTGAGTCTAGGTATGTGCTCTGATTATATTTGTTTTGACATTAAATTTTATTTTTCAAGATTGAATAATTTTTTTATTTGCTTAGTTTTCTTGGAACACCTGATAGACACTTCCCATACACATTCACAGTTCCATAAATTACCTCCAAATAGATGGCCAAAATAGTTAGGTAATCTATAAGTCCATTTTTTCTCCCTCTGGTGACAGGCTCTGGTCCACTGCTCCCATCATGAAAGTTGTTCCTCAGTCCTACTGTTGCCTGACTTCCCTCTACTACTATGCTAGGAATTCTCTTCTCATCTCTCTGGCATTGTTTCCTCTAGCAACTCCATCCCATCTCTTCTTTCTTGGATTGCTTCCTCATCATCTAGTAGCTTCTGCTAAAGGCTCCATGGAAAATACATTGGTAAACTTTAATTATTTGAAATTTTCTTTATTCTAGACTCTCCCTTCATTGCTCTTCTGAGTAGTTATGTGACACTATTTTGAAAGTACATTTTCTAGTTGTCAACACATCTGTTGGGAATTCTGAAGTCACTGTGATTATCTTTTATGTGTATTTTTTTTTTTTTTTTGCTCTTAGAACGTTATAAATTCTGTTTTCTCCTTGGCGTTATGAAATTTGTAATAGTGTGTCTTCTTTCAGGTCGTCTAAAATTTATTGTTTTGTGCATTGATGGGCTCTTTCATATAGAGTCTCATACCTTAACATTAGCTGAAATATTCTTGTGCTGTTTCTTGGCAATTTCCTCTCCATTGTTTTTTGTGATATTTCACATTAGTCAGATGTTGAATTTCTGGGACTGATCCTTAATCTTTTTATTTTCTCTTCTTTGTCTATTTTTTTTTTTTTTGCCATGTGCTGTTTTATCTTCTAATTATTTTTTTCCATCAAAAATTAGCTATTATATTTTTAATTTACAAAAGCTTTATTTTTTTCTAACTCTGCTTTCTTTATGGCATCCTATTTTTATGTACACATTATCTTCACTGTATGAAACTAATAATTTAATAACATTTTATTTTTCTCATTTCCTTTGAGCCCTTTTGTCAGAGTTTAGCTTCTTTCTTTTATGCTGTATGGCCTTTTCAAAACATGTTGTAACCTTTGGTTCCATTCTTTCATATTTAAGAATGAGACAGTAAAATGCTTTTTGGAATCTCTGAACATGGTGAAGTTGGTGGCTTGACGAAAGTCACTGTATATGAGGTAGCTACTTGGATTTTGAATAGGAATACACACACACACATACACGTGAGTGCATCTTTAGACATTTAGTTTTTCTAGAGAAAAAGAACTTTCTAATATTCTACCTGAGAATTATATACCTGCCAGCTGGAAATTCTGATGTTTTGGAATATTCTGCCTGGGGATTACAGACAAGGCTGATAGCACACGGGAGATGGTGGGAAACAGGGCTGATGTTGCAGAGACTGGGGTCCAGAGAGTCCCTGAGTTAATGTCTTTGGTAAGCATTAGGGTGAGATATGCCCCTAGCTCCTAGAGATCACGGGGGAGAGGAAAGGGTTTCACTTTTCTAAAACAGATTTCCAGATTGTCCTGTCTTAATCCTTATCTCATCTCCCTTTCTGTGATACCGTTTCTTCCAATTCCCATAACCTTTCATGATTCTAAGTTGTCTTGCTTCTTGTTGAAACCAACCAACCCTCCTTTCCATTCCACCTGTGCTGCAAACCCAGCTGCACATAGGCTTGGCTTCCCTTCTCTTTGCCAGCTATTTAGTAGTTCTCTTTTCAACCTTTATATATAGTCTCTCACACTTACGAATGTCCCTTTGTTTTATTAAAACAGAACTTTTGCTTCTGTTTTTCTTCCCCTTAGAAGGAGAAAGTGAAGAGTATTGTCTTTATCATCTTGAAATTGATGGGCAGCAAGTTCTTAATACTGCTGGAAATAGTAAGTCCTCCCTCCATCTTTTTGCCACATCTATTTTCACAATTAGGTCAGATCAAGGCTTTTCTTTCTTCTTTTCTTTCTTTCTTTTTTTTTTTTTTTGAGAGAGAATAGTTATAAATTTAAACTCTTCAATCCCTTTACCCCCATTGCCATCTTTCCATATAAAACTGAGAAACAGTATCCAAAACAAGTTGGCTGAAGCTAATTATCTCATAATTCTAAGTTAGGGCTTGCATTGCTTTTCAGTCTCTATTTTAGAAGAGAAAATGAAGGAAGCCTTTACTGCATACGGCACAGTTAGTGTAAGATTAACCTGCTGTAACAACTCCTCAAATAATTAATACTTATTTCTAAGTAGAGCACCATTGAAAATCATAGGTTAGTTCTTTATTGTCTTAAAGGGCATTGTTTTTATTTGATGGTTCGAGTCTGTCCACGTGTATGCAGCAGTTCACCGCAGGATGTTATGAGACTGGCCTAGAAGTGCCAATAGAACATTTCTGTTCATGTTCCACTGTCTAGAACATAAGCACGTGTCACCATGAAGTTGTAAGGGAAGCTGTGAAATATAGAGACTAACTGAAAACCATGTCCTAGCTGTAACTTCCTTACTCTGGAAGGAAAAGTGTTCCAGTTATTGCTACTTAGTAATAAAGTACTCCAAACCTTGTGGCATAAAACATCATCTTATTATGCTCACGGATACTGTAGGCCATTAGAGCAGAAAGGATACAGCAGGAAAAGCTATCCTCTGCTCCACAGTGTCTGGGACTTCAGCAGGGTAGACTCAGATGGCCGGGGGTGACTTGAGAGGGAGGCTGAAACAGCTGAGACTAGAGATCCTATTTCTGAAATGGACTTTCAGTCACCTGTCTGGCACCTGGGCTGGGATGACTCAGCTGGGTCACACGGTGCTGTCACCCGGAGAGCCTCCATCTGGCCTGTCCACATCACTTGGGCTTCTCACAGCATATCAGCTAGGTTCCAGGAGGCAGTATTTCAAGTGATTGTTCAAAGAGAATCAGGCAGAAGCTGCATGGCCTTTTCTGATCTTGGGTTAGAAGCCATGTGGCATCGCTTCCACCACACCCTACTGGTTACAAGCAAGTCCTAAGGATAGCCCTGAGTCAATGAGAGGGAAGTAAAACTCCACCACTTGTTTGAAGCATGGCAGTATCACTCCGTGAGACACTGAAGAGAACGTGGAATGGGATACATTGTGACCATCATTCAAAAGAAAAAAATGCCACAAGACAGAATAGATTTTGGCAAATGACAAGTAAACTCACCACAATTTCCATTTAAAGACAGGTGAGCAGAATATGTAATACAAGGCCAATTACAAGTAACCAGCCAACACATCAGAAGCGCAAGGAAGTTGAAATCTATTATTCTTCCTTGTAACCTACATTCTGTTTGGAAAACTTGCTCCTCTCAGTGTTCCAAAACTAATCTGTAATTTCCAGTTTTTTTACCTTTATTCATATAGTCTCTTAGTTTGCAATTATCTTCTTTACATTATTTATTGAAATCCTCCAAAGGGACTTAAAATCTCCATAGAAAAATCTGTCACTGACAATCATATCTCCAACTACAATTAATCATTCCATCTTTAATTGCTGCAATACAGTATTTTCACTTCTACTTAGCACTTTGTTCTATTTTTATCATGATTAGACATTTGTGGATTCCATATCCCCATTAGTCTATATAGTCCTCTAGAGATACATATCTTATGTGTATTCACTTCTGGTTCCTCAGAAAGATTTTATTACAACAGACTGTTACATCAATCACCATATAATTAATTGAGATCCAAATAGTTCTGTTAAATAAACATATATTTTATGCATTAATCCATTAGTAGGTCTAGCTCTAGTGTATATGTATTTCCTGTATGGCTGGAGAAAGTGGACAGAATGAATCAAACAGGGGAATTCTGGAAATTGTAGGGGATTTAGGTCTATATATTTTAATATATTCTAAAGAGGGGAAATGCATATTTTTCCTCTGGTCCAATTAGTCCCAATGTGAGAACAATATTCTATAAAAGCTTCCTTATTACTACTGCTCAATCCCGGCTTTGTAGTGATTAGAAAGTTAATAGCTTCTTACTACATCTGGAAATTCAGAAAGAAGTAAGTCTTCATCCCCATTAGATCCTTATGCTCCCAGATTCTGTGCTGTTTCCTGAGTTTTGCTTCTGGCTTTCGATACAACAATCCACGTAAAGGCCAAGGCCTCCGCTCTCTCTTCCCTCTGGAACCCCCACTGAGATTTTACTTTGTGAATCATAACCTGAATGTTCATTCTTTGCTTCAGGTTGATTTAATATATCTTCTCCCTTTACTGCCTGTCAGACTGTGGCTACAACTGGCCGCAGTGGAGCTGTGACAACCTCTGGTTCATGTCACCCTGGAGTCAGGATGGACGGGGCTCGTAGAGAAGCAACAAGCTTCTTTGTTAATTTTGTCTCTACCGCTCTGTCTGTGGTCCCCTGAAAACAGCTCATTACTGAATCTTTTCTTCTTGTGTGAGTTAGAGATGAATGCATTGATTCATCTCTCAGGGGTGTTGAATGGTTAACCAGGACTATAAAGGGTATGAAAATGTAATTCAATGCTATTTGAGGTGCTGTTAGCAACAAATTACTAATTCTGAGTCATCTCATACCTCCACACATCTTAGTCTTTGCCCTGATAATGATATTTTTTTCACGCCCACATTAAGTTCAATTTTGGAATCTTCATGCCTGTTCACTAGTCCTGAGTAAATAGTGATCATGTGTTGTGTTTCCTTTTCTTTAGTGGGTAATGACATGGATGATTCCCTTAAAAGAAAACATTTTAATGACTATTCATCCCAGCTATGCTGTTAAATGCAGTTTTTCAGTCAAACTTTTGAAAAATAAATTGCTGATTTTAGAAGAAAATATCTATAAAACTTCCCTAATTTTTTTAAATACAGAAAAAAATTGTATTTCTTTGGTGAGGTAGAAATGATAAACATCCAACAGTTAAATATTGAACATGTATTCTAGGTTTCGATAGACATTGAAACAGGTACTGTATTAAAAATTGGCTATTCCCATGGCAAATTCCATCCTTGATATTTCTTTTCTTCAATTTCTGTCCTTTTCACTCCCCCATTACTTGACATGGGACCTGAGTAAATATGATCATGTTTTATAGATTCTGAGAAGCAGCTCTAAATTCGGGATTCATCTTACAATTTCTGTTACCTTGCAACTCTTGCTGGTCAGATGATAGATATGATATGGTGTGTTAACTTGATCATATTTGTTCATACTGTCATTACATACATTTTGTACATTTTAAATAATAACTTGTTTGGAGTTTAGTTGACATTTCAAATAACTTTAAGAAGTTTATGCTATGACTCAGTTATTTTGTATACTGAAAGTTCCAGGAAGAGTGCAGCATGACAGTAATTTGATATATTCAAAAAAAATGAGTTTTTAGAGGAATGACATTTCTACATTTTCCTACAAAGCAACACACAAATGCTTTCCAATATCCAAGAAAAGAAGAATCTTTTTTTTTTGTCCTATGGCCCCTTTGTTTATTTTATTATTTTATTGAGATATAATAACATGTAACATTGTATTAGTTTCAGGTGTGCAAAATAATGGTTTGATATACATATATATTGCAGTGTGATTACGATTTTAGTTAATGTTCATTACACAGTTTCAATTTTTTCTCTTGTGATGAGAACTTTTTTAAGATTCACTCTTAAAAACTTTCAATATATAATATTGTTAACTATAATTGTTATGCTACATGTTACATCCCAAGGACTTATTTATTTTGTAACTGGAAGTTTGTACCCTTTGATCACCTCCACCCATTTCATCCACTCCACCCACCACCCCCTCTGGCAACCACCTATCTATTCTCTGTGTCTGTGAGAGTGTGTGTGTGTGTTTGAGATTCCACATATAAGAGATTTCAGAGTATCTTTTTCTGTCTGACTTATTCCACTTAGCATAATGCTCTCAAGGTCTAACCATGTTATTGAAAATGGCACGATTTCCCTTTTTATGGCTGAATAGTATTCTAGTATATATATGTATGCATATATATACACACATATATAAATACATATATATATAATTTTCTTTATCCATTTATCTATTGATGGAAACTTAGATTGTTCCCATGTCTTGGCTATTATAAGTAATGCTGCAATGACTATAGGGATGTAGATATTTTTTGAGAGAGTGATTTTATTTCCTTCAGAAAAATCCCTAGAAATGGAATTTATGATGTTCCTATTTTTTTAATTTTTTGAGGACTCTCCATGCTGCTTTCCATTGTTTCCACTGTGGCTGCACCAATTTACACTCCCATCAACAGTGCACAAAGGTTTTCTTTTCTCTACTTCTTTGTCAACACTGCCATTCTGACAGATGTGAGGTACTACTGCTAAGTGTAAGCTCACACTGCTCATGAAAGGACAGCCAATACATCAAGAGAAAGGGTGTTGGGGAAAGGAATAGTGACTTTATTTAGAACGCCAGGTGACTGAGAAGATAGCAGACTAGTGTCCCAAAGAATCATCTTACCCAAGTTAGAATTCAGGCTTCTTTTATACTAAAAGGGGAGAGGATATGGCTGGTTGTTGCAGAATACTTGGTGCTGGCAAGTTCCTGGAGGGATTGTGATAATCTTTTGTTCTTGCATCTGTCCAGGTAGGTCTGGTCATGATGTCCCTGTAAAACTTCAACAAGACAAACGTTATTTTCTCTTTTGTAACTTTTTATCTCTGTATGAATGAAAGGTCAAGTCTGGAAAGCAGAATCTTGAGAAAGGGCTATTATATATATTTTAGGCTGTGGTCAACATTCTTTTACTAATTGACTAGACAGAGGTGCAGAGTCAGCATGACTTAGCATGGACAACAGAGCACAAAGGTCAGAGCTAAAGGAGCCAGGTTTGTTCTTCTCTGTTACAGTATCTCATTGTGGTCTAGATTTGCATTTCCCTGATGATTAGTGATGTTGAGCACATTTTAATGTCCCTGTTGGCCATCTTACATCTTCTGTGGGGAAATGTCTATTCAGATCTGCTGCCTATTTTTTAATTGGATTGTTTGTTTATATCTGTTGAGTTATATGAATTATTTATGTATTTTGAATAGTCAGTCACCCTTTATCAGATTTGCAAACATTTTCTCTCGCTCTATTAGGTTGCCTTTCATTTTGTTGATGGTTTTCCTTGCTGTACAGAAGCATTTTGGTTAACTTTTTTAGTTTTAGTTGATTTATAAATAGATGAAGCTGTGTTATTTTGTTAGTGAGATACATGCAAAAAGATTGACTACCATATATTAAGCAGAGTAATTAAAGGCGGAAGAAAAATAACAGTCCCATGGAGCAGATGAAAAATTTCAAAGCAGCAAGAGGCTGGTGTGATCCATTCATGCGTTGTACCGGCCTGTATTGGTGCAGTGTCCTACGTCACTTTGTCAGACACTTCCCGCTGACTTTGAACAGAAGCTGCTTAACGTACAGGGACGTGGAGTTCAGTAAGGAAAATAATGAGATTCCCTGTGTCATAGGTGAGTGTTTTTCTTTCACAGACATACATATAATGATATATCTTACATTAGATGGCATCTAGACTTAAGGAATTACAGTAATAAAATCATACTGCTAAATATAGAAAAGAGATTAAAGCAAGATTCTTATAAAGCTGTTTTTCAAGCTATCACTTTTACTGTTTTTTTATCCTAATTTCCAATAATATTACAAGCCACAGTTGTGCTATTAGTTGAGGCATTGTGCTAATCTCTTTTGTTCATTCTCACTCTTATTATTTGTACCTGTTCAGTAAGGCAAACACTACTATCCACGTTATATCAATGACAGATTTAAAGCTTGAAAATTTGTAGCTTGGATAGTGCAGAGCCAGAGTGAAAACCTAAAACCTGTGCTATTATCTCTCAATCAGTTTATTAATGGTTTTAAGGAGGTGTTCCTGTGCCCTTCTACCAATGGCAGGCATATTTACAGCAAGCTGGCTTTCAGATGTAGCGGCATGTGTTGCCTTAGATTATAATCATTGGAGTCTAAATTACTGTGCTGGTCGGCTCCCTGTTTACTCTCAGGTCCGTGCTGCACCCTTCCGCTGCTTTCCTTTAGACTAGAAGACCCAATATTTATCAGCCCAATTTCCCGGGAAGCCGTGGCAGAAGTCTGAGTGTGAGTGATGCTCTAGACTCCCGTAAAATCCTCTCCTTCTATTGCCCTTTAAGCCCTAAGGCTGGTAGCTATTTCCTGATGTTCCTAATCTCTGTGTTATTTTGCTGTCCTTGATCTGCTTTTCAGTTTTTCTATCACTTGTATAATCCATATCTTGTATTAGATTCTCTGTCTAAAAGACCTAGAGTTATTTATTTTGCTGAGTGGACCCTGGCTGTTACAACAATGAAGCAAACCTATCCATTGACTTAATAAATTGCACTTAAGGACTTTCTTTAAAAGGTGGCAATGTCCTCTTATTATTGGATCCACTTGGTCTGGGTTACTGCTGGACACATTCTCAAAGACAAAAAGATGACAACTTTAACTTCCTGTAACTGTAACTGTCTTAGTCATAGGGATCTTAGTACTTTTTTCTTCTTTTCTTTCCCCTTTCCTCTCTCTTTCAATTTACATACAGAAAAGCTCGTATCTATTGTCAACCAAAAATTAAATGAATAATAATGCAGGAGGCTGCAAACAGGAAAAGCGGTCATTTGGGGTCTTAAGAATTACAATTTAGGAGACATAAATTCAGGTAACCCTGAGGCAAAAAGTCAGGGACTTATAAAGACAAAAAGCCATGAGGTTGTCAAAAGTTGCCTGCCAGGAGCTGTGACTGACTTTGATACATGTTAGAAAATACCTACCGTTAAGGAATCACGAGCTGTTTTAGGGTAGGAGTCCAGTAAGTAGATAGATTTTTACTTATGAATCTGGTAACTTGTTTCTTCTCTCTTTTCCCTTTATTAGCCTTTCTGAGTATCTGTGGTTTATTGTCCTTTAGTCAACTTTTCACTGATCTCTATTTTATAATTTATCTTTTATTAATTTCTGATTTTTAAAATTTGTATTTCCTTTATTCTACTTTATTAGGACTTCGTTTACAGTTATTTTTCTAGTTTCTTAAGATGGCAGCTTGGATAACTGATTTCCTTTATAGATGGAAATGTTTGTTTACAAAGGGTAACTCCTCCTCTTTAAATTCTGATCATTTTTATTTGTTTTGTAGGTATGCTTTTGGATATATACTGATTTAGGCTTATTTTATCTTCCTCTTTTACTGCTGCTTCCCACATCTGTTCTCCATGTTTAATTTGTTATAATTCTAACCTGATCATGTCACCTCCTTCTATATCTTCTTTTCATTATTGAAGTATTATTTCCCACTACTCTCAGGGCCTCAAGAGCTTGCATGCTTTTTTTTTTTTTTTTTTTTTTTTTCTGCTGACTTCTGTAGTTTTTTTATTGCATCCATCTCCATTTGTTTCTGTAATTGGTCGTATGACTTTCCTATTGCACTGCACAGTCACCAGTTTCTCCTGCTGCCTCTGACCATTGTGTCTTCCCTGACTTGCAGCGCTCTTGATCCAACTACATCCTTCATGTGGGTAATTCCTTCTCATCCTTTTTAAATTATTAGAACCCCCAAAATGCTCCACTGTCCTGCCTCATGCAGGCCTCACACTCGGTTAGGTACCCCAATTCTCAAAATATGCTCGTGTTAAAGATAAAGAATTTGAAGCTTGTAGGATTACAGTGACATCCCTATACAAACTTGCGTAGAAGATAACAGAATGAAGGCTCACTTCCCATGCCAACTTATTTTGGATTTCATCATTTTTCAACTATCCTATGAGTCTTACCCTATGTGCAGGTCAGTAGATTGTCTATAGCAACGTACCTGGATTGCTTGATAACAATAGTTTGCCAGACTCCACCCTAGAGCTATTAAACCAAAATCCCCTGTTTGGAATACTAGGAACTATATTCTAACAGTCCTCAAGTGAGTCTTTCCCAATTTGGGAATCAGAGCTTAATCTATATGCCTTAAGAGTCATAAAATCACAATAGGACAGATAATGAGTATTCTTAGTGTCTCAAATATTCTGTGCCTTAGGCTAGTATGCTATAAAGGAGTATAGCATGCGATAAAAGAGTAATATATTGTTCCACTTAAAAAAATAAATTGACAAAAATATTTTAGAACATCTAGAAGCTTAGTTATTTCTTACCTCAATTATCACACAATTTCATAAACTTGTATTATTTAGACAAAAACATGACTACTTTTCTTAGACACATTCTCATCATGGTTATAGACTCTCTTATAAATTTTTGATAGTTATAGTCAAGAAGAAAGGTTATCTTTGCAGATGTGAAAGTTACTTAAATCTTCTTTATTAAGACTAGAAGGTGCTTTCCAGCTGACCTGCTCCTTTCCCCCAGGATCTATATAATTTTATTTTTAAATTTTCATCAAGAACTTTTGGAATATAACACTTTAAAAATGATGTCACATTGCTCTCTTTAAATTGCAGCCCTTTTTTTCCCCACTACATATATTTTGTGACATTAAAATCTCTTCATAGTTTCTATACTTCAAATGTATCTATTGGTAGTATAATTCTAAGGCATTAAAAGACATAAATATATCCATTTGTTTAAAAATCAAATTAAGTCTCTATAGTATAAATTATTTGGTCAGGAGAAACACAATTTTTTTTTTTCTATCTTCAAGACAAAATAGCCAGTGAGTACTTAAGTCTAAGTTATTTTTGCCTTCTTGACACAAAAGAGTGATATAAGTGAAGAAATAATGAAGACCAGGAAAAATATAATTTCCTATGTAAAAAGTTGATATGCATTACAGAAATGTCTCACCACGTATCACTGCAAAATTATGTATAAATTAAAATTTTAAGATATTAATTATCAGGAAGACACATTAGAGATTCACTACAGGGTCTGTGCTAATATTAGCACTTGGATATGTTTTAAGATACACATGTATAGACTTTAGGAAAAAAAGTCAGAAATGTCATAATGAACTCATTACTCTAGACAATACTGCATGTCCTATAGTAGGAAAGAACATTTTAATAAAGGTTTTTAAGATTTAAAATTGCATATAAATGATAATTATTTTCATGGACATGCTAATCAAGACTAGATTAGCATGGTCATTAGGGTAAAATGTGGCCGGAAAAGAAAATTATTCTAAAAGTCATCATTTGAACCTGGGTACTTTTTTCTTTTCTCTTAGGTCCGCCATCTCCCAGGTGAAGGATTGTGCTAATTGCATCCTGGAGATCATTTATTCTTGACGTCTGAGCATTACTAGCGGGTCTTTTTTCCTTGACCCCAAGTACCTCGTTTTTAGCAGGGCTTGAGGATAATAGGGAGGTTTTGCCAAGGTTAGAATCAATAATAGACATAGTAAGAAAACTGATTTCTGCAGAGATGGCTGTATCATATATGAAGACCATTTTGCTACTCTTGTGATAGTTCTCTAGTCTTTTAAAAGAACTCCGTAAATAATATGTAACATATTGGTTCAGAGATGAACAGCCCTTTTATGATCTGTGATGCTGGGCAAAAGACATGATTTTAAAGCTTTCTTCTGACTCTGGGAAACTGTGATTCTCTTAAATTGCACAACTAACCCCAGGACATTTCTCCGAGGAAAACTCTGAGAGTAGATCTGTCCAGTAGGATCCTCCAAAATATATTGAGATTTCAAGACAGAATACACCTCCTCTGACTTTCATAAAATAGAAGGCTCTCTTTGTAATTGTTTCTCTGTTTCATGGGACATGAAGCACAGTCCTCTAGCTAGTGCAGTTATGGAATAATCAACTGCTCCTGCCCTCCTTCCTCAAGTGCTCTTCCCTTCTTCTCTCCCTCCTCTTTTCCATCCTTCTTCTCTTTCTTTAATTTCAATCAGCAGCTGTCATTCTGTTTTTTTTTCTTTTTTTAAATTAATATATTAGAGTACAGCTTGAGAATTCAGTATGTTTTCAAAGTTAGCCCTTCACCACAAAAGAGCATGGATTCTTTCTTAGATGCAGATATAATTTAAATCTTTTCCTGCCTCCAGATCCTTAGGTCATTGCTCCTAGTACATGGTCAGTTACTGACATACAGCGTTCAATGACGAAGGCACAGAGCACTTGCCAATAAGACCCAATATTATTTGTTATTAGAATAGATGTCCAAGTGAAGCCGCCCATTTCACCTAGGTATACCGTGCATCCTGCTTTGGCCATGATAAGCTCTCTTTGGTTCCAATGCCTCGTTTCTGGCAAACGCTAGACCTACAGGCTTATATTTACCTGGCATTTGATCTATTTTCTTTTCTTCAAAATTGTAGATTTTCCAATCACACCAGGCCAGTGGGAGCTTTGAAAAACTTCTTGGCAGCTTTGCCTGTCTCTTATTTTGACTCCTTTCCTGTTACTAGATGTTTTTGATCCAAGCCTGGGATTTATCAGTTTAATTAATCTAATCTCAACAGTAGCATCTATGCTAACTGAAATGATTTCTAGCAATGTTTTGTTGATCCCTGTAATCACAGAATGAGAATAAAGATGCTGTAGCATATGGAAGCATTCCTTAACTATGAGGCTTAACATTTTGAGTTTGAGATTGTGCCCCCAACATCCCCTCTCCCGTTCAGTTTTAATTGGAGCTGTATTTCAGCTCTCTGATAAGGTCAGTTTTGCATGTTCACTCCTTGACAAAACTACATTTAAGAGATTCATAAAAACCATTATTTGTTGTTATGGACTGCTGCAGGATACAGCTTTGCCTTTTAAAACAGATGATGATACTCATAATACTGGAAACTGACAGGATGTGGCTGAACTTGATCCAAGGGAGTCACTTTTGGAAGTTCAGGTGACCTCGTAGTTAAGGTGGAGAGGCTCACAGACCAAAATGTTGTTGGTGACATGCATTTTTCCACATAATGCTATGCTAATATGATGTGATTTAGTACTGAAACTCAGGGAACAAGCATAATGGTCCCTTTACAAGCTTCATGCCTTTTGTTTTCTACACAAGACTTCCAATTATCCAGGCAAGAAAATAAATTTCTCCATGGTGTTTTGTTTTTTTTCCTCCCTTTTCAAAAAAGTGACCTTCCTTTTGTGTGACCTGCTTGATGTTACTGTAGTGCTTGAAAATATCACTACTTCCTTTCCAGAGAAAAGGTCAATTACTCACAACATCCTCTTTTCTTTAAAATGTCTTTCAGACTATGTTTATACAGCAAAAAGTCAAGTGGAGATTCAGTTTACCTGGTTTACTGAATTGATATTCAGACAGCCAAAAAAGATAATTCATAGCCTAAATTTATTTAATTTTTATCAACTTCTCTTGTTTGTTAACTAGCATATGTTTGTTTCTTCATGTATTCTTTTACTATTAACATGAATTTTGGGAACTGACAACAAACTATCTTTCAGTCTTGTTCTTTTCCACTGTATTTGTCAAGTTTCCATCCATGAGTGGGTATGTTTCTGAGTTAGCTCTTTTTATCTATAAGTATATTAGTTATCACTGTGCTGACACCACAATTTATAATAGCTTTAGAATAAATCTTCATACCTTGTGCAGAAAGACCCTCCACATGGTCCTTCTTTAGCAGTACCTTGAATATTCTTGCTCTTTTGCTCTTCAATATAAATATTAAATCAATACACCAAGTTCCTCAAACCTTCTGTTGTGGTATCAGTTAGTATTATTCTTAGTTTGATTGCTATATTATTTTGGAATAACTGAGATATCTATAATATTGAGTCTTTTCATCAATGAAGATGTCATGTTTATTCATCTATTTAGATCTTCTCTTAAAATTTTACCTAACTAAAATCGATAGCCTACTAGATCAAGATTTCAAAAAAGGAGTGATCGAATTGCTGAAGGAATTAAAAGAGATAGTGTTTAGAGATATAAAATATGTCAAAAATGAAATTGAAGCTATAAAGAAGAGCCAAGTAGAATGGGTAAACTCTTTGACAGAGATGAGGAATGATCTAATAGCTGCACAAAGCCAACTAGATAATGCAGAGAAACGAATTAGTGATCTAGAAGACAGGGCAATAGAAAGCACCCATTCAGAAGAACTACAAGAGAAGCAAATAAAAAATAATGAAAATAGCATAAGGGACCTATGGGATAATATAAAGTGTCCCAATCTTCGCATAATAGGGGTCCCAGAAGGAGAAGAAAGATCAAAGGGGATTGAAAAGGTTTTTGAAGAAATCATGACTGAAAACTTCCCAAACTTAAAGAAGGAATCAGATATCCAAGTAGAGGAAGCTCAGAGGGTCCCAAACAGGAAGAACCCAAATAGACCCACACCAAGACATATCATAATCAAGATGGCCAGAGTCAAGGATAAAGAAATGATTCTAAAGGCAGCAAGAAAAAAGCAAAGAGTAAGTTACAAGGGAACCCCCATAAGGCTCTCAGCTGATTTCTCTACACAAACACTACAGGCCAGAAGGGAGAGGCAAGATATATTCAAAGCCCTGAATGAAAAAAAGATGCAGCCTAGGATCCTTTATCCAGCAAGGCTATCCTTGAGGATAGAAGGAGAAATAAAGAGTTTCACAGACAAAAAAAAGCTGCAGGAGTTTAGCAACACTAAACCCATGCTAAAAGAAATATTGAAAGGGCTATTCTAAATAGAAAAGCAGCAGGATGCTACAGAAATGAGAAACACACAACTGGAAAGGTGATAACTCATGAATTACAAATAAAGTAAACATGAAATTATAAAAGAAGACATACAAATCACTGAGAGTGGGAGAGGGAAGCAGGGAAATATAGAATATTTTTTTCTTTCTTTTTTAAAGTTTTTTAACAGTAGGATGGGTTTGAGATCATGTTACTATCAGTTTAATAAAAACAGTTATAGTAATGGGTTGATAGATTTACAAAAAAGGGTAACCACAAGCCAAAAATTTACAAAGGAGTCACAAAAATTAAATAAAATCCATGATAATACAAAGGAAAATTACCAAACCACAAAAGGAAGAAAAAAGGAACAAAGAGGATATACCAATTCAACTGCAAAGATAAGTTCAAAATGGCAATAAACACACATCTATCATTAATTACTGTAAATGTTAATGGACTAAATGCTCCAGTCAAAAGACACAGAGTGGCAGACTGGATAATAAAGCAAGAACCTTCAATATGCTGCATACAAGAGACCCACTTTAGGGAGAAGGACACATATAGATTGAGAGTGAAAGGATGGAAGAGGATATTCCATGCAAATGGAAAAGCCAAAAAAGCAGGTGTTGCAGTACTGATTTCAGACAAAATAGACTTTAAAACAAAGGCCATAAAGAAAGATAAAGAAGGACATTTTATAATGATTAAAGGAGTGATACAAGATGAGGATATTACAATCGTTAACATATATGCACCCAATATAGGAGCACCTAAGTACATACAAGAATTACTAACAGAGATAAAGGGGGATATTGATGGGAATACAATCATAGTTGGAGATTTTAACACTGCATTAACATCACTAGACAGATCTTCCAGACAGAAAATAAACAAGGCAACAGAGAAATTAAATACTACAATAGAAAAACTAGATTTGGTGGATATTTTCAGAGCATTACACCCCCCAAAAATAGGATATACATTCTTTTCAAGTGCACATGGAACATTTTCCAGGATCGATCATGTACTTGGGCACAAAAGAAACCTCAACAATTTTAAGAAGATAGAAATTATCTCAAGCATCTTTACTGACCACAATGCCATGAAACTGGAAATCAACAACAGAGAAACAAAGGAGAAAAAAAGGAAAGCATGGAGATTAAACAATATGTTATTGAAAAAACAATGGATCAATGAGGAAATCAAAGTTGAAATTAAAAAATACCTTGAGACAAATGATAATGAAAGCACAACCACTCAAAACCTATGGGACACAGCAAAGGCAGTGCTAAGAGGGAAGTTTATAGCGATACAGGCCTTCCTCAAAAAAGAAGAACAATCTCAAATAAACAATTTAACCCACCACCTGAATGAATTAGAAAAAGAAGAACAAAAATCCCCAAAAAGCAGCAGAAGGAAGGAAATAATAAAGATCAGAGAGGAATTAAATACAATAGAGATTAACAAGACCATAGAAAAAATCAACCAAACCAAAAGTTGGTTTTTTGAAAAAGTAAATAAAATCGACAAACCTCTGGCCAAACTCACAAAGAAGAAAAAAGAGAGAGCACAAATTAGCAAAATAAGAAAGGAAAATGGAGAAATTACAACAAACAAAATAGAAATACAGAATATCATACGAGAATATTATGAAAAACTATATGAAACCAAACTGGATAACCTAGAGGAGATGGACAAGTTTCTGGAAACATACTGTCCACCAAAACTGAATCAAGAAGAATCTGAACACTTGAACAATCCGATCACTAGAAAGGAAATAGAAATAGCAATTAAAAACCTCCCTACAAATAAAAGTCCAGGACCGGACGGCTTCACCGGGGAATTCTACCAAACATACAAAGAAGAACTCATACCAGTCCTTCTCAAACTCTTCCAGACGATTGAAAAGGAGGGAATACTCCCAAACTCATTCTATGAAGCCACCATCACCCTGATACCAAAACCAGGCAAAGACACTACAAAAAAAGAGAATTATAGGCCAATATCACTGATGAACATAGACGCCAAAATCCTCACCAAAATTTTAGCAAATAGAATCCAACAACACATAAAAAAGATTATACATCATGACCAAGTGGGGTTCATCCCTGGGACACAAGGCTGGTTCAACATACGCAAGTCAATCAGTGTAATACATCACATCAACAAGAGAAAGGACAAAAACCACATGATCATCTCAATCGATGCAGAAAAAGCATTTGATAAAATTCAACACCCATTTATGATAAAAACTCTTGCCAAAGTGGGTATAGAGGGAACATATCTCAACATAATAAAAGCTATATATGACAAACCTACAGCCAGCATAGTACTCAATGGTGAAAAACTCAAAAGCTTCCCACTAAAATCTGGGACAAGACAAGGATGCCCACTATCACCACTCCTATTCAACATAGTCCTGGAAGTCCTAGCCACAGCAGTCAGGCAAGAGAAAGAAATAAAAGGGATCCAAATTGGAAAGGAAGAGGTAAAAGTGTCATTATATGCTGATGACATGCTACTATATATAGAAAACCCTAAAAGGTCCACACAAAAGCTACTAGAGCTGATTGAAGAATTCAGCAAGGTAGCAAGTTACAAAATTAACGTTCAAAAATCAGTTGCATTTCTTTACACTAACGATAAATCAACAGAAGAAGAAAGTAAAGAAACAATCCCCTTTAAAATAGCACCCAAAGTAATAAAATATCTGGGAATAAATCCAACCAAGGAGGTGAAAGATTATACACAGAAAACTATAAACCATTGATGAAGGAAATTAAAGAAGACTTTAAAAAATGGAAAGATATTCCATGCTCTTGGATTGGAAGAATCAATATTGTTAAAATGGTCACTCTGCCCAAGGCAATCTACAGATTTAATGCAATCCCTATCCAATTACCCAGGACATATTTCACAGAACTAGAAAAAAATCATAACAAAATTCATATGGAACCATCAAAGACCTAGAATTGCCAAAGCATTACTGAGGAGAAAGAAAGAGGCTGGAGGAATAATTCTTCCAGACTTCAGACAATACTATAGAGCTACAGTCATCAAGACAGCATGGTATTGGTATCAAAACAGACATACAGACCAATGGAACAGAATAGAGAGCCCAGAAATGAACCCACAAACTTTTGGTCAACTCATCTTTGACAAAGGAGGCAAGAATATACATTGGAATAAAGATAGTCTCTTCAGCAAATGGTGTTGGGAAAACTGGACAGCAGCATGTAAAACAATGAAGCTAGAACACTCCCTTACACCATATACAAAAATCAACTCAAAATGGATTAAAGACTTAAACATAAGACAAGATACAATAAACCTCCTAGAGGAAAACATAGGCAAAACATTATCTGACATACATTTAAAAAATTTTCTCCTAGAAGAAATAAAAGCAAGAATAAACAAATGGGACCTAATGAAACTTACAAGCTTCTGCACAGCAAAGGAAAACAGAAATAAAACAAGAAGAAAACCTACGGAATGGGAGAAAATTTTTGCAAGTGAAACCGACAAGGGCTTGATCTCCAGAATATATAAGCAGCTCATACGACTCAATAAGAAAAAAATAAACAATCCAATCCAAAAACGGGCAGAAGACCTAAACAAGCAATTCTCCAAGGAAGACATACAAATGATCAAAAAGCACATGAAAAAATGCTCAGTATCACTAATTATCAGAGAAATGCAAATCAAAACTACAATGAGGTATCACCTCACACCAGTCAGAATGGCCGTCATTCAAAAATCCACAAATGACAAATGCTGGAGAGGCTGTGGAGAAAGGGGAACCCTCCTACACTGCTGGTGGGAATGCAGTTTGGTGCAGCCACTATGGAAAACAGTGTGGAGATTCCTCAAAAGACTAGGAATAGACTTACCATAGGACCCAGGAATCCCACTCCTGGGCTTGTATCCAGAAGGAAATCTACTTCAGGATGACACCTGCACCCCAATGTTCATAGCAGCACTATTTACAATAGCCAAAACATGGAAACAGCCTAAATGTCCATCAACAGGTGACTGGATAAAGAAGAAGTGGTATATTTATACAATGGAATACTACTCAGCCATAAAAACCGACAACATAATGCCATTTGCAGCAACATGGATGCTCCTGGAGAATGTCATTCTAAGTGAAGTAAGCCAGAAAGAGAAAGAAAAATACCATTTGAGATCGCTCATATGTGGAATCTAAAAAACAAAACAAACAAACAAACAAAAACAAAGCGTAAATAAAGGACAGAAATAGACTCACAGACAAAGAATACAGACTTGTGGTTACCAGGGGGGTGGAGGGTGGGAAGGGATAGACTGGGATTTCAAAATTGTAGAATAGACTACACTGTATAGCACAGGGAAATATACAGAAAATGTTATGATAACTCACCGAGAAAAAAAATGTGACAATGAGTGTATATATGTCCATGAATAACTGAAAAATTGTGCTGAACACTGGAATTTGACACAACATTGTAAAATGATTATAAATCAATAAAAAATGTTAAAAAAATGATATCTTTACATGGTTGTATTTTATATTTGTTCTATTGTTGTATATGGTAATATTCTGTTTAGGATTTGACATCTATATTTATAAGGCTTGCAATTTTTCCCTTCTATACTTATTCTGAATATGGTATTGAGATAATGTTAACCTTATAAATTTTATTTTTTTGGAGGGGAAGGTAATTAGGTTTACTTATATATTTATTGAGGAGATACTGGGGATTGAACCCAGGACCTCATGCATACTAAGCACACACTCTACCACTTGGGCTATACCTTCCCCGAATCTTAACTTATAACTCTTATAAAAATGAAGAAGATATGTTTCTTTTTTTCTATTTTTTGGAACAATTTGTATATATATCAGACTTGTCAATTCCTTAAACGTTTGGTCAATACTGCGTGGAAAACTGTACGGAAAATTTTTAATGACTACTTCAAGTTCTCAAATGGAAATAAATCTCTTCAACTTCTTCTTGAGACAGTTTTGGGAAGTTATAATCTTCTAGGTTATTTCTATTTTCTTAATGTTTCAAATTTACGCTCCTAAATTTATTTATATTTATCAAATTTACTCATTGTAAAGCTGAAATGAAGAGTACAACTTAGATGTACATAGTTGGGGCACAGCAATCAATCCCATTACATGGTAGGTCAGTCCTTACGCACTGACCTGGCTGTTCCTCCAACCTAATGCCATAAAAGGCAGCTGGTTTCTAGACTGGGCTAGACCGGTAGGCTTCTTACTCACTGCAGGTGCACTGGTCATGTTCTGGAGGAATTAGCGAAGGTGAGCTGCATCTACTTGTGTCCTTATCTCCCTTTGGCTCTCTGGTAATGTGACAATAAGATAAAGGCAACTTGATATAGCTAGAGTTGTCATTCTCATCAGTGTTCAAACCTGGGAATAAAACTTGTACTTTGCCCAAAATCAATATTAATCTTTTAATACCATTTATCTCTTCTCAATCTGTTAATATTTATTTATCTTTCCCCTTTCATCCCCTTCTACTAATATTCCTAGAGATCTGACTGTTTTACCGAACTCTAAGGAACTACATTCTGGCTTTGTTGATTCTCTTTTATGTGGTTTCACTTTCAATTTCATTATTTTCTTATTACTTATTATTTTTGTTCTTTCACTCCTTTGGAATTATTTTGTCTTTATTTCCTAACTTCTTAAATTAAAATCTTACATTATTTTCAGCCTTTCTTTTTTTCTTATATAAGTATTTTAGATGTTAAACTTCCCTCTAAGGAATACACTGATTGTGTGGCCAAGTTTAAATGCTTTATTACTATTAGATTTTAAGTATTTTTGATTTCCATTATTATTTCTTCTGTGATTTAGAAGTCATTAAAATTTAACTCCTACATTTCCCAAGGCTCTATTTTATTTGTTTATTAATTTTTAAGGTAATTGCATGTGGTCAGAGAAAGTATTCTATATGAAACCAATTTCTAAAAATTAATTCAACTTTAAATCTTAATATGT
The DNA here is from genome assembly GCF_048773025.1 of Camelus bactrianus. NCBI lineage: Eukaryota > Metazoa > Chordata > Mammalia > Artiodactyla > Camelidae > Camelus > Camelus bactrianus. The sequence goes on from NC_133551.1 coordinate 24,467,968, forward strand.
TGTGTGTGTATAAAGCAGTATTTCAGGCATTTCTCAGGCATTCTGTATCAGGAGGAATTTATTGTACTTTTAGATCATTAATTACTAATTCTGGAAACTACTCTCCAAATTTAACTGATAGGACATCAAAATTCTTTCAGTGGAAAAATGATTTATTAATTATTCTCTAAAGTTATTTAGTGATACATACCCTTTTACTGATAGAAAAAAAAAGAAAGAAAATTAAAAATTAAATCTGGACATTGACTCAGTAAATTTGAACTGAGAATTTTCTATTTTTATTATTGATAATTCAGTCTCATCGTTTACCTTTAAGCATTGAAATAAATACAAGAAGAGAAAAATATTTATGAGAGAAGGGTAAAATCTGTAGGTAAGTGACAGAGAACAGAAATTTCACTAATACGAAACAACAAGAGATCTTTGTGGATTTAGTTGCCAAGGCAAACATAACTTGAAAGAAAAGTTAAAAAAAAAAAACCCAAACTTTTAAAAAACATGTCCAGCAATCAAAAGTGTTGAATTCTAATTATACATTTTGTGGTCAATGAGTTTTAATCAAATGTGGGAAAGAGCGAAAAGCATGCTGAGGATAGTCTAAGAGGTAGATTAAGTCATCATTTTGCATCTCTTCCTTCTGTCTCCCTCCCTTTTGCACAACCTCATCTGTTAACTCATGGAGTGTAGTTCTAATAAGATTAAACAAATGATTCTTTTGCTTCTTACTGAATATTTTTTATGCAGTGGTTTACATAGGGTTCAGTCACAATCCTGACACAAGCAGTGGACTGGAAACAGCAAAGGACCCCCTTATACTTGAAGTGGTGCCATTGTGAACAACTCAGTGCTGAGTAGCTTGGGACTTTCCCAACAACCTTGTACCCTGACTGATTCCTAATTATTCTACATTTTCAGCATTTTTTAGGTGACCCAATGAAATATGAACCAACTCATCTATTCTCAAATAACACCAAAAAAAAAAAAAAAGAAGAAAACCGAACTTAATTAGAAAAAATACATGGGTTATATGCTGGGTGCGAGTACCAGAAAGCTTCAACTTCCCTGATTAGAGAAATATTTATTTTGAACTTCCAGGAGAGGCAGTGTCTTGTAAGGCTCCCAACAGAAGACAGATCAAAGAGAGAATTCCACTCATAAATTCTTAACAATGGAGACTTGAACCTGCTGAGTGATTTCAAGGACAGAGTCAAAGGAGCCTAGTTGCATGTTACTTAAATGTATCAGATACTGATACTTTACACACATTATCTCATTTAATCTTTACAGCATCCATGAAGTAGGTACTATTATCTTCATTTCACAGATGGGGAAACTGAGGAATAACAAAGACAGGAGTTTTCAAGGTCACTCAGCTTGTGTGGGATGAAGAAAAGACCCTGACCTAGGCTACATGGCTCCAGAGTTTTCCTCAACTTAGATTACAGAATAAGAGCCATTCATACCATGGCTGATCAAGATATATTTCTTCTCCAAAATTCACAGGTTACTCAGCTAGGTTCAGCTTCCTGAAAAGACAAATTCTACTTAGGATTCCAAATCTCTCAGTGGTAATTATCAGTTACACCAGTCTCTACTCACACTTGGGAAATATAGTTAACTCAGCAAAGCAAGGCTGGGAAAAGTTTCTTTTACTCTCTTAGGATCCCTGGGTGGGTGTGAAAATTAAACTGAGAAAAGCAGGGTAGAAGCATGCACACATTTGTTTTACATGACATGGGAGTTCAAAAAAATGAAGACCGGAAGAAATGCTTAAAACAGTGTTTTTATGCTCAATTTGATGAAGAACAGATAGTTGTGAAGAAATACAATAGGTCAAGGAATATAAAGTAAACGTAATAAACCAGGGAAAAAGTAGGAAGCCTGTTTGTTTGGATCCCTCTCCACGTCCCTGTGTCTTCAGAGATAACGATGCTTCTTTCCTCTGGGTGTAAGGAGAGCATTTTTCAGGTGTGGGTTTTATGATGTGTTTCAGGGGAGAAGGTCAAGGGGAAGGTTACTCTGAGTGGCTTTCCTGCTTCTGCTGTTTTCTCAAACTCCTTCAGCTTAAAATATTTTATAAACCAAGTGCCATCTTTTGGGATTGCATGTTCTGAACCCCATCAGGACATACAATAAGATGAAAATAAAACTGCCTATTTTGTCTTGAAAATATAAAAATTTACAAAGGGGAAAATATGCATATCAACCTGATTTTAAATAAAACTAAATTTATAGTGAGATGTATTGTTTCTTGAGTGTTAAAGTCCTCAGTATTTTCTTTAAATCCTTCCACAAGGCTCATTCTCTGACACAGCTGTAACTGATCTGTTCTTCAGAATTCATCCCCTCTTTGCAAATTGGCATTAACAGCAACTAGTGAGCAAGTTTTCGACAACTATCCCCAGAAATCAAGGCCACTCAACCAAGAAAAACTCCATTTGAAGAAAAGGACCATAAACTAGAGTTCGTAGATTGTAGGCTGGCTGTTAGAACTGACATTTTATAGATCCACAGTGAAACTCTATAATGTTTCATAGAAAACCAGAGAATAGCCCTACTCAGTTGGTATTAGATATAAAATGTCTACTATCTTAGAAGGAGAGTTTACTTTCACTTATTTGATGAATTAACTAATTTGTTAACATAATATATTTGTAATGATTTTTTAAAAAAGGGATATATATATTTTTTCAGCATCTCAAAAGGTGCCCTGCTGCTTTTTGTGGTTTCTGACTTTCCAGTACCCTCCTTCCAAACATACATAGCTCTACCTGTCTGTCATATATTTATTTTCCTAAACTTTGAAAAGTTGAAGGAAAAAAAAAAAGGCCAACTGCAGTTTAAGTACACATGGCACAAGCACTTGTAGAAAATCTGTGGTTGCTTGGCAACCAGAGGGTGCCTATTTGGAGAGCTCAGAGAAGTACACAACGTGACTTCAGGATGGATGAAGGGCAGCGGGAGGCACTGAGTTGACTGAAATGATTCGGAACACAGAAACAATATTCAAATAACACACATCTCTGTATGTAATTATTCCCAAATGATAATGTTGCTGCTCGGCTCCCCTCTGTAGATGTAACTAGAGGGCTTCAGAAACAATGCAATCTTAGTTTCTGAATTTTATTTCTATGAATATGCCTCGTGCAGTCAGGATTTTGTGGTAACAATACCGAAATTGCACGTTGCTGACCAGAGTAGTTATCCCTGACTCATTGGTCAACTGATTGTCCGCTAAATAAATTCGAGTTTTGGAAAGTCTCACCATCCTTAATAAAGATCAGCAATCATTAAAAATTAACCACATGCTGATTTAATCAACATATAGCTTTGTTAATTACTAGTTCTTCCTTCATGTCCATCTGTTTTTAAGATTTTTGTGAACCTGTGCCAGATGTTCATGTAAATATAATAAGCTGGTTGCCATGTAAATATAACATTTTCAAGTGTGTTGTGTAATAGCCTTTCAATTTATGCAAACTGTTGTCTGTGTTTTGTCTTCAGTGGCTTAAATACAAAACTGATAACTTTGTTACAAGTTCTATTAGGCACAATTTCTATTAGAAGCTGTATGTGTGTGTGTGTGTGTGTGTGTGTGTTGGTTTTAATTATTGTATATTGTGCTAGGTGTTCAGACTCTTAAGATGTATCAAAGCATTTACTGTGGTATCCTGGAAATATCAGCATAAGAGTGAGATGAAACTATTCCATTCTTACTTAATTCACTAGTGTAATAAAATGACTTCCAAATTCACAGTAAATATGATCCATTTATCCTGAATAGTAAAATTGTAAAGTGATTGATGTATGTAGATGCTTCAGTTCTGTGACTCTCAAGACCATCCCAGCCTCAATTCTATCCAGAAAACTCACTTAATGAATTGGAGGTCAGACACAAGGCATTTTTCCTTTTTTATATAAGGCATTGCTGGAACTGATCAAACTGAAGGATGATGGAATTGGTCAGTAGAAAGATGGTAAGAATCAAATTAGGACAAATTTGGGCTTTTTGAAGAAGAAAGTGCATTTTAAAATACTGCCCTGTACAGTAGGCTTAAAAGATTGTTTCAGTAACAGTTTTATAGCAACCAAAATGTTTGAACCCAGGTGGTTATGGATGTAGCAATCAAGAGGAATCTAAATCACAATGTAACACTGAAAAGGAAATGAATTTAAAGAGGTTCAGATCAAAGGCAATTGTAAAATGAGTATTAATCCCCAAGACTGTTCACATTTTACCTGAATTTAAGAGGTCAGTAAATTAAATTCACTAGCAAAATTTAATGACAGAATATTTTCTGGATAACCAAAAAGAAAAAAGGAAAAAGAGATCTGTGGAGTTTTGTTTGTTTGTTTGTTTTAAGAAAACCTGTTTGAATAAAATTTTAAAAATCAATTTTAAAGGAAAATAAGATATACCACATAAAGAGAGGAGACTGTCCATTTATGACATCACAGGAAGGAACAATGCAGATCTTACTGAGATTCTTGCCAGTATCTCTAAAGCAAACTGTAAATCAGAATGCTTAACATCATGAGTCTAAAATGAGAATTTGATAATAAAGACTTAGGAAGAAAGGGTGAACATGCCTTAATAAATATGTATTTACATAGTTTTCACCATTTAATTGGACCTTCATTTACTTTTCATTTAATATTTAAATGGTTAATATAGTTACTTGGTTCTGAGCATAAAAGGTATATAATAGAAATTTGCCCATCACATTACTTTTATCCCATCTGCCCAGTTCCCAGCAGCTCTTCCCACATTACCACTGTTCTTGGTTTCCTTAAGTATCTTTCCATAGTTTTTATTGTACATGTAACAAATTTGAATATTTTTTCCTATGGCCCCCAAAGATGTCCACACCCTAATGCCTGGATCCCATGAGTATATTATTTTATGCAGCTATGCCAAAGGGACTTTGAAGATAGAATTAAGGCTATAAACTTTAAAAATAGGGAGAGTACCCCATTATTCTGATGGGCCCAGTATGATCACATGGGCCCTTAGAAACAGAAGAAAACAAAAGAGCTGTCAGAGAGATGCAACCGGGGAAGAAGGGGCAACAGAGATTCAAAGTATGGCAGGGACTTGATCTGCCATTGCTGGCTTTGATTATGGTGGAGATGGTCTAAGCCTAGGAACCCAACAACCTCTAGAATCTGGGACTGGTTCTCAGATGAACAGCCAACTGAGAAACAGTCCTGTAAATGTGAGGAACTGAGTTCTACCAATAGCCTGAATAAGCAAGAAAACAGACTTTCCTCTTGAGCCTCCAGAGAGGAACAGAGCGTGCTGACACCTTGATTTTAGCCTAATGATACCTGTGTCAGATTTGACCTACAACACTGTAAGATAATAAATATGTGTTGTGTTAAACTGCTACATTTGTGTTAATTTGTTATAACAACAATAGAAAACTACTGCATTCCTTTTTCTTGCACAAACATAACGTACTATAAATACTGATCTGGACCTTGCTTTTTTCACCTTGGAGATCTTCCCATTATTAGTAAATAAACAGCATCCTCATTCTCTATATTTTTTCTTATTTAACAGCTTCATAGAATTTCATTTTTGGTATTAATCTTACTTTATTGAATTAACTATCTATTGGTGGATATTGATATGGTTTCCAAACTTTTGCTTTACAGGTAAGGCTGCAACAAATACCATGATATATGTATAGGATATCCATATCCATAAGGTAAATTTCCAGACATGGAATTAGTCAGAGAGTACACATCTTTATAATTTTGATGGATATTCAAATATTACCCTCCAGAGAGCTTGTGCCAATTTGAACTTTCACCAATGATATATGAAAATACTAGTTATAAAATTTATATAATTTTGCCAATATCGAAAAAGAATAATACTCCCTCATGCACTTTTACATGAATTTCTCACATCAAGTGAATTAATACCAGATTTGTTCTGCTTTGAGTGATAAATTATATGGTCATCCTAATTTGCTCATTTTCTGTAATCTCTGTGTTCCCAGACACGTTCCTCAACTTTCCTCTCTTCTTCCTTGTAGCTTTTAGAAAACCATCCTGGTTTTGGTAGCCCTTTATGGTTACTTTGTAACACATGGATTATATGTCTCCCAGTTTCACGGAATATGGGAGTTGCAATGTTTTGTTTGATTCTATTTTATTTGTGCTCTCCTTATTGCTTTCATAATATTTTCAGAAGAAAGGGAAAGATGCTGGTTGTCAGTTGTGGTAGGCAGCTTCTAAGATGGTCCTCAATGATCCCTGCCTCCTGGTATTCATGCCCTTGTGGAATGTCCTCCTATTGACTGTGAGCTGGACTTACTGACTTGCTTTTAATAAAAGAATATTGGAGACATGATGAGTTGTCACCTCCAAGATTATGTTATAAAATATTATAGCTCGGTCTTGAGCTTTCTATGTCTTACCTTCACTCTCATTCTCTTTGATCACTCACTTTTGGGAAGCCAGGTGCCCTACTATGAAGTAGCACTGTGAAAACTCCCACATAAGTGGGCTGGAAGTGGATCTTCTGAGTCCTGCCAATAGCCATGAGAATGAGCTTGGAAGTAGATCTTTCCCCAGTCAAGCCTTAGGATGGAATGCAGCCCTGGTTAAATACTTCATTACAGCCTCATGAGAGATTCTAAGCCAGAATTATGTAGGTGCTACTGAATTGCTGACCTACAGTAACTGCAAGATAATAAATGTTCCTTGATTTAAGTTCCTAAATTTTAAGCTAACTTGTTAGATAGCAGTAGATAACATAAATCAATATATATCATACAGCTTACATCCAATTTACCATTATAGAGACCAAGAATATATTCTAGTATGGCCCTAAACTAAAAATGAAATAGAAAACATGCAAAATATTACAGGGAAAGAAGCTTCAGTAACTTAAATTGAGAGAATAAAGTTGCAGCATCATTTATAAAGTACCAGAACTTCACTAAAAAAAACTTCTATTTGTAGAAATCTGAAATTCCTTTTATAAGACACATCATGTCACTGAATTTGTTAATACTATATCCAATTTAGGAAAATTAATGGAGGAGAGAAGGAGAGGTGTTCAAATGCATTATTTTTTTCTTTTCACTTTGTACTTGAGGACTTTCTTTGTTTATAACAGCTTAAGTGAATGGATATAGATGGAAAGTCATTTTATTTCAATGTTCATGACCAGAAAATCCCAAGAGAAAACTTAAAGATATAATGTACCCATCCAAAATAAACTGTGGTATATCAAAGTTTCTGTTCTCTTAATTAAGATTATAGCTTAGAAAGAAGAGGAGTTATAATTAATTTTTTAAATTTTAGTTCTTAAGTATGTGACATAAGAACAATTTAGAATTTACATCAATGTCTACTACTAGGAATAAGCGAGGTCTGACATGCTACCAAATCACACAAGTAGCTTTAAACATTTTAAATATCTTATTGGCTGCACTATAATATTATGTCCTCCATAATCATAACCATGGTGAAACTAGTTTCCTCTGGGCAATCAAGAAACATTTATTTCCAATGAGAATAGTTTAAGGAACCTCTGAGACATCATTGGACATACTAACATTCACATTACAATTGTCCCAGAAGGAGGAGAGAAAGAGAAAGGGCAGAAAAGTTATTGGAAGAAATAATGACTGAAAACATTCCTAATCTGGTGAAGAAAACAGACATCCAGGTCCGGAAAGCACAGAGTCCCAAACAAGATGAACCCAACGAGATATGCAGCAAGACATATAATTGAAATGGCAAAATTTAAAGATAAAGAATTTTAAAAGCAATGAAAACAACTAGTCACATACAAGGGAATCATATAAGGATATGAGCTGATTTTTCAGCAGAGATTTTACATGCAAGAAAGGAGTAGCATGATACATTTAAAGTGCAGGAAGGAAAAAAACTCACAGCCAAGAATACTCTACCTGGAAAGGTTATCATTCAGAATTGAAAGAGTTTCCCAGACAAGGAAAAACTAAAGGAGTTTATCACCACACAACTGGCCTTCCAAGAAATGCTAAAGGGTCTTCTTTAAGTAGGAAAAAAAAAGGCCACAGCTAGAAATAAGAATATATATGAAAGAAAAAAAATCTCACTGGTAAAGGCAAATATATATTAAAGGCAGTGTATTAGCCACTTGAAAAGCCAAAAGTTTAAAAGACAAATTAGAGGAGGGAGGGTATAGCTCACTGGTAGAGTACATACTTAGCATGCACAAGGTCCTGGGTTCAAGCCCCAGTACTTCTATTTAAGTAAGTAAATAAACAAACAATCTTAATTACCTCCCCCACCAAAAATTAAAAAGTTGAAAATCAATTCTAAAATAAGTAGTCAAGGGATAATACACAAAATAAAAAGATATGAAACATGACATCAAAGATTCAGCATGTGGCCCTCAGGCTAAGATAATGGAATAGAAAGGCCATGAGCACACCTCCTCTCACAAGCACACTAGAAGCACAACTGTCTGCAGAAGAACCATCAGTGAAAAAAGACCAGAACCTACCAGAAAAGATCTTCTACCACTAAAAGCATAAAGAAGAAAGCACAATGAGACAGGTAGGAAGGAGGGGTGGACTCACAATATAATTAAATTCCATACCTCTGGTTGGTGACCCACAAACTGGAAAATAATTGCACAGGTTCTCCCATAGGAGTGAGAGTTCTGAGCCCCACTTTGGGTTCCCCAGCCCGGGGGTCCTGCTTGGGGACAGTGAGCCCCCAGAGCATTTGGCTTTGAAGGCCAGTGGGGCTTAATTTTGGGAGTCCCCAAGGACTGGAGCTTGCCCACAGCAAGAAAGACCTTGCCCCATACAAGCTGGGCCCTGGCCCTGCCTACTAGCAGGTCAATGCAATCTTCAGGACACCCCAGACCCCAGACCCAACGGTCTCAGGAACCAGTCTCCCCACTGCCAGTGATATGACACCAGCTCTGGGCTCTGAGCCCTGCAGCCAGACTCCAGAACCTTGCTCTGCTTGGCAGGAGTCTGAAACTAACCCCAGGACCTGGCTTCACCCACCAGTGTGCAGGCAACAGTCCATGTACATGAGTCTTCTGGACCCTGACCCCATCCAAGAGCCAACACTAGCCCCAGGGCCCGCTGGGGTTCTGCAGTCAGCAGCTTAGTGACCAGGCTCCACTAAGCAGCACCTGGCAGATTCCACACAAGGTAGGGCTTAGCAACCCACTGGGCTAAGTTCCAACCAAACTGACCAGACTGAGAAGAGTTAACAACTATTCTTCTCAAATTATTCAAAATAATTACAGAGGAAGGAAAACTTCTAAACTCATTCTATGAGGCCACCATCACCCTAATACCAAAGCCAGACAAAAATATCACATAAAAGAAAAATTAAAGGCCAATATCACTGATGAACATAGATGCAAAAGTCCTCAACAAAATATTAGAATACCATATCCAACAATACTTACAAAACTCATATACCATGATCAAGTGGAATTTACTCCTGGGATGCAACGATTTTCAATATCTGCAAATCAAGCCATGTGATAAAGCACATTAACTGACTGAAGATTAAAGAACATATGACTATCTCAAAAAGTGCAGAAAAAGCATTTAACAAAATTCAACACAAATTTATGACAAACTCTCCAGAAAGTGGGCACAGAGGAAACATACCTCAACATAATAAAGGCCATATATGACAAACCAACAGCTAACATCATACTCAACAGTGAAAAACTAAATGAATATCCTCTAAGATCAGAAACAAGACAAGGATGCCCACTCTTGCCCCTTTTATTCAACAAACTATTGGAAGTCCTAGCCACAGCAATCAGAGAAGAAAAACAAATGAAAGGAATCCAATTGGAAAGAAAGAAGTAAAACTGTCACTGTTTGCAGATGACATGATACTATTCATAGACAATCTAAAGATGCCACCAGAAAACTACTAAAGCTCATCAATGAATTCAGCAAAATTGCAGGATAAAAAATATACAGAAATATGTTGCACTTTCACACACTAACAATAAACTATCATAAAGAGAAACTGAGGGAAAATTCCACTTACTATCACATCAAAAAGCATAAAATACCTAGGCATAAACCTACCTACGGATGTAAAAGAACTGTACTTGGAAAACTATTAGATGCTGATAAAATAAACAGATGGAACATAACACAGATGGAAATGTATTCCATGTTGTTGGATTGGAAGAATTAATATTGTTAAAATGATCATACTATTCAAGACAACCTACAGATTCAATGCAATCTCTATCAAAATACCAATGGCATTTTTCACAGGACTAGAACAAATAATTTGAAAATTTGTATGGAACCACAAGACCACAAATAGCCAAAACAATCTTGAGAAAGAAAAGCAGAGTTGGAGGACTCATGCTCCCTGACTTCAGATTATACTACAAAGATACAGTAAACAAAATGGTATGGTACTGGAACAAAAACAAACACATAAATCAATGGAACAGAATAATGACCCCAGAAATAAACCTATGCACTTATGGTCAAATAATTCTCACAAAGGGAGGCAAAAATATATAATGGAGTGAAGGCTGATGCTTCAATAAGTGGTACTGGGGAAACTGGACAGTGGCGTGTAAAAAAATTTTAGAACATTCTCTAACTCCATATTAAAAAAAAATCAAAACGAACTAAAGATCTAAGTATAATAATGGATACCATAAAATTCCTAGAGGAAAACATAAACAAAACACTCTTTGACATAAATCATAGCAATATTTTTTCAGATATCTCCTAAAGCAAACGAAATAAAAGCAAATATTTAGAAAAGACCTAATTAAACTTAAAACCTTTTGCACAGCAAAAGAAAAGGTCAGCAAAATGAAAAGACAACCTACGGAATGGGAGAAAATATTTGCAAATCATACGACCAATAAGGGGTTAATATCCAACTTATATAAACAGCTTATACAACTCAAAATAAAAAAAATTTTTAAAAAACTAACTAATTAAAATGGGAGAAGACCAATTTTGATCAGAATGTTTTAAATTTTAACTAGTTAACTTTTTATTAGGAGTTCATAATGCAGTTTAGCAGTTGAAAAAAATTACCACCTCAAATAGGTCACTAAGGAGACCACAAGATGTCACTTTCGTGCACCCTCTACCACACTTTTCTACCCAAGAGCTACTTTGAGTTTGGTGTTACTAGGGTCAGGGTCAGTCTTTGGCTTATCAATAAGTATAATTTTAACCTCTGTTAATCTTACCTGCTTAAGAAACTCTTGTGTGTTTGTTTATATCTGTTTTTATTCCCCCTTTTGCAAAATTATATGAATAAAGGAAACAAGAATTAGTTTAATGTTACTGCATTGAAAAAATACATATGTATAGTTTGTTATGTAGCAGAATATGTACAAGTTTCTGTTGACCTTGTTGATGGAGCATGACTACTAAAAATTATGTAATAAAAAGAATTTGTCATAAAAAAGGGCACAGAAGACCTGAATAGACATTTTTTCCAAAGAGGAAATACAGATGGCTAGCAGGCACATGGAAAGATGCTCAACATCACTAGTCATCAAAGAAATGTAAATCAAAACCACAATGACATGTCACTTCATGTCTGTCAGAATGGCTATCATCAAAAAGAACACAAATAACAAATGCTGGCAAGGATGTAGAGAAAAGGGAACTCTTGCGTACTGTTGGTAGGAATACAAATTGGTGCAGCCACTGTGGAAAACAGTATGGAGGTGTATCAAGTAACTAAAAATAGAAGTACCATATGAACCAGCAATTCCACTCCTTGGTGTGTATCTGAAAAAACCAAAACCCCTAGTTCAAAAAGAGGCATGCACCCCAGTGTTCACAGCAGCATTGTTTACAATAGCCAAATATGGAAACAACCTAAGTGTCCATCAACAGATGAATGGATAGGGAAAATGTGGTAAATGTATTCAAGGGAATACTACTCAGCCATAAAAAGTGAAATTTTGCCATTTGCAGCAACATGGATGGCCTTGGAGGATATTTTGCCAAGTGAAATACATCAGCCAGAGAAAGAGAAATACTGTAA